>NW_024104107.1:0-1200000 GCF_003945595.2 Pipra filicauda | reverse complement strand
AGGAACAGACCGACAGCAGAATCCCTTCTTGGAAATTCAAAGCTCCAGAATGATACAGCAATCGGTGGGATTTGAGGAGAGGGGAGAAGACAAAATCATCACTGAGGATGAGTTAGAAGTTTTTTTTAAAAAAGCTGTTAATTTTCCAGGCAACTTTGCATTGTAGAATTGCCTTGATCAGGAAATGAAGGCAGGACCAGCCTCCTCCATCAGAGGTGGCCCTGTCTCAGTGGGAAGATCCTCTGTTACATGGTAAGGGGAAGTAATTCCATGGAGAAATCTGGCTGTGGAAGATGTGTGCCTGGGGACCCAGCAAGGGCAGCATTCTGTCACCAGCCCTTGCCTTTTCCCCAGAAAGACCACAGATGAGCTTCTCTGTGTCACAGTTAAGGGTTGCTTGGTTGTCATTATGAAACTGATTTTCAAGAGGTTAATAATTCATGTTTTACATGGCATGTATCTGGGGAAGCCACCAAAAAACCCCCAAAAGCCTCATAAAACCATAAACCCCTCAAAAGTCTCCCCATAAAATCACAAAAAAAAATCAAAAAAAATCACAAAAAAAACCCAAATCAAAACCAAAACAAAAAACTCCAAAGCCTTGTAAAATCACAAAACCCTCAAAAAACCCCCAGAAAACTCCCAAGAAAACCCACCAAAAAAGCCCCAAAACAAACCACACACAAAAAAATCCCCAACCAAATAAAAAAAAAAAAACAAACATGAAACCCATACAAACCCACAGAAAATCCTCAAAACAAACCACAAAACAACACCCAGAAAACCTCCACAGTGATGTCTCCAGTTATCCTAAACTTGTTTCTCCAACATGAAGGCTGGTTTTGGGGAGTAGTTGTTTCATCCTCTCTAGAGGTTAAAAACACAGGCCTCAAAAGGAGGCATTTGCTAGAGAAGCTGTTCTGCTCTTTTCCCCCTTTTTTTTTATTTTATTCCAGTTAAACTTTAAGGAAAGGCTGAAGATTGCAAATGTGATATTTGGCTAGGAAGGATTCCAGCATGAGGAATCACCACTCTTCCTCTGGGTTTGAAAAGACCAGTCTATTTAAGGTTCAAAAACATATGTTGCTCCCCTCTTCAGTCCCATCCCTTTTGTTGCCTGGCTGCAAGTGAGAGGATGCCACTTTTCTTCATCTGGCTCCAAACCCTCGTGTTTCTGGATTGTACATCACGGATTATTCACTAAATCTTGGTTATGTGAGGATGTGAATCTCAACAGAACTCCCTGCCAGTCCTGTGGAAAATTACTCTCAACCCATTCCACCATCAGAGACGGAGTCATTTGTGTGTGGAATTGGAGCTGGCTTTGAAAACAGGAAAAAGGGCAAGGAAATAAACCTCCACCAGCACAGCTCCCTCCTCTGATATCACCTGTTTCCTGCTGGTGGCCTTGAAATTTGCTCCCACCTTCACAGGTCAGGAGTGTTATGTCTTGGAGTTGCTGAATCTGAAAAATTTGGGGGTAAAACCTTCGTATTCTGAGGCATGGAAGACTCACTTCTTTGTTCCTTATGATGGAATCATAGAATCATTGTAAAGGTACCCCCAAAATACCAGACAGTGGAAGGATTTAGGAGAATTGATTTCTGAAGTTCAGAACACTCAACATCTCAGCACAAATCTGCACTAGGCCTAAGAAAGAGACACTCTCCCTGTTCTTCTCAGGGCTTTTATCATCCCTGGCCCTCCTGCTTTGGGGCCTTCAGACACGTCTGCAAGAACTTCTCTCCTACCTGGGAATCAGCTCCTCTGGAATGCAGTGAGGAGAAAACATCTAAATCCATCTCTGGAAAAGGTGCTTTTTTCCAGGTGGGAAAGTTTCCTTAAGTGAAAAACCTTAATCTCCTCTTAGTAAAATCTTCTGGAAGGGTCTCCTACACTTACAGTCACTAAGGTTGGAAAAGACCTCCAAGATCATCAAGCCCGACCTGCAATCCAACACCACCATATCAACTAAATCATAGCGGGAAGGGCCACGTCTGCTCATTTTTTGAGCACTTCCAGGGATGGTGGCTCCACCACATCCCTGGGAAATCTGTTCCAAGGCTTAACCACTCTTTCAGTGAAGAAATTTTCCCTAATATCCAATGTAAACCTCCCCAACTTGAGGCCGTTTCCTCTCGTCCTGTTGCTGGGACAGGAGAGCAATTCCCACTTGGCTACAGCCTCCTGTCGGGGAGTTATAGAATGTAACCAGGTCTCCCTTGAGCCTCCTTTTCTCCAGAAAAGAATAAGAATTCTTCTTACTGACAGCAAGACCCTAAGCACAAAGCCCCACATCCTTTGTTGAAGGTTCCTCATACCTTAAGGTGGAGACTTAACTAAGTCTCATCTCTCCCTGTGCTCTTCTTGTAGCAGAACTACTACTGTGGGTAGAACTTGTACTACTTCATGTCCTGACTATCTCAACTAAAAAAAAAAGGGTTCAGCTGACAAGTGGACATTAGTGGCAACAAAAGCCATCCATGGTGCAGGTTGGTGAACTCCACCAGTTTTGGAGGCAACGAGCACGCAAAGTGAGTGAAGTCTCGAGTAATAACATTTTAGCAGCTCTCAGATGACACGGGAGAAGTGCAGAAATGTCAAACCCAACACCATTATTCAAAAATAGGAGCACGCGATTAGACAAGCAATTATACACCGAGCAGCTTAACATAAATTGTGGGTAAAAATATCAGAAACAATTTTTCAGGATTTAGTGAAGGGAGCACCTTGTAAAGCATAATTGGATTAGGGGAGACAGCCAGCGTGGATTTACAAGCAGGAGGTCTTTTGCTTAACTAACTTGTTGGAGTTCTTTGAAGCTCCAGCATTACTGCCAAGGTAGGCAAGGGAAATGTAATAGATGTTATGCACTTAGATTTCCCAAAAGCAATTGGAGAAGTTGTACAGGGAGATTATCAGCTAATGGAAGAAGTTGTGCTAGAAAAGTGGGCTGGCTTAGAAAAGTGGCTGAGAAGCAGAAAACAGCCAGTGTGTGGGCTGGCTTGCCATGTTCATTCTCAACCTCAAAAGTGAGTTATTTTAAAGTGCTTGGCCTGGGGAAGAAGGAGGTGGAGGGGCTCAGGCTTGGAGAGCTCTTGTGCTCGGATTTCAGGGAGCTCCCAGCCTTTTGCAACGAGCTCAGTTGATTAGTGCCCAGGATGAGAACAGCCCAGGGAGATCATTCCTCCCCCGGAACGAGGTGCAGTTCGGAGGCTGCACAGGCCGTGTGATCTCAGGGCTGCTGGTGGAAGGAAAACCAAACTTTGCTTTCACTGAACGAGTGAGCAAACTGAGGCACGAAGGAAAACGTGCTTGATCTCACCCAAATCGGTGCCAAACAAATCACAGAGTCCCCAGGCCTTGCCCTCTGGCTCTTGCTACCACACAGCACGTTCAAAGCTGAGGACTTTTCCGTGCACATGCAGGGTGAGCACAGCCTGTCCTTGCCACAGGAAGGGCCACCCTCACAGGGAAAGAGGAAAGGTTTTGGGAGAGATGGGTGCCTTGAGGAGAGGGCAGATGGGGTGCTGGCAGCAGGCACAGAGCCCTGCAGCAGGCAGGTGCTGTGCTCCCAGCCCCTGTTTTGCAGTAAGGAGATTATTGCTTAGAATCAGAATTGCAGAGTGGTCTGGGTTAGAAGGGACCTTCAGGATCATCTCATTCCAACCCCCTGCCATGGGCAGGGACACCTTTCACTATCCCAAGTTGCTCCAACCCCCAGCCTGGTCTTGGACACTTCCAGGGATCCAGGGGCAGCCACAGCTTCTCTGGGCAACCTGGGCCAGGGCCTCCCCACCCTCACAGGGAAGAATTTACTTCCAACATCTCATCTAAATCTCTCCTCTTTTAGTTCAAAACCATTTCCCCTTGTCCTATCGCTGTCTGCCTTGTAAAGTCACTCTCCTTGTTTTTATAAACTCTCTTTAAGTCCTGAAAGGCCTCAATAGGGTCTGCCCAGAGCCTTCTCTTCTCCAGATGAACCCCCCCCCAGCTCTCCCAGCCTGGCTCCAGAGCAGAGGGGCTCCAGCCCTTGAAGCATCTTTGAGGCCTCCTCTGGATCTGCTCTAAGATCTGTGAATTTCCATCCGGGCTGAAGAGAAGACCTGAGTGTCTGGATTCATATCACAGCCCCCAGAGCTCTCCTCAGGAGCCAGTTGTTCCTTCTGTTCCTTTTCCACACCATGTCTCAGTAGCAAAGCAACATTTTGCTCCCAGCTCCAGCTGCTTTTCTTGGCTGCCCTTGGAGCTGCCAGAGCTGATATCGCTGGAATCCAGGTTTACTGTGGCCCTGCTGCTGTCCAGCAACAACAGCAACTGGATCAGGGATCAGCACATTCCCAGGCACTGTGCAAGGCTTTTATGTGATGTCTTGCAGACCCCACTGCAGCTCACAGACCGCCCACCCCCATAATCTCATCCTGCCTCCCTCCTCCTCTGGCACCGTGGCTCTCGTCCTCATCACTCCTCCTGGTATATCCCTGTTCCCTTATTCCCCCTTCCCACCCCGCCCCCAGAACATGACCCAAGTTTGTTATGGATCAGTGTATTTACAAAGCTTAAGCTGAAAATCAATTTTAATTACCAAAATCAGATTGCTGTGCCAATAAATCACTGGGGGGCACAGACAGAAGGTTGCACCTGGACGTGGAGGGAGGAAGGGAGGGAGAGACAATGACTTATTTTCCCATCAGGCCCCTCCCTGAATTCACTGGACAATAGTCATCAAGATCATTATCCTTTGTATGAATATGCAAAAGGCAGATGAATAAAAATGGAGTCAGTTTTAAACAAATAGGATTGGCTGAAACTTGATTTAACAGTGACCTCTTGACAAGAGCTTCTTTTTAAAATATATTTAGTATAATGGGGATTATCCATTATATAGATAATATATAATTAGAGTCACTCTTGGATGTTTTATGCTTCAGAGGCTCGATGGTTTGGGTCTGGAAAGAGTCACAGTAACAGCACAGTGCTCTGTTTCTTTTTCTTTCTACCCTTGCCATGAACTCCAGTATTTTTCAAGACAGGCCCAAAGTTGGAAGAGGAAAGAAGCTCCACCCCAGAGGATCGTGGTGTGTAAGAGGAGGTTTGAGCAGGTCTCTACAGTGACTAGGGAAGGAATCTTCAAGAACTCAAAGGCAGAGCCAAGAAATCCCCCCGGTTGTAGCCAGGGGGATTTTTTAGGTTTCAGACCATCAAAATTTCTGCTGAACTGGGTAAGTCCTTCTTTTTACTGCTTCCCTCAGTTCTAACACAGTCCAGAGGGAGTTCACAAAGTCAAAAGCAGGGGAGAAGTTGTGGCAGACCTTTATTTGCATCTTCCCCTGTCAAACAGCCAAGCAGCTCCTCACAACTCCCTCCCCAACAGACCCTGAGGCACAGATATGGTACACTTGGCTCCTGTACCATGATGGATTAACCCTTCTACAGAAGGAATCCAAGGCCCACCAAATGCCAAACTTCAGGTGCTCTTGGAGAGGCCACCACAGCCAAACCAAGCCCAAACTGACAGGTATTTAGGCACCTTCACGCCCAGATCCACAAAGGGATGTAGAGGGTTGTTGTCACAACTATCAGAGAGAAGAAAAAGCCTAAATGATCAGACATCCAGCCCCCAGCAGAAAGCCATGATCACACTGACTATTTGAGGTAGAAACAAGCACTAACTCTGTCTTGTCAGCCCCAGACCTTTCCCCTGGGCACTGTTCTCCAGCACTTGGCCCACAAAGCTGAGCCCTTTGGGAATCTGCTTTATCGCTGAGCCAAACCCTGGGGATTTATATAGATTCACCTCTCCTGAGAAAAGTCTAATTTAAATAAAAGCCTGGGTTTTGTTTGTTTGTTTGTTTGTTTTTCTGATGCATAACTGCCAAGGACTTGTGCTAAGTACTTTCTCCATCTTCTCTTGCAAACTTAGACCAAGTCTTGCAAGGCCAAGAGTGAGGAACAGGTAAAAACTGTCTTCAATGAGCTGTCTAAAAGCACCAAGGAACAGACATACACAGTCCTTCTCCCTGGCTCTCATTCCCCTCTGGTTGATACATCAGGCAGGTACCAGTGAGCAGCCTTTGGAATAAATTGTGACCCCCATCTTGGACTACTCGTGAGGGGAAAGATCCAGGAGAAATATATAGAGCAGTTCCAAAAATAAAGAGGTGAGAAATGGTGACTTGGAGAAAAGGATACAGCCCAGAGACTTCTTCCATCCACCCTCCTGCATCCTGGAACTGCATCCAAACCAGAGGGAGTCAGTCAAAATCAGACTCAGATGGAGAAAACAAAGCTGGTGAAGAAAAAGAGCTTCCTTGGCTTCCAACTGAGATATTTTTTGCAAAGATACTTCTTTCATCTCCCTGATACAATTATGAGCACCCAGATGATGCTGCCAGAGAAACAGGGTCAGCAAGTGACAAGCCAGACCTTCCCACCAGAGGTGATAACAGCTCCTTGCTGGTTCTCTGGCAACTTTCTTCTGGTGCTAAATCCTCAGAGAGTTATTAGAGGTGGTAACTTCCCCCTCACAGACCATCTATTCACTCTACCTTGCCCTGTTCATTCTGTCTTGATGACACAGAGCTGACTCCTTGGTGGATGCAGTTTTCCCAGAACCTGCATCGTTTTTTTCTGCAACCTCAGAAGGCCAACTTAGTTCTCTGCTACTACAAGATGTTTGCCCAGCTGTGTCTCCATTTGGAGCAGGAACCTGTGCACACACTCCCTGAGTGAATCAGGATGCAGGAGGACAGGGAAAACCCAATCCTATGTCAATAAGACCCCACTTGGGATGAGCTGGACCGCAGGAAAAAGGCGCCTTCTTGGTGCGACGCAGTCTCTGGGGGGACTGGTGTTTTTCCAGACACAACCATCCTGCCCTTTTTCTGCTGTGGGTGGGAGCAGGACTGCCAGCTGTTGGAAGTCTGTGTGCTTCACACCCACCCACAGCCCCACGTGTCCTCTCACAACACTTTAGCCTGGTACACATGGAGGATTTTTCCGAGAATTTGCAGCGTTGAGTGACTGCAAGGGAAGATAACTCTGCTCTTCCACAGATGGTCCCTCTTGCCATGGTCTGCTTTCCAGAGGAGCAGAGTGGGTTTCTGTGCTCAGTGCCCTTCCAAGATGCTAATATTAGCTGGGCACTTCATTCCCATGCTTACCATGGAAGTCTTTTTGTAGGCACCTGCAAGAAACAGGCAAAGAGTTTTCTGGATTGTTGAAAAGAGCTTTGGACCTGAAATTTGAGTTCCCAAACACTCCTCCCACACACTCAAGCTTAGGAGTGAGAGCAATTTTCTCTTTTATCTTTCTAATAACCCCGAAACCCAGCAAGGGAACAGCAAGCAGGATAATGCAGCTTTTGCTCCCTGTGTTTGAGGAAAGGAACAGCAGCTGCTCACCTGGGTGGGCACGTGGAATGTGAAGTCATTTCCTTTAGCTGCTTTGAATGCCCATCTCTCACCCCATGGAATGCCAAAGGCATCCGGGCTCCTACCAGGAATATTGTGGCCACAGGACCAGGGCAGTGCCTGTCCTCTGTGTTGGCACTGCTGAGGCACCTTGAGTTCTGTGCCCAGTTTTGGGCCCCTCAGAAAGGAGAGACATGGAGGGGCTGGAGCGTGTGCAGGGAAGGGAAGGGAGTTGGGAAGGGTCTGGAGCAGCAGGAGCGGCTGAGGGAGCTGGGGGGGCTCAGCCTGGAGCAAAGGAGGCTCAGGGGGGACCTTCTGGCTCTGCAAGTCCCTGACAGGAGGGGGGAGCCGGGGAGAGGTCGGGCTCTGCTCCCAAGGAACAAGGGACAGGGCAAGGGGAAACGGCCTCCGGCTGTGCCAGGGGAGGGTCAGGTTGGATACTGGGAAAAATTTCTTCACTGAAAGGTTGTCAAGCACTGGAAGAGGCTGCCCAAGAAAATGGTGGAATCCTAAGCCCTGGAGGGATTTAAAAGATGAGTGGATGTGGCGCTTGGGAACATGGTTTTAATGGTGGCCTTGGCAGTGCTGGGTTAACAGTTGAACTCAATAACCTTGGAGGCCTTTTCCAAGTGAAACAATTCTTTGATTCTGTGGAAAAAGAAATCTAAAGGGGTTTGTTTTGTTGGTTGTTGTTTTGTGTTTTTTTTCTGTTGATACTGGTTTTTTGCTTTTTTTGGTTTGTTTCTTTTTTACTTCAATAAATCCTCACAGAGACACAGACTTTTTTCTTACTGGCAAAACAGGGAAAACGAGTAAGAACTGACATAAATTTGTTCTCATTGTCTTCCCCAAACAATGACAGTTAATTTTTGCTATAAATAAAAGCTTGATATTAAGAAGAAGATGAATGTAGTCATGAAAAAATTTTGAATGATGTAAAAAAAGTACAATTGTGTCTGTGACCAAAAATACATCTTTGTTGGTGCCTTCACAGTCTCCTTTTGCATATGTATGCTGCTTTCTTGCATATGTAACTCATCACCCAGCAACTGCTTTTGCAGCACATCCATGTGTTTTCTTTTACATATTTTTTTAAGTGGCTGAACATTTGACCCCAAAATTCATTATGAGGGCAGGGTGGTTTTTTTCTTTTAATGATAATGATGCAAAAATGAAAAAAAAAGAAACAGAAAAAGGGGGAAAGGAAACTTTTGATTCTTCCATCTTTCTGCTTGAGAATATCATGACTGCTGCTGTGGACAGGTCAGAATAGTCATCCTGGCAGGAATGGCATCCAAATAATGAGAATCCAACTAATTGCTTCTTTCCTCTTTGCTCCTGCCAAAGTTTCAATAGTTCAGTTTCCATTTTGATTTCCTGCTTTGCTTGAAGGATACATCCCAGCTACTTGGCACGGAAATTTACTTATGGATGGTGGGTTTTACCATTTTTAGATATTTTTCTAGTTATCAGCATGTATCACTATCCAAACAGCAACAATGGGTGGTGGTGTCCGTAAAGCCCTTTCTGCAGAAACCTTAAAACTTTAGGGTGCCTTGATGCAAGATGTCACAATCTCTTAAATGCTGACCCTCCTCTTCAGGATGCCTTTGGATTTGGATTTTAAACCTCTCTTGAGCTGGCTACCAGGGCAAGAATTGTGCTGGCCTTCAGTGCTCAGTAGGTGTTTTCCAGCCCAGAATGCACAGCTTGATGTGTTACCTTGGTGGAGACACATTAAAAAGATCTGACTCACTTACCCTTTGCAAAGAGGAGTTAATTCAGGGAAGTCCCTGGTTTAATTTGTGGGGGTTTTGATTAGGAGATTACAACAGTCTGCTCTCACTTTGCAGTATTTAAGTCTTATTAGATACTGTGAATCTTCTTGGGAAATAGGGATCACCAGGCTCAGCTGTCTCACCTCATGCCCAAAAAGAAGGTCCTTCCAAACATCTTTCTCTGGTGCATTGCACATTGAGATCTGGGTGGGATGCACTGGGAAATTAATTCTGCAGAAGGGGATAAATGTGATGCCCACTCACTTCTGCTTTCCTGACAAGCAGGGAAAAAAGAACAGCAATGAAATCTGCCGTGTAGGGACAGAGAGGGGAGACCAACGAGATGTGACACTGCGGTCCCAACCAGAAAACCACAGCCAGTATCACATTGCACACAACTCCCTCTCACTACAGCCTCTCCTCCTTATCCTGGCCCCTTTTCAGTGACAGGTCAGCGAATTTTTACTTCTGGCCATGATCAAAAGCAAGACACAGGCAGAGCTGGGCTACAGATCTGCTTTGGCAAAGTCGTCTTAAGAGAAACAATCCCTGAAGCAGTCTGAGCTCCTGGGGAACAGGGGGGCTGTCTGACAGCTGATGCTATTTTATGCAGCCAGCTATCCTTTCATTCACTAGAAATGTATTGCATTAAGATTTATTAAATTACATTTATTAAATTAAGAAATAAACTTGAAGCAAGCCTTCCTTCATTTGCATAATGGGAGGCTGTGCAGCAGATGGAGAACGGGGACCGTAGGCAGGCAACAGAACACAGGAGCCTGCATGTTTTGGGGATGAATATCCTCCAGAACGCTCTCCCAGTTGCCTCTGAATGGAAAATAACCACAATTTCCATGGACTAGGTGGTGACAGCAGGGTCAGTGGCAGAGGAAAATGAGTAAACTCCTGGACCCCAGCTGCCTGGGATAACCTTATCTACTCAGCACGTTCATCTGGACCCAGCTCATATTCCCAAACAAACCTTTGGAAGGCTTCTGGAAAAGCATAGCAAACAAGAACAAATGTAATTTTCCAAAGAGGGCAAATGCTGCCCAGATATTCACATCACTCTGCAGAAACAGGCTGGCAGTGATTTCAGTTCAAATTCAGCTAAGTGAGAGAGAACTGCTTGCCAAAGGAAGTCCTGGGTCTTCTTTTAATTAACTGATACAGTTTTGGTCATTTTGATACCTAAACTTCAGCTCACTGTCCACCTGATCCATGTCTGCTGCTTAAATAACAAAGTCTGGAAGACAAATATGGGTGCACCATAAGTGAATAAAATAAAGAGCAACTTGTGCTTCATATCCCTCATTCTGCTTTAACATATAGTTTCGTGCCGTGGCATGAATTGCTCTGTCTCAACAGAAAGATAAACTCAGCAAGAATTCCAAGAGTCTTGGGCATGAGCCAATTTATTACAGGACTAACTGAGTCCCTGTTACCTGCATATCAGGTATTCACCATTTAAATTAACTCAATAAATGAGTGCACAAATGAAAGGAATCACTCAAAACCAGCTGGAGAGACAAGGAATGGGCCCTTATGATGTGCTACTTGGGAAAAACATCTGGAAAACAGCTTCTCCTGGATCCATTTCTGTGCAGCTGATCCCATCCCAGAAGTCAAGAGGACCAAGCTTAGAGGGTTGTTTGTGCTGAGCCACATGTGGGTTATCAGAGTCACAGAATGGTTTGGGTGGGAAGGGACCTTAAAGATCATCCAGTTACAACCCTCCAGCCATGGGCAGGGACACAGGTAACCTTTAGATCCCAGATCCAGCAACAGTGGCCCAAGGAGGAAGGGAAGGAGGGCCAGAGCAGGCAGAGGGGAGAGAAGAAAGATGAACATTAGGTGAGGGTGAACAGCTCAAGACAGTAAGAGCAAGGCCTGAAGAGCAGAAGGTCAATGTGAAGGTCACAGGAATGAGGTCCAAGGATGCAAATTAACTATTGACCTGATTCCCTGCATTTCCACCAAAGTTGTTCAGCACTTTGTGAAATTGGGCCACGTCTCTTTCACTTACACAAGGGGGTGTTGTATTTTTGATTTTGTGGTGTATTTTTTCTGTTCAAAGTAAAACTGAAGGCTCCCTTCTCCCATGGGAGAAAGAGGTTTTTAACTGTCTTCTACCTACTGCTGCTGCTGCTTTCCAGAGCTCACTGATTATCAAACAACCCTTCCCCCCACAAAAAACTGCCCAGTAATGATCTTCAGGAGAAACAAATCAGATCTTGCTCATTGATTTGACCTGAACCTAAACTGACCACAAGGCCAGAAGAGAGATCAGATGTGGACAAGTGGTCAAACCTACATCAGCAGATCATCAGTCAAGTGTAGTCAAGTCCTGGACTGGTTTAACCACAGATCCACCGTGATGAGAGGCTGCAGAGAACTTCTCCTGACAGGTCTGTGCCACACAGAGCTGATACTGGGTGGACTGTGGATTATGTTCCAGAGCATCTGGTCTGCAGACCTCCCCGGTGCTAATTTCTCACAGCTCAGCCTTCATTAGTGAAAATACCTGACAAGTTACAGCTCGTGCATTCCTTCCTTGGAGTTATATATAGATCCCTACTTTAGCTGGATCCTGGTGTTTATTCCCTCAGGCACGTGCTACAGCTCACTCCAAAATGCTGATACACTCGAGGTGTTGGTGACAAGATATAAAGCCTGAAGAACTGCTTTTGCAAATGCTGTTTTCAGAAGTAATCCCAGCCCCCATCCCAGAAAAAATAGTTTGCTTGCTTTGCTTCCCTTTAATTTCCATTTGTTCAGTTTAGTAAAAACACAATAAACCACTAAAAGCAAAGGAAAACTCTGTTGTTCTAAGTTTCAAACCTCAGTTGTTATTGATTTGTCCTCTTTAAAACTCAGTAGAAATGTGATTTGCATCTTGAACTAGAGTTCACACACCGTGGGACAAAACTTTAGCACTAGAAGTTGTTTATTTGAGTTCAGTGATATAATGCTCATCCAAAGCCACCGCTAAGCCCACCTTATATGTCCACAGAAGTTAAGTTTTAAGACTTGAGATTTGTCTACACAAAAGCTTTATATGGTTTGAATTTAAACTGGCACAGTTAGAGCATTTTATTTGTTGACTTTAATTTCAGTTTAAAACTTTATTTTTTTTTTAGCTAAGCTACTCCATATAACTTACCAGAAGCTATGATTAAATAAATAGACTAGAACCATATAAAGTGCTGGGTAGATCTAAACACACCAGTTTGAAAATGGACCCTGGAATAAATCATAAGTGTCTGGGGATGCCCAGATTTTAGTGTGGCACCTGGGAGTGCTTTGAACATCTCTTATTCTGTTTTCTCTTGGGAAAATGATGGAAGACTCAAGTCAACTCTTAGCCAGAGCTGCTTGACACTGATTCCCTGTGCAACCAATGGAGAGAAGGAGCTGGGAGCCCAAGTTCACCATCACAGTATGAGATTACACTATTTTCAAATGGATATTGGGCATCAACAGAGGAAGGCAGTTCTCTTATGCTTAAAGGATCAGAAGAGTATCAGAAGAGACAAGCAATAAGATTCTTTGGACTAATCAGCCATTTCTAGCCCTCCTGGAAGCACTGGCATGTGCATGTTGTCCCATAGCATTAAACTGAAATCCCCAACTTCCAGCATATTTTAATGCATGATTCACATTTCCCCTACAGATTTATTTTTATGTGTTCCCCTTCAGGCTCAAAATCTCCGGTTCTGAGCAAAAAAAAAAAACACCTCCAAGACAAATAATCTTTCTAGGGGCAGCTATTTAGGAAGAGGCAAGGAACATGCCATACGACATGAGCTGACATCTGCAAGGCACGGCCTTTCCCAGGGAACTCATCAGGGAGAACCAGGCTGACGTGGAGAAGGCGCTTCCTCCGCGGAGAGGGGAAAAAATGAGCCAGAGCTTTCCTTCTGCCCAGCCTGACGTGCCCGTTCCCTACGTGTGTTGTGCTTGTGATATAGATCCATATGCACCGGGCATCTGTTCATGTGCCTGCCGGGAAAATATGTTATGGATATGGAGCTTCTTGAATGTACACACCGGGCGTGAGACACGCGTTCGATGTGCGTACGTGCGGTGTGTCTCTGCCATCACGCGCTGGAGCACATGCCACGATCATGTGTGTACAAACAAGTGTCACGTTTGTGGCAAGTCGTGTTTCTGCTCAGTTTCTGGAGTGTGGAGGGGTTGGAAAGTGGGATATTGGTGAGCATCTGTACATGGATGTACATGCTGAGAATGAGACGCACGTTCGATGCATGTGCGTGTGGTGTGTCTCTGCTGCCAAGTAATAGAGCACATGCTACGATCATGTGTGTACAAACAAGTGTCACATTTGTGGCACGTCGTGTTTCTGCCCATCTGCAGAAGTGTTTGAAGGTAGGATTTTGGTGAGCATCTGTGGGACATGGACATACACATTGAGCAAGTGTGTGAGACACACGTTCGATGTGTGTACGTGTGATGTGTCTCTGCCAAAATGCACTGGAGCACATGCCACGATCATGTGTGTACAAACAAGTGTCACATTTGTGCAAGTCGTGTTTCTGGCCATCTGCAGAAGTGTTTGAAGGCAGGATGTTGGTGAGCATCTGTGGGACATGGATGTGCACACTGAGTGAGCGTGTGGGACACAAATTTGATGTGTGTATGTGTGATGTGTCTCTGCCACCACGCAAGGGAGCACATGCCATGATCACGTGTGTACAAACAAGTGTCACGTTTGTGGCAAGCCATGTTTCTGCTCATGTGGAGGGGTTGGAAGGTGGGATGTTGGTGAGCTTCTGTGGGACATGGATGTACACACCAAGCAAGTGCATGAGACACACGTTCGAGGTATAGACGTGTGATGTGTCTTTGCCATCATGTCATGGAGCACATACCATTATCATGTCTGTAGAAACAAATGTCACATTTGTGGCAAGTCGTGTTTCTGGCCATCTGCAGAAGTGTTTGAAGGCAGGATGTTGGTGAGCATCTGTGGGACATGGACTTACACACTGAGCAAGTCTGGGAGACGAGCGTTTGATGTGTGTACGTGTGATGTGTCTCTGCCAAAATGCACTGGAGCACATGCCACGATCATGTGTGTACAAACAAGTGTCACATTTGTGGCAAGTCGTGTTTCTGCTCATCTGCAGAAGGCAGGATGTTGGTGAGCATCTGTGGGACATGGATGTACACACCAAGCTAGTGCATGAGACACACATTCGATGTGTAGACATGTGATGTGTCTCTGCCATCATGTCATGGAGCACATGCCATGGTCATGTCTGTAGAAACAAGTGTCACATTTGTGCAAGTCTTGTTTCTGCTCATGTGGAGGGGTTGGAAGGTGGGATGTTGGTGAGCATCTAAGGGACATAGATGTGCACACCGAGTGAGCACATGAGACACATATTCAATGTACAGACATGTGATATGTCTCTGCCATCATGTCATGGAGCACATGCCATGATCATGTCTGTAGAAACAAGTGCCACATTCGTAGCAAGTCGTGTTTCTGACCACGTGGAAGTGTTTGAAGGCGGGATGTTGGTGAGCATCTGTGGGACGTGGGACGCAGGGTTCACATGGTGTTCATGAGGTGCAGGAATGAGGTGCACACAGTCCTTGTGGTGTTGGGGAGACACAGCTCCACGAATGCTTCGCCTGCATTTCACCCACTGCTTTATGCAGCCACTGCTTTATGCTGCTTTATGCAGCCTGTCTGTGCTGCATGTTTTGTGGAGCTCATGTACTGTGTATTTCACCAGCATGTGCCCTCTGTCATGCACTTACCATAAAATCATTGATCCATAGAATCACAGAACCAGAATGGTTTAAGTCAGAAGGGATCTTAAAGATCATCCAGTTCCACGCCCCTGCCATGGGCAGGGACACCATCCACTATCCCAGGTTGCTCCAAGCTCTGTTCAACCTGGCCTTGAACACTTCCAAGGATCCAGGAGCAGCTACAGATTATCTGGGCAACCTGTGCCAGAGCCTCACCACCCTCACAGTCAGGAATTCCTTGCTAATATCCCATCTAACTCTGCCCTCTGGCAGTGGGAAGCCATTCCCCCTTGTCCTGTCCCTCCAGACTCTTGTCCCAGGTCCCTCTCCAGCTCTCTTGGAGCCCCTTTAGGCACTGGAAGGGGCACTAAGGTCTCCCCAAAGCCTTCTCTTTGTCAGGCTGAGCAAGCCCAGCTCTCTCAACCTGTCTTCATAGGAGAGGCTTTGTTTTCAATCTATATTGAAGTGTGTGCTTCAATCACACAGATTTTGTAATGAAAATGTTCAAATGCACATTAGAGACAGTGCTGTGTCACATGTATGTGCAGTGTGCTCCCCATTCCATGCAGTGTCCAACACAGGACGATACAGAGGTACTTGATAGGAGAGAGTGCCCCAAAATGCTGTCTGGTAAGAAATACCCCATTTAAATACGTCCCTGTCACCAACAGAGACACAGCATGACATTTCCACTGCCTGGAGGGAAAATATTTTGTGCAGCTGCACATTAAGTTTGTCAAACAAGTCAGGAAAAAAAAAAGAAGATCCATCTTTGCCTCCAATCTCCAGGATGTGGATGGCAAAAGCAGCAGCCTGGAAAGCTCTGTGTGCACGAGACTCAGTGAGCCTTCAGTCGCTGTCTCACTCCTTCCAAAACACGTTATGAGCAGTGGAGGGAGGGAGGAGGACAGGGAAAAGGAAGAAATGGATAAAAGAGTAAGTTGTGAATATAAATTAATAAATAAATTAAATTAATTATGGGTCCCCTTTTAACAAGAGATACAGTTGTGAGTGTGATCAGAGCAGCTGGGTGGTCACTCTACCCTGGCAATGTAGGCTGTCCCACTTCCATCTCATCCCTCACCTCCCAAAATCTTCATTTTCTAGAATGGCTGAAAGATGGATGTTCTACCGTTAGAAATCACCTTTTTTAGCACAGATTACAGGAATTTCCATAGGAACCCAGACAGTGTAGGTCCAACCCCATCTTGAGCTCACCAACCATCTCCAATCCATTTCTTGCTCCTCTCTACTTGTGTCTTTGTGTATAAAATGTTAACAGCAGAGTACAGAATGGACCAAACTGCCACCTTTCACTGGATAAACTCAAAATTGAATAAATCAGCCACAGTTTTGGGTCATATTCAAATATCCAGAACATTTTCAGATTATTGCCTGGAATATTTAAAAGTTATTGGGCAAGAGCAAGGGGTCTCTTCTGCAGGATGCATCACTGCCCATCCCTGTGCTCCAGCAGGATTCCTGGGAGAGTAAGGTGGAAACAATGACTGAGAGCTGAGGGTTGTTTCACACAGCTTGTTTGGTAAACCCTGACAATGCAGGTCAAGGATATCACTAGGTATGCCATGGATGGTATTTAATTCACAAAAATAAGACCATCCTATGGTCTTATGGCATCTTACACTCCACCATATAAGCCTGTCTTATGGTCTTGGTGCCATTTTAGAGGGTGGTGGGGCAATTTTAGGATATCAGCCCAAAAAATGTGTTGCCTGAGCCCCAGTTAGACACCTAAACCCCAGTTCAGTGACAGCAGTGACCCATTCAGATGGACAGCTCCCAGGAATACCAGACTTTGTCTCCTTGTCCAGTGAATAGAGAGAAACAGCCATGAAACATGTGGATGGTTTGAAGAGAATTCTCAGATTTCTCTGCTGGTTGCAGAGACAAGCAGGGTCTGGCAGCACCAAAGAGCAGCAGGCTGGCTTGTTTACTGTCCCTTAAAGTTATCACAGTTGGTGTGTCCAATATGGTTTGGGACTAGAGAAGGATTTTGAGAAATTCCTGCAGGGTTTGTTCAAGGAAACCCTCTGCCAGCCCAGCCAGGTCCTTTTGTCTGTCCAGCACACAGCAGGCTGCTCCCTCTGGGACAGCTGTCCTGCAATGGATGGTGGAGTTTGTTGGAAAGTGAACCAGGACTGCTCAGCTCAGTGTGAAATCTCTGGCATTATATGACACAGGCGGCACAATTCCTGCTTCTGTAACAGATGGAGTTAATTCCGGGCCAGCCTCTGCTTTGCAAATACTCCCAAGAACAGCAGCTCCATCAGCAGCTACACCCTGACTCATCCCAGCGTCCCATAATCCATGGCATGGCCACCACAGAGCACCAAGAATGTCCTTGTCCCCCATCCCAGCCGGCTCAGGCTGCTTCCCCAAAGGTCAAAGAGCCACATCTGTGGGCGTGAGAGGGAAAAGCAGCCCTGCTGCTGCACTCAGGCTGCCAACAAATGGTCTGGGCCATCCCTCCTGGGAAGGTGGTAGGGAAATGGTGGATTTGGAAGCTCCTGGTGGTTTATAAGTCTTGGCTCTGCCTGGTATTTTGTGTGCTGGGTGAATCCCTGGGCGTTCTGAGGTCAGAGCATCCCTCTCTAGGCAAGCTGCAAGATCTGTCACCCAAACACAGCCAAGTGCTTCCAGCCCTCTCCTCCCACACTTTCACCACTGTGTGAGGAATCCCTGAACCAGGACAGTCACTAAGTCAACAAACACACGACCTGGGGGACTCCCTGTCACGGACAGTTGACATTTGTCACCTGAGGGCTCCTTCCTCCACTCCTCACTGAGAAGATCAGAGCTTCTCCTCCGTTCTGCAGTGTTTTCTACAGGTATGAGACACTGCTCTGGGCAACTTCCTCACTGCCCATCCCTCCCTGAAACTGGAGACCTTCGTGATGATGCCAAAAACAGTCAGGGACACGAACAGTTTGGTTAAAGGAATGGTATTTTATCCCGAAATTGTCTCAGAGTGAGGACATAACCCCACATCCCACTGTTCAGCCAAAGAGCTTAGGTCGAAGCAGGCTCTGAATTGAGCACTAGAGCTTTCCAAAACAATCAGGGAAGCTGGTTTTTTTTTTTTTTATCTTCACCCTGCAATATGAGCTGATATCTGATATGAAAATATCTTTCCGTGCACGTCATCATTCATTTTTACTAATGGGTTTTCACCGATAAACGTATTGAGATGGATAAATTGGAAAAGTGTTTTGCACCACTGTAACATTTTTTAAGCTGTTCTCATCTTTTCTGTCTAAACAGGAACTTCCATAATTTTTTAAAAAGGTTAAAAATAAAAATAAATTCTCCAAGCTTGTAGGTGGCCAATGTAGAATTGCTCAATAGTGTAAGAACTTTCTCCCCTTCTTTCCTTTAATTTGACTCAGTTTCTCAAATCTGAGGCTTTCCCTGTCTTGATTTGACCATTTGACTGTATAGACAAAGCTCTGATAATTTAATTTCAGATAAGAGGAAGCTCTGTAGTTACAGTTTCACTTACAGGATATGCTTCTCCCTCCCACACAAATAAAATTGAATTATCAATTCCAACTTCAAAATAATTATTGTAATAATTTGGTGTTTAACCAGGTGTCTGTACACACATGCCAATGCCCCAGCATGGGCATGCACACAGAACCCAAACTCTCATCCCCTTCAGTCTCTTTCTGCACCAGTTTTCTGATCAAACACACTTCAGGTATCATCAGCTTTATCATTCCTCACCTACATCAACCTTTTTCCCTGTTTCCAGGATCATTACAGGATCATTACAGCCTTTTGTACCTTTTTGCTACCTCTAGTTTCCTCTTCAAAGCCAGTCCTTTCATTCCCACTCCATTGTCACTGAAGATCTCATGACTTTTGACAAAGGAAAATGACAAATTTTATTACAATTCATCTCACCCCTCTCCTTTCCCTCCCCCCCATCCACTGGTCCATAATCTGGCAGGACCTGAGCAGTGTGTGATGCTGCAGGTCAGCACTGAAGGCTTCCTGCCCTCCAGTTTACCTGAACATTGCATGGAATTAATAGTTATGCCAGGAAGAACAAAGTGCATCCCTACACAGAGGGAACACTGTAAAAATCACACATTCAGTTCTTCTCTGAAAAATCTCCTTTTCTCTTTTTTTTTGTGAAAAAAAAAAAATCAGTAGAACTTACAAATGATCCATCCATTAATAGATATATATTTGGAAACTACTATTCACCCCAAAATAAGTCTCTTTGCTGAGCATAAAACCACCTGAGGGCACAGTTTGCAATAATCTTATAAATATTAGGTGCCTTTGCTTCCTTATCATTATTCATCTCCTGGTGCCATGAAAGTATAGAATAAAAATAACTATTAAGAACAGGGATCATTTAAAAGTGTGACCTGTCAATCTAAGGGTGCAAGCAATGGAAACTGGATCAAAAATACAGAGCAAAAGTGTTCAGTGGGCACAGGAAATAATGCCAAAAACTGGGAGAAGGTTGCAGCTGTGCAAGAGTAGAATAAAAGTCTATAGTAAATAATTTTTCCTTTGTTATGTCTGTGAGTCCTCAGAATAAATCTATGAACTGGGATCAAAGTGAAATTCAGATATTTCTGGGGTTTTTTTTCCCCTTCCTTTACCAAAATGACATTAAAATAACAATGAGAATGGTTCAAGTGCTATTTAAAGGAAATAGTAATTTTACTCTCCCGCAAGGAAGGGAAAGACATGAACAGCTATATATCAGAGAAGGGAAAGCCAGCATCTCTTTAAACAACAGTTTGCAAGATAAAATGTGCATCCAAGAGGCAGAAAAATGCCTTTAGAGGGTGGTTGTTCTCCAAAGTGGTGGAAACCCACAAAGACATAAACCCTTCCCTTCCAAACTGACTGACAGATTCCTTCAAGCCCACCAACTTTATTTTGTCCAGGGCTTTCCCTTTCCAGAGTACAACGAGGATCTTCACTGCTTCCCAGGGAGAGCAGAAATACTTTGAGTTTCTGCAGAGGGAAGAATCCCTTTTCACCCAAAGACTTGATGATTTGCATGCTGCAAGCAGAGTGAGAGAGTATTGCAGACTGGACAGGGTTTCTGCTCTAGATTTCCCAAAGTCAGCTCTTTTCCATATTCACGAGTCCCACGGGACTGCAGCAGCAGCAGCAAAGCAAAGCAGAGCCCACACAGGCCTGAAATCCATCTCATTAGTCCACCTTTCCAGGCTGCTAATGGTGCTCTCCAAGCTGAATCCCAACTGGCTTTCCCAGCAGCTCCACTGTGTGAGGAAAATGCTCTCTGCTCTCGCTGTCCTTGAGCAGGAGAAAGCCTGGACAGACACTTGCAGAGTGACAAACTGTGTCTGGACAGATTTGTCCTGGTTACCTAAGTTGAGTCCAGACAGAGGACAAATTAAATCACATTTATCTGTTCCTGCTGCTTGTCAGACCATCATTCCCACTCTGCTTGGCTGCAGAGTGTCACCCTGTCCTCCACGTCACCACACCAAATGAAGAGTCATGGGGAGACTGGACCCCGTCAGGATGAGGAGAAATGTGAAAATAAAAGGGCTTAGAATTATGGGGCATGCCCTGAAAGATGTGAAGTTCTAAGAATGCATCCAACTGCCCTTGCTCCAGAAATGCTTATGTAATGACTTGGGATTTTTTTGTCTTGGAGCTGGACACTCAGCTGCAATGTCCACCTGGACTTCTCTTCTCCATCCTACAAACTCACACTCACAGGCACAGACAGACACAAACATGGACTTGTGGATAAAATTCAAGGTGTGAAATGCCAGTGGCTGCATGTAAGCGAGCTGCCCATGCTCCCTCCTTGGATAGCACAGAGACATGGAAAATTCCAGGGAAGGATTAATGGAATCCTGGTATAGACACCTCTGTCTGAGATGGACCACAACATAAAAATAACTGTGTCTCTCAGGTAACAAGTCAGATGAAAGCCATCACCATGAAATCATCATGGAATGATTTGGATTGGATCTTGAAGATCATCTCATTCCAACCCCCTGCCATGGGCAGGGACACCTTCCACTATCCCAGGTTGCTCCAAGCCCCCTCCAACCTGGCCTTGGACACTTCCAGGGATCCAAGGGCTGCCCCAGTTTCTCTGGGCAACAAGAGATGTTTCCATGGTAGCAGAAGATTAGTTGAGTTTTCCTTGGTATATCTCAGTCTCCTGGGAGATCTCCCCATTCAAGCACAGGACACCAGGAGAATACCAAAGTGTGAGATTTGCTGCCAGAATTCCACAGGTGAGTTTTTTCTCAGGGATTTGAAGGACCATGACTGGTGTAGCTCTATTTCTATTCTACCTACAGAGCCTGGGGATCCACTTAAAGAGGTAAAGCCGTTAAATTTACAGGCATTTTAATTCTGTTCTTAGTAATTATATAAGCCCTATCTGCTTGTAGAGAAAGCCTCCCTGTGTCAGAGCTAATATTAATTTTAAATCTCCAACCTTTTCAAATTAATGTGAAACTGTAAGTTTCCACATTCTTTGATTAAACATTCTGCTTTGTAATGACTACTTTATTATTTCCCCCCTCCAAATTACTGATTGTTGTCTTACATTACAGCCTCATCGGTACTTATTAAATTAACAAGACTTTGAAACACTTAATGAATCAAAACTCATCAAGTGTTTCCAAAGTTAATAACTAATCTAAAGATTCTCTCTTTTTTCTTTTTTTTTTTGCTCTATATCTACATGTGAAATTTATACATTCCCCACACAATCACTGAAGTTCAGATGGTCCAAATCTCATGAAAGATTTATTACCTCATACCTCGGTGATTTATTCAACGTTTGCTGGAGCAACACGTAGCATGTGTGAGGAAAGGAGGAGTGTCTCCATTTATTATTTAATTTCCAAGGCTTATTCCAAGTGGTTAGGGCCCCTCTGTGTTTGTGTGTCTCCAAATAACAAATTTGTGGTTGTGAATTGGAAGTGGAAACCAGGGTGCACAAAGGATGGCTGAAATCCAGGGAAGAGTGACTACAACGACAGGGACAAAATAATGCAGCAATTATTATTCTCTGTTCCAAAATATAAGGCCAAAAGGAAAAGAAGATTTTTTTAGCATTGAAGAAGAAGACAAGCCTTCCCATCAGATGTTAAGAAGAAAATGAATATATATATATATATAGGGAAAGATGCACTGCAGAATTGTTGGGGAGGGTATGGAATTACAAGCAACCCAGCAAGAACCAGTATGACAACATCCTTATTCCCAGTAAATCCATCCCTGGACAGGCTGTACCTTGCTTTACTACAGCTGTTCCCTAACCCTAAAGGGCCCTGAAAGCAACTGTTGTGCCCAAAACACACCAGCATGATGGTGGCACACAAATGCCTCTGGGGACACAAGAGGTAGGGCAGGGGGTAAACCTGCACAGGGGGGTTCAAACCCATCAGCTCATGGGACCCCAGGAGCTCAGAAAATGCAGTTATATCCTGCCTGCACAAAAGGCTGAGTGCAGCTGGACCTGAGGCCAGTGCTGATGAAGCAGGAGGGAATACGTGTGGACCCACTGCCACTGGTTTCTGCTGGGACAGCCAAGGAGAAAAGAGGTGCCCTCCACGGCCTGGGGATAAGCAAAAATTTCCCAGATCTCTTCTAGAAATTGTTCTCAAACTTTGCCCATTGCAGCAACGTGACAACCATAAAACAGGCTGGAGGTGTTCAGCCTGGAGAAGAGAAGGCTCTAGAGAGACCTTAGAGCCCCTTCCAGTGCCTAAAAGGGCTCCAAGAGAGCTGGAGAGGGACTTGGGACAAGGGCCTGGAGGGACAGGACAAGGGGGAATGGCCTAAAGCTGAAGGAGAGTGGATTTAAATTAGATGTTAGGAAGAAATTCTTGGCTGTGAGGGTGGTGAGACACTGGTACAGGTTGCCCAGAGAAGCTGTGGCTGCCCCTGGATCCCTGGAAGTGTCCAAGGCCATGTTGGATGGGGCTTGGAACAACCTGGTCTAGTGAAAGGTGTCCCTGCCCATGGCAGAGGGGGTTGGAACGCGATGATCTTTAAGGTCCCTTCCAACCTGAACCATTCCATGAAACCTTTTGTGAGCAATCCCTGGAGCAGACCCTGCTCCAGGAGAAGGGCTTGATGAGGAGAAAGCAGAGGTTTTCCCATGGATTCAGTAACTCTGGCAAACGTGTCTCACAGTGAGCAAAGTACAGGGAAGTGCCCTTCCTGCTCACCCAGACCCTCCTCCACAGAGCCAGCCCTGCTGCACAAGCCTGGGCAGAGGAAGGGAGTTACCAAGAGCTGAAAGGGAAGAGGAAATGCAGGAAAAGGCCAGGGGAACAGCCAGAGAACAGCAGGATGACCACGGCAGCTCCAGTTTCCAGCATCCCAGCAGACCCAGGTGCTCAGCTGCCCATATGGAGCCTCGTGCAGCTCGAACAGGATTTATGCTCCATCCATATAAATTACATCTCTCTCCCAACAGTGTGATAAATGTACCCTACAAAGCTCCCTCAGGCCCCACTACCCTTTTCCCCCTGCCCTGCACCATCTCTGTTCTCAGCTACCTCGGGGCAGCTGGATTTGTGATTATCCACTCCAACACTCCATCAATCTCGGGCTCCCTTTTACACGTGTAGGAAGAGAAATCTTTGTGTAATGGCACTGCTGTAAAACACAGAGCCTGAAGTGAAGCCTCGCTCAGAAAGAGCTCACACGCAGCTACAGGGGCTGTGATGAGAGACCAAGGACCAAGGAGAGAGGAGAAATCCAACCCAGCCATCTGGGGCTGGATGACAAAACCCGTCAGGCGTGTTCGGGAGAGGGGAAATTCATCCGCAATTTGTGCCTCAGCAGCTGAGACCAGAGAGTGGCCTTTTAACTGGATTTTCCACCAATTCTCTATGATGCATTGTGAGGAGAGAGGCAGGCGCAGGAGGGCCTTGGTTCAGCCCTGGAGGCAATTGTGGAGGAAAATGCAATTACATCTGGCTGCTGAACTTGCCCTTGCCTTCCCCCGGCTGTATCCGCTGCACTCCCGCCTGGGAAAACGTGGATGCAAAAGAAAGGAATTGGAATAGATGGCCCTGCCATTGCTCTCGGTGACCCTGTGCCCGTGCTCCCTATTCCCTGGAAAAAATTTCATGCCATTCCAACCACGGAGTAATTGCAATCAGGGCAGATGGAGCTTGGCCCAGCCCTCACTGCCCACTGCACCTTTCCTCATCTCACACCATGGTGGACCCCAGAGACATTCAAGACCAGTTTCTCCATAGGCTGCACTGGATTTCCACCTTCCCATTCCTCACTTCTCCTCCACAGCCTGTCTGCTCTCAGTTGCAGTGTGTTCCCAGGCTCAAAGAAGGGATGAAGGAGGTGATCCCACACTCAGGAGCTCAGCAGGGTGCAGAGGGATGAACATCATCTGGCCGGGGTGTCCTAAGTCCCCCACTGATGGAGGACAACACAAAGCAGAGGGGAGATGAATCCTGTATGACAATCCACCCAGCCAGGCTTCCTCCCACAAAAGATAGGATCCACCTTAGGTCTAAATTCATCCCTGGGAGCTCACCACACCTGCAGCACACACTTTGTTGGGGCATGAAAATTCCCACTCCCTCTTTTCCCTCTTCATCACAACAGTTGTTGTGTTACTTCCCTCATAGTGGAGGTGAGTTAATTAATTCATGCATGTAGCATAAATTGTCATTATCCCCTTCCCTAGTCCAGTTATACCAGATCCAGAGCATTCCCTTTTCTTGAAACACCAGGATCTGGACTGAAACAGGGACAAATTGGAACTAAGCCACATCTCAATAATTTATTTCTATTTCCATACATATTTCTAAACAAAAGCAAAGTCCTCACATGTCTGGTGCTGTGTATTTTTATCAAACCATGACATGTGGTGATTTTCTTCAGGTCACAGATGAAGTTTCTCGTCTGCCTTTCTGGCACAGTGTCCCACTGGTGGTGGGATGTGAAACCAGATGGCCTGACCTCCACAGTTGTGTCTCACCCCAGAGATCAGACCCCTTCAAACCTCAAGCCATCATACTGAGGGATGAGGAGGAATTTGGATGTGGAGCTAGCCGAAGAGCCAGTTTTGAGCCAGAGACCACACAGAGCCCTCCAAAATACCCCAACCTGCCAGCAGAGTCAAGTAGTCCATAAATTATCCTCAAAGCCTTCTGGCTTTAATCAGTCCCACTTCCTGATTACTCTTAGAACGTGACTCCAGGCCCCAACACGGAGTATTTACCTTGCATTAATTAGATTAGAAAAGCAGGGGGATTCGATACGCCGACTAATCAAGTCAGGGGATCAATACAGCACATGGCAGAGCCTTACATTGTCCTCACTCTGCAAGATGACAATGAATTAGCACTGGGAGGTGCCCAAAACAACACTTTGTGACTTAACAAAGGAGAAACATGAACTTGCATCTGCTTCCCCACTGAAAGAGAGATGGTTCCTGCAAGGCAGAACTGGTGAGGCTGAGCATGAAAACACAACTCCAGGTCTTTGGCCAATATGGAAGGATATCCTGGACTTCAGGAGGATTAATTATAGTCACCCAAGGTGCGAGATAACCCTGATACAGCAGGTCTAGGTCTTGCTGTCAGTGGGGATTCCCCATGGATGTTGCTGCTCTGTGGTTTAGCCATTAGGCCATGACAATACTGAGTTATATGATGGGCAGTGCAAAAAAATATATATAAAGTAAAATATACAGGACTGAGCAGCAGCCATCAGTTGATGATGGAAGTGCAGACTGCTCTGTTTCAGGCAATGATGACTTACCCATGGAGGAATGGGTTTACTGAGCATTTCGGGTCATTGTTTATTATGTTACAGGGCTGAAGGGGGAGGAAGTCCTGCCCTGAAAGACAGAAACACAGAGAAAGGTGACCCTGAGTTCACATCAGCATTAAACTGGGGGTGAGAGTCTGCCTGGTGAAGCCCTGTGGGCTACTCAGGACTTATAAGAACAGTCTGCAGAGCTGTTTCCAACCACAAGCCGTCCTCTGACAAGGATGTGTAGAGAGGAGCCCCTGAGATGAAAGCACAGATTTAATGTGAAAGACTGTCCAAGCAACCTTTTAACCTCCTGCTTTCCTCTCATCCCCTCCAGAGCTTCCCTCACTGTTAGAAAATAAGTTATTAAAAGAACATAAGTTGTTACTAAAGCAGTAGCTGCTGTCTTGCCTCTGATATTCCACATCATATTAAATCGTCCTGTTGGGCAGAAGATGCTGGTTCCTTATTTATGGCAATAATAAGCTGAGGATGAAGAGCCCTTGTGTTTCTGCCCATTTTCTTCACCAGCCCTTTATAATTAATCCAACATGACTTACTAACCCAGACCACCCATTTTCAGAGAATCATGAAATGGTTTGGGTGGGAAAGGACCTTCAGGATCATCTCATTCCACCCCATTTCCATGGGCAGGGGCAGCTTCCACTGAGGTGTGGAAGCCAATGCCTCTAAAACAGCTCAGAGATTATCCTTCAAAGGGAAATTCATGTGAAGGTGAAGACTCTGCCTCCATAAAAAGGGGAGATTGTTCCCCACATTCGATGTCTGGATGGATGTGGAATTTCTCCATAAGCGGCGTCTCAGCAAATTAACTGATTTCGTCCCTCCCGTTCTGAGCGTTTGTCTCACGTAAATCCTGAACAAATGGGTTCCATTAAGGGAGTGTGACAGCCAGCTTCTCCACCCCTCAGGTTGGAGCCCCACGGTCGCTCACCCTGCAGGGTGGAGGTTCCCCCTTCTCCCGCTCGCCCGTCACGCGCAGAAGTTGTTGCAGCGTTTCTGCACATCGAGCTCCCACTCCAGTTAATTTTCTCTCTCCCCGTGCAGCCTGAAGCAGTTGGAGCCTGCACTGAGATGTAATGATCTCCTGTTTTTGTTCTTGTGAGTCAGCCTCTGCTCGGTACAAACCTCTGAGCTAATCCCAGCACGAACAGCTGTTTCTGGCAAAATGAGGGACAACAGGCAGACAAAGCTGCTCTGGGTGTTTGTTTCCTTCTTCTCCGGGAACTAAATCTTCCCAGTTAAAGTTCTTGAAGATGTCCATTAAGTTTATTGAGCTTGCAGGAGGGCTCAACTACAGCTCACTGTGTCGTGCTCAGCTGTTTAGATCAATGCAGCAAACATTTAACAACCTGGTGAGAGGGGAGAGGCGAGGAATAAGAGTGCAATTAAAGGACGGGTGTTTTTTTTTTTTTTTTCCAAGAATTATCATTAGAAAGGAAATGCTCTGCAACTGGAAACATGGTGGATGTCAGAAAAAAAATTTCAATAGTCACAGACACTCCAGGCTCTGAACCTGCTTGTGTTTAGCAGGGAGGAGAAGGAAGTGGGGACAGTTTCTGCAGTCCCACGAGCTAGTATTCATTTGAGGAAGTCTGGGTGAGGTGTGAAGATCAGATCTAGTTTGGGACTCTTTTCTCCCACTGTTCTTAGGAGATGGGATGCCCTCTGTGCCCATCACACTCGAAATGTTGCTCATTGCAGCCCTAGATCCCTCATCCAACCTTGGCTGGTGGGCAAGGTTAGACAAGAGCCCCAACCTCTCCCAGAGCTCTGCCAGGCATGATTTCCTTGCCAAACAAAGAGAAGAGCCTGCTTCCATTGGCTTCCATGCAAAAAGCTTATCAAAAAAAAAGGTTGGATTAGCACGATTTGGTGTGCCCAGGGATTCACAGGCATTGAGAAAGAAGGTGCTCCTTTACAAGCACCATTTCCCTTTACTGTGTGGATCACATGAGTACACAGGGCTAAAGATGAGGTGAAAACCCCAGAGCTGGGACCTTCATTAGTGCGCCTGATGAAAGACTTCTCCCGGTCTGTTCTCACCCTACAGCCTCGGGGAGGAGATGGTGAAGAGGTGGTGATGTGCCCTGAATTCCCCAGCAAAAAGTGTGCCTAAGGCAGAAATCTCCAGTGCCTTGGTCCCCTCTGCTCTCTGCTCTTTCCTGTCAAATTCCCCAAAAAGCAGAAAAAACGTGGCCATGGAGATGAAAGGGATGATGAGGAACGTGCACTTGCCGGGGTCACTTCATGGTGTATCCTTCTAACTCACTCTGTTCTTACTTCATCTTTCCTTCCTGGGAGCAGCTGATTTATCTTTATTATCCTCCTCTGTTGTCACTGTCATTAAATTTTCTTGAGCCAAGAGACTCCACTGTGTGCTTTAGTAATTCGATCAGAAAGGAGGGGAAGCAGAGCTGAGGTAATAGGCAGCATGAGAGAGGTCAGGACAAGCAGCCCTGGCACATTAAGGGAAATACAGATCCAGGCTCCCTTGGCAATGGTAATCCCACAGAACGTGCCTGAGCAACGGGAAGCAACAATCTGGAGGGACAGCAACCCGGAGCCCTGCTCCCCTCTTTTTTGTTCCCCCGTAGCTGGAGTCTCATCTCCCTAAGACCTGACCTTGCAGGGATGTCACACCCCAGGCTCCTTTCCCCTTTACCACTGCAAACCTGGAATTAGCAAGGGAAGAGCTCAGGCATTGCTTTTCCCAGCTCGCTCTTTTACATGAGTGAATTTGTGGGCTGTTTCATTTTAAGCATCAGACGTTAAATGAGCCCAGTGGCAAAGGAATCGTTTATCTCTGCTGTTTTATTTATATGGCAAGAATCCCCTGCTGAGAGAAGAATCCCACTGCTTTGTGCCCTTGTATTGGGCCTGGCTGGGGTGGAGTTGATTTTCCCCATAGCCCTCACGGTGCTGTGTTGGCAGATGGAAAGGTGTTGGTGCCACAGCACCAGCTCTGTCTCTCCAGCATTCCCCCCTCACCAGAAGGCTGGGGCAAGGTCCTGGGAGGGGACACAGCCAGGACAGCTGTCCCAAACTGACCAAAGGCATATTCCAGACCACAGGGTGTCTGCTCAGCAATAAAAGCTAAGAAAAAGGAGAAAGAGGGGCAGTATTTGTTAGTCCAGTGTTTGTCTTATGGAGGAAGTGCCACACATACTTCCTCCTGCTGATGGAAAGCAGAGAATGAATATTTTGTTTTCCTTCACTTCTGCACACAATCCTGGCTTTTGCTGTATTAAAATGCCTTTAGGTTGACTCACAAGTTTATTTCCATCTTATTTTCTCCCCCTGTTCTGCTGAGAAGGGAAGTGACAGACCAGCTTGGTGGGCTCCTGGAGTCCAACCAAGATCAACTCACCACAGCCCTGCTGCAGACATGTAGTAAAAGACATCATGGTCCACATCTAAATGGACAAGAGTGGCAGAAAACTCAGAGAGAAAGGAACTCCAAGGCATTGGAAACGAAATTCATTGATCTCTTAGAGATCAGAATAACAAGATCAGAATAACAAGGTCAGAAAACAGAAATTATTTACCTTGGAGGTTTGTAGCAAAGCCTTGTTTCTTAAAGTCCAGGTCAGCATCCTGGTTTTTAATGCAGGTGGGATGGAGCTTGGAGCAACCTGGGATAGTGGAAGGTGTCCCTGCCCATGGCAGGGGATTGGAATGAGAGGATTTTTAAGGTCCCTTCCAACCCAAGCCGTTCTATGACTCTGTTACAGGTAACCTTTGCTCCTCAACAGTTCCAACAAGCCAGGAAGGTAACCCTGAAAGTCACTTTTTTGTTCTTCTAAGGCAGATCCTCAGGAAAGACACACAGATTAGTTCTTTTTTACTTTCCTTCCCTTCTGATTTTTGTTGCTTTTTTTTCCTAGTGCCTTGTGGTTAGACATATATTAACATACAGCACTCCCATCCCGTATACTCACATGCATGTGCACAATAAACAAAACTGTAATGTGCTAATTATATAAAAACACAATCCCATATTATTATTATGGTCAACTACACAAAACCCACACATGTTTACACATATGTACCTAACAAAGAGGACACAGTTCATTTAAAATGCCTTTTTAGGATGAAAAGAAAAGCTCCCCAGGAACTCTACTGACCACCAGTGACCAGCCTTTTTCTGAAGAGAGGTGTCATGGTTCCATTATTTATGTTGGATTATAAAGGGAGAACACACATACAAAAAAGAGGGTTGGATCTCTTTTTTAAACACATTCAACTAGATGATCTTTAAGGTCCTTTCCAACCTGAACCAATCTATAGCTCACAAAGCATGTACAGATAGAAAGAAATCTCTCTTTAATCCTATTTCTTGCCTTCACATGCACATGCTCTCACACTTGTGCATATACACACAGGGGCTTCATGGATTCCTTGGAAAAAATATAGATATAATAAGAAACAATGATATCCAGGATCCCAAGTGCAGGCTTGGTTAGCTGAAGTCTACCATTCACCAGAGTAAACAGCAATTTCATTGGAATAAATTATTGATTAGTTTTTGAGGTTGGTGTTTTGTTTTGTTTTTGTTGTTTTTTTTTTCTTGAAGCTCATAAAGGCAACAATGAAAAATTGCTCCAGAATTTATTCATTCTGCATGCTGGGAAAAACATTGTGTGTCTGTATATACATGCAGACATAAAGCAGACCACGCTGAGATCTTATGTTGTTATGAACAGACTGCAAGTTTATGCACACCACAGAACCAAGCAGAATGCCACAAAAATTAAAGGAGCAGTGCAGAATTCCAGTATCTTTGTGGGCACATAAAAAGACAGAGGTACAGTTTGCTTTAGATATTATAGATGGCTGTTCACTTTCTGCTTAACTGGGCTGGGGGTGATCTTTGCCAGATGATCATCTCTGTACCCTCAGGCACTGAGATCCTGTGCTAGATTTGGGCTTTGCCCTGGAGTGTGACAGCAAATGCAGATGTGTTGTGATAAGGGCTGTCCTGCAAGGTCCCTCTGTGCTCAGCTTCACTGAAGACCCCGAGATGCTCTTAATTTTTTACTGCAGTTTCCCTGTCTGGCCACAATCCCAAAGGCTCCCAGTGGTCCCCCACTGATTGGTAGCAACACCCCCCTGGATGTGCCCAAATCTCCACCATTTTGAAGGTATTTTTCAGTTTTTACTGCTCTTTTGCAGCTCTTTGTTATTCCATGCCCAGCCTTTCCATTTTCCTTCTATCAAGACTTGACAGCACCTTTGTGGTTTCAGTTATGATGGTACATGGAGATAATCTGCATTTTCTTTTCCTTCAGTATTGTTCAGACTTGAAGTCCATCCTCCACTGTTTCTAAATCCTTAGCTCCTGATCTGGGGCTTTGTGCTAAGTTTACTTCCTGCCTGGAAGTGTTCAAAAAATAGGTGGATGTGGCACTTAGGGACGTGGTTTAGTGGTGGACTTTGCACTGCTGGGGGAACAGTTGGACTTGATGATCTTAGATGATCTTTTCCAGCTTTAATGATTCTGTGATTCAAAGAACAACTTTATAGATTGAAGTAGAACTCCAGGGTTTAACAGAACGTCCTCCAACATCTAAGGATCGGTGGAGGTTCTCTTGTAGCACAGGCAGCTCCTTGGAAACTCTTTCTTATTATCAGACCTTTTTTTTTTTTTTATGGCTGTCCTGAAATTCAGCACAAAAACAGTCACTGGTTTTTTGGATGTATTACACCTGCATTTTCTGCTGTGACAACACAGGTGTATCTATGATGGGGAGCACAAACCTGTCCCAGCTGCTGAATCATGTGCAGTCACACTGCCCAGAAGGTTGGAGGAGAATGTAAACAGCCCAGGAGATGAACTTTTGGAGCAGTGTCCTGATCTCTTCTGCAATCTCTCCATAAGAACCAAGCCAAGGAGCTTCCACACCTCGACTTATCCAGGGAGCCATTTCCACAAATTCACTGTGTGCTTGATCCACTCTATGAAATAACCCCACAGATGTCCTTGAAGGACTTTGCTATGGATCACTGATTTTTTTTAATTTCTCTGGAGTTCTTTGTCAGCACTTTTGCCTCTGGGATCCCCAGACACTTTTTCTGCAGCAGTGATGTGGTTTGGTTTTTCAGAGGCTTGGAAAAGAGGGCTAAAACACCGTAGGCCAGCTTTAATTACTGGAAGATTAGCAGCAGTTATCCTGACACATTCCCTGATATCTGAGTCATGCTACTAATTCCAGGTGGGTCACCTCATAGTCTGGATCTCTGTCCCTGGAAGTGTCCCTTTACAGAGTGGTTGGGAGCTCTGGGTGTAGCCAGAACAGAATAATGTGACAAGAAAATCCTGATGGCTGTAAGCAAAGTACAACATCAGTTTGTTAAAATGTCCAGTCAAAGCCTGAAAACTTAAAGCTGAAGAAGTGATATAATTATGGGACTTCTTATTACCCATTTCTGGTCATTCTTGGGATAGGAGACCCTAAAATCATCACTGTTCACCCACAGAGAACAGAGCAACGACCCAGACAAGAGAGCTGAGGGCAGAGAGAAATGAAGGGGAGTGGGATCTGCTGCCCCTCTCACAGGGGATGGGAACTATCTGAGGATGCTCCTTGGTGGCAGAGCAGCCAGAGTTCCCATCATCTCTGCAAGGATCACAGGCACATCCTGAGAAAAAAGAGCATGGGCAGTAGAAACAAGGCAAGATCCCTTAGCTGTGGTAAAAAGGAGACCTAAAGCAAGAATAATTGTTCACAGACATTGCAAATACCTCCCTAAAACGAGCTGCTTGGACTCCCTTTGTAAGCTACTGCTGAGGGTAGCTCATGTCATCCTAAGGTTGAACCTGAAGGAATTCAAGTGTGTTTTACCCTGAAAGGGCCAATTTCTCTCTCCCAACAAGAGCAGGTGTCTGGATGCTTTACCTGGATGCAGAAAAACACAGTACAGTAAGTTAAGATGAATATCACCACTGGTGCCTAAATGAGTCTGCTCTACCCAAGGTCATTAGCAGACAAGCCCCTCATTCCAGAAGGATGGATGCACTTCCAGGAAGCCACAGTGTCCATCTCCTCTGTCAGTACCAGCAGTGGTGGCTGCACTGCACTCAGCCACTGTCCAGCCAGCTGTGGGAAGGACAAGCAAGAAGATCTTGGGTCTCCCATTTAAGGTGGTCTTTACATCAAGAGCTCTGGGGTCTGAACTCCACGGGCCTTTCTTCACAGGAGGTAAGGTGAGAACCAAAGGTGACCTTGGAAATTGGGTGGTCCATGGGAATTTCGCAGTGAATTTGTCCTTTGTGACATAGTCTTCAATAGCCACTACTGCAGCCCATGAATTAGGGGATTTTTTTTTTAACACAATTTACTAATTTTAGAGGTTAGTTGATGATCTTAAATGTCTTTTCACATCGTGGGAGCCAAGGCACGCAGGGGGAACTGTGTTGCCCAATTTGTCTTAGAACCTGAGCGGCTCAGCAGGGAGACAGAAGGGTGGATGTCCCCAACTTTCTCCCTCTGGGGTGGTTTGGGTGATGCCAGCTTTAGGCAGAAGGTTGAAAATGCTGCCTGCAGCCCTTCTGGCAGGGAATTCACAGCTGCTGGTCTGTTGTGCTCCCCTCTCACTGATAAAAGGTCTCCTTTTTCAGAGAGTTCAGAGATAAGTGCTTGAGGGATGCCCTTGGTGTGTTTGCAGCTTTGCCCCAGTAGTTTTATGGTTATTGGCTATTGCTCCAGCTTTCTCAAAGCAAGCCAGAATTAAAATAGCTTTCTATATTCCTTGAGTACCTTCCATCATCCCTTGGCAGCAGTCATCCCTTCACATCCTCTCAATGATGTTCCTGGCATCAGACACGGGGCCCCACCATTCCCAGCTCTCTGATGCACTTAATTAAAGCAGAATCACTCAATAACTCTGTTGTGCTTTCCTGGGCATCTGGTTGTTCACCTCTCGTGTGCACAGGCAATTAATTTTTAGGTTTTCCCTACAAAGGGACTAAAATAAGAATATTAATTCCAGCCCAGCAGGAGGGAAGAAGGATGTTCTGCTGGGGTGTGAGTCCACCTGCAGGGCTCTGCCCCGGGATGGGGAGCACACACGATGCCTCAAGGCCTCCCAGAGTGCTGAAAGTTGGAAGCCAGGGAAGGTTTCGGAGATAAAGCAGTTCTCCCCTCCTGCCCAATTCCATTAATTTTTGAGGATAAATTAATAACCATGTTCCTGCCTGGAAACCTCATCAAAATCAGTGGCCCTGAGTGCTGCATAAAAATAAATACCAGAGCCTGCTGCAAGGAGCTGAAAGTGGCCTTTAGTGACTCAGGCAGGATCACACAGAGGCCATGGAGAAATCTCAGTGCCAGAACTCCTGATTCATGGGCTGGGGCATTTTCATTAGTTTATCCTCTCTCTCTCTCTCTCTCTCAACCTTAAAAAAAAAGTAAAATAAGGCAGTACAAAATCACCATTTTCCCCTGGCATTTCTTGAAGTGTCATTTGAATGAGAGCAAACAATGCTTTGTGCTCCTCTGGGTAACTGATACAGACAAAAGTCCATAAGAAAAGGCAAATTGCAACTCTGATCGACTTAATGGGTATTAGAGGCACAAAATGCTTTCAGATGCACACAATTATTTCTTCTCTGCTAATTGAGGGGGTGAAAGCTTCTTTCTAGGAAATATGGTAATATGTATTGATCAGAAAAAAATAATCTTCTGTACCAAACCCTGTGCACGATGCAGGGTTAACTTTAATTAATGGAAAAGCTTTTTTATGAAATGATGCCACCACTCAAGGAGAGTATTCACTGTGACCTCCAGTTAAGTGGAGACACCTTTTAAATATGACACTGCTCGCACAAGCATCACTCACTCTCTTTCTTGGCCAGATAAATATTGAACAGACCTTCTCCCAGATCTGCCCTGCTGGGGGGGTGACTGGGCACTGCTGAGGTGGCCACCCCAAAAATCTCAATCACAGGTATGGATGTCTTTCAGGCATCAGCCAGTAGGACAAGATCAGCACTGGAGAGTGAAGCTGTGGCTGCCACATCCCTGGAAGTGTTCAAGGCCAGGTTGGACGGGGCTTGGAGCAACCTGGGCTAGTGGAAGTTGTCCCTGAATCACCCACAACAGTGGGGTGGAATGAGATGATCTTTGAGATCCCTTCCAGCCCAAACCATTCTGTGATTCTGTGAAAAAATTTAAAACAGCAACCAAGATGTACCCAGAAATCCTGTACCTTTTGCTCCTGAAAACAGTTCCTTTGCATTTATTTTAAGTCCAGACTCCCACAGTTATCAGACATCCAAGCTGCCTTTGAAATTTAAGTCTTCCAACTCCTCTTGTGCACCTGGACTTATTTACTCACTGCTACAAGAACAAACAGAAATATAAATTGGCTCTTTTTTTTCACTTATTTCAAAATCTGCCCAGCTTGCCTTGCAAATGGAAGTATAATGGATTTCAACTTCAATCAGAAACAAGTTCTTTAATTGCTCGGTATATTAGTGCTACATTGTTTACAGCATTATTCTTTCTTAGGAGGCACAGCCAACTTACATTGAGTCCCAAATGGATGGTAAATTGGCAAAAATGAAACCTGCAGCAGTGATTTTGTTACCTGGAAGGCAATATATTTGCTTTTCCCCCACTGGAATTCTTCTGCATCTCAGATTTGTACAGGACAGATGCTAAATTGCCCAAGATGGCAGAATGACCATTCCACAGGGACAGAACAGAGCCCTTGCTGCAGAATTAACTGAGTAGCTCGAGTACAGCAAGGAAGTGGATACATGTGTCTTCTATTAATAATATATATGGCTACAATCCTACCTAAAATCTAACCTGGAGCTTCTTTTCCTAGTGGGACAGACTAGACCCACTCAAGTCTGCTCGGGATGGAGTGACAAGATTATTCTGCAATGATCTCCAGTGGGAAGAGGAGTGTTTGTCACACAAAACTGCTGATGTCTTTGCATTTATTGCAATATTTCTGCTGTGTTCAGCACCGGCGGTGCCTCAGCACCTAAATTTTGGCTGTACAAATTCCTCAGAAAGCTAAATGGAAAAGGGCTGCTCTGAGCTGGAAGTGATTACACCAGGAACAGGGCTCCTGATGCTGAGCTGAGAGGAGGGCACCCAGCAGAGAGTCTCATTAAGGCAGGGAAGAGTAGACAACACATAACAACCCTCCAAAGGGAGCACTCCCTTCTCCTCCCATGTTTTTATCTTGCTTCTGATGCTCTGCAACGAGTTTGGGAGAGAGTCCAACGGAAATTCAAAGAAAAGCAACATTATCCACTGAAACATCAGACAAATATCGACTGCTCCACTAAAGGCTCACTCAGATGCCCTCAGAGAGTCAATATTTGGTGGGAAGCATTAAAATTTCACAGGCCCTTGGCCAAGGTGACTTTCTTCAAGTGGGACTGACCTCTCTCACAGCAAACCTGCCAGGTGTGGGCAGAGGTGGCCCAGTTTCCACCAGCCCCTGGTCTGCCCCTGACTGACAGCAAAGCCACATTCCCCTGTCTTTTGCTCTGCTGGAGATGAAAATCCTCCTGCCTGGGGGAGGTGTTTAGGTAAGAAGTCCAAGGTCCCAATAAATCCACTGGAAAGGCAGAAAAGAAAGGGCAAGTCTGGGCACTTCATGAATAGAGCTGACAGGTCAGGCAGATTAGATTGGTAGGCAGATTTTTGGCATTTTAGCCCATGAAAAGCCCTGTAAAGACTGGACTCATTTCCAGCTGCAGGGAAAGGGAGATTTCATGCTCTGCAGGAATTGTCAGCCCCCGAAAGCTCTCAGAAGCTGGTGGCTGCACTTCTTGTGCATTATATTCCATTATGCAGATGCCTTAAAGTAAATGTAAATCACATCAGGAGTAATTGTAAAGGGCTTTTGGTTGTGAGGAGGAAAGTGCTTTGAGATGGCTTCTGACTGCCCAACAGCCACGTGTCTTTGCCCTCTTCCCCTCTCCCTCCTCACCCTGCCTCCACTCATCCAAGTCCTGATGTCCTGAGCTCTGCAGACAAGGCCAGCAGGGCTCCCCGGGTTAATTAAATCAGTGTGGTTTGCTGTCTGGAGCTCAAGTGACAAATGCATTTCCAACCTTGCCCCTTCTGAGGGAAGGGTGGTTTGTGGAGCGTGACGGTGGCTCAGGGCTCCCGGAGCCTGAGCCCTCACGAGGTGGAGGCACCACAGCCCAGTAATTTGGCTTCCCAGAAATTCTCCAGCGCTGTGTCAGGTGCAGAAGCACATCTTCACTCTGCTGCAAGGCTCTCCCCTTGCCTGCTCCCCTTCCTGGGCTGTCAGGGGGGAATAAGATGTCAGGGGACTATCGGGAAAGACTGAAAGGGACAGCTCCCCTCCTCCCCACTCAGGCTGTGAATGGGAGGCTAATTTTATTAGCCCAGCCACTCCATTATCCAAATAGCCCCTCTCCAGCCTCCCATTTGCAGATGCATTAGTGTAATGGTGCTGTGCTCTGCCAAACACATGCTGCCTCCCATCCCAGTTGTGCTTCCCTGGCAGATAAGGTGATCCTCCTGGCTTTGGATGTAGACATGGATAAAAGTGCCAGGTAATGTCTGTGTGACATGACTTTCCTCTTGCCCTGTGACCTGGGGTGAACATTAGGGCAAGTCTCCATATGTGCAGTAGGTCCAGGTGCTCTGTATGTCCCATATATGATAAACTTGTGCCTCATCTTTCCAGTCACCCCCACCACCTCACAACAAACCTGTTGCATGATGGGGGAAAGATGCTGCTTCTTTCCTGCTGCTGGAGAACCTCATTCACCCACAACCTGCTCCCAATAGTGAGCTTAGTTAGTTAGGAAAATGCTCTAGCCTTTCATAAAGTCTTTTAAGAAATCACTAACAATCTATAAATATTCTATATTTATACATCAGAGAGTCATAGAATTGCCTGGGCAGGAAGGGACCTGACTGATCATTTTATTCCAACTCCCTTCCACGGGCAAGGACTCCTTCCACTAGACCAGATTACTCCAAGCCCAGTCCAATCTGGCCTTGGACACTTCCAGGGATGGGGCAGCCACAGCTTCTCTGGGCAACCTGTGCCAGGGCCTCCCCACCCTCACAGGGAAGAATTTATTCCTAATATCCAATCTAAACCTTCTCTCTTTCAGTTTGAAGCCATTCACCTTGTCCTGTCACTCCATGCTCTTGTAAATATTTATATCATATGTATATATAATAATAAATAAATAAGTACATCACGTCTGTGTTGCACACGACTATTTTCATGGCCAACAGGAGAAAGAGCAGCATCCCAGGCTGAAAGCAAATCACAGAGCCAAAACAAACTTTTTTTTTCCCCCACAGGTGGACCACTAAATTCAGGATGACCTCTCATTTGGCAAAATTTAAAAAAAAAAAAAAAAAAGCTAATATTTTAGAGAAGCAGAATGGCAGAAAGTAAATAACAAATGCAAGCAAAAGAAGAAAAGAAGAAGGAATTGTCCCATTGAAAGGCACAGGATATTTCCAGGGACCTGAAAATTTCATCCACCCAGTAAAGATTCTTTGTCTATTTTTCTAGGACCCTGGGGCAAAACTGTCAATGCTTAAACCTACAAATAGTCCCTCTGCTTTAAGAAAAAAATTACTCCAAGCTGCAGTTCTTTATCATGTGTGAATCCTCCTTCCTTTTAAACGGTGTGTGAGGAAGCAAAGGCACAAACCCATCAAATACAAATATTTCAGAATTTAAAAGGTCGTTTTGCACCACAACCATTGCTGCTGTTCCTCTAAGTAGAGAGAATAACACCCCAAAAGTGTGTGAGCACTGAAGAAAGGGGCAAATTGCTGATGGTGCAAACTTTGTGCCACAATCAGTAGTGGATGAATTGGCTGTCAGCTCAAAAAGAAAGTAGATATGAGAAAGGGAGTGTTTGCTGGGCTGGTGTGGGAGCAGGGAGAGCCCACAATATTTGCCACAAGCACTTTTATCTGGTAAGCTATGAAAATTAATGAAAATAAATCATCAGGAAGGCAATAAATGGGTCTGCAGCAAACCCTCACCAAGGAGTGCTGAGACACTGTTTACACATCTAATGTTTGTTTTGAGACTCTGCAATGTCCCCAGGATGCTTCAGTGCATATGGTGTTGCCACTGTATTGCTTTTCCCTTTTTTAATTTATTGATCCAGGATATGAAAGTGTTCCTGGAGCCCTGAGTTGGTTTCTGGTTTTCTCCTCCCTTGGCTGGGAGGAGGTGGTGAACCTCAAGAAAACCTCGAAGAGCTTGGATGCACAGAGGTGAGTGAAATTCTGGTACCTGAGGAGCAGCAGGAGACACCAGAGGGTTGAGGAAACCAGGGACACCCCCCAGTGACACATTGATTTCCACTGCATTAGCAAATGGAGGGTTCTCATGGTGTGACAGATGCAACAGGTTATCTTCCCCCAAGGCTGTATCCATGTTAACAAATAAAACACCCCAATGACCCTTCTAAACCCTTCTGGCAAATGGCAGTGTCTACATCCCTAAATTTTAGTGTCTTCCCTATTTTTCTCAGAGATATGGTTGAAACATCCCCCTCAAGCTCTCCCAGTGGGCTCTTCAGCTTTCCCCAAACATGACCTGCTCTTCTCTGCTACCCCTGTTTAATAAGACATCAGCTCTTAATCAATATTTCAAACATTTAATTGACACTACAAGCAAAAAATCATCTTTTTCCTTCTCTGCCACGAGCAGGGACAACTTCCACTATCCCAGGTTGCTCCAAGCCCCCATCCAAGCTGGCTTTGGACACTTCCAGGGATCCAGGGGCAGCCACAACTTCTCTGGGCAACCTGTGCCAGGGCCTCCCCACCCTCACAGCCAAGAAGTTCTTCCTAATATCTAACCTAAATCTCTCCTCTTTTAGTTTAAAAACCATCCCCTCCTTGTCCTACCTGTCCATGTAAATAGTCATTTTCTCTCTTTTTTATGAACCCCCTTGAAGTGCTGGAAGGCCACAATGAGCAGTACAGAGACTTTGAACCTACCCACACAAAAACCACAGCACTGTGCTTGCACCAGTCTGTAAAGCTGGACCTGTGCTGATAATTTGATGGGCAGGTTTACACATTATTTGGTTCCTTTAGCCTGCAGATGGAGCAGCTGCAGCCAAACTGCCTCTCAGAAATAGCCCCTGGCCATGGTCATCCCTGAACCATGTCCAGACTGTCTGGGAGACACTCCCAGACCATTCCTGGCCCCATATCACAGGGTATTATGCTCTAGGGTGTGCACACACGTGGTCCTGAGGTCCTGTCATGAACCAGGGCAGAAAAATGGCCAGTTTTAAGGACAAATACAAAAATTAATTTAAAATGTTTGATTTTTTCAACTGTCATCAATTTAGGAGCACAAATGCAAAGCCTGGGAAGGGATATCACAGATCTGTGTTGACAAGGGAGATAAGATATTATCAAACCTGAAATAAATGATATTTTCTCAAACAGGGTCCTCTTTGGTGAGGCACAAACTGCTGGATTTCCAGATGAGGATCACAGAAGGTGTTTTTTTTCCTCTTTGCAAGCAGAGGGTTAAGATGGACTGTGCAGAGATTAGGTGGATTTTCCCAGAGGTGTGAGCTCAACCTTGGGAAAGTGCTGAGTACAGGGATCAGTAATTAGTGATGGATAGCTATTCACCGGGGCCATTAGCTGGAAAGAAAAGCAAACCTGCAGCATTCTCAGCTGGAAAGAAAAGCAAACCTACAAGAGGCTCCACATTCCTTCCCTGCATTTCCCTGCCTCCTGACAGCATCCCGACGACCCCCTCGCAGCAGAGGCTTCGTGTCTCACCGGGGACTGGCATTTCCAATCAATTAGACATGTCACCGCTGAATTTCTCTGCTAATTACTCGAGTTTATTATGTCTAAAGCCAGGTTAAATGCAGAATTCCCGGGGTCAAACGGGGTCACCCAGGCAATCAGTTCCACATTTTCCATAGCAAAAGAGATCCCCGCAATCAGTCACTGCCAAGTGGCTCCTAATGACCAACCTGCCAGTTAATGGCCTGAGGTGAAAGTCTTCAGGGATAGATAATGCTCTTGGAGAGAGAGAGGAAGCCCCTCAGCGTCCAGGAATGGCTTGGGCTTACTCCCTATGAATTTGGATCCTTTTTTGGGATAATAAGAAAGCTGAGATCTACAGGCACAGGCCACACTGCAGCGTTTGGTTTCACTGCCAGAGAGTGTTCCCTGTTTTATTGCATTTAACCACTAAATGAAATAAAACAAGGACATGGGAACAAAGGATGCTTTGTCCTGATGGAGGCCAAGGCAGTGAAAACGTCTGCCTGTCTCCTCCGTGCCAGTGCTCCGTGAATCCAACATTAATTATGTGGATCACCCTGGAGTTCCTACTCCATCAAAACGCATTCCTGATGGGATGCTTGGGGGAAACACGTGGGTTACCTTCGCTCTTTGGGGCAGAAACTACTGACACGTGAAGTCAAAAGTGCTTGGAAGGTTCCTTCCAGGGAAAGCTTCCCGAATTATGTCATGAGAGCAGGGATCTTGTACAAACACTGTCTTTCATCCTGGAGAAATCCAAAGGGCTTTACAAGTTATAAATACATCACAAAGGCATCCATGGATCCAGACTCTCAGGAGAGCAGGTATCTGGGTAGGAGTTCAGGACTGGAGGACAAGAAATGAATTCATCAGGTGAACTAAAGGAAAGGATTTCTAGGGAGTCAGAATTATGTGAGAAGTGCTCGGATTGGGATGAGAACTAAGAGTTTAAGGATCATTGCTTCAAAAAAATCCCAATTTTAACATGACCTTTATTCAGGCAATGACATGGGGGACATTTGGCAGAGGAATTGTCATGTCCATGTGCAACATCCACTGAAGGGGCACCGATTTATCCACACAACTTGGTGCATGGATTTTTCTGTCCCCTCAAATCTTCCCAACCAACCAAACACAAGTTGTTGAGCAGGCCAAGGCTTACACTACCAACAAAAATACAGATATACCCTATACAACACAGTATTGACCAAGTGCTCAGCTTGCTGGTTCAAAATATCTTTCTAAAGGACAAAAAAAAAAACAAAAAAAACCCACAAAAAAACCAACAAAGCAAGACAGACTAATTTAGGTCTCAAGGATTCTCACTATTTCTTCATCCAGTTAGGAAATGAAACAAGAAAATAATTTTCAGGGTAGCTGAGTACAGTTGTCTCCAATCACAAACTGGAAAATCACAAAGACTGGAAATAAAACCCCAAACCTTGAAAAAAAAATAACATCACAGTATGACTTTAGAGTTATATTTTTAATAGAAAAGAACATAAGAGCCAGGTTGCCTTTCAAGGGCAGGTTCTGGAATGGATTTCATTTTCCTGTTCCTACTGCACACATCTATGATGATAATGACTATATCAAGTCATATAAACTGATGGAAGATATTTAGCAGGGGCCTTAAAGCAAGAAAGACTCAAAGCCATGAGTGCAGAAGACACAGCAAACTCTGGAGCACAGTTTTCCCCGAGTCTGACAATGAAATTCCTATTAATCCCCACTAACATGGAGCGTGCTTAGGAGTTCTGAGGCATCACATGAAAAACAGAATATGCATTAGAAAATGATAACTCTGTGCACTTGTGGTGCAAGGGAAAAGCCCCAAGAGAGCAAATACTTGCTTCAAAGACAGTAATAAGGCACATGAGCCTGTAATGGAAACAACTTTTGAAGCATGTTTAAAATGCAGTAATTAAGGGAACAGTCCCAGACAGCCGCCGGGCACCGATCCGGGAAAGCACTCAAGGATGTGTCAAATTTAAGAGCTTAAACCCAAGAGGTGTGGAAGTGCCTGTGCCCCTGAGCCACGGGCACTGCCTTGCCCAGATCCTCCCTCTCAGGCTGGGCTGGTGTGGAATAACCAAAGCCAGGGGATGATTAACAAGCTGTGCTTTCCAGTGACCTGCAAAGGAGAGATCTGTGCGAGGCAGCCAGAGGAGGAGACCTGGCTGTCAGGGAGATTGGAGGAGACAGATGTTTAATGGAGTCCAGGATTACAGATCTGCCAGGCTTCACATGTAATCACCAGCTTCTTAGGCTTCCTCTTTCTTCTCCCCTTCTTCTGGGTCTGTTACAGGGTCAGGGGCTGGGGGAAGGGAGGGTGGAGATTTTCAGATTTCCAGCTAAATTCCTTGAGCTGCCCTTAATACTCTGACCTATTCCTAGCTGAAACCACAACCTACCAGCCTGGCAGGACTCAGAGAGACGAAGGTGGATATTTTTTTTGTTGTTGTTTAAAACATGAGAGGGATGCATTTAACTCCAGAACCTTTTCCCAGAACAGCTCTGTAGCTCTACTGAGCAGCCTGTGTGTGACTCCACAGAGGAACAGCACCACAATCAATAGTGCCAGGTGACCTGCAACTCCACGTGTCAGGCAGCTCTGTGCCCCAGGGGACACGTCTGCATGGCTTCCCACCTGTCACCCGCTCCTGAGGATCAATACTCCCTGCCATTCTCACCCTGGGAATGACTCTGCAAATGCTTTTTGCATTTATGGCCGTTGCTCACTCCTTCCTCCAGCCTTACTTTTTGTCCTCTGTGCAAGGCAGGGGGTAGCTGTCTGCAGAACCCCATGAATTGGAGAACCAAATATTCCCACTTAAAAAACATAGTACAGGAGGAAGGAGACCTGGTTAAACTGAATGATCCACCTCATTCCTCATGTCTTGACTGCAGGCATTCCCTTACAATTGTGTCCCTAACATGGATACTTAAAGGCAAGGAGTCCCATGGATGAATTAAACCATCCTCTGCAGAGCACAGCACCCTGGAAAGCCTCTGTGCACCCTCCAGCTCCTGTGCTGCTGCTTTGAGCAGCCTGTGGAGGAACCATGCTGGCATGGGGATGGCTTTTTTGGCAAGCCAAGAGATGAATGCTGACATTAGTTCAAGCTGAAGTTCAAGCCAAATGCAGATCCACAGATGGCACTGTGAAAGCTGTAGTTCTCCCCTCAAATATTGAACATGTAGAAGAGGGCACAGCTGCAGAGTTCAGGCACAAACACACCACCACCATGCCTGAACACAGGTCTTGTAGGGTGAAAGGCTGGATCAGGCACTAAATTGAGTTAATGCACCCATGTAGACATAAGTGCACCCCAAATCCTGGCCCAGGGGTGATCTGGACACTCTGATCTGTCAGTATTCCTCTGGATGGGATGAAGAAAGCTTTAACTCATCTACAGGGGGGTTACAAAGAGGACAATTATTGTCTCAAGAAGCATTTCCCTCTCTGATACCCAGCAAAGCTCAGGCTGGATTTCTGATGGCAACTGAGAAAAAGTCCCTCTGAGCTTTGGGATCCAACAAAGCCTTGCAGCTCTCACCAGGGCAGACACACCAGCCTCAGGTGTCAGGAGGAGACCTGAGTTTCCAATAGTCACTGGTAGGTGTTACAAAGAGTTCCAGAAGAGGTCCTGACCTTGGAGATATCTTCTGTACTTACAGGACACGTGGAGCTGCAGTGGTTTGCACACAGCTGATGTCATAGAATCATAAATTCCTAGAACATCCTGAGTTGGAAGGGACCCACAAGGATCATCAAGTCCAACTCCTGGCCCTGCACAGGACACCCCAACAATCCCACCATGTGTCTGACAGTGCAAGGACTCTATGAGGAAATGAGACCGAGTCTCCCAAATCCTGGACTGTCTCTCAACTCCAAACCTTTCCTCCTTTCCAGTGCACTAAGCATAGTATTGGTTTTAGGGCAAAGTGGGGCACTTGAATACAGCATCAACTGGCTCATGAAAGTGTTTCCAAAGCATAAAAAGAGCCTTAATTCAAGTGTGAAAAGGGACAGCCTTAATTCAAGGCTGAGGGGACAGTGGGATATGAAATTCCAGATGCCCATGCATCTCATGGGATGGACACAGCCCCCGGTGGAATTTCTTCCCTTGCCATGAATGGCTCATTTGGGACACCTCCAATACCTTGAATCAGTTCCTCACCTACTCATCTCAGCTTTTGGAGTTATTTTTATCCCTGCTGGAACACACAACCAACCCAGACGGAGGTTAAGGGACTCCCTACTCCATGAATTATCCCACCCCTGCTTACTCCTAAATACCCCGTGCCAGCAGCAAATGAGTTAAAATCAAGCCAAATGGTGACTTTTTTTTTTTGCAATAATATGCCTTTTGCTGATAAAGAATTTTTTCAAAAGAAAAAACAGCTCAATGTGCTGCAGTTTTTGCCAGTGGGCCAAACCACTTTTATCATTCTTGGCTGAGAAACACAGGCACTCACACAGTGTCTTTTCCATCCTGAGCTGAGCATCCATGCGGGATTTTCCATCCATGCAGTCATTTCTCAGAGGGCGTCTGACCTTATTTAACAGGCCCTTAATTAGGTGAAAGCAAATGCAAGGGAGAGCTGAGTTCAGCCTCTGATATCACTGAGGGTAATGAGGGGTGTTTCAGGAGCAGGAAAGAACAATCAAAGAGAACAAAAAGTTGCCTTTGCTGCCAACTGGGATTACACTCATTGGCTTGATAGGGATTGACTGAACTGGAGGAACTGTTCTTCCCTATCTGTTTTGTACAGGACTGCTCAAGAGCGGGACAGCTGGCAGGGAAATGGGTGCTTTGGAGCCCTCTTCTTTTGGGGATTTAGAGGATGATGAATGTGACGCATCTTTACAAGACGGTGTGAACTTCAATCCATGATTTGGGCTTCTTAGAAGCTCTGATGGCCCTGATCTTACCTAGGATGTCAGTCTGGTTTAGGAACAGCCAATTATAGAATCATAGAAGGGTTTGGGTTAGAAGGGACCTTAAAGACCATTTATTTCCACCCCCTGCCATGGGCAGGGACACCTTCCACTAGAACAGGTAGCTCCAAGCCCTGTCCAAGCTGGCTTTGAACATTTCCAGGGATGGAGTATCCACAGCTTCTCTAGGCACCATTTTCTGGTGCCTCACATCCTCTAAGTAAATAATTTCTTCCTAACTTCCTAACAGTTATTCCAAGGAAGAGATGATGCTGCCAATACCCTTCCAGAAGTCGGTTAGTGAGGTCCTGCAGAAGACCCGATTACTCCAAAGAGTGGGTGTGCACAGTGGTCATCAATACACACAGTAACCCCTCTACAAGTTGAGATTTAATACTTCAAGACCAGAGTTGAATCACAGAAATTACAGAGATCTGCAACAACAGCGGCAAAATTTACAGTTTCTGGGTGTCTTTGCAGCTTTTAAATCCCCAGGTCAAAAAGTCACACCTATTAGACAACCTCAATTTCCATTTCCAAACAAGACCATTTCTGTCTTTTCTGGTTCTGGCCCAATGATGAAAACCATGGTCTGCACACAACCTGATGGCTCCCAAACAAACGAATGCAAATTAAAAGGAAAAAAACCCTCTCGAGTTATTTTGAAAACTTGTGATCTTGAGCCAGTGTTTCTGGGGACAGCCTCAAATTGACAATCCCCTGGAAACAGCCGTTCCAAACCTAGGAGTTAATGCTACTTGATATCATGTGCAAAGACCACATTTGGAGAAATTAAGCTGTGATTAAACAAAGTTATTAACGATTGCGTTAACTAATTGATAGGATAATGTAAGCAGCAGACAAGATTTCAATCAGTGGTCGTGAAATCAGAGGTAAACTGGCCAGTCCCCACCTCTTCTTTGGCAGCTAATTTGCACACAATAATTCTGTTGCTGGTAGTGACTCAGCGGCAAAGGGAAGAAGAATAAATCTCAGGAGACAAATAGGTAGAAGCCTTCTCCATTTTAATGAGAAACACACACTGAAAGGCCAAAAAGAGCCTGTCAACATGATTTGCAGCACTGTTACTTAATTTTTACCAAATGTGCTTCCTGCCACGCTTTAGTAGAAGTACATATTTATTTGATATTTCACTGGCAAAGTTTAAAAGAGCCTCCAAAATACCCATCTGCTTCTGCTACGCATGACCCTACCAGTCTCACCTCAGACACACTGGAATGGTTTTAGGGAATGATAGCACTGCACAGATGTGATTTATTCCCAGATTGGGGATGGCTTTCTGCTAATTTTCAGGGAAGAAGCACAACTTTCCTCTGGAGCATGAAGCCGACTCACCTACGTGGAGCAAACCTGCAAATCTCCTCCCTTGAGTCAAACACAGAAGGTTTGGGGTTGGAAGGGACCTTAAAGATCATCCAGTTCTACCCCCCTGCCATGGGCAGGGACACTTTCCACTAGACCAGGTTGCTCCAAGCCCCATTCAACCTGGCCTTGGACACTTCCAGGTTGCTCATAAGTAACATAAGGTTAGTCAGAAACTGGTTGCAGAACAGTCTTCCCTAGGCACCAGTAAAACAAAAGTAAGAGGAAGCTCAAAGCCTTGGGATTTAAATAATATGAAGCTGGGGCCTCTTGCCATTTGCCTTCTGTGTTTTGAGCCTTTAAGTTCACCTTCTCCGGCTCTTCCCTTTGATCCCTCTGTATCAAAGGGAAGAGCTGGGATTCCTTTGTCTTGGAGTTGCTTCCAGGTTCCGCATCAGCTTTGCAAAACACACCCAGCACTGGGAGAGACTCAGGAGTCCAACATGCTGAAACAGTTATTTAGGGGGTGATGGAGGTGACCTTCCAAGGGCTAATCCAAAGCCACACAAGGAAAATGAGCATCCTGCACCTCCTGGCATGGAGAGCTCTGTGTGTGTGTCAATGCTTGAGTGTGAAGGAAGCAGAGAGGCACGGCCAGACAGAAGTGTGGGGAATGCTGGGAGAGGAGAGAGCAAAGGAACAGGGATACCAGGAGTGGAGGAGCAAGTGCAAGCCTGCAAATGAGAGGACAGGGCCATAAGGAGGGATGGGATCAGACAGAGAGACAGGGTGAGTGGGAAAAGGGTGAAAGAATTATCTCAATCACTGCAGAGAGTTCTAGAGAGCTTGTAGGTTTGGGCTTCTCAATTGGGAAGAGAAAGAAATTCAGAGATTAGAGGAGGAAGAGGGAGCCCAGGAGTCTGTGCATGTGTGATGGGGAGGGAGATGCAGAGACACTGCAGCAGAGACCCTCCTGTTCCTCCAGTAGCACTTGCCATCTGTTCCTCATCCCCTTAGATCAACTGTGAGGCAGAGGGTTCCTCGGGGTCTGCACATCAGAAACAGAAAAAGGAAAAAGAAACAGACCAAGCCTCCAGTGATGTAAAAAATCTGGAGGGGAGCTGTTTACAAGGCCATGGAGTGACAGGACAAGGGGGAATGGCTTCAAACTGAAAGAGAGAAGGTTTAGATTGGATATTAAGAAGAAATTCTTCCCTGTGAGGGTGAGGAGGCCCTGGTACAGGTTTCCTGGAGAAACTGTGGTTGCCCCATCCCTGGAAGTGTTCAAGGCCAGGCTGGATGGGGCTTGGAGCAACCTGGTCTAGCGACTTGTACCTCTCTCAGAGCCTTTGTGAAGGCTGGAGCTAAGTGGATGATCTCCTGATAAATCAAGACAGATCCCATGTGTGCTCCAACCTTTCCCTGCTCCATCAACAGGGACTTGAAACACACATTCACACCTAAAACACACACATGGCCACATCTCTGTGAAATCATGAGACCTTTATATACTCTGTCTCTGGGTTTCAGTGACAAATCCTCTCTCTTTGAATCACTCTTCCTATAAAATATGTATTTCTATATAATGGAGCCCCTGTGATGGTGAAAAGCTGTTGCATCCTGCTCCCAAGAGCACTTCATGGCTGATAGTGGGCAAGGGCTGCTTGTCACCCCTTGATGTTCAGAGGAGCTGCAAGGGAGAACTTGTTTCAGCCACAGACCACAAGGCTGAGCTGGGTTCCCTGTTCCCTTTGCAGCCCAGGGAGTTCAGCTCCCAATGAAAACCCCCATGTGCAACCCAAGGACCCCCAAGTGCACTGAGGAAAGTGCTCCCATGCAGAAGTTGACCTTAAAAAAGGTCAGGGGAGATATATATATATATATATATGTTTTTGGCAGCACAAGAAAGCTGCTTCTTGTAGTCTGATTTATAGTCACAGCTTTTTGAAGGTGTTTTGGGTTAAAGGTGCCTTGCTGGGACTGCCAGAGCCACGATAGGACTGGGACAAGCTGGAGAAATTGGCTTTATCACTGGGGCTTCTATTCTTGTTGAGGACTGGTGAGTGATGAAGCCAAGACTGGAAAAAACATAGAGTTTGAAGCATAAATCCTATGAAAGTAGCTGTTTAGCCTGGAGAAAAAGAGGCTCAAGGGCACCTTACTGCTCTTTACAACCACCTGAAAGGAAGTTGTGGTGTGGTGGAGGTCGGTCCCTCCTGTCAGGCAACCAGTCACAGGACAAGAGGGAATGGCCTCAAGTTGCACCAGGGGAGGTTCAGGATGGATACTGGGAAAAATTTCTTCATTGAAAGAGTGGCCAGATGTTATAACAAACTTCCCAGGGAGGTGGTGGAGTCACCATCCCTGGAAGTGTTCAAAAAGCGAGTGGATGTGGCACTTCCCAATATGGTTTAATGGGCATGGTGGTATTCGGTCAAAGGTTGGACTTAACAGTCTTGGAGGTCTTTCCCAACCTTAATGATCCCATGATTCTATGAAAACAGCTTTTAATGGAGCAAATATACAGCCAACAGAACCACTCTTATCTCTGGGATGCAGACAGGGTTGAGCCCAGCAGACAGAGGCAGGAGAAACCTCCTCCTTCCCCAGGGATGGGACGAGTCCTGGAGCCTGTCTATCTTTAAAAAGGTCAGGTCAAGCCATCACCCTCCTGTCCTTCATCTCCAAGGGCCTCACAATAGCACTGTGGGCAGTGAAAACCTCTGATAAGTCAGATCTTCATCCAGTTATGAAAAGATCTGTATGACATGGCTTGTAGGGTGGATGGGATATTTGCTCCCCAAGGCCAAGCTGTTCCTAATCCTGACTCCAGTACAACCCCTGCACCCACTCTCAGTCACCAAGGCTCTGCAAATGCTAATTCATTCAAGCACTTGAAATGTGTTGTATCATGAGCACACAGGCAGTGACTGCACTGCTGTGGTGGCAGCTCTGTCACTCACATCACTTGCTACGCCTCTGATAATATCAGACTTGGGCAAAGGCTTCTGTAGCATTGAGTGTTTCACAAAATGGGATCAGGTTTTAAATAACAACAGTCCCTGCCCTTTTCACTAACCTCTCTCACAGAGACACCCATGAGCTTCGAAGAAGGGTGGGAGGAGATGATTGAATAAATCACACAGGGACTCAGGGTTCCTGAGTTCTCTACAGGGCTCCATCAACAATCTGGGGCCCCATAAAAACCTGCCTAAGCTTGTGCTTTAGCCAATCACAGAATGCACCCACTCCTGTTTAAGGGTCAGGGATGTGTAGGTAGTCACCATGTCAGCAAGAATATGTTCATAGAACTTTCTGGAGAAAAATCAAATTGCTCCTCTCGTTCCAGATTTCGTTTTTTTAAGGAAGTGAGGCATTGAACATTGCTGTCCCACTGGCCTTTCCTACAGAGATTTGAGACAGTTCCTGGGCCCAACCAGCCCAAGGGAGCCAAACATCTTGTCTCTGTAAATCTGAAGGGCTATACAAAGCCAGGGGTGGTATCTGAGGTGACCTGGCGCCAAATGGACCTGCACAAAAAGGACACTGAGCAATTTGAAATCAGTGGATTGGTTATTGCCATATCAACATGCTCAAGGAATTCCATTCTATGCAGAAGACGAAGACAAAGGGCCCACACAGTAAAAGGACATGAAAAAGGAACGGTGTCATGACCGAAGCCTCACAGGACCTCAAGCATCACCTGCCTCCAGCTTCCCACCCCATCCCAGCAGGTGACTGGGACTGTTTTCACTTCAGCACTGGAGATGACATTCAGTTCTTGCCCAGAATGGAGCAGACTGGAAAGCAACCGCAGCCCTGTCATCATGTCCTGTTCTCCTGAGTGATGACATCTCACAGCCTCTTTGATGAGGAGGAATGTACAGAGTTGCTCCCCCCCCTTACCAAATTTTAGGTATAAATATCCACAGTAGAGAGAAATGGTCAGAGGTATCACAGAGGCACAAAACACTTCAAATGAAATGGTTCAAGCAGAAGAAATGACACTCATAGGTTGGCAAATATAACCTCCCTACTGTGTATGTGGAGAAGCACTACCAGCCTGTCACATCTGAGCCCTTGGATCACAGCAACCCTCTTGAACACCTGCCCCAAAAATCTCATATATCTCTGCCTTACAGGCCAGGAGAAAATACCTCTTATCTTAGGTAAAGGTTAATAATTCCATTGTTAGCCACTGTCTGGAAAACAGCCACCTGAGGAGGATATGAGGAAGGTCTATAAAAACGTGGCAGGTGAGGAGGAAATGGTTGTTCACCGTGGCCTTTTTAAGGCAGGAATTTGTGGGTGGTAAAACTGCCACAGGAGTGGATGAGAAGAGGGGATTTTGTGCCCCATCCCCATCCTTGAGGCCACTGACTGTTGACCACTGGTGCTGTCAGAGGGTGGGAGCACCCAGCACGTCTTGGGGGGGACCTTGGTGTTAGGGAACTGGGTGATACTGGGAGGAAATCACACTGCTCTGAAGGTGGCAGGTGTCCTCCAGGCCATCCATAAAGACAATAAGGAGAATATCAGGTGGCTGTTTTATGTTTGGTGCCGCTTACATGGCCAAGGCCGGGGTTCATTGAATCCTGGAACATCTGTATGGGTCTCAGTTGGACTGGTGACCTCCACTGAAGTAGCACTGTAGGGCACCTGCCATCACCCAAACACAGTCCTTCTTTGCTCCCCTTATTTCTGCAGAGCTAGAGCCCCTCATGAGCATTTTTGAATAAACCAGTTACAATAACTCAAGTGACCCTGCACGTCCACAAGTCTAATTATACACAGTGGATTTTTTCATGCAAAAGTAGTTCCTCCTCCTCCCACCCCAACAGCAAACTTCTCAAGGCCAAGCATTCTGCTGAAATCATCCAGACTTCCATGCTGAACACCCAGATTGATCCTTCCCTGGGATCTGGCTGTTAGCATTTGCAAAATAACACAAATAACACAACAGGGACATCACATGAAACTTGGCCTGCACCCTGGCAGGCTGCACCCTACACTCTTGATCACTGCGTCTCAAAGAGGCCCCAACCTCTCCAAACACTCCACTTGGAGCCAAATGATTCAGCATTACACTTTTCCATGTCTGTGGCAGATGCAGCCACAGTTTGAGTGGGGGTGGAGAGCAGTGTGGTACCAGCAGATGCAGCAGCAGCTCCTTGTCATGCAGCCAGCAGGACGTGGACTGCACAAAGCAACGCTGGGGGTGGCTTCTGCCCTCTTAATTCTCTGCCCCTGGCCCCTAAATATTGCATCAGTGTATAAATGCAATGGTTTCTGAGCATGAAAAGCCATGAGATCAACAACAGAGCACATCTTTGTAGGAACTGTGATCACTGTCAGAACTTCACGTGCAGTCCTGACATCCATAGAATGATGGAGCCAAAAGCTTTCAAAGCACCATGGACTGGTGGAGTTTCTTACCTGCTTCTCAGACATGATGTAGAGGTGCTCGTGGTCCACTGAGAAGGCCATGTCCCTCAGGATGGGGCCAGTGTCCACCACCTGCACAATCTCATACTCCAGGGTGTTCTTGGTGGTGCCATCCACACGGATCTGAAAAACAAAAGCAGGGAAAAAACATGAGTATTTTTCCTCCTTCCACTGAAAATGTAGAATAATCATAGAATCACAGAATGGTTTGGGTTGGAAGGGACCTTAAAGATCATCCAATTCCAACCCCCCTGCCATGGGCAGGGACACTTTCCACTAGACAAGGTTGCTCCAAGCCCCATCCAACCTGGCCTTGAACACTTCCAGGGATGGGGCAGCCAAAGCTCCTTTGAGCATCCTGTGCCAGGGCCTCCCCACCCTCACAGTAATATGTATATATTTATAATATATGTACGTAATAATCATTGGAGAAATGCATTGTGGTCCAGGTTTTTTGGACAACTACCACTGTCATCACAAAGTGGACTTTTCCCTTCCTCTTCACTGAAAGGATAAAGCAGATTTAACCACCTCTGCTGGTTCCATCAGCACAAGAGCACTGGAGAACAATCCAGGGCCTGCTTGCTATTATCTGGCACTGTCACTGTGCTGCTGTCATTGCCTGGACAAATCTACCACTCCGAAAATGATGGCACAAGGGAAGGATTTGTGGTGGTGATGAGCAAAAAGATAAAAAACACACAAGAGCCTGAAGGACTGACTCACTCAAATGCTACTCAGATAATATTATTGCTCTTCTTGCTAATGTTCCACGAGGCAATACATTATTGCAGAGTGTTCAATGCAACACAGACTATTTCTCTTGTTGATTGCACATATCAGATATTGAAATCGGTCCTGCACGAATATGGCACCTTATGATTCCAGACACATCTCATAACGGGGTGTCACTTAGGAACATCAATAACTGGGATTACGAGGAGGAACAAGACATACAGTTCCCAGTCTATCCCTGACTGTGATCCAGTGAATACAGAAGAAAACGCAGAAAACGGCAGAGGTTTCTTTACCTGTCTAAAAACGATTTCTAGAGTTGGGTTCAAAAGTCAGCCAGAGAAGGTTTGCAATCCCTTTTGATATATAACAATTCAGGATAAACTAGCTATTCACAGGAGTCCTTCTGGATCTTGTGAAGCTCTTTACAGCAGCAGACCCCACAGTCAAGCATTTCAAGATGCATCTACATTCCTTATCTCCCTCACTGTGTTTTCACTGTGTTGCCTTTCACTTTCTGAGAATCTTCTACCCTGTAGCAACACAAACATCACAGTGTCCTTTTCTAGAAGAAACAAAGTTGTAGTAGGTCTTGCTCCACATCATGATCTTGCTCTACATCATGATCTCCATACCTTCCTGACCAAAGCTCCCCAGTCCCTGGTTTGTACTTGTGCAGTTTGGGAGCTGAGCAAAAAGCACCCTTCCCATCCAAAGGGAATAACAAAATGTGGAGAACTTATGGCACCAAGACCAGATCCCACTGTTCCCTGGCACAGTCCTTGAGCTTGTTCCTTCTGTATCAACCTTTCAGCCAAGAAACTGAGCCTGAATCGTCTTCTGTGTTAGAAAGTCAAAGAGAAAGGAAGAGAGGGAATGGCAAAGCGTCTGGAAGGGCTGTATGAGCAAAGGGCAGCAAGGATTTACAGGTTCTTATCTTTGCCTTTCCTCAATCTACTCAGATGCTGTGGGACAACACAGAAATATGATTTCCCCAGGAAAGACAAGGAAAATGAAGCAGAAAGGAGTTAGAGGGGCTCCCTGTGCCAGCAGAGGCTACGGAGGGTGCTCAGGAATGCTCAGATCCTACGTTCTATCCATGAACCTCCACAGACATGGGTGCATGTGCAGGCACTGGCTGTTGGGCTGGTCAAATGACACCAGAGGGTCTGCAGTTCATTTGTCATCTTGATGGATCTGGTGATGACAGCGACACATGTCTCAACATCCACACACAAAGAGGTCAGGGCCTGAAGCCCAACTCTGAGCATCCCTTCCTCCCAGTGGCTCTGGCTACCTGGGAGGAAAGGGCTCGTTTCCCTGGTCCCTCATGGGTGAATTCAGCTCCTTCAAATCTTTATTCTTGGGAGTGGACACGGATGTGAATCACCCACGAGGTCAAGGGCAAAGATGCCAACAGGCTCAGGATGAGTCATTCCCCTTAGGACAGTCAGGACAAGGGAAGGAGAGGGAGAGGGCTGCAGGTTGAGAGCACAGGAGTCTCCCTGCTGGGGCTCTGCCCTGGGCAGCTCAAATACCCCCACAGCAGGAGCCTTTCCCATTTCCCTCTGAGGCTCTCCAGCTCCAAGTTCTCTCTATCAGGGAGCAGTCAGTGAGCTTTGTGTGCTGTCTCCTCTCTGCCTCTCCCCCAGTCCCTTGTGGCTGCTCATCTCTGTCAGAGCATCCTCACCCTCTGCTGATCCCTGTGCTAAACAAACCTCACATCTTCGCTGCTTTGACCTTGATTTTTCAGCATCATCGGGGTCAGATCTGCAGGCCACCAGATATGTAAGCAGGCAATTATCACCCCAGGGCTCAGACACCGTCCTCAGCCTCTGCTGGGCCCCATTAGAGGGGAAAGAGCTGGGAGATGGAAGAGGCAAGGCTGGAGAAACAGCCGGCTGGAGTTAACAAACCATGGAGACAGGAGGCACAGCCCCCAGGGATCTCCCCCCTGCTTTTGGTGCAGGTAAAAGATTGCAGAGGCTTCACACCAGGAACACAGAGCTCCTCGGAAGTGATTTAACAGCGATTGCCGGCCTAATTGCCTGAAAAGTCATTATTTTGCCGACGGGGAGGGAGGGAGGAAGGGAGGGAGGAACAGGGGTTCGTTCCACCATCCGTGTGCAAACACACACAAGTGAGCTCATGCACACACATGTGAGTGCAGAACCTCTCTCCCTAGTTAAAATTAGTAGCTAAAAGAAAAAGAGAATTGAGAAAAAGGCCAGAAAATCTGGCAGACATCAACCCACACTGCACAGACCGTGCAAGCCCTGAGCCAGCAATGAGGTGATTATGGGAGACTGCAGCCAGGAGTCTGGCCTTTAACTCAAATCTTTACCTGCCTTAAACTCTGTCTTTTTTATGTTGGACCCCAGGCACGGAGCCCAAAGGATCTCCAAGTTTCCAGCACATTCTTCACAGTCCTGAGCATCAGACAACACAACAACAGTTACTCCTTAAGAGAGATTTATTCCTGGCTCCAAGGCTCCCACTAGAACCAGGGTAGCAAAAAGAAAATCAAAAGAAGAGCCTGTGAAGGTGAAATGAGAAGATTCTCATCAGGTGATCATCACTAAAGTCAAGAACACAGACACAGTCTCTGCTTGGGAAGCTCCCCAAGTTCCCAATTGCAGGGAATTTGAAGCACACACCAGCCATTTGCTCTGTTCCTGCTCTTCTCTGCTGGCATCAGCCACAAGCCCCACATGGAGCTGGGTGCTGGGATGGATAGAGTTTGACTGAAATATAGGCGTTCTTATATTCAAGATGATCTTATTAGGCTGTGGGATGAGAGCCTGACTGACAGTCCATTTGGGATTGCTCCTTGAAAGAACCTGTGAACCACGAGCACCTCTGCAAGGCAAGAGGGAGGGGAGCAAGAAGCGATGGAGGGGCTCCAGGACCACAAACAAATCTCAAAATGCTCAGTCTGATCCAGCCTCCACTACCAGCTGCGTGCACACTGATCCACAAACACCCTCGTCACCTCCACCACAGGATCACCCACCTGCTCCCGCTGCCTAAACGTCTGTCTTGGCTCCTTGGACCCCAAGCTGCTCAGCTCAGCACCCCGAGCTGCCCTGCCCTCATTTAACCCAACGCACACGTGGGAGTTCCCGGGGACCAGCATTAATCCTGCTTCCTGGAAGGCTCCGCTCGCCGGGCTCGGCTCTGCAAAGCCAGCTGCTATTAAAACATCAGCATGATGCTTCCCGAAGGTCAGCTACCAGGGGACCCATTCTGGCAGCTGTTTGTTTGTTTGTCTGAACATTATCTAGGCCTGGGCTGTTTATTTACATCCATTGAAGTATCAGACAATAAATATCCTCTCCCAGTAGCAAACAGATGCTTGCACTCGAATGTTCTGGCGAGCGCTGACTTCAAAACGATCCCCTTAATGAGCAAACAACACTATTAATCTTTAAAGACACAGGCTCTGGCCTTCTCTGAGCTCCCACCCTGGTCATGGCTAGACCCACAGGCATCCTGGCAAGCAGCCCGTGGGTCTGGGAGATGACTGGACACTCGACTGGTGCTTTTCAGTGTTATCTGGGTCTCCTCAGCGGCTGAGGGATCCATGGGAGGGTGATGCTTGAGCACAGTTTCCCCATCAAGTTGGTGACAGATGCCTCAATGACACTAAGAAGGAGATGGGGTTTGGAGGTTGGGATCATATAGTTGTTGAAGAGAGGGACACAATACCCCGCTCCAAATCATGGGGATGGACTCAAAACGGTCAGAGAAAGAGCAGTGGGGTTGGAGGACAAAGAAGGAATTGGTGGTAGCAAGAACTTAGTGCCTTTGCTGGAAGATAAACCATGATTAGGGCAAAAAGAAAATATCTTTAAGCTGACCAGAGCCACAGAAACACCTGCCTTCCAGACTGGAACATCAATCCTGTCCTATGGTCTGACAGGAACATGTACCTCTGCTATCATATTATTCCTCCCTGTAATGGGGCACTTCCTGCTAAAAATCCATCCACATCAAATGTACTTCAGGAGCTTTACTTCAGACCTGTCAAAGCCTGATCCTATTGACTGAATCGATGTTTGGAGCACGTTAACATCATCCAGTTTTGGTTTAATCAAGAAAAAGGCACTGGCACAGGTTGCTCAGAGGGATTTTATACACCCCATCCCTGGAAGTGTTCAAGGCCAGGTTGGATAGGGCTTGGAGCAGCCTGGGCTAGTGGAAGGTGTCCCTTCAAAATTATCTTCAGACTCGCTTCAGAAACACATCCCTAAACCCAAACTCCTGCTACTACCTCACTTCTATTTTATTTTCTGAGCAGCTTGCACTGCTCTCCGGCAGCAAAAAAAATGGATCATTCCCACTGTGCCAACTGGGCTCAGCTGTTTCCTACTCCGCTAAAACCACCACCTCCTTCCCAGACCATCATTCCTGGCCCACCAGAGTCAACACAAGACCCCCTTCAATTAACATCTCTGTATAAAGCCCTTGAAAACCATGCAGGGCTGGTGAGAGCGTGGCTGGGAGCAGGATCTCGATGCCCAGCTGGGCAGGGCAGCAGGAGCAGACGCCGGGTGGATGATGGTCATTACAAATAATTAAATGAATAAGTAAGCAGAAGAGGAGCTTGGTGAACCATGGCCAACCCTTCCCTCCCCACCACTCTGCCTTTGTGCAGCGTCAGCAGCCTCTGGGCTGATGAAGTTAAAAGGGAATTCATCATCTCCTGCCCCAGCGCTTCCAGCCGGTGCTCCAGCAGCTCCAGCTCGAGGCGTGCTGGTGGTTTATTTTGGCCATGAAATTGCCCCAGTTCCCAAAGGAGGTGATTAAATGGCTGCCAGGAACATTGCCAGGGTGGTTTTCCAAGGAAAAATCTTTCGGGTCACTGAATCGAGCCCTGCTTCCTCTGCCTGGGTGCAAGGGAGCAGCCACAGCTGTGGCACTGCCTTGGAGAGGAGGAACAATGTTTTGGGGCAGGGAGAGCCAGACCTGGGAGGACAAGCTTTGCCCTTCCCAGGCCCTGAGGCATCCTTCCTTTATCATCTCTGCCTATCCTTCCTGCAGGGCATCTCCCTGAAATCCCCACTATTATTCCTCACTGTTGGATTAAGGATCTACAAACAGCATTTCCAGGAGCTCCAAGCAGCCCTGGAGTCCAGCACATCAGTCCAGGGTGCTCTGAGCAGTGCCCAGCCCCAGCCTTACGACTGCACAGGGGCTGCTAATACCTCATTGCTTTTCCAATATCGGTTCCTCCCTGGTTTATGAACTTAATGTTCCCCAGTGGACACTGGGACTGCTGGCTGCTGTTCCTGGCATAGAGAAGGGGCAAAGACACAGCGGGAGGTGCATGATCTAATGTCAGGCTGTTATGATGATCATCTATTCCTGCTTTCCCATTGATCCGGGTTCCATGGTGTAGCTCTATCGATCAAAGACAGGGAAGGGGCCGGTGACACTCCATGTTCCTCCCATTTGCCTCTGCTTTCTAGTAAAATAATCTGTTCTAATTTGCCTAAAGCCCATTAACAGGAGATCAATTCCTAATAAAACATGGCATTTCAATAGCCCTGTCCATCTACCGATCCAGAAGGCCTTTAGAAACGCTAATTGAAAAAGCAAGGGGTGAGGTGTCTTTAACTTGTGCCTAATAGTCAGAGCCAGCAGCTCTCTCTCTCTCTCTGCTCTTGGACAGGTGTTGGAAAGTGCTGCTTGCATGGACAATGCCAGCTCGTCCAAGTAGAGATCTAAGAGCACCTTCAGCCATGTGGAGAGCAGGAGCCTGGAAAACCAGGTGTTTAGTGTTCTTTACACTCGTGGTTTCAGTGCTGTCCAGACCTCAGTGTTTCATGACATAGAATGCTTTGGGTTGGAAGGGAGCTTAAAGATCATCCAGTTCCACCCCTGCCATGGGCAGGGACACTTTCCACTAGCCCAGGTTACTCCAAGCCCCATCCAACCTGGCCTTGGACATTTCCAGGGATCCAGGGGCAGCCACAGCTTCTCTGGGCAACCTGTGTCAGGGCCTCCCCACCCTCACAGGGAAGAATTTCTTCCTAATATCTAATCTAAATCTCTCCTCTTTTATATTAATGGCTTCCTCCTTGTCCTATTAGCATCTACCCACGTAAAAGTTGCTCTCCCAGTCTGTAGGTACAGTTGATCACACACATCTGCTCCACACAAAGCAGGATGGCTTTGCAATCCCTTTAGGTTCCTGATTTATATTTCTTCTGTCCAGATCTAAATGATAGATTCAAGGAGTCATACAATCACTGAGGTTGGAAAAGACCTCCAAGATCATCGAGTCCAATCTTTGACTGAACAAATCTTGTTGTTGGCGAGCAAGCAGGACTTACTTGCTACAGCAACAGCCAAGGAGAATTGTTCTACCCCCCTTTTCCATCCACACAGTTCCCAGGGCTTTTTGTCCCAGCAGCAAACACAGGAAGTTTCAAGAAAACGGCTTTCCTAGAATAACTGCAGGCTAATCCCTGTCATCTACAGGCACTGCACTGTAATCCTCCCCCCTCACACCCTCGGCTGGGTCCTGGCAGGGACGCGGTGGCTGTGCTGGGCAGGGGCACAGGGTCTAATCCCTGCAGAGGAGTCACCCACTGACCTCATGTAATCCAGCCAGGCTGAAAAACTGGGTCAAACAGAGATGTGCCTGAGTACAGGGGAGGAGATCACCCTTGCACAGCAGAGGAGGGTTCCTCTTGCTTCAGAAGGCCCAGGAGAAACACGGGACAAGATGCTGATGGGCATCTGGTTTCTTTTCGAGGGAGATGTGGGTCACCATGCCTTGACACGACTACTGCATGCTCCAGTCTCGTGGTGGGTCAGTCTCACAACAGGTCAAGCACACTGGGATACACTGGAATCGTAGAATGACAGAAGGGTTTGGCTTGGAAGGGACCTTAAAGACCATCTCATTCCAAACCCCCTGCCATGGACAGGGACACCTTACACTAAACCATATTGCTCCGAGCCCCATCCAACCTGGCCTTGAACTATTCCAGGGATGGGGCACCCACAACTTCTCTGGGCAAGCTGTGCCAAGGCCTCACCACCCTCACAGTCAAGAATTCCTTCCTAATATCAAATCTAGATCTATCCTCTGTCAGCTGAAAGCCACTGAAATCCTGCTTTGGGTCAGAGGGTTCTTCAAGCCAGAAGACAAATTCCTAACTGACAGAGGTCCCCTTTTTTCCACAGCCCACAGTACATGGCTACTGTGCCATCTCACAGTGGTTCCCGAAATCCCCAATAACATTTACAGGAAGAGATCCTCCTGACTGCAATGAAATTATGATTTAAATTGGACAGAAATAAAAGACCGACCTTTCATTTTGGGTTTGGACATCACCTAACACAGAGGGTTTATGACTGCTGCTCCCAGCACCATAAAAATAATAATTACAGCTTGAAGTGTGTCCAGTCAGGCTGTCTCTGAACTGCAGGGCTCATCCCAATGAAACAGTTACAGAGCTGGAAAGAGTGAGAAAGAGGAGATGACCAGGTCCTCCTTCTCCCTCACCAGGGAGAGCGTGTCAGGTACGTGCAGCTTTCACATTCATGAGCCAATTGACAGATGACATCATTTTTGAGAGCATAGTTTACACACGCTCCCCTGGCGCTCCCTGATTGATAAATTAGACACTCATGAGCCATGTGCTAATCAATGCAAATCATTAGTTTGTAACAACACAAGGCAAGCTCGGCAGAGCTCATTTTTCAAGGTAATGGCCTGCCAAGAGATCAGTGTTCAGCAACAAGCCCTGCCAGGCAATCCATTAACAGGCTGCTGGCACTCACCTATGGCACAGGGCTGAGGTCTTGCTGTCCACTCCCCTAAAAGGATTGGGCTGTGCTGCTCAGTGCAGGAGTCAGAGCCCTGAACCTGCAATTCCTCCTCCTTCCTCTCCACGAGGCATCCCAGCCCCTGGCTCTGCTGACAGTGGCCACCCTAGACCCGGACACTTGAAGTGCTTGTGCTCTTGTAGTCCCTGAACACTTATCCCAACTCTGAAACCTAAAATAAAACTCATTTGAGTCTGAAATATTGTGCTTTGTCCTCTGTTGGTGGAAAATGAGGGAGGGTACTCGAGGCATGGAATTGTAGGTCTGTCCTAGGAAATTCCATGCTGGCATCTCTAAGGCTTGAGGTCATCAGGCTGTGCTTGGCCAAAGGAAGAGGCCATTTGAACCCTCTAGATGCCAGATTTACTATCCAAATTTTGGCTTCAGGCTATTACAAGAGCTGTCAGCTGAGCAGGTGCTTCGGGAGAATGAAATCACATCAGGGAAAAACCTGCCCCCACCGACCATTCTGCTGGAGCAAAGGGGAAACAGGAGAGTGGGACAACTCTGCTGCTTCCCCACAGGAGCCCGTACAGCCTCTGGGTCCGCTTCCCAAGCTCCACAGGATTTCAGTCCCACGGGCAACAGAGCAGCCTCTTCATCCAGGGGTCACTTTATCAGGTACCTATCCAACCACAGGTGCTCTGCAGAGCAACTCCGGCTCCTTCATGGAGAATAAAGATTCTCATCTGACATTCCCAGAGGTAAAGTTCAGTGCTCACAGAGAGGGTCCTGCTGCTAAATGCTCATATTTATGATCCCAGTGGATAATCTCAAAGGTCATCCTAGTGCCACTCCAGCACTTTTGTTTCTCTTAAACTGGTGGAATTTCGTTTCCATGGCCAACATTTTGGGAACTTGCTACCTTTTATATATTTACCCTGTTACTGCCACCGCTCCTGATTCTTCATGAGCAGACAGGAAATGGATGCTTTGAGTCACAGTGGTTCTGATTGAGATTAAGGGATCAACAACAGAAAAAAAGGATGGAAATTAAAGTTTTACATACAAGAACATGAGTGTCAGCTCTTGAGGCGCAGAACCCAAAATGCTGCCCAAACTCTGGTCAGCTCTAAAGCAGGGGTCAAACTGTAGAGAAAAATAATTCAGACAAGCAGCAACACCAGAAAGACTCAGAGCCCTGCATGGGTTTGGTTCAGAAATACCCAGAAGTGCAGAGTGTGTGTGAATGGGACTGACCAGAGACAAAGATCTCAACACAGTCGGCCTGGAGTCCAAATCCTTGTGTGGGATGGCTCAGAAACTGAGGCAGGGAGTAATATGGGACGGAATGAAGACAGATGGATTGCAACATGGGCTGGATCATGAACACAAGTCCTTTATAAGTGCCTGTTCATAACAGAGGGACCAGATTCCTTGCAGGGATGAGCTCATCCCACTGCGTCGGGAACGCGGTGACCCCGAGGGTTGGGAGTCCTGGGCAGGGGGGTGCAGAGCAACACCACAAAGGGCCCTTTGACTGTGGCCAGACGGGGTGAGCTTTGAGACACCCACGGGTCCTCACGACACTTTGGCACTTGAGAGGGAGCCAGATGCCCTTTGGCAGTGAAATGTGTGTGGAGACCAGGGCACCGGCATGGACACACGGGCAGCACAGCACACGTCAGCACAGCAACAGGAAAGGGGGTGGGAATATTCCAGCAGAAAAAGCAGGGGGTGTGGAGACACCCAGCAACCCTTGCACACACCAGACTCACCTGCCTGGATTGAGGATTCAGTTGTCAATGGATCACGGGGTCTCCATCACAAGCAAGGGGTGATGTAAAGATGAACACGCATAAAATCACAGAATCATGAAGTGTTTGGGTTGGAAGGGACCTTTAAAGGTCATTTAGTTCAACCTCCCCACAATGAACAGGGACATTTCAACTAGATGAGGTTGCTCAGAGCCCTGTCCAACCTGGGCTTGAATGTTTCCAGGGGTGGGGCAGCCACAACCTTTCTGGGCAACCTGTGCCAGTGATTCACCACTCTCATTGTAAAAAAATTCTTTATAGCTAATCTAAATGGACCCTCCTTCAGTATAAAACCATCACAAAAACTGTCCTTATATCTAATCTAAATGGACCCTCTAAAACCATCACCCCCTGTCCCATGGCAACAGGCCCTGCTAAAACATTCACACCCGGCAGAGCGGGGGGTGGGAACACACGTGGAGAGCACAGGAATCCCTTCGAAAGGATCTGCTCCCTGCAGCAGATAACACAGGGAATCTGATCCCAACAGGGGCATTTACACACCTCGGCTGGAGCAGTGCCCTGTGCAGCTCCAGGCATCAGCGAGGGCAACGAACTCAATCACAGCCTGTCACATCCAATCTTGGAGATAGGCCAACACATCTGCAATTTGCCTTTGCAGCATAACAGAGGCAGAGCAAAGCTCCCGCTTTGCTGAGGATTTGGGCATTTTCGGCACTTTCTTTAAAAAAAAAAAAAAAAAAGAGGCAGCGAATCAAAAAATCGTATCCCAGAGATTGTATCGCTGGTCGAAGTGAGATTGGCTGCTCTTGTACTGATATTTGTGTCAGGTGCTGGTGCTAAATGACTGCAGAGGTGCAGAGAGTGATGGGCTGTGAGTGCACCACTGAAAAGAGAAATCTGGGACCCAGAGCTCCTTCCTCACTCCCCTGATAAGAACTGCGGGGTCTGGGCGGGTTTGGGTGGAGCAACAATTCCTGTCAGCAAAGTGGGGACAGGTTATCTCCAAGGGGAACGTGAAAGAAAAGCTCTCCAAGGGAATCAGCCAGCCCAGACTCTCTCCTCAGTCCCTTTTGTCACTTGACATCCCTGGGGCTAAGGTTGAGATAATGAGGTCCCACATATCTCTGGGCCCCAGCCCCACTGACAGAGCTGTGCTCTGCAAAGGTTATTGTAATTCAGTCACTGATTCTTTCAGCTCCTGGGCTTCTCAATGCCAAGGTGACCTATTAAGAACTTAATATCAAATAAAAAAACCATCCCTTGAAGCTTTTTTTTAACCTTCATAATCTATGTTTATCCACAGAAAATAATAGGGGGAGAGAAAAAGAGAAAGCGAATGCTTATCTTCCAATATTGCCTCAGATAAAAGGGAAGTGCCATCTGGGGACAAAACCTCAAGTTTGACCTTTCTCCCCTATCATGCAAACAGCCAGAAAACTGATCCAGCACTGAAACAGTGGATGAGGCGTCTTCCATTCCTCTCCCATAGATCGATCCTCCTCTGAAAGGTGGTCCCAGCAAGTCCCACCTCTTCCATCAGCCAACTTCCATCAAGACCAAATCCCTCAGCAGCCCTCTCTGCTCAGCTGGGTCTCACTGAGGCCTCTGGATTCCTCTCATCTCCTATCAGTCAGGCTCTGCTTAATGACCCAAAGATGTCTCTCACTGTTTTTTTTTCTTCCAAGAACACCAGAGAATTCGCTGGTTCTCTACAATACAGACTCATAGAATGGTTTGAGTTGGAAGTGACCTTAGAGATCATCTCATTCCAACCCTGCTGCTGTGGGCAGGGACACCTTCCCTGGAGGGATTGAAAAGATGTGGCACTCAGGGATATGGTTCAGTGGTGGTCTTGGTAGTCCTGGACTTGATGATTTGGAGGTCTTTTCCAACCTTAACAACTCTATTATTCTATGATTTTAATTATTACCTCCAATAGCATAAGAATGGCACACATCTCTAGACCCTTAATCACAGGGGCCCTTTGTACATCAATCAGAATTATCCAAATGTGTATTCAAACCCTTTGATTGAATTATCCAAAAGTAATTCAAATGAATTTAAAAATAACAGCGTGGCAGGCACATTTTTAATGCCAGTAAATCACCAGCCAGGGCCATCAGTGTGAAGTCCCCATTCACAGAGAGACAAAAGGAGGGAATGCAGAGGGTGAGGATGGCAGGGAGTGATTTCCTCACAGCCAAGCACACCCCAGCATCTGCAGAGCATCAGCCCAGGTCTGTGGGAGGGAAGCTGATCACCCCATGGAGGAAACAGAGCCCTCCATGTACACTTAAAAGGATTAGGAGGTCTGCTGGGAATGCCCTAAGGAGTTGTATGGCACAGAGGGCAAGGCACAAGGCATGTTCAAGGGAGAATTAAGAGAGCCAGAGGGATTTAGGAGGTGAGTGCTGACATATTATTCCATTTAGGCAGAGGTAGGGGACTCCTGGGAGAGGAGAAAGACTGCCTGAGCCACGTAGTTTGGCTGCCAAGCTGGGAATCGTATCCTGGATCAAGCTGTTGGAGAGTTTAAGCTGCCTCATCAAAGGGGTTAGAATGGGGTTCATGATCTTAACACAACCTTACAGCACCGATCCAGCCAAAACTTCTGGTCCATAGGAACTGCAGGGGAAATATGAAATGCAGGGAAAATCAGGAGGTAGAGGGTCTGGAAAAGCTGAGCATGAAAGGGAGGGACCCTGAGAGACCATGTCTAGGAATGCTTTAGCTGAACCAAATGATGGACAAGGACCACAGCCCAGCAGGGCAGTCAGAGCAGAGCTGAGGGTCACTGTCCTTCCAACAGGACCAGCTTTCAGACCTGCAACTCCCTTTGGGCCTCACATCTTCCCCAAAACTCTTTATTTACATTTGTAAGTACCAGAGCAATGTCCTGCCTGAGACAAGACATCTGTTGCTTTTCTAGTTCAGGAGATTGAGATGTCTGAGCTCTAAAAGTAGCATCCCATGAGTTCCAGGACTCCTCCATCCTCTAAAGGTCCGTGGTTTGCTATTTACCTGCACACCTCATTATCTTTGTGTAAGTAATTTATACCTGGCCATGTATCTGTGGAGACCAATAAAAAAATCCTGCCTGAAAACTTCTGGGGACAAAGTGCAAGTGGTTCCTCTCAGAGTAGATACCATGCCCCAGGCACTGCTGCTGAGCTGTGTGCTTGGACAGCAGATTTTGGGAAAAGGCCATGACTACTTCCTTAAGATGCTCATGGCACTGCTCTGTTTGAGGTCCCCAGGGTGTCCAAAAAGGATCTTCTCCCATTATCCCGAGCATGTCAATCAAGGCAGAGAGCCTGCAGCAAGCTCAGCTGCACCTTTGGGGACGGAAAGGTGATGGAAGAACAGGCTGGGCACGATGTCCTGTCTCCATAGCCATCACCTGTTCCCCGTGGGTCAGGGAGGGACAGCAAGAGCGTGTTGCTCGCAGGAGCAGAGGGATCACTTTCCTCTGGGACCTCGGGGTAACCCAGGCAATGAAACTCTACCCAAAGCCGTTTTGACATCAGGTCGTGGCTCGAGACAAAGCAAGGTCAGGAGTTCAGCATCAATACAGCAAGTGCCAGTCAGGACACAAAAGCTCAGGGATCAGATGTACCTGCCAAGGGCTGCTTGGGAGGGAGGGCATTGAGGCTCATAATTACTCCTCCTTTCATCTGTGCTGCCCTTCCCCTCGGTTCACACGGGCTCTCCTGGCTTTGTCCTTGCACGGGGTGACTCTGAGCAGGGTCCCAGCCAAGGCACCCCCTCCTCAGCCACACCAAAAAGGGGGTGGCACAGTAACTGAATGATGAGGGTGTCAAAGATTAACCCCCCCCGTTTGCTGAAGGCTTCAGTAGAATCACCCCTAAGAGCAACCAGCAATTTCTGTGGTCTGCTCCAGCTTTGTGCTGGAGTAAATCACAGAATCACAGAATGGTTTGGGTTGGCAGGATCTTAAAGACCATCCAGTTCCAACCCCCTGCCATGGGCAGGGACACCTTCCACTAGCCCAGGTTGCTCCAACCTGGCCTTGGACACTTCCAGGAATGGGGCAGCCACAGCTTCTCTGAGCAACCTGTGCCAGGGCCTCATCACCCTCACAGTGCAGAATTTCTTCCTACCATCTAATTTAAATCCACTCTCCTTCAGCTTAAAGCCATTCTCCTTTGTTCTGTCCCTCCAGGCCCTTGTCCCAAGTCCCTCTCCAGCTCTCTTGGAGCCCCTTTAGGGATTGGGAGGGGCTCTAAATCTCCCTTAAGACTTCACTCCTCCAGGCTAGGCACTCCCAGCTCTCCCAGCTTGTCAACAAGGTTATCACAGATTTACACACCAATAGCAGCACGGACTCCAGAGGAACTAATGTGGACTGGTGACCACAGCTGAAAAAAGAGGACCTCAAACCTCCAAAGTAGGAGTAACTCCTTCCCCTTGAAGTCCTGACAGATTGAGTTAGTGCTGATGTTTCATATTCTCAAGATTTGGGGTATTATTTAGTGAAATCCCAAGTCAAGGACCTATAATGTGCAAAACCCCCTGTATTTTGAGGTACACAATGATCTTCACCCAAACAACAGCTCGAAACACCGGCAATGTTGAGGATTTGCTGGAAAAACAGACCTTTACTGGAATTGCCGTTTGCTCCCTCTTTCCCAAAGCCTGATCTCATTTTTAGGTAAAGCTTTCATGTTTCCAGGACTTTGTTGTGGTGAAATTAGATCAGTTCCATGAAACTGAAACAAAGCACAGCAACCCCAGGTTTGGAGATCGTCACACTCCCTTGAGGATGCTTCACAGAGCCCTCGGGAAAACAGACTGGCAAGTGCCTGGAGCTCCCTTGTTTTATTCCCTCTCTCCAGATCTGCCTCATAGGACAGAAAGGGAGGGAAAAAAGGCTTTTTAATAGTTATTTAACCAACCCTTAACAGGTTGCATCAAAGATTTTCTTGGTCCACGGGAGATGGAGAAAAAGGTGGAAGAGGTGAGGGGCTCTGCCTGAACATCCAACACAAAAGGAGGGGGAAGGAGAAGGGGTCGGGGATGGGCTGCCAATTATTTTTGGTAACTCCTAACCCAAAATGCTCCTTTTTGGCAGAAGCTTCTCCACGTGTGCAGCAGATGGCGCAGCTGCAGTAGCTGTCCCGCGGCCACCCACTGTCCCCACCGTCCCCACACCAGCCCCAGGACCATCCCAAAGCACATCCCTCTCTAGCTGGGGCTCTAATCCTGCCCTGTTTTGGCTGAGCCCCGCACTGGGCAGCCCCCAGCACTGGGTTTTAGCACTCTCTGAGCAGTTTACAGGGATGAAAGTGGGTCACCAGCTGTCCCAAAGAGGGGGGACAGTCCACAAGGGATGCAGGAGGCACAACTCCATCATACAGAGATGGATGCACCATAAAACCCCATAAAATCGGTGCCCCCTGGGACACTGGCACCATTCACAGCCCTGAGCTCAGCCTGAGCCCTCCAGCCCTCCCTGGGATGTTTAAAACAGGGTGAGACAAAGGACAAGCTACAAAACAGGCCGTGGGGAGCAATCCTGCAGTGGCTCAGGTGCTTCATTTCCATACCAGGAGGGAAGAGCCACGTCCAGAGTGCAGGGTGATGCCAGTCTGGGGGATGGAGCCCAGAGCCCAACCAGCTGCCCCAGGAGCCAGGAGCCAACCCCCTCCCACTGCCTGCACCCTTCTGCATTCATGGGAGATGACTGGAGCTTCTCATCATGGAATGGTTCCCACTGGACTCCTATTTCTGTCCGGGAGTGACAGAGGAAGGCAGTGTGAAGCCTTTATTTTTGGGACTCCAGGCTATCTTTGAGGGCTTTGTTGTTTAAAGGGACATGCCTGCTCCCTTCATGACAATCAGCTGCTTCTTCTCTCATCTTCAAAGGCTGAAGCTAAAACTCATCACGCTGCCAATTTTATCCCAGGCCATCAACTCCCCCCACCCCTTTGGTGTTGAGGGGAAGGGCATGATCCTTATTTTTTTCTCTTTCTCTCTTCTTTCTTGGAGGAGGACTAGATGGTCACTTCTAAAAGGGAGAAATCTCTGTTTGTACACAGATCCTTTGGCAGTTGGGAAGGAAAACACCGAGGGGAAAATATTATTCTGTGTGGAAACATCTTGGCTGTTGTTGGCAAACTACAAGAGGAGAGACAAGGCGTAGGAAAGAGAAAGAGTTAAAGAAGTTTTTTTTTGTGAGGAAGTGGCCATGTGCTTTATCTTTGTCGACAGTTGCCTTTTCCCACTCATCCCCCAAACTGGGAGCTCCTCAAAGCTTCCTGCCCTTGGCCCATGGCCTTGGGAGCAGAGTGGAGGCAGCTACGAGCAGGCTGCCAGCCAGCCAGCTGCCACTTTTGTCCCTGTGGCAGCACTAAAAGCACAGCTGGGAAACGTCTGGGAGGGGGTTGTTCCCCCTTTTCTTTTTTTCTTTTCTTTTTTATTCCTAGAACAGTCACTTTTTTCTTTTTCCTGGAAGCACATTTTTCAAACCCAAATTTGCCCAACCCTCCTGTGAAAGTCGCTGCATTTCTTCCCGACAGCCACAGGGTGTCAGCAGCTCTATGGAGTGGGGTTCCTATAGGAATCCCAATTCCCGGAGATGTCCCAGAGCTGGAGCAATGCTTTGGGAGGGGTCTCATCCTGCCCTGTACTCCCATCAGAGATTCCAGTGGGCAAAGGAGAGCCTTGTCCCACAGGCTGCTGGTCAGGATTTGCTCCAAGACCCCAGCACAGAACATTTTGGGGATTTTAGGACTAGTGATGTCAGTTCTTCACCAATGGAGAAATGATCCCAAATAATCCAAAATGACCCATGAGCTGGTGACATGTCCTGGCCCAGGAGGGCTTTGAGGGGCAACTGGAGGTCTGGAAGGGAGAAAAAATCCAAAGGTGACAGGGGTGACAAAAAGATGGGCTAAATTCCCGAATTCCTGTGTTTCTGAACATCTGAAACAAACTCCTGGGAAATATTATTCAGAAGACTTCAGTGGGATTGGGGCAGCCAAGTCAGACCCCAAACATTACCTTGATGGCCTCATTAGTGCATGGGTTGGATGTTCCTAACCAGGAACAAGGAGTTCTGCCGTGTCCCACCTGGGAGTTAAAAGACATCTTTTGCCTTTCCAGCTTCACTCAGTAAGGGAAGCAGAGGGAAAAGCCCCAAGTCCACAGGTAGAGCCAGTGTTGTGGTTTAGCCATAATCCCTGGTGTCTGAGGAGCACAGGGCTTCTAGTCCTGTGCCAGTCCCACAGTGCCCTTTCCTGTCACTCATCCCATTCTGTGCCTCGTGTGTCCCGTCTGTAAAACGGGAACAGTGGAATCTCAGAATCACAGAATCGACGAGGTTGGAAAAGCCCTCTGAGATCATCGAGCCCAACCTTTCACCCAACACCACCCTGTCACCTAGACCATGGCACTGATGCCACGACCAGTCTGCCCTTAAACACCTCCAGGGACGGTTGACTCCACCCTCTCCCTGGACAGACTTTCAAAAGCCTGAGCAGCACAGGGATGGAGTTGCTTTGAGGATGGAGAAACATGGCAAAAACCCTTCAAATTCCATGTTTTCCACAACCACGTTCTGTCTACTCCCCAGAGCACGACAAAACAAGGTGCCACTTGCAGTAACCCAGCTGAAAGCGGGATATTTTGGATGCAAAAAGGGGCAAACTAAACCAACCTAAAAGAAACGGATGAGGAATGAGCAGCCTGGCTCTGTCTGGCTCCAGAGGCACCTCGCTGTCACCAGTCACCTGTGTGCCCTCCAGGCATCCACTAAACGTGGGATTCATCATGTTTAACATGGTCTTCCTGAAAATTAGACATCTCTCCTAATGAGTCAGGCGAGTTTCCCCTGGAGTCAATGGGAAGAGACAGGTTTCACCATGGGGAGATTTGTGCCATCCTAAATAGGTGTCACAGGCAGATGGAGTGAATTGCTTTCTGGAGGTGCCAGTCTCTCTCCATTATCTATAAAAGGCAGCTCATTTCGATTCAGTACTGATGACCAGCATTAGGGGAGACCAATTTCAGCCTGAGTGACTGTCTGGCATCTCTCACAGATGGGCCATCCACCCTTTCCTTGCTGTCCATGTGGGAAAAGGGGTGGGGATGATTTATTACAGAAAATTGAAATTTTGAAGGCAGTGTTTGCTTGTTTAACATGTCATATTGCAAGAAGAAGAGGAGCAGAGAACTGTACTTTGTCTTTCTTGGGATGCTGTTGTACACAAGTGGCACATGGTGGGATTCTTGGGGTATCCTGTGCAGAGCCAGGAGCTGGACTCAATCCTTGTGGGTCCCTTCTAACTCAGGATATTCTGTGACTCTAAAAAGAGCCTGTTAATCAATTGGGAGTGTTCATAGTCTGCTCAAACAAACCTACAAACCAGAGAAGTTGTGCCCTACACTCTGTCCTTCTTAAAATCACCTCCACCTTGTTTGCATTCAGCTTCCACCGTGAACAGCTTGTGGTCGGTACTGAGGCACATTATTAATACCTGACAGTGGATATATTCAGTTCCATAGTGCTGGAATTTGGTCTGTGAAACCACACGAGCTCATCTGTAGCTCACAGGGCTTTGAATCACCATGGGGTCACTCCAACTCATTTCCAGCCCCCCCCCCCCGACACCGGTTCCTGAATTTTATGGTTGGAAATAAGATGCCACAGACAACTGTAAGCGTGGATTAGGGTGCAAAAGCACACTGAGCTGTGAAGGAATCTGGAAGAACTTGAAATCATAGGACCATTAAAGATGGAAAACACCAGCAAGATCAAGTCCAACCTTTGACCAAATACCACCGCACCCACTAATCGTATTTTCTCACCATCAGCACATACTCAGCAACAGTTTGGATCCCCAATGAAACACTAAGCAAAGGACAAGGGACACCTTTCTGCACCTGACTGGCACTGGGCTCCTGTGTCTTTCTGCAACAGCCCAAAAAATCCCACCAAAGCATCCTGTGCCTCATCAGGTTCCTCCCAATGGGGCCCATTCCCAACACCCCTGGCACAGCGACATGTACCAGGCAGCGGGTCGGCTCCCAACATCTGCCAGCCACATTTCCCATCCCCTACAAGGGGCTTTCAGAGCAACCCTCAGCTGGGATGTTTGTACAAACATGTGTATTTACTGTGTCAACACACATTAGAGAGCAAACACATTAAAAGGAAAAGGAAACAGACGACAAGGAGACGAGGCCTCTCCAAACCTCGCTCCGTGAAAGCTCTTTTCTGGGATCTCAGGTTGGCGGTGAAAGCCCTCAATCCCAAAATCTCACCCCTCCTCTGCCCAGCTTGTGCCTGCCCAGACAGCCACAGGGATCAAGTCTCTCTGGCCAGCAGACACCTCAAGGCTCCTTGGCTATTTTTGGTTCAAAATCAGGAAATACAGCTGGGATGGAGCAGGGAGTGCAAGGGATTACGGTGATGTAAGGGACAGTGGGAAGCTGCACAAACACATTCCAGGTTCAATCCCAATTCCCAGCCACCTCCAGTGCTGTTCTGCCATAAAGTTTAACCTGAAGTCATCCTCCTAGTAGGACTTCCATGAGCCCAATCCCTGGGGAACTCTGCCTCGATACACCATCCCCAGGCAGAAGGCAAGTCCACACAGGGAGAACCAATATTTAGCAAACCTCCCTTTTTCCCAAATAGGCCGAGGATTTCCAGGGTTACTCATTCCTATGATGCTGCAGGAGGGAAGAGCAGCACTGAGATGTAGCTAAAAAGATGTTTAAAAGGAAAACAATTCCTCCTGACGTGTCACATGCTGGATCCAGCTGTTCCTTGAATTCACTGCTTCCTCTTCAGCTTGGCACACAACTGCACGTGTGTGTGTGCGTGAACACACAGGCAAGACAGACAGAGGTAATTATAAAGCTGAAGCCACCTAGCACTTCCCAGCTGTCAGTCCCAGGGAAAAGAACATCATGATTTAAATGCAGAGACATCCAGCACTTCAAGTAAAAGTAGAATCCCTGCTACAGGATGTGAAAAGCAATTTAAATATGCCTTGGAGAGGACGGCGATCTGGGCGCTCGCTGGGAAGTCCAGCAAAACCTTGGACATAAAAAGGAAAAAATATTGAAACTAAAATCATAAGAGTCATAGAATGGTTTGGGTTGGAAGGGAATTTAAGGATTATCTAGTTCTAACCCTCTGCCATGGGCAGGGACACCTTCCACTAGCCCAGGTTGCTCCAAGCCCCATCCACCCTGGCCTTGGGCACTTCCAGGGATGGGGCAGCCACAGCTTCTCTGGGCAACCTGTGCCAGGGCCTCCCCACCCTCACAACTTTCTTCCTAATTTCTAATTTCTTCCTAATATCTAATCTAAACCTATTCTCTGTCAGTTTAATATCATCCAAGGACATGAGGAAAATTCCCTTGTTGTGCCATGAGAAAACTTTTCTCGGCCTATCCCACAGCACCCATGGCAAAATCATCTCCTTAATTCCATTCCCTGCCAAGAAAAGCCCCAGGAACATGCACACAAGGCTGTGCTGGTACAATTCCCAGTTCACAGCCAGTGTAGCAGCAGCATATGGCATATCACACTTATATGGGGAGTAGGGATCACCCCATTTGCAGGAACCCAAATCCAAGGCTGATCCTTGAAGTTTTGCATTGCACAGCCTCAAAATTCCCACACAAGCCTGCCTGTCAGAGGAAAGCCTGGCTCTTGGGAGAGGAGCAACAGGGAGTTCTTTAAAGAAAAATCAATGCCAAATGATGTGATTGACACTTCAAAGGGTGTTTGGCACCTTGCTGGGGAAAACTCTCCATTGTTTCCAGGATCAAGTGTAGAGGAGGATTCCCTGACCCAGATTCACTTGCCTGCCTCCAGGTCATCCTTTCCAGTGCTTGTGCACTGCCTGGCAGAGCCTGGACATGGAGATACAGAGTGCTGGATGTCATAGGATGCTGGTGGTGAGGGAAGGAGGGATGCAGGAGGAATGCAGGAGAAAGCATATGTAGGTGAGCAATCTCCAAGAGATGTCACCCATCTGCTGCCTCTGGGAATTCAATCCCTAATTTTCACAGCACCAGGTCTGGAGTTACTCCAGAGGAACCTAAGGCAGTCTGAGCTTTCGTAGGGAGCTGGGGGAAGACACTTGCAAGCCCTTTGTCTGGCTGATATCTCCCTGAATTATTGGGATAAAGGAAGAAGCTTGTTAAATCAGGAAAGGCTGTGAGCAGGCCGGAGAGCCTGGAACAAAAAAATGAGCTGGATGAACTAGAAAAAAAAAAACAGGATTGAACTCAGGGAGGGCAAATACTCTCAGGCAACAACAACTGAGTGCACAGTCAGGTCAGGGGAGCAGGGACTGGGTGGCACCGTGGGACTGAGGCAAAAGGGTCATGATTTAAGCACCCCATGTGCTTAAATCAACAGTGCTGGGCTGCTTCAGGACACACAGGCACCCCCTGCCAGGGACAGTGGGCACCTGGGCTCAGGAGCACGTGGCACAGCCCAGCTGCCCTGGTGGTGCTGCTGAGGCCACGAGTGGGGCGCTCCAGGACATCAGGAGAACCTGGGAGAACTTCCATGGCAACGCAGGAGGGACTGGGGCTGTTTGGAGGAGATGGAGGGGGGGAAGCAGAATAATCAGCTTCAAATGTGGAGGAGAAAAACGAAGAAAATAAATCGTTCTCCCTGGCTGGTGTGGGAAGTCTGTGGATAACAGTGGGGATGCTGGTTTTGGACACTGGAGAAACTTTCTAGCCACAAGGAGCCATGGAGCAGGCTTGGGGAGCCTGGAAGTTTAATGAACAGGCTGAAGAAGCCCCTGTCAGGTGGGATACACATCCTGCCTTCAGTGGGATGAGCTAGGCAAGCTCTCAGGTTTCTCCCAACCCTATTATCCCCTGTTTATAGTGAGCACCACCGTGCACAGGGGAGGTTCTGGCTGGGACTGACTCCGCAGCTGCTGCTTTGGATGAGAGGAGCTTCCCGGTCCCGCTGAGCTGGCAGGGACCCAAAGCCACCTCCTAGAAATGACAAATCCCTGTTCCTCACCCCTGCTGGCTTCATTCAAAGAGTGGATACTGTTCAAATTAGCAGCCACCTGCACTTCCAGGGAGCCACAGCCCTCATGAGCACATTTGCCCACTTGCTGGTGCACGGTGCTGTATCCCCCTGCTCCCTGTTGTTCTTAGTGCTGCAGGAAAATTAAGCACTTTTTAATTGCTTCTTTCCTCAAACACCATGGGACATGATGGTTATGCTTTTTTGGGTTGGGGGGGAATATTGTGGCAAGATTTTGGGGGGATAATGTGGTGTTGTGTTGTCACAGGTTTCTGCCTCAGCCTTTTCCATCTGCATCCTATCTGGCATGATTAAATAGCACCAGAGGATCTTTGTACTTGACAGGAGATATGAATCATGTGAGACAATGAAGACCAGTCCCTAAAGTCCATCACAAATACCACTATCAGGTCCTTTTCCCAGCAAGGACAGCACAATCCATGGAAAAGGTAACACCACCTGCGAAAACAACCTGTAAGAGATGTCTACCCTTCTACCACAGAGTTCTTTTACTGTGCAACAACACCCTGAAAACAGTTCAACATCTCCTGGTCCCCAAAAAACACGTGGCAGCCACACAGAAGTCCTCCTAGGTCAGGCTGAAGACAGGGTGAATATATTTAGGTGAAATTCCACCCTGGTTAGATGTACAAGAACCTCACCATACCTCCATCCTGACACAAGGCTGGAGAAGGACTGCTGGTATCCATCCCCACCCTGCACCTTCCAAACCTCCCAGGTGATGGATCATGTTGAGCCTTGTTTGTTGTTAATAACTGTACAATTTACATGACAAATTCAGAGCTTGCTGTACAGCTTCATTAGCACCTTTAATTTATTGTTCTATTTCCTTCAGGTTAATGGTTTGAGGGTTCATAAGAGCTTAATCTCTGCAGTTATTACAAAGTGCTTGTTTCTTGCTAAAATGGAGCCAACCAAGGAGACTTAGAGATGATAAACCGGGCAGAACAAATCTCTTGCCAGGGTGGGCTGAGTGGATGTGGAAGGGGTGGTGACCACTGACCATTTTAAATGCTACAGGCAGAGATGATACACATCAGAAATGAGCAGACCTTATCAGTCTATCTTCTTTGGAGACACAAACAGAGTAGAAGAAAAGGCAATTGTACCCCAAAATCCCATCCTGGAGGGAGCAGGCCTGAGCTCCCAGACTTCAAACAAGTGAAGAACACACTCATGGCCAGGGAGGTCACATTTGCAACTAGTCCATGTCAGAACATGTCATAGGGTCATAGAATGGCTTGTATTGTAAAGATCATCTTGTTCCAACCCCCTGCCATGGGCAGGAACACCTCCCACTGTGTCCTACCTCTCTAGGCACTGGCCACAAGCCCTGCAAGGTTTTGGAGGACGCAGTCCATTCCTCGTACCTTGTCATCACCAAACACTCAGTGACAACCCAAGGGGGAGCCCAGAGCAGGAAGAAATTGAAATGTGCCTGGAATTCTCAGAGAATCTTCCTGCTTTTCCCTCTTTTGGGATGAGGGAGCAAATTCTTACATCCCAGTAGCAGTTTTTTTGCCCACCTGAAGGAACCTCAGTATCTTCTGCAGACAGAAGAACCAAGGAGCAGCCCAAGGAAAATGGGGTTTGAAGCACAAAGCCTGGGAATAGGACCCAAGTGGGCATGAGGGATGGCTGGCATGTGATGAGCACAATGAGTTTGTCAAAAAAAAAAAAAAGCAATACGCAAGCTTTTCTTCCTGTGATACAATTCCTGCTGAATGGCCAAGCTTGTACCTGCTCACAACCCCCCTGAACAGATCTGTCCTGCAATACATCATTCCTGCATCGTTTGCACTGGTTGTCTTTGATAGTTATGCTCCTCCACATGGGTATTTCCTTTTAGTCAGTTCAAGGACAACAGAAAACACCTGAGTATGTATAAAATTCATGTTTTCAGTACATCACGAGACTTAGCTGACATGCACCCTCTTTCTGGAAAACAAAGACATCACACACAAAATAAATTATTTCAATAAGTGCAAACAAATACACCCAGGACATCCTGGAGTTTCATCTGGTTTCACTGGCTCAGGATAATGGAAATTCATGCAGCTGGGTGAATTATGTGAGTATAGAATGACAGAATCACACAGTGGTTTGGATCAGAAGGGATCTTAAAGACCCTCTCGTTCCAACCCCCTGCTATGGGCAGGGACATCTCCCACTATCCCACGTTGCTCCAAGCCCCATCTAACCTGGCCTTGAACACTTCCAGGGATGGGGCAGCCACGGGTTCTCTGGACAACTTGTTCCACCCTCACAGCCAAGAATTTTTCCCTAATATCCAATCTAAATCCATCCTCTCTCAGCTGAAAGCCATTCCCCATTGTCCTATCACTCCATGTCCTTGCAAAAAGTCCCTGGAAACATAGAATATCCTGAGTTGGAAGGCACCCAAAAGGATCATCGAGTCCAACAGCTTGCTCTGTTTCTACACTCTCTCCACACTTGCTGATGGCAGTTCCTAGAGGCAGGACACAGGAATAGATGAGGGACCTCATGTTTAACCACCGCAGCCTTTCCTGAGTTCCTCTTTGCACAGGGATTTGTAATTAAAGCAGTGGAAATTAGTTTGCTTCTGCTGGCTGGCAATAGAACTGCTGTTCCACATGCTCCTGGCATGGACAAGGCAAAAAATAATGAGGACATGATAGGAAACTAGAACCAATCTTCCTTGGACATTGGCAATCCTGGTGGAGAAATGGAGAAGATTATGTGAGCAACCTTGAGCATGAACAGTATGAACATGGATGCAGTTGTTGAGGGCATTTTGCAAGGGATGCTAAAAGCATTTAATAGGTTCTTTCTCAGGCTAAGCCACATCAGACTGTGGCAGAATCAGGAGCAGAATATCCCTGGAAGAGTGCAAGGCCAGGTTGAATGGGGCCCTGAGCAACCTGGTCTAGTGTGTGGCATCGGAACAAGATGATCTTTAAGGTCCTTTCCAACCCAAACCATTCAATGATTCTATGATTCCAAACCCCTTCCTGAATGCTGGATCTATTCAATGACCCACACAAACACAAGGAATCTCATATCCATAACCTGCCTGTGCAGCAGCAGCAGCTCTTCACTCATCTGTACCACACAAGCTGGATGTCAGGGGGTCATCCCTATCCATCGCTCCAACACGGAGCTGCAGGACACACACCTTGCAAGGAGGTGGCCAGGGCCATGCAGAGAATCAAAAACAAAGCTGTATTTCCCAGTCCTGAGTATTTATCTGCAGATACAGCACAAGGTGCAGTTAAATTGCAGCCTGGAGGCACGAGGCCACTGCATTCCTCTGAAAGGCAAGTGGAGGGTGAAGGAGAGCACAGGGGCAGGGCTACTTAATTCAGGATAAATTGCAAGAGACTGTAGCTGCCCAGAGGTGGAACAAGAGCCAAGAGGCACTTGCAGTAATACCTGCCACCCTCCCAGGGTGAGATCTGAGCACACACATACACAGACACACATTATAAAATCTTTTTCCCAAATCTTTCCCCGAAGTCTGTTATTTTGTAGGAAACTTGAGGGAGAATTTGATTTGATTCAGACGAGATAGTCCCTAGAATAGATGTTGGGGAGGCTGAACAGGTAGGACAAAGTAGCCTGAAAGTTATGCTGTTATAAATGTGTGTGTTAACTGTTCAAGGCCAGGTTGGATGGGGCTTGGAGCAACCTGGTCTAGTGGAAGGTGTCCCTGCCTGTGGCAGTGGGGTTGGAACCAAATGATATTTAAGGTCTCTTCCAACACAAACCATTCTATGATTCTATGATATGCTCATAACCCAGTGATCTTATTTAACCTGTGGTACATCTAATCCAAAGCAGAAAGTTGGCTGCAGCATTGCACGAGTTTAGAGCTGTGGGGTAATAACAGATGCACGAGGAATCCCCAAATTAGGGCCCCAAATAGGCAGAAGAGTGGGACAGCATGTTTGAGTTAAGCTTGCACACATGTCCCACTGCAGTGAGGAATGTGCAGTCATGTGCTCAACCTCCCTGCCAAGAAGGAGCATCCAACAGCAAGGCTGGAGCAGGAGAGCAGAGTCAGGGCAAGTTTGGCATCTCTGGGAGCACAAGAGACACGAACCAGATGGTGTGGACTGAGGGTGTCTTTGGGTTTGGGACAGTGGTGAGGTAGAGAAGGGGAAGGTGCATTGCTGGAGCCATGCAGAGGGTAGATGCCATATCTCAGAGCACATAAAGATAAGGTGCTTCAGAATTTCTCTTTATCAAAAGTTGTTTTCAAATCTTGCCCTGCCCAGGCAGCCACCAAGTACAAACCTTGATGTAACAAAGGTTTGTGTGGCTGAAGTGTTCAATTTTAAGGACACAAATGTGCAGTATTGGAGCGTTATCCCCCTGGGAGGCGGGTCAGGGAAGCTCCTGTAACGCTCTGTGCACAGCAAAGGCAGGACTCTTGCTTCGTGACACACTTCAGCCCAAAGCCTCCTGCAGCACACCCTGAATATTTATAAGACAAGGCTCAGCACACCTACAAGACACAGGTTGCAACTTGGCAAAAGCAAAGATAAAAAAAAATAAAATCAGTTGGAGGATGAGTGGAATATCAGTTTTGGATTTGCCAGCCTGAGGAGAGCAGGAGACAGATGGATCCAGGGAGCTGCAAGGCCATTTATCTGCTGGCTGTTCCCAAAAAGTTGTGCAGTTCTGAGCCATATTCTGATCCTGCTACCACAGCTGTGAGACTCAGGAGAGGCCCTAGGCTGGCCACCCTCCAAAGGATGTCTCCTGAGCTCAGACACAAGGGAGATTCGTTGATATTTACCTTCTCACATCCCAAAATTAGCATTAACAAAGTGCCTTCTCCAGACTCCCATACCGTTGATGGAGACAGGCAGCTCTTGAAGGTGTTTTGTCCCATCAGCTCCATGCTCCTGTTTCTGAACAGGATGAACCACCTGGCAACTGAAAGAGGAATCCATCCAACCAACTCAGCCTCGACCCACAGATTCCATCACTCCTGACGTTTGCTGTGAGATGGGAAAATGGACTGGATTTGAAGCACCCTGGTAGAGATGATGGGGTGGGAGAGCTGTGGTGTGACTTGTTGGATTAGATTTTCTCTTGGAGTTCCCTGGAGAAGTGCTTCATCCTGCTAGGAAACCAGCTGTGATCCACTCTGATTTGCAGGTGATTAGGGAACATCTCTTGGGGCAGTGCAGGGCTTCAAACCCTACTTCCAACTCCTTTGGGTGGGATGTGGCTCGCATAGCCATGATGAGTTTACTCCTTTGCCCAGACTCTCCCAAGGAAGCTTCCTCCATGTAATTCCTAGCACATGGAAGCTTCACAACTTCCATGAAGCCACAGAGCCCTCCATGTGGTGGCCACTTTCCCTGCTTGAACAGCCACCTCACATATCCCTGTAGCCTCCAACCTTGGCATCTGCAGGAACTTGGCTGAGCCAGCCAAGCACCGTGGAGTCAGTGCCTTTGCCATCTCAGGAAGCCACAGGAGGAGTGGGAATATGGGAAGGGAGCCTTGGCTCCAGAATGAACCCAGCCACCAAACCAGGAAGGGGCTGGTCCCCTTCCTCCCCCAAGAGGCCACTTTGATTTTGTTCTCTTCTCCCAGCTGACTGGAAATCTCCTGCTCACAGGAAGGTTTGCACAATCCAAGGGGCACCAGATCCCTCTTTCCCTCTGAGATTTCCAGCTGGGGAAGAGGCAGAGCACTGACAGGCAGAGTTCAACCTCCCTGGGAAAGTTGTCAATGTGGCAGGCGGAGTCCTCTCCCCGCCCTCTGCCTTGCATGAAGAGCTATTTTAAGTCCCACTTGTGGTTGCCTTTGTGATTTCCCTGGCAAAGCTGCCTCCCTGACATCAGAGTAGAACAACAGGCTGCTGGAAACCCTGGGAGCAGGGAGGCACCGTCCCCCTCCTCGGAACCCCTGCACAGGGGATGGAGCAGAAGGACTGCCCCCTGTGTGATCCCAGATGATCCTTGCTGCAGGATCCAAAACCCCCTCCAAAGATCCAGGTGTGTGTCACCAAGGGGTTAGGGGAATAGGCTGGACCGAGATGGGTCTCTCTTTGGTGCAATTATCTGTGGTGGTCTCACATGCAGCTCACCTGGCTGATGTATGACTTAAACCTACATTTGGCATCCCAGCGACTGCCAGTTTGGGATGCTTTCAGCATCCAAAAATCCTCAGACAGTGACAATAGCCAACTATTGAAATACCTTTTGCTTATAAGCAGCCTGAAAAGCACCTTGACTGGCTGCTTGCTCGGTGCAGTTATAGCCAGAACCTGGAGAGTTGCAAGCCCCAAGGAAGAACATTCCTGGAAGGAGCTTCTGGCTCAGCTGCTCCACGGTTTGTACTGGCCCCATCAGCAGAGGGGGAAGATGGATCCACCCAGGGAATCTGTGCCAGTGGGACACAGCCCTGGCTGCCTCAGAGCTGAAAATTTGTGCTTTGAGCACAACGTGGTGCCACAAGTTGCATCAGCCTTTCTTCTCCCAGACACCACCGACTCCCGCCGCTGCCTTGGATCATGGGAGCATGACAGAGAGCCAAATCTCTTCCCCGTGGGGCATTCTCCAGAGAAACAGCTCTGCTCATGCCTTTGTCACTGTCTAATGTCAAAATGGCCTGGAAAATGTTTGGGCTGATGCCCATGTCTCTTCCTAAGATCCTCCTCTGAGTGACAGCAGGGAAGGAGATGGGCTGGAAGGAGCACTAAACTCACCCCAGTTGGCAGACTTGGTATCCCAGGCTTTGGGAGAGCCATGGAACAGTTGCTATATAACAACTTCATGTTTACCTCCCCACTCAGAAGGTCCTATATCTATAATAAAGGCAATAACAGGGTAGGTAGGAAGGCAAAAGAGGAAAGAGCTGATGTAAGGGCAATACAAAGATCCGGGGTTGTCACCCCAAATGGTCTTGGAGTCAGTGTTTCTGAGATACCTGCAGAAGCTGAGATCCCTGAACTGCAGATACAGGCAGAATTTGGGGGTCTGAGACGGGAGGGACCTGCAGGGCTCCTGGGTAGACTGCAAGGACCTTGCATCCTCTTTTTCAGTGTTCATCCCACGGCCCAGGTGTGAGAGCCTGTGGTCTTCTGACAGAAAAAGATTGACACTGACCCTACAAGGTCTGTCCTGAGGCTCCACTGCCGCAGCCTGACCCAACATCACCCCAACATCCCACAGTAAAACAGCCTTAAATAACCCCTGTTCCCTTCCCAGCCAGATTAGCAGTCTGAATCTCCTGAGAAACAGCACCTGGGAGAGCAGGGGACTGCAGCCAGTATTTGGCACCTGATACTTCTTTTTCTGGAAGGAACTGAAATGTCTCAAGGACACAGTGAGGAACAAGTACAGCACATCCGTGCATGCTTTAGGATTTTCCACCTTTGTTTTGACACTGTACCTTGTGCATAATTATTATGAAGCACAGCCTGAACTCTCCTGCTGCTTAACAGGGGAAGTCAGATCATCTTGGCAGGATCATTTTGAGGAAGTCTGATGTTGGGAATAACTTCTCAAAGCAGCAAAACCACTGAGCTCAAGAGTCAGTAATAAGATACTGAGTGCCAGGAGCTTGACTTGGACACCAGGTCCATAGGAAGTGAGTGCAAACATCAACTAGATGTTTTCACCAGAATCATTTGTTCAGCACCACTTGTTATCCAGCACCACTGGCAGTTAAAATATACCCCAAAGAATTTCATTCCTTGGGTCCTACCTTGGGACATTGGTGCCTCTCTGGTCACCAGTTAACATGGGACTTCCACTCTGGGACCACTCCTTTATTTGACATCAATATCTCCATGCTGACAACCCTCACTACTTTGGAACCAATCACTCCTTTCCCAGTGGGATGCAGATGCCCAGGGTCAAGTGGTCAGGTTGGAGACTGTCAGCTTGGGAATGCAGTGGGTCCTGAGTTTGTGCATCAGGGTTTCTGGTTTAATACATCAGGTTGGAGAGAGTTATCTCAGGACCACCTGGGCCTCCATCAAGACACACAGTGCATATTTTCCCACATTTTTCCCTTGGTGATATAACCCTAAACTGATCAATAGCTTGGAAATAGATGTACTGCACCCTGACTACAACATCTACACATCTCCCTGTCCCTGATGGGTCAAATACCACTGCTGGAGGGATGGAAAATTGTACAGATGGTAAACCTCACATCACTGTGATTAATACCTCATGCTTCACAGTATCAAGTATTATTACAAGTGACAGCAAGACTTGCATGGATGTGCAGCATGTGACCACCATACCACCTCTGCTCTCACTCTAAGTGGGTTTCGCTTGTTTCTCCCAAACCTCAGAGACTTTTGTTGTGTCCCTGACAGGACTCAGGTTTGCTGATGGTGTAGGAAAAGAGACAGAGCCTTCACAGACCCATGGAGGTTGTTGGAAAGGTGATGATGAACCTGAGAATAGCTGTGCTCTGTGTTCCTTATCGTATTCATTGAACTCTGTAGCCTCAAGAACTGAGGTTGTGTCTGACACCGGTGAAATAACTTCCTGATATAAACCCAGCACCAGCTGCAGAAGGGACCCCAGACACAAAACTGCTTGTCCCCTCTGGGTACAACCCCTTTCCATTCTGCTTGGCCTCCCCACACCCTCAGGAGGGGGCAAGGGGCTGCTCTGTCCCTCAGGCTGACAGGAGTGGCAGGGAAATTTCATGCCTGCCATTGTCCCTCAGGCTGGAGGGCAGCAAGACATGAAAGAGCTGCTGCTGCTGTGTGTCCTCCTGCCCCAAAACAACGCAGCAGGGAAGGTCTGACCTCCCTTCCCCACCACTGTTCAGCTCTGGCATGAGAGCAGGACTTACAGCCCTCCCTTTTTGTCTCAGCCTTATTCACAGACACTGAGGTTCACCTGGAAGGGGCCTGGAGAGGCAGCTCTGTCTTGAAAAAGCTGCCTTGAAAAGCCTGGCCTGGTTGAGTATCCCACTGACTGAAGGAGGATGGAGGATTGCAGTCAGGGAGAGGTTGAGATATGGCTGGAGCTCCAGGAGTTAGGGGCTGAGAATGAGCAAAACTCTTGACAGGGAAAGGAACAAGGTGATAAGCAAGAGGCCATCACAGCTGCCTTTGCCTTCCTGGCTGGAAGAACCTCCAAGCCTTGTCTCCACCTGGATGCAGCCTCAGCCTCTTTGGTTTTGACAATGTGGCAAAGCCAGAGGAGCACAGCAACTGAAAACCATTTGGCTCCTGGTCTCATATCCCTCTCAGATCCAGCCCTGCTTTCTTCTTGGCTTGGTTACTCACTTATTTCTCAACTGTACATCTGAGCAGCATCAAACTAAAAGACCTGGGGTGCCTCTGCTCAGCTTTGTGCTGTCTCTGCAATAAGGGAATGAAGCTGGCAAACCCCAACAGCTCAGAGCTAGTCCCACCTTGCTCTTCCCTGTCGTGCTTTGCTTCCCTCACACGTAGGTGCCTTGCCCCCAGTCAGCAGGGCCTTCTGGTCTTCCAGCTCTGGGTCCGTCTTCCCACTTACCACCCTCCTGTCCCTTCTCCTGTTTCATTCCTGCCCTCACCACCATGGAACACACAAACAGGTCTTCTCCAATTTGTCCTTTTTAGCACTTTTTGAGAAGGGTTGACCACGGAAAAGGTGTCAAGACATTAATTTAGGGCAGGAGACCTGCCCCACATCATTTTCATTCTGGGGCATGGAGGGAAAAGTGCCAACCTCCATAACTCACCCACCAATCCCCCTTCAGGGGATGCCTGAGCCTTGGGCTTTCCTTTTGGAGGGACTGGCCAAACCCTTGCCCAACAGGCAGTGGTGGGAGCCGAGTCCCTCCCCACATGTAGTCCTAGGAGCTGCCCCAGGAGCATCCATTGCTCCTCCATGTGTTAATAAGCAGCTTTGTTCTGCATCACCTCACTATGTAACAGCAGCAGGAATTTATACGGCCACAAATTAACAGCCCAGGCGAGCATCCAGCACGGAATGAGACACGTCCTAATGCTCTCACTGGAAGGGGACAGGAAGACGAATGCTGGGGACACTCCACTTGCTGTGGCCTCTCAACCCTGCCAGCTGGGCTGTGCTGCCACCACTAACAAGTTGCTTCTCTCTGCCAAGGATAACAGAGCCACTGGCACCCTACCCCACGTCAGACACACTCTGCTCTTGGCTGCCTCAGGAACTCAAGTCAGGAAGGCTGGGGTTTTTTTTTTTTTTTGCAGTTGTCATTTCTCAAGGAGGGAGGAACATCTCCCCCAGCTGCTTGGGCTGGAATCCAGTTTTTATGTAATCAAATGTGACCTCTAGCTGTCTGTGTTTAAGGCTGCCATCGCTGCGATATCATTCATATGGGCAGGACTAAGTCATCCATCTCCTCAACTATAAATACCTTATAATCATCCCAAAGGACCTGCAGTGCTTCACAGATGGAGGTGCCTGGAGAAAAGGGTGGTTCGGCTCTGAGTATCACTTCACTCCTGAAATGCAGCTGCCTCTTAGTGTGAAATGTGCAGCAGATTTTTAACAGCTTCTGGTTAACTTTGACCAGCAGAAAACCCGCGGAAATTGCCAAAAGGATGAAGAGCCACCCACACCCGATCTGTGACATTAATATAAGCACTTTTGCAGAAATTATGTCCGGGCCAGCTCTGCATGTTCATCCCACATTGCATCCTGCTTTGCAGTGCAAGAGAGGGAAAAGCCATCCGTGCTATTTTAGAAGACACCAGTCACTCCTGCCGGGCTCTGCAACGCGAGGTGGAAGAGAAATCAGAGCACACACAAAGCCCTTGGAATGCAGGTTTCTGCAAAGAAACCCGAACTGCCGACTCTTATTTACTTGTGTTACACAGTGTGATGTTAATTCGACAATTAACGCTCGGGCTGATAATGGCTGGTCCCACCTCCTCCCAAGTGTGCACCTGCTCCCCCTTCCAATGCTGCACTCCCCGGGAATCCACAATGAGGTGAGACCGCGGCAGCCGCGTTGTGCGGCGGCTCTGCTTTCACAGCCCCGAGTGTTTGGGATAGAAACGCTCCGGTTTGGGTGAGATGTGCATTAATACAAGCGCAATCGCCTCATCTGCAGCGTGTGACAGCAGCTTTCCCAATTCCCTCCCTTCACAGACATCGCTCTCAGGCGCCAGACACCTCTGCTGAACAGGATCCACTGGCACATCTTGCCTGCAAAGTAATTGCCTCCTCCTCATCCTCCCACAGCTTCTGGGGTAGCTTTTGAGGACCCGGTGGGAGGGGAAGTGCCTCTCAAGCAGGGAATTTCCGAGCAGCCTCTGCCGGCACAGAGGGAGAGGTACAGTGTGCAGGTCATTGCCCTCGGGCACCACCACAATGGGACACTGATTTATTTGTTGGCTGCTGGTTTGGGGCTTTCTTTTTTGTTTTGTTGGAGGGGAGGAGAGATTGTATTGTGGTAAATAAGTCACAACTCCCTTTTCCTATGCAGTTGGTGTGGATTGGAAAAGATCTTAAAGATCATCTTGTTCCATCCCCCTGCCATGGACAGGGACGCCTTCCTCTGTCCCAGATTGCTCCAAGTCCCGTCCAACCTGGTCTTGAACATTTCCAGGGATGGAGCAGCCACAGCTTCTCTGAGCAAACCTGTGCCAGGGCCTCACCACCCTCACAATAACAAATATCTTCCTAGCATCTAATCTAAATATCCCCTCTTTCAATTTAAAACCCTTTCCCCTTATTCTATCATTACTTGCATCTGTAAAAAGTTACTCTCCATCTTTCTTCTAAGCTCCCTTTAGGCCTTGGAAGGGACCCTCTGGTCTCCCTGGAGCCTTCTCTTCTCCAGGTGAATATCCCCAGCTCTCCCAGCCTGGCTCCAGAGCAGAGGTGCTCCAGCCCTTGGAGCATCTCCAGGACTCTCCTCTGAACTTGCTCCAGCAGGTCCAACTCATTCTTGTGCTGGAGGCCCCAGACCTGGATGCAGTTCTCCAGGATTTGCTCAGTGAAACCCAAGGCAGAACTACCCACAGAGGTAAATAAAGCACAGATTGTGCCCACTTCAGCCTGTCCACCAGCAGACACTCACAGGGAAACAGCCCAAAATACATCCAAACCTGCTTCATTTCACATGCAACTCTCAAACATCTCAAACCATGGAGAATCCACAAACACTCTGGACAACCTGTTCCAGTGTTCACTCACCTCTCCAGCACAGAAGTTTTACAGTAAGAAAGTTTTCCCACTGCTAGTGAGGCCTGGACAGAGGGGTCAGAGGGGGTGAGCCGAGATGTGCAGATCCCATCGAGATGAGCCAGACCAATTGACCAGATGCAAATGCCCTGGTGAGCTCCCAAATGAGACAGCACTGACTGCAATGACAATTAAACCCAAACAGCGCTACAGTTGGGGAATTATAAATGTTACAGCTACATATTTCACATAAGTTTATAGTTATTAAACTGCTCCGATGTTTTCCAGCATGACAAGACTTGAAAGCACCAAGAGCAGCAAGGGAGGTGGCCCAGCCACACAGAGTGCACAGACCGTGGCAAGACAGGAGAAATAAGTGCTTTTTGTTTGGGTGTTTACTTTTATTCCACACAGCTAACATGATGAAACACCTTTTAGCACCTAGTGCAGATGCAGTTTAACACCTCCAAGGTGGGATTAGCAGGTCACAGTACACCCCAGGAGGGAGCAGTGTATGTGTGAGCACAGAAGCTTGTGCACGTGGCCCCTCTGCAGAGAAAGTGCTGTGGGAAGGCCCAGGCAGCAAAAGAAATCTCCTTTTAAGAGGAAATTAATGGCATTTATTTCACACTGTCTTAATCCTTTTGTTTCCACGCCATCCTGAGGACTGAGGCTCTGAAGATGCACCTACACCAGCATCTCCTGGTTGTCACCATGTGCTGCACACCGGGTCACACCACAGCACACATGAGCCAAATTCCTGTGAGGCAAAACCCAGCCAGAAGATGGGAACAATCCACAGCAGGAACTGCTCATCCTTTGCTCAGGGCCACTAAACTGCAGCCAGAGTGAAACTCCTGCAAAATGTAGGGGGGGGTGTAGGCAGGGAGGGGGGGGGGGAAGAGTAACAGCTGGGATTCTGCACCTCCTCTCCTGCTCCCCTGCCCCTTGCCCAGGGGTACGTCTGCCCCGTGACGGGGCATCTGTGTGTGCATCTGTCACACCAGCCCCGTCCCTCCTCGCCAGGTGTCCCCAGACTGGAGAAGCCTGCTCTGACAGCCTTTGAAGTTCGATGCCACACGGCATTTATCACCATTAAGGGCCCTCCACGGGGAAAGGAATCAGGGTTAGGGTTGTATTTGTGCCTTGTGGAACCTAGCACTCCCTTGTCAGCCCTCCTGCCTCATAAATCTCATCAGAGGGGGTGTTGCTGGTTTTCCTCAAATGGCAGATAAAATGAGCCACAGCCACTTCTGCTGTCCCTGAATGACATGGCATAGCTTGGTTTTATGTTTGTGTATTCCTTTGCTACCAAAGCAGGGTGGTTGGGCACTGGAACGGGCTCCCAGGGCAGTGGGCACAGCACCAAGGCTACAGAGTTCAAGAAGCATTCGGATGATACTCTCAAGCACTTGGTGTGACTCTTGGGGATGGTCCTGTGCAGAGCTAAGGGTTGGGACTCAATGATCCTTGTGGGTCCCTTCCAACTCAGCATATTCAGTGATTCTGTGCTTACCTCAGCTCTGCTCACTGAGGATGGCTCTTGGTAGATTTTAACTCTTGGAGAAGGTCTGGGCTTAACCTTGAGACACAACGAATTGACTCAAGGTTAAGCCACATAGGCAAGTGTGTTGGTAATTAAACAGTGGTCACTCAGTGGCCAGAGGTGGTGTTTAGCATCCTACCACAGACAAAACCTACAAAAATCCTTCCCCCCTGCAGCAGCACACAGCGCCACAGCTCCAGAAACAGAGACAGAGGACACACTGCATCCAGCAGCAATGCCAAGAAACACACTCCAGACTTCCAGCTCTCTGGTACGGCTGCCAGCCCAGGAGATGCTGCAGCCCCTCTCTGGAAGCTGGCTGAGGAGTCAGTAAAGCACAGATAAAACTTTGACAGTCTGCCACCTCCCTTCATTATGCACGAAGTGCTCCTGCAGGCTGCTGACAGGGCTGGTGATCCACAGCGTGAACTCCGTGTCGAGAGAGCAGCTCAGCCCCTGTGTCAGCAACCTGCCTGGGATGCTCTGGAGACTCCTCTACAGCTACAGAGGGGACCCATGGGGAAAACTTCGCTGGAACTGGGGCAAGAGATGGGCAGACTGCACCAAGGGACTGCTGTGTGCAACCATCTGTGGATAAATGCACGGGCAGGCCGGTAACCTGTTGTAGAATCGTAGAATCATGGAATCGTTTGAGTTGGAAGGGAACTTTAAAGGTTAAATAGTCCAACTCCCCTGCAATGAGCAGGGTCAGAGCCTGCTATTGGCAATGTCAATGAACTTAGGGCTGTTCACCAGATCCATCAACTTTAGGGGCATTACTCTTGCCCTCAGGAGCTCCCAGAAGAGTCTGGGACTCACCATGCCGGGTGCTCTCCCAACACCAAACCAGATAGCAGAATCTCTCCCCAAGAGCATCCAGATCATCCCAGTCTCCCTGGCAGTCATTGCTCTGCTGCCCACTCCTGAATTACCTCAGAACAAGGTAAAACCCAGTATAATGATGATTTCCTTGAACCATCTTTTGAGGAGAAACCCTCACTCACCATCCTTCACAACAGACAGAACCACAAACCAGCCGAGGCTTTGCCAGGAATTAATATCCCATAGCAGCAGAGGTGGTCCCATGACACTGTCCACTTCTTCTGTCAGGAGGGGACAGAAGAAGTCCCCCTACAGCCTCCAGGTGACTTGTGAGCCACCTCCACGATCCATCAAACCGTGTGTGTCCCCTGCAGCAATCCCTGCCAGGTGACGCTGCTGTTTGAGTGCATTCTGCACGATTTTGGTTTCCATATGTCAGGCCACTGCTTAAAACGTCTGCAAGCATTTAAGAGAGCAGTGCACAACACTTGGCTCTCAGATCTGAAAGTGGCACTGATCATAAATGCCGGGCTGTCAACGTGATGTGGGCAACATCTGCTAATCCAGCCCTTCACCCAACCGTTCTCCACAGCGCTCTTCCAACTGCATAATAAAGTGTGTTGAAGGACAAACAGGATTTTTTACATTTTTAGCCTGTTTGAATGTACCAGTGCTTTGATCCCAGCTGCTGGGTCAAATTAAAAGAAAGTCAGAAAGCGGACGACGTAGAGGTCAGGCTTTACCTTTAACTACTCACAGAACACACCGACATATGGTAAAGAAACAGAAAACATGTATTTGTTGGAGTTTTTGGTTTGCATTCTTGCATAATTTCAGTAATATTAAGGGCATTACATGTGGTTTGTTGCTGTTATGTCCCGAGGCCATAGAATGGTGTTGGTTGGGGTTTTTTTTTTAGTTTCCTCACAGGCCTTTGCAAGAAGCTCCGAGAACCAACTGTTGCAGAGCGAACTTTTGAACCTCTGCGAAAGCACAACGTGTTAAATTGCTAGAAAAGGGGGAAAACAAATGTATGATGTTCTGTGACATCCACAATCTGCAAAGCTTCACTCCTTTGGACTTCCCAAGGAGAAGAAAGGGATGACTGAGACATTTTTCTGTTTTAAACAATGACAAGCTCAGTAATAGATGGAGGCTTTAGGGCAAACCAAAAGCCTTCAATAACTAGTTGTTTAATAAAGCAGAGTCAATTTAATGTGGCCAACTAAAGAAATTATGCTACGGCCACCCTTGCATGGAAAGGGTCTGGTCACAAGGGTGGGTAGAGAAAAATCCCAGCACAAAGCTAGAAATGCCCCCAAATTCCCCAGTGCATTGGGTGGAGTCCTGCACCACTAAAGTGAAGCAGCCTGGAGAAGCTTTTGTGCACTGCTTTGAAAAGACTTGAATAACTCCATCGTTTCCCTATTTCACGGGGCAGAGAAAAAAACCCTCTTAAGCTAAGAAGAAAAGCAACCTCATCCTTGAGGGGGGTGGAAATGGGAGCCTGGTTGCTTCCCTAAGTGCCCCCACCTCCCAGCCTCTCTCACCCCCACGTCCTGCTTTGCAAACAAACCCAAACCCTCCTGGACTTTCCAACAGCTGCTCCCAGTCTGCCCAGCTCCCACATGGCACCAGCCTTCTGTGCAGCCCCCGGCATCCTGCCAGCTCCCATCAGTATCGGCATGCCCACCGCTCCAGTCTGTTGTGTCACTGCTGGGGCCTGAATGGGATGAGGAAAGGGGGGGGGGGATTCTTCAGCATTTGACTGCTCGTGGATTTGTTCCATCATCATGATTTGCCCTCCAAGACAGATTTTGGAAGGAAAAGATTTCCTCCCCGCTCTCTCCCCCCGGACCCTTCAAAGCATCCGCGTGCCTCCCATCCGGATCATAAACACACGTTTGATCCCGCAAGGTGCTGCTTGCTTTCATCTCCCACTGAATTCAAGGCAGCCTTCCCAGTTCAGGAGAAGAGGGGTCCCGGATGGGAAAAGAATTTGACAGATGCTTGCAAAGGATTAAGAGTTTCCAGTCGTTCAAGAGTCTCTCAGAGCGGAGCCTGATGGAGACGCGATCAGAGGGAGAAACTGTGTTCGGACTACACTGAAAAACTACCTCCAGTAAGTGGATTATTGGAGTGTTATCATCCAACACGTCTCTCCTGGCAGGGATGGTGGCAATATTAGAATAATCTGTGCACCTGGTGCAGCAGCAGCAGCAGCAGCAGCTCTGCAATGAGATTAATGAACCTGCTGGCTGGCAAGGAAAACTTTGGGGAACAATTTGCCCTGCTGCTTCTTTCAATTCCCCCCGCCGTGGCAGAAGGGGGAAGAATGGGTCTTAATTCAAGAGGAATTTAGGGTCGTGCATCAGTATTTCCCATGCAAAGCAGGAGAGGCTGGGAAGGCTGGGAACCTGCTCAGAAGCACTTCACTTCAGTATTTAACCTCCCTCCCCTGATGGAGTGTCTGAGCACGCGGATGGAGGTGAATTCCATGGTTATTCCCAGGCTCAAACGTCCTGGTTGCAATCCAAGGAAAACGTCTCTTGTTGCTCTTAATTTTGGTCGGGGTTAGTCCACACCACTTGTTTCCTGCACTTTTCTTACTTAAATGAAACAGTTGTGAAGGGAAATGGGTCAGGTAAAACAAAACAACTTGCTTCACCTAAAGCAAAACCTGGTTTTTCCCTCCTTTCATACTGGGCTTTTATTATTATCATCAAAAACAATGTCACTACCATGCTGATATTAATCAATAACATTACAGTTGGTTGGTTTATTTCAGTGAATTCTGAAGACAAGCTTGGTTTCAAGAAGAATAATTCACAAGTTTCATTTCAAAACCCTAACCACAAAACACTTCCCGAATTTCTGTCCCAGCCTTGCTTGCTGATTGCTTTCATTGAAAAAAAAAAAATTGCCCTGAATTTGAAGCAAGTTTTTCAGTTAGCATCACCCTGCACTTTTTGGTCATTGAAATAATGAGGGAAAAGAGCTTGCAGGCACTTCCACACTCCCTGAAATGAAGTGGGATCTCCCAACCTGCTCCGCCGGGGGTTGTGCAGAGCACAGCCCTTCCCGGACGTGTTGGATTTACAGCTGATCCCTACACGTGCCTGGGAGGTGCCCAGGGTTTCTGGGTGGATGGCAGCCAGACCAAAGTCTGGCTTTGCAGTGGTTCTGCTCACTCCCAAAGGAGAGAAACCCACTGCAGATTTATATGGAGAATAAAAAAAGGGGAAAAAAAAAAAAAAAGGAAGAAACCACATATGAAAACCACAGACCTCAAATACTACCCAAACAACAATTCTAGGTAGGAAAACAAATATATTTGCCCAGAAATCACCTGAAGGCAACTCTCTTAATTCATGACAACAAATTCTGTGTGCAGCAACTGTGACAGCTAGTGCTGTTACCCACAGGAGGGCACATGGTGAGAGTGGAGCTGGCCTGGAAGGTGGCACAGTTTTCACCAAACCATCACCATCTGGGCTGTTGGACACCTTTTTTTGGATCTGTTGTGGTTATCCACATAGTATCTAAGCCCTGAGAAGGAAAATCAATCAAAAGGCCGGGTCTCTGGTGGATGTCCTCCCTCCTGAGGTTGGTTTTGAGCATCACTGAGTGGGGTAGGACGAGATGAGAAGGGCAAATCATTCTTAGTTTGGAGAATGAATGACACCAAGACACTGCTGTGCAATTAGAAGTGTCTCAAGCAGATGCAAGTGAAGCTAATCAAACACTGCTCTGCAAGTGTGATCATCAGCCTCATAATTAATATTACTCAATTCCCAAGAGGCAGAGGCAACGGGAATTCTCCTTTACGTGAGGTGTCGTGCAACAGCAAACCAAAAATCACAGTCCCTGCTCAAAACTGCTCATGGCTGTGGTCATCTGCTTCGTGTCACGTGGTGTCACCACCTCCTACACACCATCCCAAACCAGGTCATCCCCGTCTGGAGAATACAAGCAGGAAAACACCCGGGAATCCTTTCAAATAGCAGCACAACATCAAGGCAAGGTGTTAAATAATTAAGTGCCAGTGACTCCTTTGCCCACGTGGTGAAGGTGGTTGTGATGTCAAAAGCAGATGGCTTTGTCATCAGGGGGGAGGTGGCTGCACAGCAGATGGGCACTTCAGATACAAAGATCCTTTTCATGCAAATTGCCCTCGAAGATAATTTAAAAAAGAAAAAAAAATTACAGAGAGAGAGAGAGAACTGGAGAAAACATCTGATGTGTGAGCAGTGCAGTCTCTAAATGGAATATTTTCTCATTTTCCCAGGAAGCATCAGGAGGTTCTTAAGCTCCAAAGTGTTCATTTGATTCCTCGAGGCTCCAGTCTCACATCTCCTCTGCACTGTGCTGCCCTAATATACAACACACTCAAAATTGCTGTCTCTGAGTTTATTTCTAGAAACCCAAACACTTTGCACCTGTTTACACACAAAACCTAATACAGCACAGATTATTTTTTTAAAGGAACTTCCATCCCAAGTGCCTCCAGTGGATTTACAGCCAACACACAAACAATGCTAGAAAACAACCAGTTCATACTTCAGATGGGTACATTGTGATTTTAAACAATATAATCAGACTCATCCTTCAAGATCAGCTCATTCCATGGGCAGGGACATCTTTCACTATCCCAGGTTGCTCCAAGACCCATCCAACCTGGCCTTGAACACTTCCAGGGATGGGGCAGCCACAGCTTCTATGGGCAACCTGTGCCAGTGTCTCATCACTCTCACAGACAAGAATTTCTTCCCAATATCTAATCTAAATCTCCTTTCTTTTAGTTTAAAACAGTTCCCCCTTGTCCTGTCAGTATCTGCCCATGTAAAAAGGTCAGTCAATACAGGGACAACTCCTCTTTTGAACCAGTCCCACTCCACTTATTGCAATGTTAAGTGAGGTGAGAACCAAGAATAAATCTGAGAATACCAAGATTGCTATGAGTTAGAAAGCATAGAAAATCTCTTAATCCACTGAAGAAATGCAGCTAATTCTGGGGTGAGACACGACAGCAACTGGAAGTTTATTCAGCATCTGAAATTCTCCCAGATGTTTCCAGAGCGCCTAAATAAGAAGGGAAAGTAAGTATGCAAACAAAACTATGGCTTCAAACCAAGCCTACTGCAACCACAGAAACACCATCAAAGACATAAGCCATGGAATCAATAAAGCCGGAAAAGACCTGAGATCATTGGATCCAACCATTAACCTGACACTGCCACCTTCATCATTAAACCATGTCCCTAAGAACCACATCTACCTATTTTTTGAACACTTCTGGGGCAGTGATTCCACCACTTCCTTGGGCAGCCTGTTCCAATGTTTCACAACCCTTTCCATGAAGAAATTTTTTCCTAATATCCAATCTGAACCTTCCTTGGGCACAACTTGAGGCCATTTCCTCTTGTCCTCTTGTTAACTGGGAGAAAAGACCAACTCCCACCTGTCTGCGACCTCCTGTCAGGGACTTGTAGAGATCAAAATGTCCTGGTCAAGAAGAACAGGTGTATTTAAACATTCACCGAGCAAATAACATGTGTTAAACACACTCCCACATGCCCAGGGAAGGGCAGATGTAAATAATGGATGTGAGATCCATTTCTCCTGAACTGGAGCAGGTCCCAAATGCGTGGTCCATCTCCAGTCTGAGGATGCAAATAGGTAAGACTCAGGAGAGGGCATTTCTAGGGATTTCAGAGGAACACACATGCAGGGATGAAAGCAGGGAGCTGCTGTTCCATAAGCACTGGAGCATGGTCTCCCTACAGGGCAGCCCTGCTCTCCAGAGGGGGTGGTAACTGAAAAGTAGGGATGGCACAGCCTCCTGCTCTCAAAGAGCTCAACTGGACCACAAAGCACCTCAACAATGATAAATAGAGGCGTTTATTTTGGGCAAGGAGCTCCAACCCTCAAAGGCACATTTGCTGTGAAGACTGAAGCGATTTGGGCAAGGAACTCCAACTCTCAGCGGCACGTTTGCTGTGCAAACTGGAGGGATTTGCTTTCCCAGCTTTCAGCTCCTTCATCCCCGGTTCCTATCCCTTCCCTCTCCCTCTCTTCCACGTGTGATGTGCAGGCAGGGATGCTGCCATCCACCTCCTGCCCAGGGCATCGTGTCATCTGCTGTGCTGCACTGACTTCCCCCTGGGAACCCGGGAACTACCATCTGAATGGGGCTGGAGATAATGAACCCTCAGCAATGAGTAAATAACCAGCATCCTGCCCATATGCCCAGCTGCATCCAGGACCCTGGTGACAGCTCCCTGACAAGGGCAACAATGTTTTTTGATCCTTTGCCTGCAAGGTATGGTACCATCCAGCTCATAACAGTGGGGAGTAAAGGCTACAAGCGCCGGGGAGCATCCTGTGTTCAGAGATCCCTTTAATTCCCCTGCACATGGAATTGCTGCCCACATGGCAGCCTGCATACCCCCCCTGCCAGCACCAAGGAGGATGAAAGGACAGGAGACTTGGGTAGATGTGGGAAGTGAGATGGGTAAAACATCAGGTGACGCCGAGATTTTGGATGCTTTTCTGGCTGGATCGCCGGAGTTGCTGAGTGCAGAGGTGAGACCAGCCCTGGGTAAATCCCCACTGGCAAAGAGCCTGGATGGTACCAAATGTTGCTGGCCTGAATCACAACTCATTTCTTTCCCTGCTGTTTTTTTCTCTCTGCCAGTGCAGCCAAATCCACGACACAGGAGGTTATGGCCAGTGCTGGTGCAGGTGCATCCTTCCCACATGTTATCCATGATTGCTGGTCAAGGGGTTAATGTCGGTTCAGTTAAGCTTGTCTGCCCAGATGAATGAACACATGGGCATATAAACACTCACAGAGCTCTGCCAGTTGATTTAGGATATCACATCAATGCCCTCCCAGTCCCTGCTGAGCTCTGGTGTCTGCCACCTCCATCCAAACTTCGGGCTCGCAGTGGCACAAAAGCCGTGGGATGAAAATTAAACCACCCCCACTCCATGGCTTGCAGTCTGTAAGAGGTTCAAGTCCAGTTGGCTTGAAGCATGAAGACAGTGGGACCAGAGGTGTCTGCAAAGGATGGTAAAGGTGGAACCTTCCTCTAGCTGGAGGAGGCCAAAGCAATGGGTCACCCAGCCTGGGCGCAAACCCTCCGAGTCCCTGCACACCTACACAAGCCACCAGCCCAGGCAGGGCTGATGTCCCCTTCACTGCAGCCAAATTCAACTTTTCACCACAACAATCACACCTTCAGCTGTGATTTTACCTGAAGCCACCTCAAGGACTGGTTATTCGAAAGAAAACAATAGTAGGCACAACTTGTAGAAGTCCAAATCAGAGGCACCAGGTTGGTGGCAGTTTGGGTGGTGGATTTTGGTGTAGGACATCACCTTTGCAGTGGTTGGATAAATTTAGTCTAGTTCATGGTTCAAAGCTCCTCAAAACTGAAGGACTGGAGATTTTGGGGCTCTGGTTTGATTCCATAATAACTTATATCAAGTCCAACAGGGATAATGTTTGGTTCAAACACAAACTGGTTCTAGTAGGAGGCCCTGAAAGCTGTATAAATTACGAACTTTTACTTTTCTACACTTTTCAATACGCCGCTTTTTTCTCTTTCTGAAATCTGACCATTCCTTTGACAAGAAATGAGCCTAACATAGAAAAATGAAATCAAAACCAGAGTTGTTACTGCTTTGCTTTCACCCCACTGAACTTTAGTCCGTCACTGCGATGCTGAGTTGGGAATTAAGTCATCTCAGGCTTCCCATCCAGTCAACAGAAAAAAAGACAGGCACCTTCCCAGAGCAAATCAGGCCTGAAATACCCTCTGGAGGTTGTGACCACACGGTAATTGTGCATCGACTTAACTGGTCATTTTTAACACATTTCTAGCAGCTGGGCAGAAGTGAATAATTTCACCTTCCTGGGGTCCAGCTACACAGCCTAAAGTGAGAAACTGTCTGTGGGCAGCTGCTTGGGAAGGGGTCATGTTGTAAGCAGATATGAGAGATCATCTGTGCTGCTCCCCCAGTATCCCAGTATCTCTAATTAGACAGTCAGCCCTGTGCTGGGCACCTTTGAAAATCCTACTGTGACATTTTACCCAGAAAATCAACAGTAACCTCACATTTAAACTAAAAATCCACTGAAATGCCCCCTCTGAAGCCTTGTGGCAAGGAGCACACTGAGTCCAGGCAGGGAGGACAGAGCTGTTCTTCTCACCATTCAAAGGCCTGATCTCTCCAAAATTAACCCTACACTGTGGAGCTAAAAATCACCTACAAACAATTTTTCCTCCTGAACATTGATAGTATTTTGCCTTTGTCTGCAGTCATGCCCATCTCATGCTGGCAAGAACTACCAGGTTTTATTAGAGAATTTATTTTCATTTCTATGAGGATGCATCTGAGATGATTCACACAGAGCAAACTTCACCTGCACGTCTGCAGAAAGCTGCCCCTATAGAAATGGGATCCTGAGAGTTGCCTTTATCCAGTTGCTAATGGATGTTTAGCATGTGAGAATCCGTATCTGCCGAATTTTGAACATAATAAGCTTTCTGTGAGCTTTTCATATGAGAGATATCGACTGGAAGTAATTCAGAGAAGTTATTCAGCAATTGCTTGGCACAACAAAAGAGCTTGAAACAGATTTACTGCCAGTTGACAGCCTGCATGCCACACTGGTGCAGCTGCCCACTTCTCCAGGAGAATTCCTGACATGCTGTCTGATCTGGGCTAGCCCACACCACCAAGACACCTTCAGAGAGGTAAAATAACTGTATTTTAAACGGAGAAAACCAGCCCAGTTTATTAATCAAACCTCTGGAGGCAAAAACCTGGTTTATTTATTAATGTATTTGTAGGATCCACAGGCTGTGAGAAATTCACAGTGAAGATGGTCTCAAAATCCAGCCAGGGAAGCCAGCAACACTCACACAGGGACAGACGCACTGCAAGATAATTTATTTCCTTTCCCATCATCTGTCGTTTGGATACACACATTTTATCCTTCAGGCTTGCTCCCTACATCAACCATCGCCCCAGCTGCCTCAGTACAAGATTTGGCCAGTTTTACACCCTGACAGGGGGATCTTATCCCAGTATCTCATTCCCTGGCAGCTTTGACGTGTCACAGTGTCCTGGCTACAGGAGTTTTGAGCAGGTGCAGCCCCACTATGGCTTTATAAGGATGCATTTTTTGCCTCTTTGCTCCGTGACTTGGTGCTTCAGGTCTGAAGTGTTTGTGGGCTCCTTGCCAGGGCGTTGCTTTCACACTGGATCCCAGTTGAACGTCCCTTGTTTTCCTGCCTCCTGTCAGCAAGTGCCATTTTTTTCCTTTTGAAAGTCTTCACTGCAGCAGGTGGAAGAGGGTGGAGACTCAGCAAAGTGTGCATGGGAAAAGGCAGGGGGGGGAGGAAAAAAAGGTAAGAGAGGCCGGGTTCCAGTCTCAGCACCTACTTTTTGTGTGAGTTAGAGATCAGAGAAACTAAACCCAACGGAGTGGTTTGATTATCACAAGGGAAGAGGGTGAGGATGGGGAAGATGAGAGCTGGGAGACCCCCTCCTTCACCTCCTGCAGGGCATCTCCTCACCAGCCCCTCATCTCATCTGGAAAACCCACCTGGTTTAGAGCAGAACAAAAAGATTCCGTAATGATGGTGTGGGGGAGCAAAGGACCTGTATAAAGTGAAGGAAGGGAGGAAAGGAAAAAAAAAAAACCACAACAAAAAAACCAGCATCAAAGAGAGGAGGGAAGAATAAAAGCACTTCTCTGCTGATCCACAGCTGAGCTGGGCAAAGTTATACAAGATAAATAAAGCTGACATTACAAAGCTATGGTTAATTCATTTTTCTACTTGTCACCACTTGGGATAATTGGCCTATACAACAAATGTGGGGGAAGGAGGTTGGTTTTTTTTTGTCTCCTTTTTTTTTCCTTCCTGAGAGGTACAACCAGGATTAGACTGTGTGCTACACCACTGATAACATAAAGAGAATGATCCAAAACACTCCAACTTTAATCCAGAGGGGTCACCAGTGAATAGTGAGAATGCTAGAGGATGAAGTGAGACCTGGTTGTCTCTATGGTAACTAAACCATCACTAGAGCAGGGATTGACCTGGAGCCTTCAAGCAAGTTTGGCTTTGTCCAAGGCACTGCATGGTGTGAACTATTGTCTGTCCTCCCTCCCAGTTTCAGGAAGATTTTCACAGTAGCTCAGTTTATTCAGAATTCATAGAATCATTTAAGAATTCGGGTTGGAAGGGACCTTTGAAGGTCATCTAGTCCAACCCCCCTGCAATGAGCAGTTGCTCAGAGCCCCGTCAAACCTGACTTGAATCCAGGCTTCTGGATCCTTCAGCTTCTGGATTCAAGTGATTAACTTGGAATCCCAACGTTCTCTTCTTTGTGAAAAAGGAAGCTCTGGGTGGGTGAGGAAAAGCCTGAAATTATGACCTCACATACTTCAAAATGAGGAGGGAGAGGTTTGAAACAGCCCCCCATTTTATATGTGCTGCCAAACAGAAAACACCAGCTTGGAGGTCTCAGAACACAAGGACAAACCAAGATAAAGGAAGGGGGCTGGAAGTCAGCATAAACACAGAGAAACCAAAAGACAATCAAAAAAGTTCAAATTTATAATAATTTTTAATCTAATGATTTTGAAGCCTGACTTTGTGATTTCATAGCAGGTGACCCCAGATGGCCACTGGCTTCCAGGGTTGTTTTATCATTCCATGAAAAGTTTACAGAAGCAACCAGTTCTTCATACATGTTCCCTCCTATCTACCAGAAAATTGTCTCTAAGTCATCGAGGGAAAAAAAAACCAGCTTCTTTTCTCTCTTATCATGACAAAAGCATCTTTTCTTTAAAAGAAATCATCTTCTACCTGTGAGACAACTCTACCAGCAAATGCTTTTTGCTCAGTGCCTAATTCTCCTCGTTTTCTAAATGCCACATGCCAGTTAAATACAAAATCTGTGGGGAAACCCATTTTTAACAGATAGAACATGTGCCCATGAGCAAGACTCGTGGTGGGCAGCAATCAGGGTCTTCAGGACCAGCTGATTTGGGGCATCAGCTGAGGTTCAAGGGGTACACCATACCTATGAAATTAGGAACTTGTTATTTGCCTAATTAAATCCAAATCTCAAATCCCAGTGCCCCTTCTAAATACATGAATGTTTCTACATTTAGTTACAACTAAATATTCACAGTCCCTAATGGCAAAACTAGACAAAAGTAGGTGGTCCAGGCAATGTTTCCAGGTGGCTTAGTGTGTTCAGATCCTCACCAAGTCTCAGCTCTAGCCTCAGTATTTTCTGTTATAAAATGTCCCAGGAGAAGGAGACAATGAAGAAGTGTCTGGTTTTAAAGGGAATTTCCAGAGGCCATGGGCTCTGCCTGGGAAGCCTCCCTGACCAGCTTCCCTCAGTCTGGGAAGAGTGGCCTTGGCTCCACAGGAGAGCAAAGAGAAGGAAAACATTTTCCACTTCAAAACCCTTTAAGGGAAGGACTGGCTTTAAAAGAGAGCAGTGGCATGTAGGAACAGAGGTGTTTTTGGGGAAAGTTGATGCTGCCATACCCCAGCTGAGACAAGGCTCAGAGTACAGCCAACCAAGGTGGATTCAGCTCAAACACCCATTTCTGGTGGTGAATGAAAGCAGGACTATTCACAGAGAGTGAATGAGATGTTTCCTCATCAGATTAATCTCCCCAATGGGAAAACCATGACCCTTTGCTGGTAAAAATCAATGTATTGACTTCAATGTGGTCTCCTTCTGACTTGTATCAGCTGAAGATTTGGCTACACCAGGCAATGAATGCTCTATTTAATGGTGTGGTCATGGTGCTCACACTGCTGTGAGAACCATGGAATGGTTTAGCTTGGAAGGGACCTTAAAGACCATCCAGTTCCAACTCCCTGCTATGGACAGGGACACTTTCCACTCTCCCAGGTTTCTCCAGTCTGGCCTTGAATGCTTCCAGAGATGGGGCAGCCACAGCTTCTCTGGGCAAACTGTGCCAGGGCCTCACCACTCTCCCAGACAGGAATTCCTTCCCAATATAGTATCTAACCCTGCCCTCTGACAGTGGGAAGCCATTCCCCCATGTCCTGTCACTCCATGGCCTTGCCCAAAATCCCTCTCCAACTCTCTTGGAGCCACAGGCAGGTCAGCTTTTTGCTGCTGGGTTGCATTCACGAGCCTTGGGGAAAGGCAGATAAATGAGGGATGGAGGAGACACTGAGCACCAGGATTGGGGAAAGGCAAGGTAAAGTGGAAGGGAAAGATCCCAAATCATGCCTGGGACCATATCACCTTTCCCTGAAGCCCCTACCTGGACCACAGCAGTGCAGGGAAAGTGCACACATACACACTCATCGACACAAGTTGTGGTGCTACTCAGAGTTTTAACAACATTAGAGGGTGAGAGTGTCATTTCCTTACACGTGAGGCTCTCAGTGCACAGCCTTGGAAATAAATCCATTTCCCCCTTGCTTCTCCCATACCTCTATCTTGCCTCCATAAGCCAGAGCCATTTAAGAAAGTTTAGAGACCTTTCAAGAAGTTTGTAAAGCAATTTATTGGGAGTAGGAATCTTGCCCTCTATGAAACCGGATGACTGAGTCACCCTGGGCTTAAATGTGCAGAGCACAGAAGGAGCCATAAAAACCTTGAAAAGAATCCTGAACAGCCTCACTATGCATAGAAAAAAAAAAATCACATTTTTATATCTAGCATTTAAATGCTTCTAGGATTAGAAATAAATATGACACATCCTAATGCAGGCCCAGTCCCTTGGATCAGAGAAATTCCACTTCTCCATCTCCTTGTGTCCCTGGATATAAAGACATTTTTAGGCCCAAGAAAATTTGGAAACCTGCCTGTCCTGAGCTATGGGAAGGATTAGCATGAGAATTGAAACTGCAAAGTTAGAGGCAGAGGAGGGGGAAGTACTAAACTACTAACTTTGGCAGATTAATTTCATTTCTCCGTGTCCTTGGCCGCTGAGGATGCACAAGAGTTTTTTGGGGTCAGAATGAATTCAGAGGATTGGGTGAGAAGGAAAGGGTCGGCAGAGCATGAACAAGAGTGCAATTAAACACCATGTGCTCCTTGAGATCTAGCTTGGGGTTACCAGCAACAGGGGATGAAGGAGATGACAACTCTCTGCCCTTCACCAGCTCTTGCGCTATTCCAACCTTTTCTTTCCTTGCCGCCTGCCAGCTCTCCCTCCACCTCCAATCCCAAATGCCCAATCCCAGGCATCCATCCCCCACTCCTTCGCCTTCTGCCCCCATCCCTGAAGGATGGATGAGCTTTGCCAGAGCAATCTGGCCCTTGCTGGAGAAAGTGCTGAAAGCCGGCAGGCGGAGCGAGCGCGGCAATCGATTGGACACGGGACATTACGGATCCGGGGCCAGAGAGTGGCAGTTTTGTGAGGCTGAGCACACGTGAGGATTAGGGCATTAACAAAGCTCCCTTAACCCACCAGCCTGCCCCAAGGTAGGCTGGGGTGGGGAGAGAAGGGGATAAAGAAGTGGCAGCATGAAGTCGCCTTCCACACACACACACCCCCCCCACACCGTACAAAGGAGCAGCGGGAATAAGAAGTCCTGGAGACACAAGCTGCCACCTGGGACCACGGAGCCACGGAGCCGCTCCTCGGGGCTCTGGGCCAAATTTCCTACCAGCACAAATCCGTTTGATGCCAAGAGAGTAACCCAAAGATGAATTGGACCCGATGGGGAGGGTTTATGGCCTTTAGTTCAGGCAGGAGAGCGGGGCTGTGCCAGCTGGGGTGTCAGACTGCCTGGCTCGAAAGGGCTTAGGCACCTAAATCTATTAGGTACTCCAAAAAAAAAAAAGAAGTGTTTTCTCTGATTTTAAGGTCTTTTTTTTTTCCCCCCTCTTTTCTCTTTCCTGAAGGCAGCTTTGAGGACCTCTGTTTACTATTGTTCTTAATCGAAAAATAACAGTAACAACTTGCAAGTACAAAGGGCCTTTTATGTTTCTGCCGAAGCTTTTATCTCCGCGCGTTTTAGTGAGTGCTACATCAAAATCACCCCGCCCACCACCGAAATTCCGCCGTCTCTGGGCTGCAGAGCAGCAGCTGGGGAACAGTGTGGAATAAAGCTGAGCAGCAGCCCAGGACAGCCAGGAAAGGGGACCAAGGTGTGAGGCTGAAGCTGACAGACCCCCCCCCTCCATCCCAAAATCAGGACTCTACCTCATAGCAGATGAGTTGAGCAAATAGTTCGACAGCAAGAAGCAGGCCCAGGCATTTATACATTAGATATGAGGAAGAAATTCTTTACTGTGAGGCACTGAAACAGGTTGCCCAGAGAATCTGTGACTGCCCCATCCCTGGAAGTGTTCAAGGACGAGTTGGGTAGAGCTTGGAGTAATGTGGTCTACTGGAATGTGTCCCTGCCCATGGCAGGAGGTTGGAATGAGGTGATCTTTAAGGTCTCTTCCAACCCAAACCATGCTGTGGTTCTATGATTCTATTTAGCATCTTGGAAAAATGTACCTGCTGCTGTTTCCTGGGCTTTGAGGGGATGCCTGTACTCAGCTGGTCCTGAAGACCCTGACTGCTCCCACCAGGAGACTTGTTCATGGACACAGGCAGCAGAACATCCTTCCCACATGGCCATGTGCTCTCTGCACAACTCATATCTCGGAGAAGATCAGATTCCCACTCAATCAAGCACCTTCAGAGCACACCCAGGCTGACCACTGCCTGAGCACAGTAGTCTTTATATCCTGGCAACACTATCCAGGGAAAGGAAGCCTCACCAAGCCTGTCAGATTTCAAGGAGCATCTGGATGAGGCTCTAGGTCATACGGCAGGCCTGTGAGGAACAGGGCCTTAGACTCAATAATCCTTCCAACTTGAGATATTCTGTGGTTTTGTGATTCTGTGAATGTTAATGCTGGAGGAGCAGGGGACTGTGGTCCAGCAGGACTAAAGGAGTGAGGGATTTATGTAGTTATCTCAGTAAAAGAAGTTCAGAGAGCAATCTGTGGGACAATAATATGGCTGTTTGAGAGACGTCTTCTGAAAAATCCTAATTTTATGGAAAAGAATGGACATCTCCCAAGCAAGCAATGGAAGAGAGCACCATGGGCTGTTAATTGACATTGAAACACTGGGAGAGAGGGAGGGCACAGGGAGGTTCAGTGATGGAAACCCTGACAGAGGATGGGGCCAGGGAAAGTGCAAAGCTGCAGCTTCCAGGGAGCATGAAGAGGATGGTGGAGTAATTAAGACATAGGAAATTAAGGTAGAGAAATCAAGTTTGAGGTGTGTGGGTAGATAAGAAGGGCTGTGTCTCTGAAGCTGTCAGTGAAAGGCATCTGCAAAAAGCTGGCTCTGTATCTGTGACTGTAGGAGAAGGTCAGATCCTGTGCTGGGACTGAGTGATGGTCAAGGCAACGATTTTGACCACGGTGCCTAAGAATAGTAAGGCACAGAAAGCCTGAAAGAGAAACCAGACCTTTTGCAGGCTGATATTCACTGCTTTTCATTACAGATCCCAACCTGGGATGTCTTTAGAGAGACTTCCCACTGTCAACAAATGAAGCAAGCGGAAAAGAGGCAACCTGCTGAGGTGAGCTGTCTGCTGTCCCTGCTTTGGAGAAAACCTTTTCCTTCCTAAAAAGGGAGCATGCATGTGGAGCCCCCTTAGAAAATAAAAAGGGGCCAATTCCCTCATATTAAGCCTGTTATTAGGCTCAGAATCAAATTAAACCACAGGACTTTTCACTAGCAAAGTGCTATTTTAAGGCTTATTAGACTACATTAGGATTGGCATAAATTTTCACTGACATAATATAGGCCTTTAATTGGATTTAAGGGCGAGGAGGCTGCATTAAACTAAAATCAGTCCTCGCAGAGGGAAATTGGGTATTCTCCTCACAACTCCTCTGCTTTCCCTTGGCGTGAATCCCAAGCAGCCGAGCAGGCTGGGTAACCCATTCAAATCCAGATGCAATTGCTTAGAGCCTCCTATATCAATTTGATAAGCAAGCTGGCTGCCAAAACACAGCACAGCCACCACTGCTTCTTAGCCAAAGCCTTGCTGCCGTGGCCAGAGCTCTGGTTTCCTTTGCAGCTCGGGCAAAAAATGGCATTTTCTTGGCCACAGTCTGCCTGCCAGACTTCATGTGAAGTATTTGCCCGTGAAAGGTTATAATAACAAAAATCTCAAAGCCAAGACCTTGACTTAACCTCCAAAGAGCTGAAGGCATCAGAGCCACAGGCAATAATGAAAACATAACCCCCTGTGCTGGAAATGTGAGTCAGGAGTCACTCCTGTGACCCGGGTTTTTTCATGTGTCCCCTGATTAGATACGGGAGGGTCTCGGGAGCTCGGAGGTCACAGGCTCTCTGTGACACATCCCTCCTTCCCCCAGGAATCTGAGACCAGCCCTGAGACGTGCACAGACAGGTCTGGCACTCTTGGTATGAGTGGGGTTTACACTCATGAGTCCTCAAGATGTTCTCCACTGAAAAAGATATTACAGGAATTAGGAATTTTGTGTGTGTGTGTGTGTATGTTTCTCCTAAACCACCCACCCCTTGTGAGAGACAGAAGCTTGGGAGGAGAAAATAAATCCCACTTAAATATTGAGTGGGGCAAACTGCACCTCAGGTTTAACAAAGGCAGAGACTGAGTGATCATTCACTGATCATTCATCCTGCACCTTAAGAGATGTCCCTTATTTGGGACTGGCTCTACCAAAAGGCATCTGAGCTCTTCTGAAGTCCCAGAGACATAGAGACACCTTCCACCACGAAAATACTGCTTTGTACATTGCCAATGGATATGATGAGTTTGTCCACACCCTGTAATGTCTTCTGACAACTTTGTCAAACAAACACAACCCTTTCCTTACAACACCAACCACTTCACATCTGGCCGTGCAGGGATGGGGATCTCCTAAACTAATTCCTGTAGGTGGGAAGCAGTTTTAATCTAAGTTCAGCCAAGCTTATGGATGCTTCAAGATTCATTCTTCCAAGGTAACAGAACTTCTAGATAAGCTTCAGAGTCTTTTCTCTCTTAACCCACAGCCTCTTAAGTTTGGGGGATGCTCTCAAACCTTCCCTTCTGAAGTTGCCCAGTGCCACAGTCGTCAGACACACACTTTCACCAGTAGTGGAATATCAAGAAAATTAATTTGCTGCTTTTTTGAAGAAGAAAAAATCCCAAAGGATGCTCCCAGGTGAGGATTAATATTTTTGAAAAGTAGATTTTAGCAGAGATTTTGTTATGGCACGTTCCACATGCGTCCATCAGTGGCGTTTTTGCATCACACGAGTGTGTGTGTGGTGAGACGTGACATGTCACAGCTCTGCAGCTGCAGCCCATTAGCACAAACCTTCAGCTGCCCAAGATGGTGATATTTTTCATCTGATGAAACAAACCTTATTCCTTCTCTGATAGTCCTGGGATTACTTCAAGATGTGTCCTGGAAGCTCAGACAGGCCGAATTGGGGCTGATGGATTCAGGGTGGCCACACACCTCAGCAAGGCTCTGTGCCTTTCAAGTAGATATAACCCTTTTGCTGTTGCTCTGCTGCCACATCCCTTGCAAGTGACCCCAAAGGTGACACTCACTCACCCTAATTTGAAGTGTGTGGGACACACCTGCCATGCAGGGATGACTCAGTGGCCAGCAAAAGCTTCATGGGAGTAGCTGGAGCTGGACAAAAAACTTTGATTACACTGATATCTCAACCTCATGCTTGGCTTTGATCATATCCATTAGAAAAGCCCAGTTGACTTCATTGTGCAGTGCCTGAGAAAGCCAGGGAAAGGAAAACAAAGCTGGGAACCCCAACATGCTGCTGAATGTCAGGAACAAAGATGGGTTTGCTGGATGACAATCACAACTATGAATTTGAGACCTAAAGATCTCTCTGGGCAAACCTTCCCTATCCAGGTACCTTGCCTGTAACCAACATAGCAGCCTTTGTAGTGCAGATATCGTGGAAAACATGACCTTGCTTTGGGGAGTTATTTCTCAGTGGTTGTAGGAATCTCTTTTTTCCTTCAGTTTGGATGGAGAAAAGCTTACTTTGGAGGTTTAGGAGTTTTTGGTGATCAGTGCAACCCTGCAGATGAGCCACACGTGGGCCAAGGAATGGTCCTGCAATGCTTTAAAGAAATTTCTGCAGTAAGTGAGCTCTGTCAGGGGCTCTTCTGGAGAAGATCCATCATGAAAGAGCTGCTCTGGCTCTGGTCTCAGCCCCTGATGGTCCCACACCCGCCTGTCCCAGTGAGAAACAGGTGACTAAAACAGGAGGAGAGAGCACAAACTCAAAGCAAGCAGGAGCTGACTCCTCAGGGCATTCCTATTTTAAATACTCCACATGATTCTACACTTTCTGGCTCCAGATGGGACCCAAATACCAACAGATCAGGGAAAATGCTGTCCTCGTGATATTTCCAAAGTAGCCAAAGTCAGGGAAATTCTAGACAGAAGATGGATTTTCCAGCTTTAGAGAAAGTAGGTCAAAATATTTGGACTTTTGGATGCTTTGCTGCACTAAACTTCCTCCAAATGCTCTGCTGCTCTGTGCAACCAGTTACTGCCAGCTGTGCCAGGACTGCTCCAGTGATGCCAGAAAGGCAAACCAAGAAGAAGCAGATGATTTTCCAGCCCTGTTGCATTAACAGACAGCTTTAGAGATGCCTCACAAATGCGTTTCTCTCCTCCTCTGCCCTTGGATGTGATCTCCAGACCTTTCCCAAGCGTTGAGAACAGACTTGCTCAATTTTGCAGCAGCTGAATTCTGCCTCAGCAAGAAAACAGAGGCTGAATATTGAGGCACATTTCTGTTAGTCTGTGGGCAGGTCTCTCCTGAGACACAGGAGAAGTCCCATTGCTTGAGGCATTTAGAGCTAGACTGGCCAAAGCTCCTGGGAGTCTCTGTGGAGAGAGAATCTCGCCCCAGCCCCTGGAGAATGGAACAGACCTAATAAGCCTTCTCTGTGTCTGATTTTTCTGATCCTCTGATTAAAGTGTGTTCATATCATTTGCATTTGAATTTGCTTTTATCCCCCCCCCCCGATGCCAAAACATGTAGGCAAGGCAATTCAGGAGATGATGTGTTTATGTAACTGTAAACTAGGTTTATAGCAGTTTAATTAGTAATATTAATAATGTCACCTAAGCTTAATGAGACCAATTATAACACAGTAAATATTTCTTATTGGATTACAAGTAACAATATTGAAAGATGAACTTTCATGCTCGGTCAAACTTTCTAAACATATTATTTAAAAAGAGCGATAAGACAGTTTGCTTTTCACGTGTGGATTGCTCTTTTAATCTCAAAAAGGGATAATTATTGCATATAAATATTTGCAGATGGGAAACACTGTCCCATTCGACAGCACCTCTCCTCCCCCTGCTTTTGCTTCTACTTATTGGGAGGGTAGAGTGGGTTGCCCGGTTGTACCAAGTGAAAACACCTTTTTGATGCTCCAAAAGGTGATTATGAGCCGTTGTGATGCACAGAGAAAAAGGGTCAGAGATGAGCCAGAGAGGATGATCGAGGTTACATTAATCTGTTTGTGATGTGCTGTATTTCTTTAGGAACTGTGGATGCAGAGAAGCTCGAGTTAGGAAAGACCCTCTGGGTCATCTGGGATGGGTCTTTCATATGACTTCCACTTCGGCCCCAAGGCAGCTTCTGAAGGTGGCAGATGGAACCAGTGAAGACAACTGAGAGCTGTTTAAAATCCTATAAATTACACAGCCCCATTTCTCCTCGTACCATGTAGGATTATCCTTGGCAGTGTCTTGCCCCTCAGGAGTACTCAGATCCTGCTCACTATTTCCTGAGCCTGGTGAATTTGTCCCAGTTCTCATTCCTATGCCTGGTTGACCAATTGCCTTTGTTTGGGTACAAGTAATGATCAAAATTGAAATCTCTGGAATAAGAGTTCTCTTTAATATTTTAATATCTTTATCAATTATCTGGGTGAGAAGACTGAGGACACCCTCAATAAGTTTGCAAACAACACCAAGTTGGGTGGGAGTGTTGGATGTGCTGGAGGGCAGGAGGGCTCTGCAGAGGGACCTGGACAGGCTGGATCCTTGGGCTGAGGACAGTGGGATGAGGTTCCACAAGGCCAATGCTGGGTCCTGCCCTTGGGTCACAAGAACCCCCTGCAGCTCCAGGCTGGGCCAGAGGGGCTGGAAAGCTGGAAAAGGCCCTGGGGGTGCTGGTGAGAGCGGCTGGACATGAGCCCAGGGGGGCAGGAGGCCAATGGATCCTGGATTGGATCAGGAATAGTGTGTCCAGCAGGAGCAGGGGAGGGATTGTTCCCTGTGCTGGGACCTGGGGAGGCTCCCCCTGGAATCCCGGGGGCAGTTCTGGGCCCCTGAGACAGGAGAGACACGGAGGGGCTGGAGCGCGTGCAGGGAAGGGAAGGGAGCTGGGAAGGGTCTGGAGCAGCAGGAGGGGCTGAGGGAGCTGGGGGGGCTCAGCCTGGAGAAAAGGAGGCTCAGGGGGGACCTTCTGGCTCTGCTGATCCCTGACAGGAGGGGGAAGCCAGGGGGGGTGTCGGGCTCTGCTCCCAGGGAACAAGGGACAGGAGGAGAGGAAATGGCCTCAAGTTGCACCAGAGGAAGTTCAGATTGGATATCAGGAAAAAAATTCTTCACATGCAGGGCTGTCCAGCCCTGGCACAGCTGCCCAGGGCAGTGGTGAAGTCCCTATCCCTGGAAGAATTTAAAAGATGTGCAGATGTGGCACTTGGGGACATGGGTAAATGGTGGCCTTAGCAGTGCTGGGACTCAATCTTGAAGGCTGTTTTCAACCTAAATGATTCTATGATAGGATCCTTATTATATAAAATGGAATAATAGAAGCAAATTGGCATCATCCTGACTATGCTTCCTTGATATTCTTTTCTAAACTTGGATTTACTAGAACTGTCTACCAAAACAAAAGACCATTCCAGTTTCCAGCATGAAGTTGCTCTTTAGAATTGCTCCAGAGGCAGCCAAGAATATAATTTTCCTGCTGTTGCTCTTTAGTTCTTTTTACATGGCTTTTCTTCCCTGGGAACTTTCACATCCCGCTTTTCTCGCCTCAGTCAAGACTTCCCGTGGTACTCGGTTAAGCAACAGGAGCAGACCTCACTTCCACTCCTCTTATGGAAACTGGGGGTATTTCAACAGCAGTTCAAGGAAAGTGTCTCCCAGGAGCAGTGAGGAGGGGAGGCCTACGTGGGGTCTGTTGCCAGTGTAGTTATCAGAGCACTGGAGAACACAACAGCTCATGGGCTGAGCTGGAAACCACGTCCTCAGGTCACAGCTGAAGACAAGGCATTGTGCATCCCCCTCAGGAAGTGCCATTGATCCCAGGGAAAGCTGAGCTTGCTGCTGTGCAAGAAGTGACAGCTTTCAGAGGTCTAAAATACAGGGATGGGAATCCCCTGCCTTAATGCCACCACTATGAAAGGCAGCTGCAAAGAAACCAAGGGATGAGAGGAACCCCCAGATCTGACTTCTCGTGGCGGTGCCTCCAACGTGCACACGACATTCTTCTCTCTCTGATGACTGGGTTTTTGATCTTGCCATCACCAAAGTGTGCGATGGGGGAAAAACAAGAAGAGCACAGGGGGCTGCGGAGGAGCAGGAAGGGGTAAAAGAGCAGAGGAAGGGAATATGTCTCTATCCACATAATTTACAAGAGGGGGCAACTCATCATAAATAACCCGAAGCTCCTGGGAACAGTGACCTAATCAAGATGTATAATTGCATGCCTTATCTAAATGAAAGCATAATTTCAGAAATGATAATGTGCATCACCATGGATTCAATTGCTATAGAGTTCAGCACTGAAGGGTAATTATAATGTTTAACAAATATATTCCCTTCGGGGGCCTGTAGTTAAAGATGTCATGTCCCTGTTTCCCCTCATGATGCAAGTTTACTACTACATTTTGAGGGTTTCTCCTTGATTTCCCAAAAATGGTTGGCTCTTTTCATGTCCACACTGGTTTTTTAGGAAGGTGAGAGGCAGAGATTACATGGGAAAAAAAAAAAAAAAGAGTTAAGTAAGAAATGAACCAAGGAAAAAAGTAGGTTCTAAGAGGGAAGAAGAAACCAACCTACTTTCCTGCTTGTTTGGTATCTCTGCACAGGGAATGCTGCAGAGATCTGACAACTTTGAGTTAAAGACTGTGACCAGACTCCTACCACCCTGCCAGGAAGGATGTTCTCCCCTCTAACAGCCTGGATATTTGATATGGTTCCTCAAAAACCGTTCTGTTAATTTTCTCCCCTTCCTCCTACTCATATCCCTCTGGATAATGCCTGTCCCTCAGGGGAGAAAACACGGCTCAGATCCCTCCAGGTTGGTCCTGTGCATAATTGATACGTCACACCCAGCAGGAGAGAAGGTCTGACACAAACAGGTGCTTTTTTATATTTATGCATGATGTTTATTTTCTATATTTATTCAGAAGAGGGGCATAAAATAACCAGAAGTACAAAACAGCTTCAGAAAAGGAGATACTAAGCAGGCCAGCAGCTTTTAGCCTGGAGAAGAAAGAAGAGATGAGGTGTCCATGAAATCACAGATCAGAGGCAGGGAAGAGCAAACAGCTCTTTCCCTTTCCAGCATACAGGAATGAGGGATCAGGCAGAGGCACCAGCAGGCAGCAGGTTGGAGACAAAAGAAGGGAAGTACTTTTTCATCCAGTGTATAATTAAATTAGAGAACTGGTCTGGGCAGGATGTCAGGCAGGCCAAAAAATATCAATGAAGTAAAAAAGAAATTACAAATCAAATGATTTGAAGGAGGATGGGCCCATTAAGGGCTATTAAACACTGCTCAGGATATAACCTTCACCTCAGGAAGTCCCTACACCACTATCTGCTGGAAGTGCAGAGGATATCCAGGACTAGGATTACTAAGCACATGCTCTTTTCCATGTGCATTTCCAGCACAATGTGCAGGGACCACGGTATGTGGTGTAGTTTAAGCACATTTGCTGTTCACCACCAACATGTTTTGGCCTCTCCAGAACAAGACCCAACTGCCAAGAGAGATGCAGAGCAACAGCAGAAGGAGCTTGGGCAGAGCTGCCTGTCCAAGGATGCTCCAGTTCTCCCTCAGAGGCAAAAGGAACACTGTTTGCTCCCCGGAGATGCCTTAGAAAATATCCTGCAAACAGATTGAGCCCCCACTCCACCCTGGAAGCATGAAAACAACCCCAAAAAGTGTGTGCTGCTGCAGTAGTGTCTTGGTTTTCCCATACTGGGAGTGGGTTTGTCAAGGCATGGATGAGTTCAGGTCATTGCTGCTGTAGGGAGGGATAAGCCCGTGGAAAATAAATATAGTTTTTTTTATTATTCTTTCTTTTCTTTTTTTTTTTCTTCTTCATACATGATGGATGAATTCAGCAAGAAAGACAATCTAGTTTAGAGACAGATCTGTCAGCTGCAAAATAGCTGATCCTGCTTTGGGTTATTAGTTGGGAAAACAAAATTGAGCCAGCACTGTATTTTGAGAATCTTTTTAAACCCACATTAATAAAAAAAGAGAGACAGAAAAAAAAAAGCAGAGGGAAAGAGAGTGAGAGGGGAACTTGGTTGGATGAATAATTTTTGTGTTGTCTCCAACACTCTGATTAAAGCTTTGGTGCCTAAATCAAAGATACCAACAGCAACCTTAAAGGGAGACTGAAAACAATTTTGTGCGCTGCCATTTTTCCCTCTGCCTGTGTTTCATTACACAGAAAGTTTTATTTTGTCCTCTTTTGATCTTTCAAAGCAAAGAAGAAGCAAGAGGGAGGTAGGAAAAATAAAGCCACAAAAAAAAAAAAAAAATGTGACACCAATCTTGTTTGCCTCCTTCTCCTTTGCTGCATCGATAACTCAATTGGATCAGAAGTGAAGCGCCAGCAGAAATGAGCTGAGCACAGGCACCAAATGAAAACCAAATGCTGGGCTGCAAGAGCAATATTTCCACTAACATGAAATTACTGGGCTGACTCCCCTCCCATTCCCCCCATCACATCATAGCCAGGTTGTTGAGGACACCAGGGCAAAGTTTTATCTGCCACAGAGGGGACAGGGAGGCTCTGCCCCTCAGCAGTCCCGGAGCCACGTTTCTTGGCAAGAGACCAGCAGCTTTTGGGGGACCAAAACGATTTATATGGAATATAAAGCTTCAATCCCAGGCTGTGTGGGGAGTGTGGAAGAAAAATGGGTGCATGAGACCAGTTTCATTCCCATCTCTCCTACCACGTGTCTTGGACAAGTCATAGAATCATGGAATGGTTTGGGTTGGAAGGGACCTTAAAGATCACCCAGTTCCAACCCCCTGCCATGGGCAGGGACACCTTCCACTAGACCAGGTTGCTTCAAGCCCTGTCCAATTAGGCCTTGGACACTTCCAGGGTCACGGCACCATTCTCCACATGGAATCATGGAATAGTTTTGGCTGGAAGAAACGCCAAAGATCATCTAATCCCAAACTCCTTACCATGCTCAGAGACACCTTCCACTAGACCAGAGCCACACAAAATCTATATTTGCAAATTAGGAACTGTGACACTCCCTCTCCTTTATTAAACCTGAAAAAAACAAGTGCAAGTTGCTTGACCATTCTGAAGTTCTGAAAGTGTTTGCCCTAACCCCCCCAAAAAACCCAATCAGGGAATATTTCTGCTTTCAAAACCCCTCTCTTTCCTCTCCACAATCCTCAGCAATGGGTGGCACAGTAGATTGGCTTCTCAAAGACAAGGTGTCCAACCAACACCACATCAACTCATTGCAACTCATCTGCCTTTTGATAAGGGTTCTCTGCCTGGGCAGCAAGGCCCTGCAGGGAGAAGGGTCACTGCTGAGGCACACAAGAGGATAAGAGTGATCCTTCACCCCAACCCCACCTCCTGTGGCTGCTGTCATTTCTCCTCTCTCCTCTTCCCAGATGCTCCCCTCCCAAGTTATGGGTAGTTATCTTGTGTCTCCCAGCCAACCAACAATCCTAATTCTGGAGATCCATGGTCCATCAGCGTGTCCATCTCTTGTCTAAACACTGAAAGACAAATTGAATGCTAAAATCCAGAGGGGAGGACCTTGTCACACACCCAAGTACCTGCCTGTCCAGGAGGATGTGTGAACATGCATTGCAGGCTAATGTCTTCCTGAGTTTGGCTTTCCCATTTTAGGAAGGTGAGTAACCACACCTATTTCCCCAAATATGCACATCTTTCATCAATGATTGCCATAGAATGGCCCAGTGCAGACCATTCCCAGCCCTTCCTACCACCTATCCAGGCACTTAAACTCCAGTGACACAACCCTTTGTGATCCATCAATGCTCAGCAGAAGAACCACAAGCTTCTGACATGTTTGTCTTCACGTGATCCAAGGTCTGAAACAGCAGCCACTGGTTCCCCATAAAAGATAAGGGGATGTCCTCGGGTTTTTACTTTGGCTTCTGACCCAGCACATGGATTACCCAAAATCTACCCCACTGTGCTCACAGCTTGCACATGGGAATACTGTGTGTCACTGGAGCCTGGGAATTTGGTAGGCTTGGAAGTGGAAGGACTGGAGTGACAAAAAGTTGATCTCAATACAGTGATTTTTTTGGGTTTGTGTAACGTTTCTGTCTGGTGTGGGTTGGGGATTGTTTGGGATTGTCTGTGTGCACATGTGGAGGGAGGGCAGTCAGAGGGAGGAATCCATTAGCATTTTGGTCCTTGCATATTCATGCTCCAAAACACGTGGAACAAATAGGAGACCCATTGGGGTGAGCTTTGCAAAAAGCCCTCTGACACCCACAGCTGTGGCCAAAACCAGCCAGACTCCCATGGCTTGGGACATTCCAGCTCACCTGTCCTTCCAGGAGCCTTTCCACCACTGGGTGTTTTTCCCACTGCTTGAAGTGTACCTTTGGTGCAATTTGATTCTCTGACTTCTCATCGCACCCAAAGTGGGCACAGAGAGTAGCTTCTTCCATGAAGCTCCTGCTGATGTGCACAGGAATGGTGTGATGTCTCATCCCTGGACATCTCTGAGCAACCCAAGTCCCTCCAACCTGCCCTCAGGTGGTCACATTTTGAAGAAGAGCCAGCCAAGCTCCACAGGGAAAGGGATGCAAACAGGAAAACACACCAGAACACAGCATCCATCTCTAACATCAACAGTTCATTCCCTTGGTTTTCTTAGGGATAGAAGAGCCATGGGATAACAGCCCAGCAGACTGATACAGGACCAGGGCATGTTCAGGATAGCACAGATCCCTTCAAAACACAGCGATATGTTCTCCCACCTTTTCATCTCTGGTCTGTTGGGAAGTTCATTAGAAAGGAAAAGGAAATGACCTTACAACCTAATAAGGTCTCATGGACCTTGCAAGGTCTCTCCAGGAGCTCTGGCATAGGAAGAGGCAATTGTCTCATTAGTTTCAGTTGTATGTTTGTTTTTCTGACCACTGCTGCTCCTTTCAAATCTCATCTTCCCCTCAGGCAAAAATCACTTGCACAGGCTGTATTAAGCTTTTCACTAAGCCTCTTCTTTGATTACAATTCCCAGCAAACCACCAGGGTGCAAGAAACATAATTAAATACCTTGCTTGCTCTGTAAACAGTCGATCCCCAGAGAAGGCAACCCGGGACTCCCCAGATGGTCTACCCAGAAAAAGTCTCCCCAACTTCAAGGTGAGACTAGAGAAGCATTTCTGTCCCTGAGACGGGATCTCACCAGGCCATGCAAAATTCCAGCGGTGGAGTAACCCAGAAAGGATGAAAGAACTTGTTTAAGAGATAAGTGACTTGAACTGATAAAAAGTAATAACTGTGCGAAGTGTGGAGCCAACGCACGTTCCCTGCCCTGAATGCATTGCTTTGAACATACAACTCATCAAAAGCATTTAGTTTTCATACAATTTCTTCAGAATGCCAAATCTAATATCTAATCTGCTCACAACAAAGCCCTGGGAATGGTCTAAGAAGGAGCACAAATGTAGCCCAGCAATGCTACAGAACCCACCCTCACTAGAAGAAATAAAGAATGATGGTAAACCCTCTTCAGACTTTTTACCTCTCCTGAATACCGTCTGGGAATGCCAGGGGTTTCCCTCTTGCTGTCTCCAGAGAGCCCTCACACAGCTCCCAGCTAACACACGGATCTCGGGAGGATAATTAAAGCAACAAACTCGAGGCAGAGTGACGCAGGGATCGGAGCACCTGTGGGAAGTGCTGCAGGGATGTTCTCTGGGGAAGGGGGAGGTGGGTCTCCAAAGACTGGGGTGACCAAGTACACGGTTTTTAGTGAATTTTAGTGATTTCTGTAATTATACGAGAGAAGGAGATAAAATTAGGGGAGAGAAAAAGAAGACAGAACCCTCAGGCCTTACGAAGGAAGTTCAGCAGGGAAGTTTGGATCATGCTGCTGGGAAGATGAATTGAAGAGGTTTTTCACTTCCATCTCCAACTTTCAACAGTCAGTGCCAGACTGGGACTGTCTCCCTTTCTGGAATGTTCCACCACAGTATCAGCTGAAGAAAACCTGCTGGAGTCCAACAAGAGGCACTTTTTGAGAAGAGCCAAGGCTGTCAGAGGTCTCCTGACCTCCCAGAAACGTCTCAAGGTGGGCACAGGAAATTTGGCAAGGGCAGAACAGGACACCAGCTGTGCACAGGAATGTCTGACTGTATGGAGCCATGGAAGAGTGGAACTCCAAAGCTCCCACCATGAAGAGGATGTCGCCTTCAGCTCCAGGGAGGAGCTTTCTCAAGCCTCCCAGAAAGAGCTCTGTTGTGCTTCCAGAGCAAACCAGCTCAGGGGCACAACATGCCTGGTCGAGCATGAAGTCCAGGTGTCTACCTGGAAAAAACTCCCTGAACAACACCTCCAAAGATATGAAGATGTGAAAGCAGAAGGAATTCAGGCACAACCCCCAAAACCAGCTGTTCTCCTTGATGTGCAAACTCACTTTGCTCCGCTGGAAGGTGGATGGCATGACCCAGCAGTGCTTGGGATGCCAATGGGAATCTTTGATGCCATTGTGCTCATTTAAAACATCAATGGGGCCTTCATTAAACAAGAAAGCATTTTGGATGAGATTGTTATTAATTGCCCTTTTAGCTGTTGCATTAAATAACTAGATACCCATACGGAATTGGGGGAGGGGGAAGCCACAGTAGCATAAAGGAAAGGAAACCAGGGAAATGTGAAACTTTCATGTGAGATAAGAACCTCATAACACTGTTATTATATCCCTCTGCAGTCAGGCAGTCTCCTGGTTTTAATAAAATCTCATTTTCCTTAAATTTTCCCATGTGGCCAACGTATTATGTGTGGAGTTTAATGTAGCAGGATATGATCTAAACTTAGACTCAGGTGGTCTGGGCCCTCTGGAACAGACGGGATGGATTGTCAAGCCCTGATGGGGAATATAAACAGCAAAGGAAAGCGCTTCCTTCTTTTTTTTTCTTTCCCTTTTCCAAGATCTGAAAAGACCTTACTATATTCAATTAATGATCCTGCCAGCCAGCCCAAATCAAAGAGACATGCATGCAGTTGTGAAAGGGTGGGGGGCTGAGGGAGGGAATGTAATCAGCGCTCACTTTTCTTTGTTGGAAATAAAAAAGACATTAAAATTAAAAAAGAAAAAGGTTTTGAGATTTTGCAAATGACCAATTTGTGTGTTTTGGTTGGATTTTGAAATTATTTTTATTTTTCAAGGGTATCTGGTTTTGCAAACCTCCCCAGTTCTATTCCCTGCAGAACTCCTTAAGGTTTTCATTACGATAGGGATATCACGTTCATTAGGATCACTGGTCCTGATGAATTCATTTTTGTTGTCACATACTATTCCATAAGTGGATTTCACTTACAGTTCCAAGGGTGATCCTCTGTCACACAGCATCACTCACCAGATCTTTCAGAAAGAAATATTCCTGAAAAGGGATGTATTTCAGTACAAAGAAACATTCCCCACAACAGCTCCACTCAAGAGCACTGGGGCATTTTGGTTTTTGGTTTTCTTGGGTTTTAATTAAAGAAGTATTCCATTAAATTGCATGTTCCTAAGAGCAGCTCACCAAGAGGAATTTCCAGAGCTGATGTAACACCAAAGCAAATTCTTTGTTCTGGTTGTAAAGCTGAGTCCAGCCAACTTCTTATTTTATTTGCAACATTTCCTGCCCTGTGCTATTCCTCCTCCCTGCTCTTCCTGCACACATTTCCAGAAGGCACAGCCGAGTTGTTGCTGCAGAAGGGAGAACATAGGGGGCAGTTAAACAAGACATAATGGATCTGTGGTGCCCTGCTGAGCATTGATTTAGCAATTTCTGTCCATGGCTGCAGGATTCCAAATATAGGATCTCACAGCCAGAGATGCCCGGGATTAACTGGCAGGACTTCCTGGATCTGTATTGACTGGTCATCCCAGTCAATGTCAAAGCTCCCTCCACAGACCAGGACACGTTGCCACACGGAAAAAGAGCACTCAGAGCCTGGACTGTGTGTTGGGAAGGTTTCTGTGGAATAATTGGGATCAGGTTGATGAATATGGGAACAAAGAAAACACCCAACAAGAAAAGGTGGCACATCCTGAGCACTCAGTTGTTCCCCATCTGCTCTGACCACACTCTGACAAACCTAAGGGAACTTCAACCTCCTCTTTACACCCTGTCCTGCATGTGAAGGTGGGGGAAGTTCAGACACTGGAAGAGGCTTTCCAGGGAGGTTGTAGAGTCTCCTTCTCTGGAGATATTCAGAACCTGCCTGGATGGCATCCTGTGCAAGCTGCTCCAGGTGAGCTGCTTTAGGAGGGAGGTTGATCTAGATGATCTACAGAGGCCCCTTCCAACCTCAACCATTCTGTGATTCCATGAGGCAGAGAAGGGTTAAAGGTCAGGGTCTTTGGCAGAGGACTAAGAAGGTCTTGTTTTCCTGCTTTCAGTGTCACTTTGAAATAAGCCATGGAGGTTTTTAGAGTGAGCCGGGTCTCCACTGGAAATCCTCCCTCAGAAGTAAGGCTAATTTGAAAGCTTCCTACCTTCAGTTGCTTGCTCCTGAGCCTCCATCCTGTCCTGGAAAAAACCCCAACCTCCACCACTGTGTCCCTCCACGCAGCTGCAAGAAGGGGAACCCAGAAAACAACGGCCTAAGATAATTTCCAAAAGCAGAACCACAGCCTCGATAAGCAACTTGGTTTGTTCAGCCTGGAGGAAAGGAGGCTGAGGGGAGACTTCAGTAGGGTTTGCAGCTTCCTCACGAGGGGCAGCACCAATCTCTTCCCTCTGGTGACCAGTCAGAGGACCTGAGGGAACAACTGGAGCTGTGTCAGGGGAGGTTTAGGTTGAATATTAGGAAAAGGTTAATTACTGCAAAACAGAAACCCTCTGGTTTGTGTAGTTTATTGTGCTTCTGTAAATGGTCCTGGTCAGCAACAGATGGGACCTTTGGGGGCTCATCAAAAGCTATGGATATTTTACATCAGAGCTGGGAATTGCACCTTGAACTCCTAAATTGCAGCCCAAAGCATTAACCAGGGGCTCATCCACTTATATTAAAACAGGGCAAACATTGCCTCCCTGAGGACTTGTCTTCTGGAAAAACTCACTGCCTTTAAATTCACACTCTGTTGTGCTCTGGAAGAACGTTCATGTGTCAGCAGCTAAGCAAAATGATTAAAGATAACTGCTTTCTGTTCCCCTGATTGTAAAAATAAATAAATAAATAAATAAATAAATAAATAAAATAATTGTATCAGACAAAGACAACCTTCAAATCCCTTTTCCCATTTCCTGGATGAATAGACACTATGGGGTATCCCAAGCCCAGAGCACTCCCCCATCAACCTGCTGATACAACTCATTCCCACTTTGCTCTGGTTTCAAAATACATCTGGAAGGAAGAAAATCTTTTTGAATGAGCACCTTTCAAGCCGTGTCAAGTGAACACGGGCTTTGTGACCGAAGGGGCGTCGAGCAAGATGCAACTCATCAAGGCTGAGAATTGCAGGCTTAGATGTGAGGCCCGGGGGGAGGGGGGGGAGGCTGTTGCCTTCCAGACCCAGCGCTCCGAGGGTTCTGATCAATCTCAGATAACGCCGAACCCCAAGAGGGAAAATTAGTAAAAACTGGTCAACTGATCTCCCAGCCTCGCAACAGCACAAGAGCTAATCTCCCTTAATCTAATTCAATGGGCTCTGCTTAACATCCCCTGCCCTTTCATTCTCCAAACGGGAATAGCAAGGGATGAAATCAACTCCTTTCCGCTGCCTGGTTGTGCAGACAGTGCATCCCCCCTCCCCTCCTCTCCCACCCACAGAGCAAAATGCCACCCCAACACACTCTTCTCTCCCCCTGCCACCTAAGGTTCCTCCCCACCTGGTAAATAGGGAACCCACCTCTCATTGCCCTGCCGTTGCACCCCACGCTTTGAAGTCTCCCAGAGCTAATTAGATCCCTTGATTTGAGCAGGAAGAGCGGGATACAGCCCGGAGCAGTGTTTGCTTACGGAGTAAACTCGTCCTGCCTTCGTGCTTGCTCTTCATCAAACATGAATGTCAACAAAACCTCACTTTCCTCCTTCATGAATTTTGAAAGAGCTCTTTCTGCTTTCTGTTTATTTTTTGGTTCTAATTTTTTTTTCCTCTTTATTTCTTCCTCCTCTTCCCCTGGGATTCTTGGAAGAGAAATGGTAGAGTTTTATTACAGAGGTCACTACATGAGACCTGTGAGTTTGATGGTCCAGAGCCTTCCTCATTGCTGTTTGACCCCGTATAAAATTATTATAACAGCTTTCCATGTGACACTGGTCCTACAGCAACACACCCCCCCCAAGACTGAATATGAGCAGAGGCTGCATCCAGACCTCAAATGTAGCAAAGAAAAGGTGCTACACCAATTCCAGGGAAGAATAAAAGGGCAGTTTTCACTTCCAGAGGCCGGGAACATCCGTGAATGTTTAACACTACTTAAAACCATGGATGAGGACAACACCTGGACAAGGAAGTCTATGAATCACATTCTAATGAGCCATAAATGATGAGAGAGTTGTAAACAATCAGGCTGTGAAATTGCGTGTTTGGCATCTGAATTTACTCTCTCCACAGTGCTGGGATTAAGTTACTTTCTGCACTTTCTTCTGCGGGGACAATAAGATGAGCCTGACTGATTGTAGCTCATTTTAGGGTCTTATTCTATAGATCTGAGCTCTACTATTGTGAGAGTGTTCCAGACCTGCAGAGGAACGTGTTCATTCCAAATAAGAAATAAAAAATATTTTAAAAAAAAAGGTTAGGAAGACTTAGGAGACTTTATAAAACCATGGCTTTTCTTTAAATCATGCCAAAGTCTGTTTTTAACTTAAGACTATCTGACAGCATGGAGATATATTTTTACTGCACACAAAGCCCCCATTAGGAGAATTTGGCTTTTGCTTATTATTGCTTTTTAATATTGCTTTAGGAAAACTGATCCCATCTCTATTTTCCATTTATCACCCTCTTTCATTACAAATATCAGTGGAGTGGCTCCCCCTACACACACACTTCTCCCATTGCCCCTTTTTTTTCTATTGCCCTTTCTCTGTTTATTGATTACAGCAAGAGCCAATCTATTTTTTCTCTTTTTTTCCCCCCCCCTTTTTTTTTAATGGATATATATCACCGAGTCTTACAGCCACAAAGAACAGGCATTTTGAAACTGGTCTGAGCTCCACATGCTGAGTGGGCCAACAAGGATTTAATTCAAAGGCTCCTGGAATCAATACTAGCCTTTGACTTGTCCTTATTTTATCCTTGTTGATGGTTGATGTCTGTTGTCAAAACTCCTGGAAGGCGTCTGCTGTGATTTGCTGTAGTGGCTGTGGAGACTTTAATGAGCAGAGTCGTTCTTATGTTTGAGATCACCTTCAAAATCCATTACCTGGTCTCACTAGAGAGATCTTGGAAATCTTCCACATGGACGAACAGCCAAACACCTCCTGTTGCACTGTTTTCTCTTTTATGGTTGGATTTATCCTTCCTTAAATTGGCCACTTTGCAGCCCACAGCTCTCCTGACCTGTTCTCTCAGCCCAGGGCTTGCTCCCCAACACAGAGGGTTTGGGGACACCCAGCCTCCTGCATCCCTTAGAGTCCCAAGAGAAGCTCACATTTCCCATTTGTCTGCTAGTTTTCACAGGAATATTTCAAAGGGCATCCCAAGCTGACAAGGAGCCATTATCCTCATTACTCTACCCAGGAGAGGAATCAAAGGGAAAGATTTGCCCCAGGAAACTTCCTTTGGTGAGTCACACAAGACACAAAACCCCATTCCCAGCTCCTGGTCTAGCAGCACATCACACTCCACATGAGCTCATGTGAAGCAAGAGGACTAAACCCATTCCCAACCCTGCCTTTATACAGATTGAACAGCCAGACCTCTGATAAAAACCCAGGGTGAGACTGGACCTTTATCACCCTATTTTGGTCTGAGCAAACCGAGAAACCACATCCTCTCTGGCAGTCCTGCTTCAGCTGAGCAATAAAGGCTCTCAGGGCAGCCCCATCCACGAGCCATCCTGTTTGCTGAATGGCTGTAATTTACCTTCTGCTTAATCATTCTCATGCACACGTTAATTGTCCTCCTACACGAGCAGGGTGCTAATGGGAGCTCAGATAACCCCTCCATCCTACTTTACATGCTGGTTCACGCTTTCCCTTATTTTAACTGGAGCCGCTTTTAATTCCAGTTAGGAAATTGATTATTCACACTCTTATTTGCCTTCCTTAAGAAGAAAGCACGGGAAGCACGAGAGGAATTGTAAATGCTTAGGTTGGGACCAGAAATGGAAATCTTGCATGTCAATGTGGGTGCGTGGACCTGCAGTGAGCACGAAGGGACAGAGGGGAAAGTGTCCTCATCCTGTTCCTGATCAATATTTGGGATGCTTTTTGCAGTAAAGGTGGGGAGGCCAGGTCACCAGGGTATGGGGGATGTCTTTTCAGGACTGCAGTAAATTGGAGAAAAAAAGCCTCAACCCAGCACTTAAAGCCTTGGCAATGTCAGGGTTTGCCTTGTTTTTAGGTGCAAAGGCTGTGCGTGTCTCAGGGGTTCTGAAATTTAGGATAGAAGCTTGGGAATATGAGGCCAAAAGGGGAAATGGAAGTGCAGTTGAGCACCAGGTGGATCAGTGGAAATGGGCATAAAATCATAGAATGGTTTGGGTTGGAAGGGACCTTAAAGATCACGTAATTCCGATCCCCCTGCCATGGAAGGAAACCTTCCACTGGACCAGCTTGCTCAGAGCTCCAGCCAGCCTGGCCTTGAACACTTCCAAGGTCCTCTGACCTTGGGCCACCAGGAGGAAAGTGTGAGACTTGTTTGTTCTCAGCTCCTGCTGGTGGTTTGCTTATGAGCAAACGAGAGTTCAAATCAACATGCTGATCCCAAAGCCCTCAGGGAACCCCTCAGACCTCACAGCCATGTCGAAACCCACTAAACTCAGGCTCCACTGTGCTTTTCCTCATCTGAGCTGGTCACTCAGCTCCCTCAACAGCCAACAGAGAAACAGGCAGTTCTGGTCACCATCCACCTGAGCTCTTTTAGATGGGATGAGACGGTTTGCTGTTCAGAAATTCCCATTCCTCTCCATGTACTACAAAACCATGGCATGACTGCAGCCTGTGGCGACACCACAAGGCTTTTGGAGACAACCCAGGCTTCAGGAGATCTCTCCCAGGGCATTGTAACTTTTCCAAGGGGGTTACAGAAAGCAGAGGCAGGTAAAAGGATCTGCTGAAAAACACACAGCAAGAGCAGGTTTCAGGTATGGAAAGCAGGAAGATGCTGGGGATGTGGTAGAGAGGCAAATGTCTCGAGAAATCTCCCAAACAAAATGTTTCTCTATTACCCAAGGGGCTCATTTAAAGCTGTAATTTTAGATATCCTCCGTTTCCATGATTCTGTGCAGCCTGAGGTCTCCAGGTGATCACCATCCCTCATGATATGCCACAGTGAGTGGTAGGAATTAGGACATCATGTCATTCTCTGGCAAATGGGGAAAACTGGAAAATTCTCTTGCAAATGAGGAAAATTGTGATTCTCTGGGAAACTGGAAACTGTTGTTCCTGGAGCAAAGGAGGACACAAAACCAAACCACAGCAATCACTAATCTCAGCTGGCATCTCTTCTCTTTTCAGTATTCTTCTCTTCTTTTTTTTTATATCCATTCTTTTTTTGGTTCTGATGGATACACCAGAAATCTCTGCACAGTCCACATTCTTCTGAAAACAAAAACCCATTCAGTAAAAAAGCCGTCTTACTGCTAAAAGCAATAACAATAATAAGGAATAAAGCTATTTTAGGCAGATAATGCTTGACTGGCTCTTATAAAAACCTAGAGGAAGGATCCAGAGCCTGACTCTGTGTTCACATGCATGGACAGTCTTGGCTTTCTCTTGCACACTTGATTCCACTGAGGTCAGATCATCAGGTTGGTTTTATGATGTGGACAAACCCCACCCACAGGCTAAGGAAACACAAGAAAAAGAACTATTTTTCCCCTTTTGACCTGTTTCAGACTCCAACACAGACCAGCAGCCAAAGGAATTAGAAGGCAGCATCATGCATTAGTATCCAGCTACTTCCTCTCTGGCTGGACACGCTCCGATGAAGTAACAGCAGCAGCAGGGTCCAGATGCACGTGAGACAGGCTGGGTGTGCAGAACACAACAAACCCACTCACTGAGCCTGGCAGAGGCAGGAGCATCTTTATTTCTGTCTGGTCTCCTCTACTTTTCTGCCCGAATGCACCGGGAAGTTCCATTATCGGACGTAAAATGTTTGGTGCCGCTGAGCTGGATCTGTGTTCCTGATATGATCAACCATCAGGAACCAGGCTTGGCTCAGGGTTTCACACGCACCTTCAGGTCTCTGCTAAGCAAAAGAAGAGACTAAAACTGGCAGAACTCCTGGAAGCTGTTGGGATTTGAGAGCTCTCTCGGTCCTTCCCTGAGTATTTACAGTTCACTTGAACCTCCAGCTCTAGTAACTTGATTTTTCAAGCAAACTAGTTGAGGGCCCGACTAAATGCTCTTCCCTCCATGCTCTCAGCAAGCAGCAGTGCCAGGGCTATTACCTGCCTATCCTGTCCTTCCACTCCTGTTCCCCCTGGGCTGTGCATTGCTAAGCCCCAGTGGGATGTAATTATTCCAGTGTGGGCTAAAAATTCAAGAATCAAATCTGTTTTCTTCGAAGAGTTGTGGTTTGGAAACACCAAATTCTGACTGTGTTTTCCTCCCCTCCCCAGGCTGCTGACCAGCAGGCAAGGAGTTACTTTAATAAAAGCGGAGGTGACAGGATTGAGTCCGTAAAAAACATCTGCCCTAAAATCTCCCTCAAACGAAGCGATATTTTAGGTACTCTCTGCATACAATGACCCTCTCTAAAGAACATCTGCTCTGGTGAACATCAGTTATGGGTTCTCCTCCTGGAAGCCTCTATAAATAATAATGCACTGAGGGCTGAGTAAAACCTCATTAAATTTGGAAAGCCTGAGGACTGTTCTTCACTCAGGACCCAGGCAGGGCAGGAAAAGAGAAGAAGCAAGAGAAGGCAATGGCCAAAACTAAGTCCATGTGCGATGTCAGAATAGGAGCCCCAGGGGCACAGCCCTGTTTCAAGGCAAATGGATTGAGATAGTGGGGATTTGATGAAGAGCCAGAGACATAAAGAAACCAGGCTGGGCTCCCCATAGGCAGCTGGAAGGGTGGAGGGAGAGTTTTTAGGCAAAGTGCTAACTAGAAAAAGGAACCACAAGCAAGTTCACTCCCGTTGTTTGCTTGCCAGATATACTCAGGGAACAGAACTTTATGCATCCTTTATACGAGAGCGGGATCTCATCAAAGGGATAATAACTGCATCCTCAATTTCTCCTCTGAAATGAAACCCAAACACTGCCTGAATGCACAAGCCGACAGCAGTAGCAATAACGTTGCTGGAAAGAACTCCGTAATTGCAGCGCCATAAACCATAATCTTTGTTTTAGAAATAACACCTGCTCTCCAAGTGACTTGCTCTCCGCGGTACCACCTCTAGAAACTCCCTGCTAACGGTGTCAGACGGCTCAGGAGCTCACATAAAACGCTCAAGCACGCCCGTTCTGTGGAAACATATTAACTAAATGGAGCTGCAGGCTTCATTCCTCTTTCCTAGAAGATGATTCCCTGCCTCCAGCTCCACTCCTCGTAATTTATTTTGCCTTTTTAAGTGCTGATATGCACACTCTGACAAAAAAAGAAATGCCTTTCTCATTCTGCTGGCGGAGAGGAGGCTGCAGAGCTGCTTTTCTTCTCTGCATGGGAAACTTCACTTCTCTTCAGTGAAGATTTCTTTTTTATCTCCTTTGGGTGTTTTCGTTTTTGGTTGGGTTGTTTTTCTGTTGGTTTGGGTTTTTATTTGAAAGCTCAGACGTACCTATTATCCTCTCCATCAAGCAAACTTGCTGCTGCAGAAATCAGGGAAAAGTTGTTACCCCAAAGAGTAACAGGGAACTATTTAAAGCAAAGAGGGTTTGTGCTCACTGGGGGTAAGGACAGGGATGGAGCAAGTGACCCATCAGAAGGGGGGCAAGTGGACTTTGTGGCACTCCACAGTTCAGGACAAAGTGAGCTGAGGATTTGTGAAAGGTGCTGGTTCAGTGGTCTGGGCTGCAAAGCTGCTTCTCCTGCTTCTCCTTCATCTGCCTGAGTCTATCACAGAGAATATCCTGAGTTGGAAGGGACCCACAAGGATCACAGAGTCCAACTCCTGGCCCTGCACAGGACACCCCAAGAATCCCACCATGTGCCTGAAATGAAAATCCTGGAAATGTGATTGCCTTTTTAATCAGGAACATGATAAATCAAGAGTCTCTGTGTGAATTTGCACTGTGAGGGGGCACAACCCTGTACAGTCCCTGCTGACTTTCTGTTCCCTTTCTGTTCGTGCCAGAGCTGCTGGTGGGAACCACCATCTACTCCTCATCCAGGAGCCAAACACTTCACCAGGACCTGGGTGTAAGGGCTGAATTTCTTTATTCCTCTGTGGGGTCTGCCAACAAATTTCTTATCAACCACAAGGCTTCAAATTGTGTGTTTGGAAACCCCCCTGTGGGTACCACTGGGGGAAACGTGAGACTTTAATAGCACTCACATGGCCAATATGAAAGAGAGATGGAAAAGCACCATGGGAAAAGGAGGGAGTGATAGGGGAATGCTGGCCTTTGCAGGAGAAGGGAATGATTTTTGGGTTTGAAATAAAACTCACCCAATGTTGCTGTAAGAAAATTACTCTGCATATTGCCTGGAGCCTCCCAAAGTAACAGGAGTTTCCCACTGACTTCAAAGGGCTGCAGACAAAGCCCACAAAGAGTTTCTCACTTCCCTGTGCTGATAGAGAACTGAAAATTGCAGGAATTGAAGCAAATCTTTTCTCCTTCATTTGTGATATGAAGGGATTCCCCAGATAGGCCATTCCTACATGACACAATTTAGTCCTTCGGAGAGGCACCAGGGTAATGGGTTTGAAAGGAAAGTTGAGAATTCATCCACAGAGCACATAAAGCAAAGGAGACGTGTCTCTGGAGGCGCTAATAAGATCCAGGCTTAAGATTTAAGGTAAGTCTGGACCCCCTCCTTCCCCAGCCTTATTCTGTGCTTGTCTTTGGGCAGCATCAGCAATTCAGGAGGACAGAGTCAAACTCAACAGCTATGGGGGGGGTAAAATAGTCATGGGAAACCTTTTCCCTCCTCAGCTTGGAATAACAGCTTTGGCAAACCTCACATCCATGTACATCCCACTACCATTCCCTACTGCTACATTCTGACGTGAGCCATGATGGGTCCTGTGAATCGCAGAATCATTGAGGTTGGAAAAGCCCTCTGAGATCATCAAGTCCAACTGTTAAACCAGCACTGCCATGCCCACCACTAAACCACGTGTTATGAAATCAAAACACCCAGCTCTCTGGTCCGAGGGCAGAAGTTTCTCCTGCCCTGATTTAAAGGACCAAGTCCAACAGCGCAACCCGGCGCTCTCGCTACCCATGAGGTTACACCGCCAACCCCAAAGCCTTAACTCCAGCTTTCTCCTCCTCCTCCTCCTCCTCACACAGAGCCAAGAGAACTGATGTGGCCCTTATTTGCCTCCAGTTCTTTTCCCAGCTCTATCTGTGGGACTTTTGTTCCTCCCAACAAAGGGAGACGCTCTGTTCCCCAGCCAGGGAGCTCCGTTACCGTCTGGGTCCCGATGAAAGGAGCGACACTTGAAACCAACCCCGGATGGCTCCTGCCCTGTTTCTAATTAGCACATCATCTGCTTGCTGCTAAAAACAGCCGCCTGCATGGGAGCCTGGAAGGAGAGGCGCTTGCAGCAGCATCTTGCTCTCCAAGCAGCCTGGAGAGAGGCCCATGGGGCCACCTGGCCACGCACCGGGGGATCTGCTGTGGTTTTGTGGTGAGCAGGGAGGTTGGTACCTCAACACAACCCAACCCCACCCAACCCAATCCAAGCAGAGGAATTCAGACCACGGGGCATTCAGCAAAGCAAAGCAGGGCGTTTTCTTCATCTGAGCTGGCAGATTCCTTGTCCCCTCCGCTCTGGGACTTCTTCAGACCATCAAGTTCTCCTTGAGTTTCTCTCCGTGCTCCAAGTCTCGTGTTGGGATGTCCAGGTTGTGTCTGGATACTCCAAATCAACACCTAAACTGCTTTTACACGGGGCACAGATGCACAAATAAGCAAACTGGAATGGGGTTTTGTGGTGTGATTTCTAGCTGCAAATAACAGTCTAGGTCATGGAATCATAGAATTATTAAGGTTAGAAGAGACCTTTAAGATCATCAAGTCCAACCATTAAGGTGCATGCTCTCTCCTCATTTTGATTCATTCCCTGTCTTTACAGTGATGCCCTGAACCAACCAGCCTTCCTTCCTTCCTTCCTTCCTTGCCTTCCTTCCTTCCTTTTCTTTTCCTTTTCTTTCTTTCTTTGTTTTCCATCCTTCCTCCCTTCCTTTCTTTTCTTTTTCTTTCCTTTTTTTGTTTTCCTTCCTTCCTCCCTTCCTTTCTATCTTCCCTTCTTTTTTTCTGCTTTTTCTCCTTTCTTCCTTTTTTTGGTTTGTTTTTTTTTCCTTTTTTTCTTTTTTCTCCATTCTCTTTTTAAGTTCATTAGGCAGCACAGCAGGAGTTCAGCCACTGAGAAACTTTCTACAGTGCAAAAAAAAAAACAACCATGTGCCTACTCAAGGAACAGATATGTGTGGGAGAGAGGTAATTACTTCTCTCCATATCTGTCTTTAGCTCTGAAATTAATCCATGGAGAACACTGAATTAGCTTAAGACCAGAGAGATCTGAGGATTGTTCCTGGCAGTTTGTCCCAGTTGATGCTGGACCTGGTGTAAGTCTTTGGACAAGAGCCAACACTGACTGCAAGCCAAAGGCAGGACTGCAGACATGGCAGGTCCTGCTGGAACAGACAGTCTGTGAGAAATTAGGGAATATTCACTGTCCTGTCCACTTTCCCAGATCATAAGGAAGCCAACAGTTAGTGAGGTTGCATGTTAAAGATCTTAGAGATGAGGGTGACTAGAAAAACACCAGAAGGGAAGGAAGAGTCAGGTCCGAAAGGAAATACACAGGACCAATAAATAATAAGGTCAGAAAGGAAATACACAGGACCAATAAAAGGATCATATTCCTTCCACCCTGGCTTCTATTTCAGATCTGAGCCCAGTCAAATCCAGCCTCTCCTGAACTTTAGTTCTGCAACAACAGTGAAGCAAGAGATTTTTTTTAATTTTTTTTTTTTTTTTAAGTGAAACAGCCACTGTGCCCAGTGGAATCTCTGTGTCTCTGCCTGGAGTGAAGCAGGAAGGGGATCACAGACAGAAATGTCCAGTGTAAGGTGCCCACGCCCATGGCAGGGGGACTGGAATGAGATGGTCTTTAAGGTCCCTCCCAAACCAAACCATTCTAGAATTCCATGAAAAAGAAGTGAATGTTCAAAAAAAGGACAGAGGGTGGATGGTAAAATTCAGATATTTGGGACCTGTTGTTTCTCCAAAGCTTGAGTCTTCCTTAAACTGAGGAATTAGAGATGGGAAGCATAAATCTGTATCTGTATTACATCTATAGTTATAGTATTGAAATAATGATGAAGTCAGTCTTGGACTTTAGGGCTGTCAGCTAGATATTAGATCTGCTCCAGCCTGAATGCAACTTCCTACAAACAGCAAGGGCATCCTTTGACCTTAGGCAAGGCTCTACATTTTGCTTATGACTTCTCCAAAGTTCATGTTCTAAATCCGAGTTCAGCTCACAGGAGAAGACACATAATCCTGATCCATTCCTGGGCCAGGTTTCACACCTCCCACTCGGCAGCACTCGGATTTGTTTGGTCTATCCCTGTTCAAACTTCCCTCCTCCTCTGTCACTGCGAGATGCTCCACATACCCGGAGAGGTTGGCCGGGCAGATCCAAGGAATCCTAGCCAGCTCTGCCAGCTTGCCCACATGACATGAGTGTGGCACTCTCAAAAGGTATCAGGGTTTTGCAAGCTGTGAGATTTCCTTTCCGAGCGCAGCTCGAAAAAGCCCAAGATGTGATTTCTCTGAAGCTTTGCCCAACCAATCTCCAGCTTGCCCTGAACCCCTGGGGGTGTTCAGCAAAACGTGGTCCAGATGGCAATGGAAGCCACGAGACATCAACAAGTCCCATCCAGGCTAAGACAGTGATGTCCTTACAGAGCCTGCCCATTCCCAGACCATGACAAGGAAAATCAGAGCTGACCTGAAAAGCAAAGGGAGCTTCCCCTCCTCACAACGCTGCTTCTGCTTCACGAGACTGTTTCCAAACCCACCCATTACCTCGCTTTTCCTTTCACAGTTTCTTCACAGCTCCATCTCAGCCAGAAGTTGAGCCATCTGAGCACATGAGAAAGGCTTTTCAGATGTGAAATCTGGCTCGGTGGGAAACCTGAAAATCTCAGAGGCAAACTGGGCACATTTGGTTCACTAGCAAATATCCCAAAGGTTCGTGTGTGTGTCGCCAGAAAAGAGCTGAGCCTCAAACACTTAATGAACCCTCTGAGATTTGTCCACCTTGGCACAAAATCACATCACAGCTCTCCTTCTAAAATCTGTGTTGAAAATCTCCCCCTTATAATCAGCATTTTCTGTTCTCCCTGTCTGCAGTTCATCGGGCAGTGCCAGCTTGGGAGGATTCAGTCCATACAAAAGGCTCTCGAACATTCACGAGCACCCCTGAGGAAAAGGGAGACAGTGAACAGACTCCCTTATATCTCTGGAGAATGAATGCAGAGTAAACTACCCCAACTGACCTTCCCCACATAACAAGGGACCGTGGCAGCATCTCAAGCACAAGCCTCACCTCCCAGCACCTGATAGAGATGCTGAACAGCTCTGTCTCCATGTGACAGTACAGTAGGCACTGATTGAAAAACCCCTGGCATGGAATGCCCTCACATCACCTCCGAGCACTGCTGACATCCCTCAGTCTGCTTCACGCTGGAAAGAATCTGCTGTATCAGTTTGCAGTTATTAGTCACCGGGAGAACTGGGAGTCACCTTCGAAATGTTTCCCTCCAAGCATCCCCGTCCCCTGCCCTGAATGTAAACACAGCCCAGAGCCAGAGCTTGGTTTCCACAACTGTGGCTATTTATATATCCCTGGTCCTCTCTGCATAAAATAAATCAGTAATTAATCCTTCGCAGCAGCAACTGTGCCTGAGATTATTTGATGGGGGAGCTCCGAGCGCGGGTTCTCAGCGGCGACATCGAGGATATACCAAATATTCCCATCTGTGCCCTGCCAGATCCACACCTCGGCTCTTCCTTCCCTAACAAGGGTGATCACTCACTACCGGGGGATTGTGAGCAGAGGGATTTGGAAAGGCTTGAGCATGGAAGGGAGATTAACACGGCCTTGAGCTGTCTGGCTGGAAAACGCGGGAGGTATGATAGTGGTATTCACAGGATCCAACAGTTCAGTGGGGCAGGACAGTTGCTGCCTTTCTTTCCATCTTCTGCATGGAAATGTAGGAAAAATTTTACATGCACCTCCTAAAGATTTAATCTTTGGTGGGTTTTTCCCTGTTTTTTTTTTTTTCCCTCAGCTAAACCACAGGTAGATGATGATTTCCATGAAGGGAATGGTCCTGCTGGGAGAAGGGTGGTTATGGTCCCTCCTCTCTGGGAAGAGGCCACTCAGAGGGATTACCTGTTCCCTAAGCCATCCTCTGTTAGGATGCTCTATGGTTGGAACCCCCACAGATGTAGGTTAACACCCCCCTTGTGACAGGCTCCCCATCTGACCTTGAACATGTTGCTTAGAGGTTCATCTCAGAGCCGATTAGGGGATTTAAAGTAATTTTCCTTCAAACTAGCAGGAAGGGTTTGCTTATAGTGGGGTTTTTTTTCCCCCATTTCTCTTAAATCTGTTAGGTGGCTTTGAATATCTCAGTTCTAATCTCCCTGGGTTGCAGATGCAGCCACTCAGCAGATGCAACTGCTATACCAACAGTGATAACTAATGAACTCCAAAATCTTTGGACTGAGTGCACAGTTCCTATATTAGAATTTCTCAGTCTGACCAAATAAACTGACTTTTCAGAATCAAGTTTCATTCTAAAAATGAACATAAACTGTGGTATCTGGAAAAAAAATCATCTGTAGGAGTGCTGCATCCTACAGAAAAAACCACTTTGTGATATTGTCCAAACGGAGCAAAGAGAAATGAGCTGCAAACACCAAGCAACACGTCCCTTCACACACTTTCACACCAATCATCCTGCTTTGTAGGACTCACAAGACCTCAGGTGACCTGGAACTGGACCAGACTTACATGTTCTCCTTGATATTCCCATGGGGCCAGAGCTAAACTTGCTTTGAGATCTATTTTGGGCTCCTCCAAAGGGAGCAATGAGAGTGCAGGGAGGAATAAAAGCGATCAGATGGCCAAGAGCTATATTTAATCTTGTCTCCTAATATTAATGTCTCTTCTGAGCCCAAATTAAACCACAGGATTTTGTGATACTTGGGTGTGAGTTCGTATCTGATACTGAGATAAACTGAAACAGAGCTTTATGAGATCTCATCAGATAAAATGCTGCCTTATTCACCATCACTCCAGCTATGACATTTTTGCCCTCTAGCTACAGGGACTGGGTGATCATAGACTTTATTTCAGCACTGCAAGAACAGAGTTTAGATCTCCTGTTGCACTGTGGATGCTTGTTTTCCTCTCATGTTAGAGGAAAGCTCCAGACAGGGGAATCATCAATGATCTTGGAGAAAAAGGATACCACCTTCTGTGAACCTTTCTGTGTGACCTCCCCAGAGAAAGTCATGTTCTCAAGTTCAGATGTTGTTAAGATCCTCCATCAGTGGAGGAAGACACAGCAGCTGACAACAGAAAGAAAACTCTCAGCTATGGCTTCAGTGTCAAGGAAATGGGGAGAGGGAAATGATATTAGTCCAAAACACCTCAGGTTTTGGGTGGAGAAGGACAAATTTCATCCTGTTTCTCCAAATTGTTCTGAAAAACTCAGAAATAAAAAAGCACTGGGATGGAGATGAGCAAAGCAGCTCTCAAAGTCAGTATTTAACACCAAGATGCCTCTGATGCAAGTTTTCTGGGTTTTGAGAAAGCAGGGAGTGTGCACTCCATGGTAAACTTGGTTTAGATGATATTCCTACAGAGCTGGCATTTTCAGTGAGGATGGGGGGCAGTGCTGGGCTTAAGAGTGAGCTGATATTCTAGACAATACTCCCATAAAGACAGAATAAAAGGGACTAACCATCTTGAAAAATGTAGAACCAACTATTAATGCCTTTGAAAACACCCAGGATTTCCTTTCTGCTGAATCCAGCACATCATCCCCGTCATCTTCCATAAGACCTCTCTAGTGCTCCTAAATTTGGCAGCTGTCATCTACAGGAGTTACATGATCTGGAGCTAATACAATTAGCTGTGACTTTGAAGGCACACAGCAGCTTCTCATCATTCTCAGAAGAGCCTTAGACAACTTGGGGACAGCAGCCAAGCTCAGGATGACTGCCAGGAGTGTCATGTGCTGTTCCAGAGCTGAGATAGTGTCTGCAACGGGAATGGAGCCTTGAACAGATTGGGGAAGGGATGTAGGAGGGAGGGAAGGCAACAGTGAATGAAGACAAAGAGGGATCCACATCAGAGAAGGAATGGACACACATTATAAGGTCAGGGTGCAAGGGGAAGTGAAGGAAAAAGGGAAGGATGGTGGGAATGAAGGATGATGGGACATAGGATATAGGGGGGGAAGGTGAAATAAAAATAACCAAGTGGATTCTAACTTGAGAAAGCACATGCAGTGAGAGGGGGAAGGCAGTGCATCAATATTGGGGAGCTGGGTTTAGTTTGTACTAATTATAAGAAGCTTTTCAAATGCTGTCATTGATGGGTTATGGTTAAACATGGCCTGGTAAAAAAGGTGAGATTGCTAAACTGCCACTGAATGCAGAAAAGAGCCACTTGTCTGCAGGAGATCAAGTAAATAAATCAAGAAATAATCCCCATTGGCCCATAAAGTTGTTTTTGTTCATGTGGTTGGGTCTTTTATCAGACTTGACATATCACAAAAACTTATAGCAACTACTTCCAAAGACCAGGTTTTCTTCCAGAGTCTCTTAGAGAGTTCATTGTCTTCTGTCATATTGTTGCCAGAGAGGCACCATTTTTAACACACCTTTACCAAGGAGATCCCAACACTGGTGGTTGTGGGAGAAGTGTCCCAGACACACCCCAACAATGAGTTTGTGTTCTCCTGGTGTGCCTGAGCACTGAGGAGGGAGGAAGTATTTAGGCACAGACACACAGGCAGGAGCTCTTTAAACTAGACGGAAGAAATTTGGTACAATGAGGTGAGGCACAAGTTGCTCACACAAGTGGTAGGTGTCCCATCCCTGTCCAAGGCCAGGTTGGACGGGGTTTGGAGCAACCTGGGATAGTGGAAGGTATCTCAGCTCATGCCAAGGGGTTGGAACTGGATGACCCTTAAGGTCCCTTCCAATCCAAACTATCCTATGGTTCTATGGATGGAAAGGGTCAAAAAGGGCTGTGATATTGCAGCAAGCCACAGTAGCATTTCTTAGGATTTCCAAGTCTTATCCATCATTACTGTCAACCCAGAGGGACTTTTAGATTCCTGTTTTCCCCCCAAGGTTTTCCAGGCTGATCTGCGTCACTCCTGAGCCCTCCCTGTGCTCGGTGTGGCTGCGACTTTTGGCTGCAACCTGTGCACACCTAGAGCTCTGACTCTCTGTGCCTGCACACGCCGTGGACATCTGGGTTTCTTGGCCACAGAACAGCCCTTGGTGGGAAGTCTGTGCTTGCAGACAGTCAGTGTATGGCACCTGCAAAGTAGACACAGTCAGAGCCTTTCATAGTGGAGAAGGCTCTGCCAGAAGCCAGGATCCACGGATAAATGCAGGACTCTCTCCAGCTCCACGTAGGAAAGAACATGCCTTCATATGTTCTCTGTATATGACAGTTACACACAGATATCTTAACATATTTCTGCCCTGAGAGTTGGTTTTTAGAGGCTGCAGCTCCACAGCCCATTGAGCTCTGCACACACAAAGTCCCTTGTGTCATTTTGAGCTCCATAATAAGGTACATGTGAATTCCCATGTGTTTGTTTTCAAGGATATAACGTACATGCAACGCGTGCAAGGACAAGCACAGCCTAAAAACAGATGAGAAGCCAACCAGTATCACCTGTTTTCTGCATCAGAGCATGGAGTTGTCCCTGGCCAGTGTCAGGGCCTCACTATCTGGACATATTCCACCTTGAAGTGTGTCTGATTTTACAACTCCAAAGAAAACTCCACCCCAGAATTTCACACCTTCCAGGAAAAGGAATCACGGAACCATAGAGTGGCTTGAGTTGAAAGAGATCTTAATCTAGTTCTTTTTAAAGATCACCTAGTTCTAACCCTCCTGCCATGGGCAGGGACACCTCCCACTAGACCAGGTTGCTCCAAGTCCCGTCCAAGCTGGCAAGGAATTCATTCACATGAATGAATGAATTCATGTGGCTCTTTCAAGACTAAAGGGCCTGAGGGAGGAGACTGGTGTAATTATAAATCAATCCAGCATCACACTCAGACCTCATAAGCCTAAACTTCTCCAACATCCCATCTTCTCCACCCTTTCCAGTCCACAGACCTCGGTGCCTGCCATGGTAACCCAGGGCAGATGCAGAGAAGCTGCTGTAAACAGATGCTGAACTAATCAGTGTGTTGGGGTTGGGGCAACCAGGCATAGAAAGATAAGCAGGAGTCAACATCCCATCGCCTATGACACCATCCATCACTCTGTCAGGCTGAGACAGGCTGTCTCCAGGTGGCAGATAATCCATCAGCGTGGGATGCTGGACCAGCAGAAGGGGTTGGGTCAACGTGCACCACGGTGGTGCCAGCCACGAGAACCTGGAAAAGACTGATGGGGTGGGGGAGAAAAGCATCTTTCTGTGGTTTGCAAGAGGAGAGAGGAGTCTGCCTCTCTTCCTGCAGCAACTTGAGGGATGGGAGTGAAAGGAGAGACAAGCAGCCGCTTGAGATGTTCCGGAGAGACATGTGGTTCAACAATGGTACAGAACTTCCTCTGCCTGAGCAGCTCAGGTAATTAAAGCTGCACAAACACTGTCTGCAGTGCAAGGGGATTGTGAAGTGAATCGTTTAGCAGGGGGAAGTTTAGAAAGAAAAAGAAAACTTGGGAGTAAACATATTTCTTTTCCCCAGAGCAGCATCCTGTATCTTGATGGAAGAAGATGACAGCTCTGAGCCCAGTCCTGTGCTGCATCCAGGAGAGATTGCAGCTGGGGGCCTCCATGAGTGGTACCCAGCCTGGTATAAATTAGATGGGAAAGGAGAGGAAAACTGCAGCTAATATTCCCAGAACAGCCAGGACTTGGAGGTTATTAACCCCTATTTTGTCATTAACTTCTAGCTTAGACAAACACTTTTCACTCATCTAATGTATCACAGAGAGATGAGTCACTTCTTCCCCTGCACAGCTGTCAGGAATATTGCTGGGTTGTTACCCCATTGTAGGGAGAGCAGCTTTTCTCTCCTGGGTGCAGCAACGTGTGATGGATCAGAGCCCTTCCCTGTGCCCTCTCCCAGATTTGGTTGTTTGCAGGGAGTTGGACTCATTGATCCTTAGGGGCCCCTTCCAACTTGAGATAGTCTGTGGTTCTATGAGTCTATGAGTGGACAAACCCTCTCATTTTAACCTAAAAACATCATAAAGGATCATGTTGGTCCAGCTCCTCATGTCACCACATGTGCCTTTAATGCAGTGGGTTTGCAGAGCATGAACACAGGGTCACTGCAAAGTATTTCCCAAGTTTAACAATCTGAGGCTAAAAGCTGAAAAATTCACATGCCACAGGAGGAGGGAGGGAAGGACATTGCCAGCACCAGCTCCTTCCAGCAGCTGCTTAATTTGTCAAGTAGTAATTCATTAGGTCTTAATACACAGGGTGGATTTAGAACAATGAGAACTTAGCAGCACTCAATGTACACGTCCCGCGACATGCCAGCAACATGGAACTCTCTAGACAGCCACAGATTTGTTATGTTAATACCCCCCTGTCTCCTTCCAAGACTATCAAAAGGCAGGTGCTGTCATGCAGGAAAAAAATTATGGTTGGGGATGGATGGATGTGACTGGTGCTTATTGCTCATGGGAGAGCACTCAAAAGAACGCTGAAAAATCAAGAAAAAAAAAGTGTTTTACCATTTCTCTTCTGATTTATGAAACATCCCCCAGTTGGGACTCTCTGGACCAGATTCTTCCTCCAAGAATATGCTGGAGTAATGTCATGGATTTCTACGGGATGGAGTAAAAAGGGTGGGAATCTGCCTTTCCCTCTGTAAGGTAGGCTGCCCTCAAAAGCTGCAAGCCCCAGGGAACGGGGCAGTGTGGGAGTGCTCCGGAGCCTGCAGGCAGAGCCTACAGTCCTAGACAGTGTTCAGGAAGAGCTGCTTTAGTTTTCAAGCTCCTAATTGAACTAATTGAGCTCCTTGCAATTTGCTGGAGTTAACCCTCCCCTCTCCCACCGCGGGAGGCCAGAACCTTGATGCCAGTTTGGTTTTACCCGCACCCGCCTTTTCCACAACAAAGGGGAGATGGGAAATGTTGTTGCTCCTGGACCTCTCAGGGTCTTCCCTTTGATTGTTGCATTTCTTCCCCGTGTCAGCACTTGTGATATTAATGATGTAGGCACCGGGTCATTAAAAACATTCGGGGAGGGGGGAATGCAGCCACCTAACGAAGGATTAGAGCCTCGCCATTATTAAAGGGTGAATATTCACTCTGTCCAATTAAAGGGATCTTTGCCTAATAGCAGGAACACCAACTCCCCTCTGGCAGGAAAGACGTGGAATAATTTCATCACCCTCCCCAGTAAAGCTGAGGAGATATCAAACAAAGAAACTGTTTTTCTGCATCTGAGATGCCCCACTCCGAAACATGAAAGTGGTGCCGCTCGGGGAATCACAGGCTCCAGGCTGAGGAGGTTCACAGAGATGTTTCAACCAAGGGAAACTGGTGGTACAGCAAGGGGAGACCTCCAATTTCAGTGCCCTTTCATTTCCTTTCAGTGTTAATGGGATTAACATTTCAATTGGTTTGAGGTGTGTTTTTGCCCATGTGAGATAAAGATGCACAAATGCGAGTGCTGTTGATGGGAGAGGAAAAAGAGGAGGATGAAGAGGTTCTGGTGGCTGGAAGAGCAGCTACATCCACGGCTTCTTCCCTGGGCTTGGGGAAAGCAAGATCTCTTCATTCAGAGCTGTGAACCTGATCTTACCCCCGGGTCCGGAGTGGTGGGAAATCTTTTTTTTTCTTTTTTTTGGCAAGAAACACCATTACTACAAAGACAAAACAGCGATGAGCTGTGAAGTAGTAAACAAGGAGTTTGGTGAAAAGAGTTCTGTGCATGCAGCAGTTTCTCATACTCGTGTTACCTGTGGGGAAACTTAGAGGTGAAGGAAAAAGGGCTACAAAACCACAGTCCCCAGTGGCCCCTCAGCATGGCCTCCACCAGAGCTGCTCCCAATTTACAGCATCTTCCAGTATTGCCAGTCCAAGAGGTCAGCACCCACCAGTCTCCCCTCAGGAGATGGCACACAAAGAAAATAGATTCCAGCTCGTTCTCTTCCATCCTTTGCTCTCCTGGCCCCCAAAATGACCCTGTTCCACTTAATTGGACCCCCATCTGACCTCCAAAACCACCTTCACCCACTGAGCCTCAAGTGACCTGCATTCTCCAAATGAATTCCCTGGCAATGGGGGTCCCAAAATCTGCTGCCAGCTCACGTCTTGCTCTGCCGTTCTCCAAGCTCCTGAAAATCACCTCACCCAGGCATCAAAAGAGAGCACCTCTCCCTCCCCTCTCCAGGTTATCGGCTGTAATCTCCTTGAATGAAAAGCACAATGAGAAAATACGATATTATTACAGCTACTTTCCCCACCGGAGCTGAATTTAAGGAAGGTAAATAATTGGCATGAGAGAGGCTTTTGAAAAGCAGGTCTCTGTGCCCATTTGTTGTGGATTTGCAGCAAATGCATCACCCAGGCACTCTACAGCGAGCCACATCACCACCACATGGAGAGACAGAGATTTAAAAAAAAAAAAAAAATAAAAAGCTTCTATTTATTATAAAACTTTAATTGGCTTTAAAGAGTGACTGTCGTGCTGTCTGACACTTTAAAGTGTTCTGTACAGTAGGAGACATAAAACATGAATCACTGCACTTGTTTTCCATCGTCTTTCCTGCCACATTTGCTAATTATTTAATCTCCCGTGTCAGAAGTGGGTCTTTTGCTCCTTTTTCTGCCCATTTTTTAGGTTCCAACTCTCTCCTGCACTAGAATATGGAACAGGTATTGCCCTGGTGCAGTTTGGGTGCCGATGGCATGGGATTTGGAGGGGTCAGGGACTGGGAGGGATTCAGAAAGGGGGTTAAACACATGTATGGGTGGGAGATCATCCACAGCAACTCAACATGACAGTCCCCAAGACACAACCTCTTGAATCAATATCTTCTTGGTGGAAGTTGAGGGTCCAGACATGAGACCCACTCTCTGCTCCTATCCCATTCCATAAACATCTCCATGGCCACCATCCCTGGAGGGATTTCAACGCCCTGTGGATGTGGCACTTTGGGACACGGTTTAGTGGAGGCCTTGGCAGTGCTGGAGAAACAGTTGGACTCGATGATCTCAGAGATCTTTTCCAACCTAAATGACTCAATGATTCTATTTATGATTCTAAAAGACTTCTCCAACACGATTCCATGTTGGATATGGGATATTGTCCCCAAGCTGGGAGAGCCTCTCTCAACTCTCTTTGATTGTTAAAGTCTAGTCAACTGTAGGCTCACAGATCACGAGGTTTCCATGGGTCTTGTTCACAAGGGACCAAGAAGACCAAGAAATATTTGTGGAACAACTTCCTGAGGCACCAGAGAAGTGTTGCTTTGTTGGGACAGAGCAGCTGCTCCTGTCCAGTCAGAAGAAAGTGGATTCCCCCTACGGAATAAGGGGAGCAACACCTTCATTCAGCACTTCCTACCACATCCATCACCATCTGGAGATAGATACACTCCTCTCTTGATCCCTATGACAGTGTCCTCTCCATGGAAAGAAAACAGATCATAGAATAATAGAATTCACAGAATTCATAGAATTTGTAGAATTCATAGAATTGGTTTGGGTTGGAAGGGACCTTAAAGATGGTCTCATTCCAATTTCCCTGCCACGAGGGTGAAAATCCTGGTGGAAATCTTGCATTCACTAGAAGCGGTTAGAAGGTTTCAGAGAGAAAAAATATGTAATATTTGTAGTCTGTATGTAATTTTTCTAGTTTTCAGCACTGAAACAGAAGTCCTAAAATAATTCAAGATAGTCCAGGGCAAGGCACAGAGAAAAGCCCAGACATAGAGATGGATGAAAGTCACAGTCATGTCTTTAATACTGTAAAAATTACTAACAAAATCCTTCAAAAGCCAAAAAAAACACCCTCAGATTTTTAGTTAGAAGATACCGATGCTGATGTGGGATCTATCTTTTGGAATTTACACCAGTCCCTCCCAGAAAAGTGTGGCTCAGTGGGGTCTCTGTGGCACAGTTTTCACTTCCAACAGGGAAGTGTCATCCTTGGCAAAGCCTTAAATAACAGGAATGAGAGTGAAGGAACACAGCAAGCCAGAAAGAACTCATCCTTATAACTCAGAGCAGGACCTAAAGGGTACAGACTTTCCCAGTTGGAAAAAGTTTTCCAAGTTGTTCATTGCCCATCCTGGAAGTGTCCAAGGTCAGGTTGGACGGGGTTCTGAGCAACCTGATCTCGTGGAAGGTGTCCCTGCCCATGGCAGGCAGGGTGGAATGAGAAGAACATTAAGACCTCTCCCAACTCAACCCATTCTGTGATTCCATGATTTCCATTGAAAATTGGGCTTTCTCCTCTATCTCTATCAACCAGCCCCCAAGGCCTGGCATCCCAGGGGGATGCTCCCTCTGCCAGACTGAATGCCCACGCTGTGGTTTATCTCTTGGCAGCAGAGCTCCGTGGTACAGCGGCTCCTGATGCACACAACGCCCTCCTGGAGAGATGAATCCAGGAAGGGGACAAGAATGCATCCCCTGGGATGTTTGGGGCTGCTGTGTGGTGCCTCTGATTACAGGTTCCTGAAAGCTACCACTGTTTTCAAGCATGGGAGTCAGGGGGAAGGGGGGGGATGAAGAAGAGTCTCAGATGTTTGCGGAGAACAAATAATAATCGCACTAATAAGGCTGCATAATTTTATGGCTCTTGCCTCCCCATCTTCAAAGGGCATCCCACAGCTTCTGGCAAGGCCCTGTGAAGCAGAAGAGAGTCACCAGCCCGATGCCAGCTCAGGGTTTAGTGTTAGTGGGATTTAAGGTGACTGTTGATGTCGTTAATGTGTTTGTGTTGGGACACAAACGCTGGCTGCCAGCCATCAGGGAGAGCATGGGCCTGGGCACTGCTCACCAGGGGAAGAAACCCTAATTCTGAGTGCTTTGGAGGCAGAGGAAGGGATTTATTCCCCAGTAATTTATTCAAGTAGTTTATTCAAGTAATCACCTTGCAGTAAGAGCCATCCCAGGAAATTGCTTGATTTCGTGTGGGACGGGAGCCTTGTTGCCCCCCATTCCCTCCCACCCTGTGCCTCCCTGGGTGCAACCCAGGCGAGAGGTTCAGCCCCAGGTCATCCCTCCCCACCTGAGCTGAGTCTCCCCATCACCCCCTCCAGGTCCATGAAGATGCTCCTGTGCTGCAGGGGCAAGAAACTGGCCACGCACGGAACCTTTTCCAGGTGCTCTCTTGCAGTCACAGCCCCAAGCTGTGTTCAACTCGACACTCAAAGGCATCTGAAGAAGGGATTTCTGCACCCATGAAGCCTCTGCAGATATCACAGCCCTGCCCAGACACCTCCTGCACTATGAAAACAACATGTGAAGCATTATCAGTGAGGGGCTGCTGGGACAACTTACTGACCCATGCAGGCAATCAGCTTATGATATGAGGGATGGGATCATGTTGGCTGAGCAGGCACAGCTGCTAATGTTATTCTTGTTCATCAGAATACTTAATCCTACTTTTTTTTTTTAATAAAAATAAATCCTCAATGACTATTTGCCCGAGGCTTTGGTTAGAGCAGCTAATGGGGCAGTCACGTGAGCTGAACCCTCCGTGTGGAGCAGGGAACAGTAGCAGGATTGCTGAACTCAAGGAGGGAGGGCAGCAGGAGCCATAACATGGGAATAAAATCGCATATGAATGCTCTGCTGTGAATGCACAGGGCTGTGGAACCTCTGGATGAACGGGTGTGAGAAGGTTCACGTGCAAGCCTGTGCAGGGAGAGGTCAGGAATTGCTACAACCCTTGGAAAAGTCCCAAGTAAACATCAGTGTCACAGTCCCTGGGGATGGGAAATGTGGCAGGTTGGAATAAGACAGAGCAGAGCCCAAAGGGGCAAGAGGCTGGGCAAGAAATTAGGCACAGCTCCCCTCTCCTGCCCTGTGGGCTCGTGGCTGTGGGTCACCCCATGCGCAGCCAGGCTGCTCCATCAGTCCCAAATGTTGTGATGGTGCTGGAATTCTGGGAGAGAACACACAAACCCTTCCTCCTCCAGATGCACAAACACTCCAGTTCCTGGCAGGCAGCAGCAAATCTCATTCAGGAGACAGCAAAGAGCACGTGCAGCCCTGTTCTGGTGCCAGAGGCAAGTGTTGGCACTGTCCCACTCTGAACGACGTGTCCTGGTGCCCGCTGGACTCCCTGCACCCTCCCAGCATCCCAGGGAGCCTCACACCAGCAGATCCCACGCTCCTGACACAGCCCACCAGCCAAAGGAACCACAGAGAGCCTTGAAAAGGCTTTAAAAGGTTTAAAACCTCAGCCAGCTGACGGCGAGACCTCGGGAAGAGGAATGCCAGAGGGGCATATCCAACCCCGAGCAGGAGGCAACCCTGTTTTGTAGCCTTTTTTCTTCATTTTTGTTTACAGCCCCCAATTATCCTCCTCTCTGAGCAGCCAGAGCAGTCCACACCTGCTTTGCTCTGGGCACAGAGTCCCTCTGAGCCAAGTTTGAACCCGTCCCCACAGTGCCACACAAGTCCTGCAGCCAACAAGTTTCCAAGACACGCTTGGCATACAAAGGGAAGAAAAGAAACGCCGGAAGATTAGACCTTGAGCTGAAACTAATTGTTCAATAAGCCATGAACAATATAGCGTTGGTGGGGTTTGCTTCTCTGCCTTTCATCTGTGGGAAGGAAAAATAAACAGCACAGGGAGAAGGGCAAGAGGTGCCAAGAGCCAGGACGGGCTTGGAAAGCCGGTCTGAACCAGGATGGAGCTGGGATGCTCCCTGCTCATCCCGTAACAACACTGCCCGCTCTCACCAGTGAGATACTCCACGGAGCCTGGCAGGTTTTTTGGTCAAAGAGGGCTTGATTTAGCTCAGAGTGGTTCACCAGCCTGATTCCAGGGCCAACAACACCCAAGTCTACTCCACAGAGCAGATGAGAAATAAGACTTTACATTCCAGGCTATTATTCCACGAGCAGCAGCAACTCATTCAGATTAGATTAATTGACAGGAGTAAAAAAGAATATGTTGATAACTCCGGACATCCAGGACGTTTTTATTCATGCTGGAAAGAAGCCCAGATGTAATAGACTTGCCCAGACACCCCCCCCCACCTCTCCCCCCTCTCCCTGCAATAGGCACCATCAGCAATTTTTTTTTCCTGATCCTTAGCAAACCGAGGGCAGGACGGGATCTGGGGCACCCGGTGAGACGGCGGCACCGACACAAGGCAGATTGCTGGGCTTTGCCCTACTGCAAAAATTAACCATCCACCCAACATATGGGCCCCAGAGTGTCTCCTGCAGAGCCCACTCCTCCTTCCAGCTCCCACCCCCCCCCCCCCCCCCAAACAGGATAATCCCCTTATTGTTATTTAGAGACACAGAGGTGGATCTGATCCGCAACCCCAAAATCCCCACGTCTGGGCAGAGCTGAGGAAGAGATTAGAGATTCACCTCCCATGAAGGGGAAGAACTGAAGAGTCACACCCAGACTGCCCCGAAATCTGTGAGTGTCTGAAATTTGGACTCAGACCCAAATTTCTCAGACACAGCCTGGCTCCATCAGCACTTTGTATGCCCATACAAGGGTTAGTTGCTGCAGCCTAGCAACTAACAGCTGATTCCCTCATGAGCTCCAAGCCTAAGGAAGAAAAAAGAGGATCAACTTCAAGACAAGGACAACCTCCCAAAAAACACCAAAGTCTTGAGGCACGTGAAATACAGATATAAGGAAGAATTTTTTTATGGCGATGGTGGTGAAAGACTGGAACGGGTTTCCCAGAGAGGTGGTGGATGCCCCATCCCTGGGAACATTCAAAGTCAGGTTGAATGGGGCTCTGAACAACCTGTTCTAGTTGAAGATGTCTCTGTTCATGGCAGGGGGGTTGGACCAGGTGACCTTTAAAGGTCTCTTCCAACCCAAACTGCTGACAGATCAATCAGAGACATAAAGAGGACCAGCATTTGTAAGTCAAGATTGCCAGATGTTTTCCCTCCAAACACAGTCCCAGCCCCACTGCCTGCTCACGTGGCGTGGAGAAGACAAAACCCCTGAGCACAGCACCCAAAGATACGTTGCACCAGCCTGGTGCAACCCTGTGCTCTCTCCTGCCTCATGACTCGGTGTGTTGGACACATCCAGGAGGCAAATCCCAGCTCAGACCAACCAGATGAGCCTGGCAGGGGAGCAGGGAAGACCCACAAGTACCTGTGTGAGACACCTCATCACCTGAAAAGAAACCCAGAGGCAACGTGATCTGCTCTAAGCAGGAGTGAGATGGCCATGATGTGTTGAGACTGGATGGGGCACCAGCTCAGCTTCCAGAGGTCACATCATTTGGGATATTTTACTATAGAACAGTCTCCCAAATGCTTTCTCCTACAAAAATAATCTCTCTTCCTTTCACACACAGTCTCAGAGCCACCATACAAGGGTCAGGCAAAAAAATAAAAAGCACCTTTTATTCCTTCTCAGAGCCTGTCATTCCTGACAAACAAGAACTTCTGGTTTGCTTTGCTCATACTCCAAAATCAGTGCAAGGTCAGATCCAGAGGGAACTGAAATCCAGTGAAAACTTTCTTCCTGTCTTCCAACCTAGAAACCATCAGCAAGTCTGTCAGTGTGCCCCAAAGCAGCCAGGAACAGCGGGGCCTTTAGGGAATATCTTGCTGGCACTGGGAAGTGGGATGCCAGTGTGCTGCCATGTGCTGTCCCTGATTCAGTGCCCAAACCTGTTCTACACAACACACACTCCTCGCTGGAGCTGAATTCCCACTTTTTTCCCAACTCTTTTGGGACTGAGGCAAATCCAACTCATCTTCCCAGACGTTCCCATGCTGTATCCCCATATCCTCCCATGGATCAGCAGGGAACCTTATTGACGTGCTGGTTGTGGCAGCAGAATTAACTGCTGGGCTGATTTTACACATCAATCCCATTTTCTATTATTAGACATCTGTGTGTTGTGTCCATTGATCTCGGGCACTAAATTTCCTCAGGGGTTAACAATATTTTTAACACACGGGCAAAAATCCATGGAAGCTTAAAGAACACTCAAGTGCAAGATTCCCAGAGGTCTCTGGAGCCTGTGTTTTCTTCAGTTTATACAGACACATCAATATATCTCCCTGATTTCATTTTATTAGTACTCCTGTATTGGATGTGTATTCCCCCTAGATTGACTTGAGGGAGTTTTTGATGACAGATGGGAAGATAAACTGTCCCACTCATTAGGTGCACCTTGTGCTTTGGGAGCTTGGTGGCCAGTCTTCAAGACTGGAGCAAAAATATGTCTAATGCTTTTGGTTTCCACAAGAAAAAATATAGGTATTAAGGTCTCTTGTGGATGCAACATGCAATTCCAAAGGGATCCTATTAGAAAAGTCTAATTAATGCCTTATTATGAAATGAGATCCAATGAATATCCCCATTAGCTAAGCAAAGATGGGCAGAGATTTTAATATGCAAGATCCACAGTGAATAGGTAAATGGAGGCTAAATGAACAGCCAAGGGTTGATGAGAAGAGCAGACAGATACCAGGTAGAGAAATAGGAGATCCCATGGAAGTGCAGGAATAGAAAGAGGCACAGAGTAGCTTGGCAGGATGATTGATGGATGGATCATCAGAAGGAAAATCAGAATTGTTAGCAACCTAAACCTATCCTGGCCCTTAACCTCTCAGCACTCCCCTACAAAGGGCACTGGAACACCAGATCAGGCTCACAGGAAGGGGTTGGAAAAAAAGAAAAGAAAGTGCTAGAGGACTAAAAGTGCTTTCCTAGAGATGGACACCATTCCAATCACGATCCTGACGCCTTAAAACCTAACCCTGGGATCTCACTCATCTCCCAAAGTCCTGCAGAGAAGGTTTAAACAGGTACTGAACATTATATTGGTGGTGAGGGACCAATTTTGCTGCCACGGTGCTGCTCTAAATGTTGAAGAGTAAAAGAGTTTCTTTTACTCCTGCAAAGTTACACTAGAACATTCAAAACCCAAATCTGGCCCATTAGAGCTCACATTTACCTTCTGTGCAGAATGCAATTTTCTTACATCTGTTCTAGCTAACAAGCAGACAGAAAGGGTGAGACACTGAAGGCAGAAAAGACAGGAACAGTAGTTAAATGATGGCTAATGGGCAACTGATTGAGTAGAAGGACAGATGCAGAGAGAGATTAATAGAATAGATAAACAGGCCTCAGACCCCAATCTCGCAGCAATTACAGTCTGCTCTGGATATCCTAATCTTCTGCAGTGTGGCTCTCCAATAAGTCCAGCTAAATTAGTTATTATCCCTCATTTGTGTTTGTCCCTGGAATTATTTTGGTGGCGTGGATCAAAGGAACACCACGGGCTTTAATGCAGCGTGTGCTGCTGAAAAGTCAAAGCATTAGGAAGTGCTCCCCACTCTAATGCATTCCTGTCTCGTGCCAGAACGTGGATCTTTAACTTCTAATTAGTGCAGCCCTGGATCTGTCCAAACAACCCTGCCATGTCTTCCCTGGCAAACACAAACAGAGGAGGTTCCCCAGGGACTCAGAGCCAGCTCAACACCTATGAGGGGTAGAAGTGCTATCACAATTAATAAAGCATGAGCAGGCACCAAGCAACACTGAGTCCCTGTTTGTACTTTATTTTCCCTTTTCCCACTTGATTCGCTAAAAAAAAAAAAAAAAAAAAAAAAAATCCCCTCTGAAACTGTACTGAAAAAAAAGTTAAAAAAAAGGGATGAAGAGGGAAAAAGAAATCTCATTACAGATTTAATTTAAAAATCTATCAGTGATTAGGATATTTATGGACTGATCACCTGCCAGATGCTACAGTTTAAATCAAAGCTGTTTGGCACTGTTGCAATTAGCAACCTGGACTAGTGGAAGGTGTCCCTGCCCACGGCAGGGGAGGGTTGGAATTAGATGGCCTTTAAGGTCCTTTCCAACCCAAACCATTCCATGATTCTATGAGCCATAAAGGAGACTGTTTTTCCTCCGCTTTGGAAAGAGTCACTGCCTCAGAATGACCAGGAAAACAGCAGACAAGGAAATGATGGAAAGACAGATAAATGAGCAAGAGTGTGACAGAATGAGGGGCTTAAATCTGCAGCTGGAGGGAGTTCCCCCGGAATATCTGGAGATCTGTGGTGACCAGCATGAGCAAAGCAATCAACACTTATTTATACATCAGTATTTATACATAAACAGAGATGTTCAGGAGCATTCACTGGCATCAGCTGCTGGTTGTGGATGTGTCAATGGGATGAATCCCATCATTGCATCACACACAACTGTTAGGACAACACCTGAAATACAAGGGCACGGTGCTGTCATCCTTCTCAATCCACCTAAAGGACTGTAGGGCCAAGAGAGGCACCTGTGGCAAAGAGATCCCCCCAGAAATAAGAGAGGGAACAACAGCAGCCTCGAGATCCCAAGGAAGAACCACTTCATCCACAAGAGTGGCAACCTCCCCTTCCACCCACATACCCCCATAAACACCTTCAGAGCAATAAGATGCTCTGAATATGATGCCTCTCAATGCCCAAACTCAAAGCAAAACACATCTTAGTTGACAGAAGGGCATCAACTGCGGGACATTTGGGGACAGAAGGGAGGTTTGTCAGCTGTGAGGATGCAGCTGAAATGCTGTGGTGCATTTTGAACCAGAGAGGACCACACACAACAACGTGGCCAGAGATCTGCTGGCCAGTCTGATTAAGTGATCTGGCAGGGCTAACTGCACATTTTCTTCTAATTTCAAAGCTTAATTTAGGAGACCAAACAAAATCCAGGCCCTAGAGCACAGCAGGAAGGCCTGATCAGGAAGCTGAAGTCAAACACTCTGTGTTTCTCATCCTGTCTGAGACCAGACCAGCCAGACCTGGAGGAACATCTAGATGAAAGGACAGCTTGGATTTTCAGATTTATTTTAGTGTTTCCACTTTAAAGACATAAAAATAATTAAAACTAGCCTTGAACAAACAGCTTCTTCACATTCAGAACAAGTCCACATGGAGTTCAGTAGCTCCAGCAAACTCAGAGGCCCCAGTGGAACTGTCCAGGCTATCAGGAATTGCCCAGGGGACAGCCCTAATCTGCTTTCTGACATGCACAACGCCCATAAACAAATGATTAGGCTTCTGTGCCTGAGTCTCCCTCATTTGCAAAACGTTGATAATGATCAGGGCTAATTGAAAATTTCCCATCAAGCGTTATTAGGATGGGGAACGGGGATTTTGAATGAGCCATTTGCAAAAAGCCCAATTTCCCCCACAGATCTGATTTTTGACAGTAAAACAAGCAAACAAAAAAACAAAACACCAAAACTGCCTTAAGTCTTTGGGAAAAAATTTCCATGGGAAACACTTCGTATTTTCTGGATAATTCAATGACTTCCCAGGCTTCATAAGGCTTCTGAGGCTTCTTTTAGTGCTCTTTTAAATAATTACAGATGCTTTCACAACAGGCTCAGTGGAGCAAGCTTTATTTTCGATGATCGTGCTCAGACCTCTGGCCAAGTGTGAGTTAAGTCTCACACAATTATTTGGGGAGAGAGTACTTCATTCACTAATGGGATAGAGGGACATCCAGACTATGGAGAAAAGCACAAGAATAGCCAAACCCTGTGTTTTTCACACCTGATCCCAGCAGGTTTTTAAAGAGCAGTTGCTGGCAGGGAGAAGGGCAGGGAGAAGGGAGACCCTCCTGCCACTGTGTTTTAAGGAGGACTGGGCGGCTCCATCTGTAGGTAAGCAAATAAATCAGTTCAGAGCTTATATTCCAGTATAACCAGTTCATACCCACACTCCTACCAGCAAGGGGGCTACATCTAAACTGCTGACTGGGGGTGAAGTCCAGCCCAAATTACCCCAAACCTTGTCTGAGCATCAGCTGGGAGCCGGGAATTAACTCTGGGGACATCCACAGATCAGAGCTTCTACCTGGTGCATTTTCTGTCCCTGACATAGCCTGGAAAGCTGAGCCAGGTTGGTGGCTGCAGAATTAACTGTTGGGCTGGGAGACCTCAACAAACCATCAGCAATCTCAGATTTGGAGGCTGGTGCTCTTAAGCACCCACCAAAACTGACTCCAGCTGCTGTACCTGCCTTGATCTTCTGCCCAGCCAGGACTGGCCTTCTTACAGTTTAATTGCAGAGGTGACCCAAGGGTCTGGGGTTGTGTCACTTCCATTAGGAAGACTGCCATGTCCCTGGATACTCTGGGCTTTGCCTGGGAGAGCAGGGCCAGGGAGAAACATGGAGGGCAGGAGGACACAGCAGTTGTCTGCATTGTTGGACTAACAAATACACACAAATAATGACATACGGCAATGTTCCCAAGCAGTTAAAAACAGAGAATAATTAGCAGAGCCCTCACTAAATGCACAGGCAGAAACACAGCGAAGTCATGGGAAGACTTCTGTCAACGTGAGGGCACATTTTGGAACAGGCACCAAAAGACACATCCGTGATTAGTGAATTTTAGACACCTACATCCTTCCCTGCAATATGCCTTCAAGCCTGGCCTCTAGTCTTTTTTGCAGCCTAAAAGGAGCAGAGAGGTTGAAAGAATCCATGAGAAGAAATATCACTGACGAGGGTTGAGGTTTCAAGGAAAATTGCTTCCAGCAGGACTGGAGTTGAGCTCAGGATCCCTCTGTCAAATTGGACCTGATGTGAAATTCCAGCTCCCATCTGAGTTGCAGGAAAGTTTAGGTCTGAAATCCCAAGCTTCTGTGCTCTGCAGCTGGAAAATCAGAGTCCTGTGGGACCCCAACTTCTGATTCACAGTAGATCACACAAATTTGAGCTTCTACTTGTGTTCGCTCAACTGGATAAAGTGTCACGTTTGGAAGAGTGAGACTAGGAGGCTCATTTTAGTGCCAGTGACTTCACTTTGTGTTTCTTTTAAATGAACATGGCAGAAAAAACATTCTTAAAAAAGCCAAAGTTCATTCAAAAAGACAAACTCTATGATTTTATTTCCTGATTGAATACAAAGTAGTCACTTCTTCAGCACAAAAGCCCCACACCAAAATGAAGAAGCCCTGGCAGAAAGTTTTCATAGAGTCATAGAATGGTTTGGGTTGGAAGAGACCTCAAAGATCATTTCATTCCAACCCCCTGCCACGGGCAGGGACACCTTCCACTATTCCGGGTTGCTCCAAACCCCATCCAACCTGGTCTTGGACACTTCCAGGGATGGGGCAGCCACAGCTTTTCTACAACCTATGTCAGTGCTTCATCAACCTATGAGTAAAGAATTCTTTCTTAATATCTAATCTAACCCTCTGTCAGCTTGAAACCATTCCCCCTTTTCCTGTCACCATATGCTCCTGTTCAGAGTCCTTGTTTTGACATGGAAACAAGCTGCCTTGGAATGCCCTGGAAATATAAACATAATTTATGTATATATTAACTCCTCCAAGAACTTCACAGCATCACAGTGCTCATCATGTGCTGCAGGGACTGACAAAGAGGTGTCTGCCCTCATCTGCCCCCATCCCCACTGCCATTAGGGAGCTGTTGCCTCCTGATCATCATCTGTGTGATGCACAAACGTCCAAGCAGGATTTCTCCCTCAGTACAGGCCACCTGCAAACCTGTAGAATAACAGGACAGATTCGCCACTGCAGGAGAAATCACCAGGCAAACTTAAAAGAAGATGTGGCAGAGGGGAAAGGAGAGGAGGGGGTGGAAATCAGTCACCAGACAGGATGGCAGAGGGAAGCAGAGAGGTGAGCTGTGCTGAGAAAAGGGATTAGCCACAGTGCACGGCCCCCAGGGCCAGCAGAAAGCCTGACAGATTCTGATCTGCAGTGCTGTGACCTTCCCAAATCAATCTGGTGCCCCTGCTCTACCTGCCTTGAAGAGACAAGGACATGATTCTTCTGCTGCCCACCTGCCTGCCCCACCAGTTCCATGTGCTCTGGAAGGCATTTCCAACAGCCACGTGGGACCCCCCTTTTTGGAGGAGAGAAGGGCAAGGTTCCTATTGTGGCCAAGCTCAAAGTGCAAGGTTATGGCTTGGCAATGCATTTGTCATGGAATGAAGCCCTGCAGGAACAGGTTATCTAATCCAATCTCACTGCAATGATCAGGGACACCTTCCACTATCTCAGGTTGCTCCAAGCCCTGTCCAACCTGGCCTTGAACACTTCCAGGGATGGGGCAGCCACAGCTTCTCTGGGCAACTTGTGCCAGGGACTCCCCACCCTCATTGTAATCAACTTGCTTCTTATGCCTAATCTAAATTGAACCTTCTTCACTTTAAAACCATCACCCTTTGTCCTATTGCAACAGCCCTGCTAAAAAGTCTGTCCTCATCTTTCTTGCTGCCCCTTTAGGCCCTGGAAGGGGCTCTCAGGTCTCCCTGGAGCCTTCTCTTCTCCGGCTGAACACCCCCACCTCTCCCAGCTCCAGAGCAGAGGGGTTCCAGCCCTTGAAGCATCTCTGTGGCCTCCTCTGGACCTGCTCCAAGAGGTCCATTCATATGTCCCTTCCCAACCGCCCCTTCCAGGCAATCAAAGCTGGCCCATGCCTTGGCATCCCAAAACCCTGGGATACTGAGAGTGTGGCAGCCACAGGAAGAGAGATGCACGTTGCAGGGGTGGAAAGGGAAGCTCAGTCAGAGATCCCTTCCATGACTGGAGGGCTCTGGCTGCCTGTGATCAGGCATGCAAGATCCAGGGAAAACCAACATCCCATCCCATTCTTGGAGAGAGAGATCCAGCTGCTGTTGCTGTCCATGAATTGCTCCCCTTACTGGTCAGACCCCGTGGGCCGGGACAGAACAGGAGTCTCCACACTCAAGACTTTCACTTTAAAAAAAAAACCCAACAACTATTTAATATCAGTTTTTCTGAGTCTCTGGGGAAGGACTCATAAACTCTCACAGTAAGTCAAGGGCTTTGCAGACCTCAGCTGCTCCTGCTGCACGTGCAAGGGGGATTTCTCCGTCCCTGCCTTCCCAAGAATGAACATCTGGCCACACATACATTAAATAAATACCTTGGTGTAAAGCTCACCTTATAAAGGCCCATTCCTCTTGCCTTTCTCTCAGCACGTTTTCCTGCCAGCCCTACCTTGTGGAGTCTCTGGTGTCCTGTCATGTGGCTGTGCCCACACTGAGCTTTGCCCAGAGTCACAGCCCTCACTTGACTCTCTCTCCTGTACTCAGACACTTGCTCCCATAAAAATCCTGGGAATGGAAAATCTTGGAGGCCTTTCCCTCCTGGTTGAAATAGAGATGATTTCCTTTGTGCAAAGGGCAGCCACTGGTCCATTAACTGTGATCCCTGGAAACTTTGCTGGCAGAGGAGCAGGAGACAATGTGGATCAAAGTTCCCTCCAGCCTCCATCATACCTCTGGCCAGGCTTCAAGTTGCTGATTTAGGAAAAAGCAGCTCAACCAAATCATCTCACGTGTATCCAACTGATCAGTGCTTTGCAGGGATGTAGGAGAGGGTGAGATTTCAGCTGATGATCGGTTGAGGTTGGTCAGCCTTGTCATCCAAAGAGAAGCCAGCCTGTGAGGGTCTTGAGACAGGTCTCTGTGATCCATGAAAAGCAGCTTCTGCTGGTGGCAGAACTGTCTCACCCTCAGCAGCACTGGGAAAGAGACACTTTTATCCATGTGGAACAAGCTTACATGGGTTGCACCAGAGCAGAAACCAAATCAGGCGAGATCAAATCCTGGGTGAAAACTCCAGAAAGTTCTTGTGTCTCCCCCTTCCAGCCCAAACCACAGGCACTGCACCACAAGGATCCAGAGCTGGTTGCCACAGCATGAAAGCACAAAGGTCACAAACAGTACTTGACAGAATCATAGAATTGCAGAATGTTTTGGGTTGGAAGGGACCTTAAAGCTCATCTCGTTCCACCCCCTGCCATGGGCAGGAAAACCTTCCATTAGACCAGGTTGCTCAGAGCCTCATAGGGTTGGAGGAGGGGTGGGGAAAAGCTTCATTCCTTCACTGGATCTCACATAACAACACTACAGAGTCTGGTAAAAAGGGAAAAATGGCTATTTATTTCATTTAAAGGCTCTTAATGTGACTGAGCTGAAGTTGACCAACACGGAAAACTCTACAGGATAGTATCAGCTGCCAGGAGTGCAGTGGGGTGGTGACTATCACTTCAATAAATACCCCAAACTTGATCCCATGCACTCAGTCTCACCAACTGAAGGCCTCAGGGTGCTTGGGACAGGGGGGTGGTAAAATGATCATTGCCAAAAGCGGGGAAAATGAGAGAAAGAGGATCCTTCCAACATCACCCAGCAAGCCAGGGCACTGCCCCAGGACAGTGTTCATTCCCTAGGTGATCATGTCCTTCCCACCAAACCACTGCAACCTCAGGATTCACAATCCCTGGGAGTATAGTAGGGATCCTTTAGTTACTCAGACCAGGTGGGATTTGCAAATTAACTCTTGTAGGAGTATTACAGACTTGGTCCAAAACCCTCATCACTGTGGACAGTCCGTAGGTTCTGTGCTGAGTAGAAAGGTCTGACCTCCAAGGACCCTTAACAGTGCAAGATTAAACAGAACCTAAACCCTAGATGCAAGTTTGAAAAGCAATCATTACTGAAAATAATTATAATCTCCTTATTTAAAAATAAACCTCGGCGTTTTCGAGCCAAGAAGCTGCTTATCAGAAATCTCGGAACGCTGCAACTCCAAGACTCGAAATCTCATCTAAAGAGCACATTGTCATTCTTGCAGCTGAAGTGTAGGCCAATTTCTCTTTAATAAAATAAGATCTTCCTTGGAGGAGATTGTGTGTTGCTGATAATTATCTGATGACATGTTGAGGTTTAGCAGATGGATTAATTTCATTTTACATTATGCTGTTAGTGCCACTGGAGGGGTGTGTGGCTGCATCCTTTTGGGTATTAACTTAAAGAGCTTGTAGTGTACTTTTTAGACACTAGAAACAGCTGGGCTAAAAACAAACCTCCACTGATTTTTTTGGGGGAAGGGCATCTATTGTGGATCTCATAGGGAAAGGCCACACTCAGCCTGTTAACTGAAGATGAAGGATGCTCCAGGTGTCCAGGTCCCAGTTTGAGCCTCAGGAGACCTAGGTGAGGCAGCAAACTGTGCATGAAACATCAATCCCAACACGGTACCAACTGAATATTATGAGTTGTGATGTCCCTTAAGGCTTTCTCCCACCTGCAGCGCTGGGAGCTGGGCAACTTTCTGCCCTCCAGCAGCACTTGCTGCCAAACAACTCAGACCTCTTGATCTGCAGAAGCAATCTTCTGTGCTCTCTGCTGCAGCCTGTACACACAGCAAAACAAATGGCTGCATCCACCATACAGAGTGCATGTTTGTTTTAAAGATACTTCCCAATCTATCCATCCCTGCTTCCCAGAAGATTTATTATACACGGGCACGTGCAACAGGGGAACCGGGAGGCTGCTGCTCTCGGAATATTAAACAAATAAATTGGTTGCCCTCTCAGATAGCTTTTTTCTCCCAAGATGACCCAGGCTACTGAAAAGCTAATCCAGCTTTCTACGAACTGGAAATGGATGCGTGGAGTTCAAGAGGGCTCAGCTATCGAGCTCAGCTCAGATGAACAGCAAAGGTGGAAAACAGGACAATGAAATGACTCTAAAGAAGGGTATTGACTGATTATCGTGTGGGATGGCTGGAAGAAACCTGAGTGGTATCTACAGAAAATAATACTGAGAGTAGCATCTGTTACACTTTGAAACATTCTCCAAGGGGGGGAGAAGATGGGAAACTCCATTACCCTCAGCAGGAACATTCAGGTTGGGCAAAATAACCTTACAGGGAAGAAATAACCTGGCATTGACTTACATTACCGTTCCCTAAAGCCTTGTCCTGCTGTGATGGAACTCCAGGGAACTAAGTGGAGTTCAGAGATTGCTGCCACTCTGAGAGGCTAGGCCTCTACAAGGGCTGTAGGGGAGAGTCAAAGTTGGCTTTGATATGACTTTATGCCCTCCTAATACCAGCCTGCTCTGACACAACAGCCAGGGGTTGAACTGACACTCCCAGGTTTTATAACTTCTTTTCAAAGTCAGGTTAGATGGGGTTTGGAGCAACTTCAGTGGAAGGTGTCCCTGCCCATGGCAGGGGTTTGGAACTGGATTATCCTGAAGGTCCCTTCCAACCCAAATCATTCTTTGATCTATAAAACCATGACACAAAAACCATGTCACGAGGCTGTTTTGTTAGTGGGTATTCCCACTTGTTTGGATGCATTTTGGGGGACATGGGCCACACTGCCAATCCCAACGTGGCTGGAAGAAGGAAAGCTGCTGGATTTTCAGCTGATGGTCCCTCAGTGACACTGTTGCTCCCTCCCAGTCACAGCAGCTGAGCAACAGCAGCATTCCACAGTGCAGCATGGAACTGGCACTCTGGGTTATTGCTGCACACAGAGTCCCTATTTTGGGAAGCTGTGCTTAAGAACATACTTTTTTTTCCCCCTCATTTATAACTTAGCACTGACTGGGACAGAGCAGAAAAATCCAGCAGGTTAGTGGACAAAATTTCAGAGGCAAGGACAAGTTGTTTAGCCTTGCCAAGGGCAGCAGCTCTCCATATGTCAGCTCCTTTTCCTCCTTCATCTCAAAGCTCCCAGGAGCTCAGTTGGATCTCACCAGACCTTGTCTCCAGCCTCTCTCAGCACGTGGAGACTGGTAGGTGTTTAAGCATTTCTCTTGAAAAAAATGACAGGCCCTGGGGCCCAGACTTGCAGTGAGAAGTGGTTCTCATTTCTGAGAGTGCCGCGGGTTCAGCCGAGGTCGGGGGGAGCGGCGCCGAGGGAAAGCCACTGGAAAATATAACTAACTTTCCCATCACTCACTCCCCTCCTTCCTCAGCAGCCTGTGGGCTTGCTGGAGACAACAAGGGAGTGGACAGGCTTGGAGAAACATGGGCAGCCTAGGTTTGGGCTGAGGGATTTGTGCTCCTCTTCATCCAAGGGTATATCCCCCAAGTGCACGTGCTGCCAAAGACAAGACACGCAGCAAGACGTGACCCCTCCAAGCCCAGCTCATTTAAAACAACCACCTGAAAGTCACCTCACAAATATTATAAGTGCCACAAAATATATATCCGTGTAAAAATACACACCAGCAACACAGTGCAGCCTGTACCCTCTGAGTTTAGTGGGCAGAGATGCTCTGCCTGATCGTGCACCTGCACATTCGCTCACATGGGGTTCCCGCTCCTTCCTTGGGTTTCCAACCCCCTAAAAATAGAGCATCTCCTTGGAGCATAGTGAGAAACCTTTGCTGTTCCCTAGAAAGGGTTGCCAGTGCCATGGATGGCAAAGCATTCCAGCAGGTCACCTGTCTCGGGAACCACCAGGATGAACTTGCAAAATCAGAACTATGCAGGACCTACTTATTTCAATGAAACACGTCCTTGCTCCAACCCTAAACAAAGTTCTCCTGCCACTGTGAGTTTTAACATTACTAAAAGAGGGGAGTTATGAGCATGATGACCAAAGAGTGAAGTTAATTGGATCAGCCAGAATTGTTTATTGTTGCTACCACAAAGCCCCTGGTTACAGCTGACTTGGAGCTCACCCCTGAGCTGAGTCACCTTGGCTTCCTGAAATCCTCTGACTCTGGTTAGAGGGTCTTGGCAAGGTGCAGGTCTGGGCAAGGCAAGCTGCTCGCCTGGGGGGAGATGTCCTGGCAGTCTGTCCTGAAATGCTACAGGGAAAGAGTGAAAGGGGAACAGGGATTGTTGCCAAAGGAAGCACGACAAAAGCCAGTCTCTGAAATCCGATGCCATGTTGAAGAGCAACGTTAATTCTGTGAGCAACTCAGGCTCTACATTTGCTTTGATTTCTTTTTACAATCCATTTGCTGCTATAAGAGAGAACATCACTAATAAACTGCAATCAGAGTGGTTTTTTAACTGTGGGATCCTGATTCAATGCAAAGATTTCTTTTTTGCACCTGTGATTTCTGCATGAGGATTTAGGATTACATCCCTTATTTGTGCTTGGCTCTGCATCAAGAGGAATATCCCATTTTTTAAGGCTGCTGGGGTCACATTTTAGCTGAGGAGATGTGATGTCAGTGCTGAAGGTGCTTTGGTCCTCCAAGACAGTCATTACACCCACCCACAGCACTAATCCAAACCATGTGTCAGGGTTGGTTTGTGCATGTGGAGGCCACATTTATTATATTTTATAGGAGCTATACATTAAACTTTACTCCCCAAACTCCTATCATTTTCCTAACAACTTACCACCCTGCACTCATGCAAAGCAGCAAGACTTCTGAAGGGATTATACTGGGCTTCGACATTGAGCAGCAGCTCAATAAGAAGACAAACAGCCCATCCTTTGCTGTCCAAAATTGCTCCCCAGAGAGAACACCCCTCTATTAACACTAATCATAAAATCATATAATAGAACCACAGAATGGTTTGGCTCAGAAGGGACCTTCAAGATCATCTAGTTCCAATCCCCTGCCACAGGCAGGGACACCTCCCACTAGACCAGGTTGCTCCAAGCCCCATTCAATCTGGCCTTGAACACTTCCAGGGATCTGGAATCCTTCAGTGACATTTTACCTGGCATCATAAACCTTCTGCCACATTTCTGGCAAACCCTTGTCACCCTGTCTCATCATCAGCTCCTCTCTCATGACATAATTCAGGAGGAGCAGTTCTGGGTCCTGGCCAGGTAGACTTGGCACTGGGTTCCTGGCAGGGATGTGGGATGTGCTTCCTACAGCCTTCCCTGACTCCAGCCTCAATGCAAATGGAAATAAAGAGCAATCCAGCCTCTGCCTGCAGGAAACACCCATGACAGCTGCATCTGCATGGAGTGTTGTGTTGTTTGGTGTCATGTCACTGCTTAAAGGTTGACAGATTTGGTCCCACGAGGAGCTGCAATTAAGTGCCAGGCTCCCCTTTTTTATTCATCTCATTTCACTGTGCTGGAAAGGCAGCAGTGAAACCCCAGCTCTGCTGGAGGGACCAGTAAAACTCTGACCAGGCACAGCCAAAACTTCCCCCAAGGTGTCAAGAACAGAGGGAAGAGTGAGTAGACTCCAACTCCACTTTCCCCTCCAGCCATCCATCTACTTGGATATTTATTTGATCTTCTGTCACTGCAATATCCGAGTGTTCACAGCACATCACCATTCACGCCAAAGCTGAATGAAAATCCTTAGCGGTGTTTACGTGCTGTGATGCCCCATCAGTGCCCACAGTCACCTCCCCTGCATACGAATGAAAGAGAGAGATCCTCTCCTCCTTCCCACTGACAATTCACACGGGGACAGAGATTTGCCGAGGGCTCCCCGGGTGCACATTCGTGATCTCGGATGAATAATGGTTTAGTTTATTGGAAATTCGCTTTTCATTTTACTTCAATTAAGTGACCGGCGAAATCAATCACACACCTTCTGCAAACACTAAATCTTCCAGAGGGAAAATATTTATCAAGTCCCAAGCCACCAGCTTTAGTCCCTTTATCCCTCTTGCTCTCTTGAATTGCTTTGCAATGTAGAGGGGAAAAAAAAAGAAAAAAAGTCAACTTGACAAACTGGAACTTCAGAGGATAAAAAATAGATTTTGAAGCAGCGATGAAGGTGCTCAATAGAGAAACAGCCTGTGGAGTGTAGCAGAGACAAATCCAGGTGGTTCTGTGCATGTATCTAAGTGTCACTGAGATGACAGAACCTGAGGGAGCAGCATGAAGCTGTGTCAGGGGAGGTTTGGGTTGGGTATAGCTAAAGGTTATTCCCCCACAGGGTGGTTGGGCACTGAACAGGCTCCCCAGGGCAGTGATCTTGGCCCTAAGGCTGCCAGAGCTCAAGGAGTGCTTGGACAACACTCTCAGGCATGTGATGGGATTGTTGGCGTGTCCTGTGCAGGGTCAGGCGTTGAACTCGATGATCCTGATGGGTCCCTTCCAACTCAGGATATTCTGTGGTTCTATCACATGGCTGAGATGAGCCCCTCTGCACAGTTACTATATTTAGTAATTTTTAACATTCTCTGAGACTTCTACTGTAGGTATGAAAACTCCACAAACCAGAAGATGGTTAAACTGAAAGTTTGTTGTTTGATTCTGCAGGACTCCTCCATTTGGCACCAGCAGGAATCTGCCATCAGGGACCCGAAGCGGAGCAGCGACTGCTTTGGCAGACTTCAAATTAAACTGGGTTTGTCTCAAGCATCAGGTCATGGTGAAGCCTCATCTCGTTATACCTGGCTGAGCCTGGCTCACAGCACAGTGCTCAGGGATGGACAGGTTGTTTTTGGCAATACCCACATCAGTATTCCTGAGGATTTACGTCTGTGCTGCCTTTTCATCCCAAAGCCGTTGCTTTTGCCAACTACAGGGATCCCGTTCCCATTCCACTCACAGTTCTTATTTTCTGAGTGTTGGGACATTGCAGAAGCATCACCCACAACCCAAACTCAGCTAAGAGGAGAATCTGTAGTTTCATCTTCATCCACATCCAGATTTCCTTAAAGTGGGATTAATAGAGACCGGGCTTTCCTCGCTTCCTTGCTTACACAGTCTGGGATTTTCTGCTGGATTTGGAAATGTCACCCATGAAACTGGTCCTCAGGAGAGTGTAGTGACTGCAGACACTTGTCTGCTGGCAGAGGACAGTGGAATTCAGCTGCCCTGCGACTCCCTGGAGGGAGCTCTGAGGTGTGTAAAGGTCCAAACTCCCAAGAACACTGGGGCTGAAATCCTCGCTGCTGACATCCAGGGAAGCAGCTCATTTATAACACTGCAGGCACTGGAGATTCTTTTAAAGAGCTGCTGCTTCACCAGATGCTTTTCCACCCTCCTTTTGCACCAGGAGACAATGCTGAGTGGCAAAGGACGTAAATCTGAGCTGCAGATCGTGTGCTAAATGAGGTTGGGGCTTTACCTTGGACTTCCAAGGCATGGGGATGGCATTGCAAGGTGGAAACAAGATCAGACTGCTCAGCACAATCAGGGTCCCTCCTAGGACCACCAGGACTATGACACAGTGGTGGGATCTCCTGTGTAAAATCCTTGAAAAAAAAGCTTTAGAGAACAGAGGCATTTTGGTGAGGGAAACCTTTCCTAGCAACCTCTAATCTAATACATGTGAGAGAAAATGAAAAAATTTGGTGATTCTAGTGTGGACTAAGCAGAACCATTAAAAAACATCTGTCTGAGGAAACACCACATGCAAACAACACTCAACTGTCCCACTGACTAACCCACAGAAGATCTGAGTGAAAACAGTTCTCATCCCAGGCACAGAGAGGCTGATTCCTAAAGAAAGTCTCTGTTTGGGATTTGACCTGGAGCATGGAAAGCCAGAGGGAGTTGTCCTTCAATTTGAGTTGGCCTTAGACTGGTCACCATGAGATCACTGTGTTAGATGCCCAAAAAGAGCTGAGGAGCTGAACTGGATACCCATCCCATTCCATGGTTTCTCCTGCCTCTCCCAGCTGACCCATTCCTGGGATGAGGGATGGAAATGGTCCAGCCAAAAAGATCAGAGCCATGGCAGGGACCAGAAGCCACCAGCAGACAACACACAGGCACCAAAGTGGTTTGGACATGCCGGGACTGAGGTTGAATAAATCAATCCAAAACCTTTGAGAAGCTTGAGGGCAGGGTCAGGAGTTTAAGATGTTGCTCAGTGATCAGAAGGGGCTTTCAGACAGGCAAAAATCAGCAGTGCAGCAGCAGAGACAGCTGGAAGGTTTTGTTCCACATGAGAAGACAACAGATCTCCTGAGCCAGGGACACAGCCTTCTGCAGCCCAGCATTCCCATGGGATCCAAGTGGCTCTCCTCTTGCTTGCTTTGTCCTAAGTTTAATGTCCCACTTCTATCCCTTTGCCTCCCACAACAAACCACTGCTGGGATGTTTCCTTGCTTCATATGCCAGTGTGTAACAACCATATCCTTGTTTCCCATCCCACAACATCCCTGCATCCCTTTTCCTGATTCTAATACAAAGCCTTTTTCCCTCTGAAACTGCACTAGTCATCCAGCATTCCTTAACAAACGTTGCCTTCCCAACCTTCAGCCTGCCCATGCAAGCTCCACCTGGAAAGCAGAGATGGATTAGAATAGATATAAGGAAAGAATTCTTCCCTGTGAAGAACCTGGCACAGGTTGCCCAGAGAAGCTGTGGCTGCCCCATCCCTGGAAGTGTCCAAGGCCAGGTTGGATGGGGCTTGGAGCAACCTGGGCTAGTGGAAGTTGTCTCTGCCCATGGCAGGGGGGTGGAACTGGGTGATCTTTAAGGTCCCTTCCAAACCAAAGCATTCTCTGATAACAGTCAATGTGCACATTGCTTTTGCCTCCACTCTTTCCATCTCTCCTTTCCCTTCCCACAGCTTTGTCCTAACTCTTCCCTTCTCAGGTATGGATACTAAACTGCAAGAAAAGAGAAAAGGGTTCATTTAGTGAAGTTTCCACAGATGGTCTCAAAACTCTTCACATCCTCTCTAGATGCTCCATTTACTACTCCTTCACACACAGCAGCTGAAGCTCTGGAGAATATTATGACTCAGTGTTTTTTTAGGCTCTGGTTCACAGGAAACTTCTATAGCCACGCAAAAAGGTGACAAAGAAAAGCAAAGCAATAATAGATACTATAAGCAAAACTTTGTGTATGACATTCCTAACAAGAAAATGGAGTCCATAAATGCCTACAGAACAGTTAATACCACTCCAGTTGTTTTGAAGGCCTAAGCTGGATTTGGTCAGGATGTTGAGGTCCATAACCTCAGCCTGCTGGCTTGGTCTGTGAGGCACTATTGATTTAAAACAACCACAAGGAGGTCAGGACAAAAATCTTAACAACTTTAGCTTAACATGCCAAAACATTAGTGCAATCCAGAAAAATACGATGGCCCCCGTTCTACCACAGCTCCAGCTTCTTCCATTTGGAGTTTTAATGCTCCTGTCCAAATGCTAACCTAGTCCAAACACACTTATCTTAAAGGTTAAAGCAAAATTGATACTTTGGGATCCCAAACTCCAGCTCAGTGCATTGCTCCCAGCGAAACCATTTGACTGAGGACCAAATAAATTCCATGCACAACTCCAATAAAGCAATTCCAACGGGCAGAAAGACTTCAGAGATTTATCTGGTTGCAGGACAAGGTCATCTTTTCATGCAAAAATCAGCAACTTTCCTGTGAATCTCATTTAAGTGGCAAGAGAATAACAATTCATTTCAATTCTTTATGGATCTTCATCCATCGCTTCCTGCGGACAGAGGCTCTTCCAGGCGTGTCCAGTGATGTGTTTCTATCAATGGTTATTGATGTTTTTCAATTACTTCTGTGACACTTTCTGAAATACATTTGTATGTGGAAAGCACTCCATATAATCCCATCCCAGCACTTTCCAGGCTGGGATCCTCTTATTGCTGAGCTGGGCTCACAGCTCTGCAGTTTGTGAGGCAGCTCTTCACTGCTTGGCCAACATGTTCCTTGGTGCCATCCCATGGACACTTTCATTGCCAGGATAACTCCTGATCTCTCTCTGGATCCAGCTAACGTGGATTAGGATCAGATCTCTCAAAAGCATCCCTATGCACTAAAATTTTCTCAAAATATCTTTGAAATCACTGGAGTCACGTCCTGGAATAAAGATCCCTGCAATAATATTCCCAAGTGTGGTTATTTCGCCTCTCAATCCCTCCCTCCAATATTTTTTTTTTCCCCAGCCTTTCCTGCTTATTTTTCTCACTAATTTCTGAGTCTGCAATTGTACTTTCTTTGAAACATCACACTACAGTACCAAAAAAATCTCTTAGCATCTCTGCATTTCTTGCTACCAAATATTATCCTGCGCTGCAGTTTATGCAGAGACTGTTAAATAATTAAAAAAGCTGTGTTGAATGAAGACTTTGCCTTGCTGGCAGCATTCCCAAAATCCGTGCCCTCAGCTCCCAAGCAGCCCAGTAGTCTCTCCAACGTGATCACTTCTTCCATCAAACTTTCTGCACACCAAGAAATGACAAATGAAACCAGACCTCGGCGCCTTCCATTTTCGCCTTGTTTCTCTGTGAAAAAACTCAAACTCTGCTGTGACTGCTCCATCCACACAAACCCCTGGATCTTATGCAGGATCGTTCCAAAACGCAGTGCATTTCATCCAAGGAACCAAATGTCCTCATGGAAACTACACAGTTAGCACAAAACCACAGCTCTACCACAAAATGAACTAAACCAGATCAGGAGCTGAACCGACGGGAGGAACATTTTTTCGCATAAAAAAAAAAAAAATATCCTTCTTTGATTTTTCATTCCTGACTTTTATCATAAATTTATGAAATGCCTTCAACACCAATTTGGGGAACTAAAATTCTTGTTTTCGCTGAAATTAAAGACCACGGGCAGCACTGAGCCATTGGTTTCATGGCCAAGCACAGCTCTGCCCGACGGCATTTCCCTTTCCGCGCTGGTACTAAGAGCATTTTTTTCTCTCTCTCCCACTGTGGCTACAGACCTGCCTCCTCCACTCTTCCTACCACCCTTCTCAGCTTTTCAGATGCTAATTGCTTTTCTCACCAAATTGAAGGCTTAATTAGATTAAAGGAAGAACAATAATTGTGTCTAACTAGTATTTAACTGGGATTTTGCTGTTTCTTTTCAGATCTCGTGAGGAGATTTCTACAGTAAAACTGAGTGCCCATTTGTTTGTAGTTCTATCTGTTGATGCAGTAGAAGATATTTTGCCTCTTCTTGCAGATTTGACACACGTGTATCATTCCATCAGTCTGGATGCAGAATCACCACAGATAAATCCACAGTAGTAATTTAGAAGATCCATATATATATATTGTTATTGTACCCACCACATCTGTCTTTGGGTTGTTTTATATATATTTGAAATGGACACAGCTAAATAATAAATTAGACATATAATCATCATTATTGCATTTAATATTTTATAGTACCTGTCAATGGTGGACAACAAAAGGGATTTCTTTACCATTATCAGTGAATCGAGGTGATTTTCCAGTAAACTGAACAGAAACACTTGTGGCAGGAGGGTTGTTGGTGGAACAGTCAAACCCTGAAGGTCAGGACACCCAGGTACCTGAGCAGACCACTTCAAACAGCTTCACCCCTCACCTCCACATTCACTGTCTGGAGGTATCCCAGACATTTAGAGAGCTGGAATTCAGGGAAAAAAACTCCTGGTTGCAGGATTTTTTTCTGGGTAAGCCACAGCAGCCCTGTCCTTGGCAAAGCCTGGCAGGATCCATCACAAACTAGAAGCTATTTTCTGCCTCAGACAGAGACAACCACATCCCTCCTCGATGCTGCCTCAAACTTTAATTGTTAATAAGGAAACCAGCAACTGGCTGAGGTCCTTCCTGACTCTCCTTTCCCATCCCACTTCTTCAGTGCTTACTTAGGACTGCACTGAACTTGGCAAAAGCCCCTTAAGGGAGGAATATTGCTTAGGAACCTCCTCTAAGCAAACTGTAGGGATTAAAGGTATGAATAACCCAGTACATCAGCAAGATAAAAGTGTTCCCTCCAACAAAAAAAAAGCCATAGGGGGCTTTCTCTTTGCAGAATAAGTCAGGCAAACTTCTATGTTTGGTCTGCAAAACATCCTCCTGCCAAAAGCTCTGGAAATGGGGTGCAATAAAGAAGCTGTTGCCTGTCGGGAGGGTTTGATGAGGAATATGAGTGAAGGGAGATAGGAGTTTATCTATGCGAGCTGAAACAGGAGCTGGAGAGGTTTAAATCCTCTGGATAATCAAAATTAGATTAAATTCTTGGTGCAGGACCCGATTCAAAATGAATTGTAATTATAATGAAAAGCTCTACAGTAAAAGCATTTTCTTACAGGGCTTTTTTTTATCTTGAAAGATTCCCCAAGTCACAAGTGGCCTGTGGTTTTCTGCAGGATGGGATGCAGTGCATGACGATAAACCTTGCACATAAGGCAGATTGTTTTCTAGCTGGAAAGAGGAGAAGAAAGACAAGCAAAAAGGGAGGGCAGTTTGGCTTGGACACACAGGCTCAGTGTCTACAGACCAAATCACCAGGTAGATCCACAGTATCATGGAATCGTTAAGGCTGGAAAAGAACTCTAAGTATCTCCAGCAGTTGTAGGAGAATCGAAAAGAAATAATCAAAAATAAACATAATGCACCATAATTGCCCCACAGGGCAGTGTAACCTGCCTGGCAAATTCAACCTCTTGCTACCTCTAGAGGGTTTTTTAGGAAGGTAGTCAGGCAGAGGTCAAACACATCTGGTTTTGGTCAGCTATGAGACCAGACAGGGAAAACAGGGACTCTGATTCACACTGAAACCTCCTTACTCTGCCCAGTGCTATAAAATAGATATAAAAAAGATGTAAACGTGACAAACATCCATCTCAGCTGATCTATGTGCTGTTATCCAGAACAGGGTAAGGTGACCTCAGGGCAATAAAGGATGGGTTGACATAGGACACTCAAAACCAAGAATAATTCCCTGAGCAAAACTCTCACCACCTCTTTCTTTACTTGTTTTGTACTTGTACATCCTGTCAGCTCCTTGTTGAATTCACAGTGAGGTCCCTGATCCTCACATCAGCCCAGAGGACGTCATGGAATCACAGAATGGTTTGAGTTGGAAGGAACCTTAATGATCATCTCATTCAAACCCCACTTCCTGGGGCAGGGACACCTTCCACTAGACCAGGTTGCTCAAAGGCCAGGTCAACATGGTCTTGAACACTTCCAGGGATGAGGCACCCGACTTTCCAAGACAAACCACAGACTGGAAGGCTGGTGGCATCTCTGATGGCCATCAACTGATGGCCACATGAGAGCAGATCTCAGCAAAGTCATTTTGGAGGGCTCTGCTCCAACACTGGTTTCCTCCACGGGACAAACCAGACTTGTCACCTCTCCCTCCCGTGGCCTGGAGCACTCAGCACTTGTTTACAAAGTTTCTGCAGTTTTGCTTAATTTAGAGCAGGCTCTTCTGGTGAGTGTCACCAGTTCCACTTGGCTGGCTTTGACAAGCTCAATGTGACTGCTGGGAACTGAGACAACCCTTCCAGAGCTCTCACTCTGATTGTCCGTGTCTTTCTCTCCCTGAAGCATCTTTTGAGTGGAAGGAGGAGAGAGGAGTGAATGCTGTTGGATCAAACAGCACAGAGGCATTTGCAAAATGGCCTCAGGAACGGGTCACTGCCCAAGGCCTGAGTAACCTCAGGCGTTCGAGCCTTGCTTTGACAACAAATAGTTTAAAGGAAAGAACATTTTCCTCCTGAAAGAAATCAGTGGTAAGTCCAAGTCAGATGCTTCCAGAGACAGCAGTACTCCCGGTCTTTAGGTTAAAATGAAAGTTTCATCTTCCCTGTTTGGACCAAGGCGCAGAAAACACAAAGATTTTCCCCTAAATCCCACAGACTTGGTAACCAACACTCAAACAGAGCCTCCATTTCCTATTCTCTGCCTCATCCCTCATTGTTTCACATGTCTCTTTTTACACTGTCTTTACAAGGGCACCATCACTCTCAACGTTTGATGTGTTGGCACTGGCAAGGTCAGTGGCCCCAAATCTCATGTCTCTCATGTTCTTTACACTTGTCCTCAAAAAAAAAAAAAAAGGGGGCAAAAAACAAAGGCAAGAAACTCAGCTAAAAGCAAGGATGCAAATCTTAAATTCAACACTGTGACTCTCGTGCCCCTGTCTTCCCTGGATCTTTGTGGTGTGTTGCAGCCATGCCCTGCCTATACAAACACAGATGGATCCATGGGTACATCACATGGATCCACCTGGTTGGCCAGATCTTTGACCCACTGCCTAGATCAGTACATGATGCCCCAATCCTGCACCACAGGAGCTCAGGCAAAGCCTCATTACAGACCACACTCAGCCTCCTGGTCTGAAAGAAAAGAGATTCCAGAGGTTTGCAAGAGTAGACAACTGCAAACTACATGACATGAGCCAACCTAAGAGTAGGGGTCCATGGAGTAGCTGTTGGAAGCAGTGGTGTGGAAGGGAAGGGTGCTGGCAGGAGGCACCAGCAGCCCCCTGAAGATTGAGGGAGCACTAATGAAGAAAAATAACACACCAAGAGCCAAACTGGAAAAGCATCAGAGCCCACAGGTGTAGGTTGTGTGGGGACCTGTTTTGTTGTGAAAAGCTGTCCACCTCTGCTGGCTTGGTTAAGAGGTATTAATTAGCCAAGTGGTCAATAAATACACTGACCAAGGTTTGACCATTATCTACTGAAGAGCAAAAAATGATGTGTTTGGGGAAAAAAGGGATAGAGCAGGAAACCTACACAGTCCTGCCCTGTGGCACTTGTCTGCCTCCTTCTCCCCCTCTGTCATCTCACCAAATACTTAAGAAAACCTGGAAAACAGGTCTCCTTTTCTCCCCTCTGGCAGATTGTGTTTCCTCGTTATTCACAATGACTGTAATTGTATTATTTCCATAACAACAGACTGTGAGATCAGGGAGCTGCAGATGATGGGTGGGAAAAGGAAATCAGCCTCACAGACGATCTTAACTTCTCCATGGTTCTTGTGTGCTGGGTGGGACTTCAGGAAAAGCCACACTTAAACTACTCTATGAAAAGTCACTGGAGCTACACTGGTATAGTCCAGTTGAGACCCCAGCTTGTGTTCCAAAACAGCAAAGGAAGGAGTGGGACAATGTGCAGCCTCTCTGCAGCTGATGTCAGGGCTGGAGGAGGAGATGGTCATGCACAAAGTCTGTTGTTTGTCAAGCCCTTTGTTCATGTCCCACGTTAAGCCCACACTTTGATTTGTGTCACAGTGAAGTCCTTCATCCTTATGTAAGAGGTGGAGCAGGTCAGCATCTCCCCCAAAAAAGCAGCAAGGAGGTTCTTTCTCCAGAGTGGCAGGGCAGGATCTGTGGTGTGAGCAGATGGGGAGAGCAAACAGCCCCTGAGCAGGAGCATCCACCCCAGTTCCATGGGTTGCAGAACGTCAATGCTCTTTAAGGGAATGACAAGTGACAGGAGAGAGGATGTCACCTTACAAAGCAAAAGCGGTCTCAGTCTTCTCACGCTAACATTCTGTCCCTCTGAAACTGCTTCACATCCCCAGAAAGAGATGGGAAAGGGAGGGAGGGAAACGTGCTGGCAGGAGCAATCAGCAGCCCCTGGAAGAGGCAAGGAGCACTAATGAAGGGAGAACATGCCAGGAGCTGAAGTAAAAAGCACCAGAGTTCACAGCCAGAGGGAGGGGAGCTATTTTGCTCTGAAAAGCTGTCCACCTCCACTGGGGTGTGCAGAGGCAGTTGTCACTGTCTCCGGGAGCACAGACGGGAGGCACCGAGGGCGATTTCCTGACTTGTCCCACGGTCACGCGGGACAGACACGTGGGAAGCACAGACCATGTTAGCTGTGTCCTCCCTTCACCTTAAAACTGAACGTGCACAGAAAGAATCACAGGATGGTTTGGGTTGGGAGGGATCTTAAAGATCATCCCGTTCCAAATCCCCTGTCACGGGCAGCGACACCTTCCACTCTCCGAGGTTGCTCCAAGGCCTGTCCAACCTGGCCTTGAACGCTTCCAGGGAAGAGGCATCCACAGGACAACTTGCTGCAGTGCCTCACCACCCTCACAGCCAAGAATTTCTTCCTAATATCTAAAGAACCCCCCAAGGCCAGATGGGTCAGGCAGAACAGCCTGGCTGACCAGCCGTCACTAAACCAAGTGTGGAAATGGCTCTAAAAACCAGCGGCTGTGGCAGGAAACACTCTTGGCTCTGGTGCAACCACGTGATACCAACGTCCACGTAGCAGGGATTTGGCTCACAGGGCACCTTGGGACTTCAGCCAAGGTGGCTGCTGTGACACTGGCCAGGAGAAAGCCATGGATTGCTCACGAGCGAGTTACTCGTCGTGTCAGCTGAATGGTTGGACTCCATGACCTTCAGGGTCTTTGCCAGCCTAAACATTTCCATGATTCTGTGATCCATGCAGCAGGCTGTGGATGTACTTAACACTTATGTAGAAGCAGAACAGACCATTTTTAATCCTACTGCTTTCCCAGTTTTCCCCAGCAAATACCAAACAGTCACAATTAGCCTGAAAAGAAAAATATCTCTAAGACGCATCCGGTCGGAGAGATGACCAACTACTTTGTGGTTTTCATTTAGGCACTTGGTAAGGGGAGAGGGTGAGGGGTGTTTTTAATAGCTCATTAGACAGCTTTCTCGAGTAGTCATTAAAATCTGCTAATTATCCCATGGTCTGAGAAAGAAGAAGAAAATCTCTCCCTCCGGATTATTCCGGCGCTGGCGAAAAATCTTCAAGGCCAACAAGTTGTCACTTTCAAACTTGGAAAATAAACTCCAGGAATTAACCTCATGTTGGGATTTTCACTGCACCTTTTCTGCCTTGTAAATGGTTTCTGTGGGGTCAGAGGTGAGTGGGTTTCCCGATGAGTTGCACCCAAAAGAGGTGGTTTTAAATGGCAAAGTGATGAAGGTTATAAGGGTTGTGTCAGAGTTTAACGTGGGTCTGGAAGAGAAGATGGAAGAACAGGCATTGTGATGGATTTGGCACCACTTTCACTGTCACTGCTGGAGATGTGACTACCAGCTCAGCCCATTTGAGCTGTTTCAGGAGATGCTCAACCCAGCAGTTTGATTCAGGGGTCAATGTTGTCCCAGGAAGATCCAAAAATATGGATACCCGGCACCACAGCTCTGGTAGGCACTGCTTAGCCACAGAAAGCTTGACAAGAGCCTTGAATAATCCATCATTTTGTGTTAGTGCTTAACATCTGACAGCAGGGATACATCTCAGCCCCTCTCATGTAGTGCTCGTGGCAGTATTGACCTGTGCAGACTAGTTAAAGACAGAAAAATTCAGGCTTCTTGGAAATATTGGCACAGAGCCTCTTGAAAGATGGTTCTGAGCCCTCATTTTAAATCAAATTAGTCATTCAATATATCTTCATCACATGAAGGATTTCCCTCTGAGCTCTGTGTTGTTTATAAAAGTCCATACCTTGGTGCTTAAGGCCCCAAGCTGAGCATGGGGAAGCTCATACCAGAAAAGCTTCATCCTCTGCTTTGAATTTTGGATCAGCAGGAGCCCCAGTGAGGAGTAGGACTAAATGACAACCCCTGGAGAATGTATTGCCTCATTAGCTTACACCTACAGACAGCTCTGAATGCTCATTTTAAAAGTTGAAGCCTATTTTCCAGCAGTTTCAGTGTCATGGTAGGAGAGATGTAGAAAATGGGAGTCACTCCTGGCTGAGGAATCCCCACGTGGATTTGCAGGATGGAGTTGAGAGCAACCTATAAGGGTTGTAGGACCACTAGCAGTGAGACTGGAGTCACAGAAACAGAGAAGAGAGCGTTTGGCAGGTTGTTAGAACCTTTCACAAGGACAAACTGAGCCAGCAAAGCTTATTCATCACAAAAAAATAGCGTGTTGACTCAGGCTCCCCAAAGAGAAAGGCATTAAAGCAAGCAAGCAAATAAAAACATTGCCCCTGAAAAGAAAGAAAACTTAGGATTTGTACTGTGTAAAATGAGTTGCAAATCCACAGACAGCTGGGGAATCCAGGTAAACAGAAGAAAAGCAAGGTCCTACTGAGGAATTGGCTGGAAGAGAGGAGCTGGGATTTCCCAGCTCTGAAGAAAATGACTCTGGTTTTTTTTTTTTTTATGAGCAGAAGTCAAGACACTGATCTTTCTCACAACCAAGGACTGATTCCCCCTGTGTCCTCCACAGCCTCCTTTTGCTGCACTGAAGCAGAGAAGGCACAAGTATCACCTCATTAACACCTTCCTGCAGCACCCATGAGTTCCATTTGATGCCTCAGCTCGGGAAACCTGAGGAGACCATGACTTGAGGGGTTGTGAATCCAGGACAGAGACCACTTTGTCACCTGAGCACTCCCTCACAGACAGTGAATCCAGACAAGATGAATCACAGGATTATTTAGTTTGCAAAAACCTCCAAGATCATCAAGTCTAATTGTTCTCCCAGCACTGCCAAGGCCACCACTAACCCATGTCCCCAAGTGCCACATCTACACACAGCTTTTAAATCCCTCCAGGAATGGGGACTCCACCACTGCCCTGGGCAGCTGTGCCACGGTTGGACAGCATTTTTGGTGAGGAATTTTTTCCCCAACCTCTTCTGGCACGACTTGAGGCCAGGAGGAGAAATCAGCTTTACTGCTGCTGGAAGGAAACAAGGTCTGCAAGGACCCAGGGGATGAAGGACCTGGAAGAGCTTTAACTGGAAGACACAGAATATCCCAGGCAACAAACAGGGAGAAAGATGGAGGGACAGCAGGAGTGGTGCAAGGGTGCCCAAATATGAGTGCTGATGCAGGTAAACAGGTTTCTGTATAAATATTTTTATCTGAGACTGAGCCTGGAGGATAATTCAACCCTCATTCATTAATGTCTGTGGCCAATTCAGCACCCTTCTGAAATATGGGTGACTCTGAAGGGTTCTTGTAGGTCCATGGACTTCCTGAAATAAGCTGGTAAGAGAGGAAAGGGAGAGGGCTTGTTGAATTCTCTCTCTCTCTCTTATTTTAAACACTCGAACAACCTGCAGGCTAAGAAAACAATAAAAAAAATATAGACTCCATTAAGCTACTTAGAAAAAAAAATCACTGCCTCTGGAGCGTTGAAGCTTGCCAATTTTCTGCCAGTCTCACTGTATTTGTTCTAGTCTGAGAAAGAAAGGAGGAGAAAGGGAAAGGGGAAAAAAAAATAAAGAGCACTAATAACAGATGAAAAACAACTGTATGAAACACTTAAATAACACGAGTTGCTCTGATTGTATTTCCCAACAGCTAGCCCTGGGATTGTGCTCTGCAGAAGAAAGTCATGCAAATGTGTAGTGAAAGCAAAGTAAATACACACCTCACACACACACACACACACATGAATAAACAAATAAATCAATCCTGGAATTGGAGGGGGAAATAATTTGCCTCTTCCTGAAGTCCCTGTGCCTGGAGACAGTGTTTGCAGCTGGGAAGGAACTGAGATTTCCTCCCCATTAGAGTGAGTTTTATTCCAATATCCTCATCCTGACAGCAGCCTCTGCACCCCAGTGCCAGGTGCTGTTGAGATCTTGGCTTAGTGGGGAAAAAAAGCCCTCATAATATCAGATTTTCTAGTAGAACATCCACCAAAGACTCCTTTGAGGATGCTCTTGTGCAGTCCAGTGTTGGGTGGTCTCCCCTGTTTGTCTGAGATGGGACTTTCTGTCTGCAGCACCATGGACATGTCACTGTGCATTTTGAGATGGGTAGAATTGCCACCCATCCCAAAAAAGCAATAGCCTGCCCTAAATATACTCTAGAGAGCTGTGGCAAGACTGATCAAGGTCATGGCAAACATTTGCTCATGAAGAGGGATTGGCGAGAGCTCTCAGACTACATTTCAGAGAGGAGATGAATGTGAAGGGATGATAAAGGTATATTAGAAAATGATAGAGGGATCTTTTGTTCTTTCTGCCTCATAACACAAGAAAAAGGACAATTCCGCAAGAAAAATGGAATTTAAAATGGGGGAAATACGAAGCTGACAGAAGGAACTGCTTTTTCGCTGTGCTGTATCATCATGGGAACTTCTGAGGCAAAAAGTCAACTGAGCAAAAGGAAGAAGTTGATGTATTTATGCAGCCAACAACAAGAACCACTGCTAGGGAAAATATCTGCCAACCATCCAGTTGTGTGTCTGTCAGCACCGAACAGGTCCAGGATACACTCAGGAGACAGCAATGGGAACTTCTTCAGCCTTGGGCAAAACTGAGTTGCCCTCACGTTCACACAAAAGCAAATCCCTCGCCCACACCCACAGGACCAGGCATTTGCCATTCCCTCACCCCTGGTACCAGCAGAGCTGCAGAGATTACAGGAGATAAGGTCAGAGAGGACTGTGCCAGGGCCTATCCAAACCACCCATCACACCATTCCCTACTCCCTTCTGTCTTTCATCTCTCCAGCTGCTCCTTCGGGCTGTTGTCTTCCCTCTGGCTATTTCTTATCCACCCCTGCCCAGAGGTGACTGGAGATCACCACAGCTCAAAATCTTCAAATTCCAATGCAAGCCAGAGGTGAACCACCCCACCTGCAGCCTCCAGCTCCTGGCTCCTTACAGCCCCATCTCCCTGACCCCACAGCAGTAAGGAAACCTCCAATCCAACGCTGAGGGCAAACCTCAGGCAGCATTTCTCCTCTCCATCCCACAGAGCCCTGCACAGAAGCCAGAGAGGCCAGCTGGGACAGAGCTGGCAGCAGCACGTGGAGAAACCAGAGGGGGTGGTAAAACAGAACAGCTCTGGGTTTGTAGGAGGAGAGGACAGCTCTGATAAATTCCTTTTTCCCTCTCTTGACTGCCCCTGCTCGGTCAGCAGCTTCTCAAGCTCCCAGCTGACAGCACTGTCAGGACACAGGGGCAGAGACTGAGCACTCAGAGATAGGGATGAGGAAGGCAAGTCAACACCAGCATCCAGAGGTGACACAAAGCCTCCTCCAGTGCCTGGAGCTGATCCCATATGTGTGGACAGTATCTGCTTTCTGTAGAAAAGATCCCACCTCATCCCATAAGTGAGCCCTGCACATCATAGGGGTGGTGATGCTGCTCTGTGGGATGTCCTGTCACCCCACAGGAATCTGCTCTCTCCCCCTGCCATGAGAAACTGATGCTCAGAGGTTACACCTGGAAGATCAGGGCTTGTTTTGGCCTTCTCTAGACAAAACTAATAGCAGCAGTCCTGCATCCTCGCTTCCCACTGTGCTGCAAAAGAGGAATGTCAGTGAAAGAACAGAGGGATATTAGACCAGGTCTCTGCTGGATCCCCAAATACCTCTGTGATGTACATCACTGCAAAAAACCCTCACCGACACGTGGAGAGTGCGGTGAGGGATGAACAGCAGAGAAAACGAGAGCTAACATAACAACAACTGGTTTCTCTGGAGATGCACCCCACGGCTCCCCTGAAACCAGCTGCCAAACATGAAGAAATCTCTTTGCAATCCCTCCCTCCCCCAGGCCCCTCCTTCTGCCCTGCGCTCGCCCCCAGATGCACCAAGCCAAAATTCCCTCCTTTTTTCCTTTTATTTCTCACACGCACACACGAGCAAACAAACAACTCAGTGCCGGAGGGAGAAGCCCACAGAGTCTCCTGGCGATGGGCAAAATCTCCCCACCCCACCCCCGTGAGGGTTCGACCTGCGTCATTGGAGTGCTGGGAAGGAGCAAAACAGCAAAGCTCCCAGGAAGGAGAGGTGTGCAGTGGTAGGGGAAGGCTTCACGTTTCTTCAGTGTAACCCAGATAATCGCATATTCATGAGCCTGAATGAGACATCCCCTGCCAGCACCTCCCAGCCTGGCAGCAGTTCAGGTGTCCCCTCGGTTCAGGTCCTGGCATCCAAGTCTCCACCATGGATTTATTCTTTTTTTTTTTTTTTTTCTCATTATCCTTGCTTTTTCTCTTTCCCTTTCTGGAGATTTGTACTATGCTGGCAGCCTGCCATGCTCACGTCTGCCTCCCACTTCACCCCCATCTGCCATTGTTTCCAATCAGTTTAGGAAACAGCACTGAGAACAATTAGAAAAGATAACGAGGAAGAATTACATAATTACAGGCCACCGCATCCAAAGCATTTTCCCAGGCTGAGCTCTGCCTGAGGGAAGGAGAGAGGGACTTAATCACACTCTGTCTTTGCCTTAACTTGACTGTCTTGCCATCATCATCATCACTGGGAGACAGGTCCCCTCTGCAGTTGGACACAGAAAAGGGTTTCACCCAAAAAGACAGTTGGGAGAGAGGAAAATCTTTCTTTCTCCCGTGCCTTATCTGTCTGGGGGAGGTTTCAGCCTCAGCCCTGCCCAGCTGTCTCCCTGGATCTCGTCTGAGCAACAGACTTCACCATCGGCGAGAAGGAAGATGCTCAAGGAATTAATCTGCTCTCGAGGTCCCCAGTGGCTCTTATGCAATAGTCCCCAGCTAAGGGAGGCTCTGATGTGCCAGCAGGAAGATCATGAACTGCAAGCAAGACACTGAGAGCAGCTCCACGTGCTGGAACAAAGCTGTGCCCACAGTAGGGGCACCCTACCAAACCCCCACCCCTGCGAGCACTCCCCTCCCAAACCCTGTCCCTCTAAGGAGATCTCCTTGCTGAAAGGAGCCAAAATCTGGTTGTGAACCCAACTCAGAGCTGTACTCTACCCCTGCCATCCAAGTCCTGCTTGACATTTCACCTGTGTGGCCCAGGCCACCCATTATTTCAGTATTTTTCCCAAATTCCCCGCTGTGACACCGGAGTCCAGGTTTCTCCAGGTGGCTGGGAGGTGAAGCCAGGAAAGCCAGCGCCGAGTGGCTGCTGTTTGCCTTGCTAAACACCTGCCTAATTTCACCTATCCAATTGCCTCATCCCCCTCCCTACAACAGGTTCGCCACCTGCCACCTGGTAGCTCTTACACTGGAGCTACCAGAGAATATAATGCCAGGAAAGGAGACATTTTCCCAGGAGAGCACTGTCTTGAATGCTTTTCTTCAGAGGATTTCAAAGCAATTCTCCTGTCATCATCCTTGTGGGGATGGAGGCAGGGACTGCTATGTGAACTGATATTTGATCTGGCTTCAGAGCAGCTCTGAGCTCACTGCATCCTCCTTGCCATCCATGCCAGGGTTGATTTGCTGCTCAGCCGTTATTTCTGGGAGCAAAGAAGCATCTTCGAATTTAAGAATCCACTCATTTGGCCGTAAGCGACTCTTAACAAACATCAGAGTAATTAAAAGCCTCCCAAAAGCAGGGGATCTGGGAAATGCCTTTGATTCTTGCTCTGACTACGGATGCTCTCTCATCCTGACTCAGTGTGTCACAGATGTTAACTGTGAATTCCCCTTCATTCTTTAACCTCCCGAGCTCAGCAAATCCACCATTGCCACGTCCTTCCTGATCGAGGTGTAATTCTGAGCTTTTGAAATTAAACCCCTTTCATGACACCTTTGATTGAGACGTTCCTGCAGAAGGACTCTAGGGCTTCTCTGGTCCCTTTTAAGATGCCATGAAAGAAAGAAACTGTCCAAGCTTTGCAGGAGAGCTTGAAATTTGAAAATCAGGGAAATAACACACAACAGGTGGATGTACAGGCTTTCATAGAAGCTTGGAGCAAAAAGGCTGGAGAAGGGGCTTCTTGGAGGTTCCTTCTCCAGTTTGGCTGGTGGCCTTCTGTGTTCCCCACTTACCAGGTCTTGCTGTGCAGGTGGAGCATTAAGAGATCTTTGTACAAAAATCCCCATTTTCTATCATTTAAAATAAATCAGAGAGTGCAACCCAAGCTTGGGGAATTACACAGATGAGCGACACAGATATTTCCAAATTAACTCATCTGAGATTCACCATCACAGTGAGTATTCAGACCTGGATTCTTATCACACAAATTTAAGGAATTCAGGAAATAATTTTAGGAAACTTGTCACCTGCTGCATCAGGCAGATGCATGAGATGGAGAAGCACCTTTGGAGAGCAGTTCAGATCTAAGGTAGGGACAGACACATCTGGACATACTGATGGCTCAGCATTGCCTGTGGAAGGTTCTAGTGGAAGGTGTCCCTGCCCATGGCAAGGGGTTGGGATAAGATGATCTTCAGGGTCCCTTCCAGCCCAAACTATTCTGTGATTCTGTGAAGCCCAAGGGAGGCCAGGGCAGCTCACTTAGGTGGGTCTATGTTTCTTGAGGACACGATTCTCAACCATAAATATGCAGCATACAACCATAAATAGACAGGGATTGCAGTTTGCATAACTGGGAGGAGACCAGTCCCGCTGGGGAAGTCTGGACTGGGACACAAGATGCTGGGTAAAACTGTGTTTCCATATATTTTAGCAAGTCTGTGGAAGGCTACTCAGATTTCATAGAACCATGGTATCATTTAGGTTGGAAATGACTTCTAAAGTCATTGAGTCCAACTGTTCTTGCAGCACTGCCAAATCCACCACTAACCCATGTCCCCAAGTGCCACATCCACAGGGCTTTTAAATCCCTCCAGGGACGGGGACTTTGCCCCTGCACTGGGCAGCCCCTTCCAGTGTCTGACCACCCTTTCAGTAAAGACATTTTTCTCAATATTCAATCTAAATCTCCCCTGGCACAACCTGAGGCCAGTTCCTCTTGCCCTGTCTCTTGTCCCCTGGGAGCAGAGCCTGCCTGGCTCCAATCTCCTGTCAGGGAATTGCAGAGAGTGAGAAGGAAGATCTTTAGAAGAGGATTGACTGGCCACCCCATATTTAGGGTTGCCCAGGCCCACTCTGGGTGCAATAACACTCTCAAGCTCTTGCAGGGAGGGGTTTCACACACAGAATTTGAAGAACTCTGGACAGGCTTGGAAAGAGCCAGGGGAAATCCCAGGGAGGGGACAAAAGAAAAAACACACAGGGAGGAGCCAGTGTTTATGAATATGCTTCTGTGATTTAAAAGAGAACACAAACCCAAACAAAGCAGGAGGTTGGTAAAAATAAAAATTCATTGTCTGAAAGATGAGCTAAGGAAAATTCTCCTCAAATGAAAGCTCCTCTCCCAAGGTGGGGAGCCCAGGGAAGGGTAGGGGAGGAGGAGGGAGTCCTCTTTTGTCTCAGAAGTGCTCCTTGTGGCACTGGCTTGATTTCCCATTGTTCACAAGATGCCTTCCCATCACTGCCACCATTCTCAAGAGCAGTGAGGTGATGGAGAGGTGTCATTAGCTTAGATGAACACCCCAGGGAAGGACTCCCCTGGTGAAGAGCTAAGATGCCAAGAGCATCCCAGAGGGATGGCTTTGGGGGAAGGGTTTGGTCAGGGTATTTTCCATCACTCCCTCTGGTGACCAGCACCCTGCCAACATTGTGACCCTCCAGGGTCCATCAGACTCCATTTTACCAGGATCCCTACAAGCTTTGGTCCACCTGAGAGGGTCTCCCAGTCTAACCCTCTCTGAGATGAGCAGCTTCTCTCAGTGCCTTCCCGGTCCCAAGAGCCCATCTGCACCACCTCACCCCAGGAGAGCAAATCTCCAACAAAACAACAGCAGAAAAAGAAGCTTTGAGGGCGGGAGAGGAGGGAAAAATGGTTTCAAAACCTGGACACATCAAGAGACTGTTTCCATGGCAACCTCTTGTTCCTCCAGCAGCTCAAGCCTGTTTTAATCAGTGGTAGCATTTACCAGTAAACTCTGCTGGGGTCTGCACTTCCCTCCCATGGATCTGCACTGGGATGGGTGGGGCCATGCGCTCCCAGGGGCAGGGAACACCTTTGGGAAATGATGGTGATTATTTTTTTTCCATGGGGTTTCAGTTGCTGCATGTAATCCCTACCCCGTGCCACGGATGGGGTGCAGGGAAGTGCTGTGGGTGCAACCATCCTTAATCTCATTTCTCCTTCTGGAAACTCTCCATCCAAGCAGCTTCACAGCCTCTTCGACCTCCTGTCAGCAAGTTTAGGCTGTGGTGGCTTGCAAAGCTGCCCCAAAAGCCATGAGGTGCCTTCAGGCTCAACACACACAGTGGAGGAAGGAGGGGTGGGAAAGGTCTGGAGGAAGCTGCTGTGGTGGTGCCACATGGTGAGTGTGTCATGGAGGAGGTAAACAGTTCAATCTTCACCAGTGGACACTGGAGATCTTGTTTTTGGTTATTTCCACTGGCCTAATTCAAACCCAGCTTGCTCTTTCCTACCTGGAGCCTGCAAGGTGCCGAATCACACGGCGATACCTCACGGTGGCTTTCATGTGGTTTGTGATGATGTTATTTCCCAGGAGTCCAAGAAGAAAAAGTGGAAATTCAGCTCTGGTTCAACTCCAGAACAGTAGATCTGGTTTAGATGGCTTAAATCACCTTCCAGCTCAAGTTCACCTCCATTCCCCCAGGGTTTCTCAGGGCAAGTTTAAACAGTACAAACCCAAGTGATCAAAATTCCCCAGTGCCCTTGGCCTCGGATCTGGAGCAGCTCTGCAAAAAATTCCTCAAGCAGAAAGTGACACAAATCTCTGTTAAAAAATCTTCATGCTCACTCTTTATACAGCATCTGTCACTTTGGGGTCTGGATTAAAACTGGACAGAGATGTTGACTTGTCATCAATCAACACAAGGCAAGCATTACCCACAGCAAAATACTTCTCAACATTTTTGATAAGTTTGAGAAGTTTCTTTCTAAAATTTCAGTCTTAAAGTTGTTGATGTTTTATTGCAGAAGGCATTTTCAATCGATTTTTTAAATGACAAAAATTAGAAAATATCAAAGGGAGGAAGAAAATATTTCATTGAGCTTCAGATATTGAAGAGGGCCCTGTGTTAAAGCTGTGCATTCTCTTGCTGCTTCCTTAAATGCCTTTATTTTAACAGAAAACTGGGGGGAAAAAGTGTTTTAGGTCAACCAAAACATTTTCCATGTGTTTTTGCTTTGAGCCACTGAACCTAAAATCAATTATTTGTACATGTTTAGCCCTGATCCATGACTAGGACTTATCCAGTAATTCAAATAAACACAAATTGACAGTAATCTCATTTTGTTTGGGTTTGCTCTCTGCAGATGTTCTAATGGACCAGTTTGCTTTCTGCAGATGGACCAGTTTAGCACCCGGGAATTTTTTCAAGCATAAACACAGAGCAATTTTCAGGGACTGTCTCTGGAGAGTGAATTTGGAACACAAGAGTCTATGACAGAGCACGTGAACAAGTGGTCTGTCACGTTGGACCAACCACAGCCTGAATTTCGTGGGTTTGGGATGAAATACCTGACAGAGCTCTCTGCTTTTTCCAACAGGGATCACCCAGTGGACCTGATTTGCCCTAAAATGATGGGCAAATTCTTTGCTGTCAAACCATGAAGCTCCTGCCTCAGGGCATCCAGAATGCTCAAGGTCTGCGCAGCTTCCAAAGGCAGATTTGGGGAAGAAAAATCCACTGCAGGCATTAAACACGGTAGCAGCACATAAAACCATCCCAGCCTCTCCCCAGGAATTCCTCTTCCCCATGGCAAACTGTGTCCCTGGTGCCTCTGTGCACCTTCACTTCAGCTTCTGCTCACTGTAAATATTTAACAAAGCTTGATGTCTCCAGAGACCCCCTCGCAGCCTCCTCGGCTGAGCATCTGAACACCAGCCAAGGTTAACAAATTTGAGTGAAATGTCACAGCTTAGCCCTTCCTTCCTTCTCTGGCACCCTCCAGAGTGTGGATTCATGCTCCACAAGCCACAGGGTGTTGTTGTATTTGTTTTTTCTTGCAGGGAGCTATTCCCATCTAATGCTTTGCCTGACAGCTGCTGTGATTAATAGGGGACGTGCCAAAAGCCACATACTATTATTATTATTATGGCAACATTTAGAGGTCACAACCAAGAGCAGGGTCCCGTTGTGCCAGGCACTGCACACTGTTGGAAGTGGTGCCTGACTGAGAAAACCTCCATCTAAGCAGGAACTTCTGGGAATAGAGGAAAATATATTACAAAATCCTGAGCGGTGTGGGGTTTTTCTACAGTTCCATGCACAAGGTAAGCAGGAGAAGGGAATAAATGTCCCCCAGCATGTTAATCCATGCTGTCCACCAGCTGGGGATTAATGTTCATGCATCATGATTCCAGCATTGCACAGGGTACATGCACGGGTACAAGGTTTTAGGTTACTGGGTTAGATTGCATCTGCAAGGTTAGACTAGAACATTCATAAGAGAAAACAAAACAAAACAAAACAAAAAAATCCAGTCCAAAACAAGCAAAAAATCCCCAAAATATTGTTAGTCAGTGTTAAAAAGCCATGCCTTCAGTATAGACTTCTTATTCCACCCTGAAGAGCTCAACATTCCCTCTTTGTGACATGCATGTTACAGAACTGCCTCATTTCCTAAAAAGATGAACCCAAACATCAAATCAAGGGACTTGACCAAGGTTTCAGAACAATTTGCTGCCAATGGCACACATAAAAACCCGAAATCATCACACCTTGTCCAATGTGTTGTCACATAGATCCCACGCCCTGCTCTGGAAGATCCAACATTCCTCATATTTCCCTACACCATGGGCCTTATTGGAAACCTTCTGGTCTCCAAGGTGGAGACTAAAGGTCCTGGCTCGATTTTTGTCAGATGGTGAGATTTAGATGCCCAGAGGAAATATTATGTGTCCTGCAGCCACACAGATGAATTCCCGGATTCATTCAGCCACATAAGGCTGGGTAATATTCCATCTCCAGTTATCTGTTTGCCTTTGAGTTCAGATATCATTCCACCCCCAGTAAGATATTGCAGCTGAGAGGGAGGGAAACAACAACAAAAAGGGTAAAAAATACAGCAGTGGAAGCACAGGCATAAATTATTATTTAAAAGATACAGTTACCTACAAGCTGTAAGCTCCTTATCATCCCAAAATATTTAATTTTCAGGCTTTGTTCAGGTTTGTGTCCAGGGGTTGAAATCTGAACCCTGATATCTGCCCATATCCACTTTTCAGCACTACTCCAGAATTGATGGACTTTTCAAGTCTTCATGGACACTTGTGTTGTCAGCATTGGGAAATGTAAAAATAAGACACAAAACCAGGTTATGAACCCCCTAAACTGGAGCCAGCTTGGGCAAAAAGAGACCAGGATACCTGAGGATGTGGCAGATTAGTTTTAGGACTGGCCCTGTTTTCCCCTTGAAGGAAACTAGCTGGAGAAAACAGGCAGAGGAATGTTTTCCATCTGAATCCATGAATCATTCACAACAAACATGTGCCCCTTTTCTGTTCTCCCAGCCCTGAATCTCCACTGGCAAGCTATGGACAAGTGCAGCTCTGTGACTTTCTATTCTCTGCCCTTCCCACCTCCCAGTGGAAAAGTCCTAGCTTGGGATCTCAGCTCTGTGTTATCCAGGTGGAGGTCTGGGACCTCACACAACCCTCATGTCATCTCATCTGCTCCCAGGAGCAAGGTTTGTCTCCAAGTGCAAGGTGGGAGCACAGTCAGAGCCAGAGTAAACCTTCTTCCCAGGGTTATTCCAGTCCCACACAAAGGAAAAATTACTGAAAAGAGTGAAAGGAGGGAATAATTTCTGAATATACAAACTGCAACACATGAAAGTCTTGGATGTTGCCATGGACTGGTGCTTCTTTCTCTACCCAACAGGAATAAATCCTCCACAATCACACAGCACAGGGAGCTCAGTGTGGGTTTTGTATTAAGTTAGAGCCACCTTCACTTCAAAATAGAATAAATAAGTAAATAAGAGTGAATAACACAGGAAAGCTGCCTTGGATCCTGGTGGGATATTACATTTGTCTGGGCCTGTCAAACCAGGTAAACTCGACTCTGCAGAGGAAATTACATTATGATACACCACGGCCAACTCGGGGAAGAAAGAAAGTTGTCCCCCAATAAAACCCAATTTGCCTTCCTTTTGCAGTGCTGTCTCTGAACTAACCAGCCTGAAACTGCCTAAAAAGGCTCTGACATGCAATTTATACCACGGTGGAGGACAGTAATTTCCCTTAAAGATGAGAGATCATCAACTGAATCGGAAAACAGTTACACCTGTGGAAGGCGAGTTTAATGTAACAGTTCTGGGAGAATGGAAGAAGTAATTCCACTTTAAAAACAAACAAAAAGAAACCAAAATAAAAAAAAAAAAGAAATAAATCCCCAAACCCACCACAACTCCCTGCAATGGAATCAATCAAATCTCTCCTCCATGGCCGGTTGCTGACTGTCCCTTGTTTGTGCAAATAAGGGGCTCAAACAAGATCTGGGGCTTTGGAAGTGCTTCTGAGTTATTGGCTTTTCCGTGCTCATGAAAAATCATCACGTTTTTGGTTTTTGGAGGAAAAAAAAAATTAAAATAAAAGAAAGGAAAAGCATATGGAACATCAGAGGAGAGGGGGAATGGCACGGAGCACAAAGCCACCCTCAGCAGAACCCACCAACAGCCCGTGGAAATCCTTTCCCTTTATTACAGATGCAGCTAAAGAGCATTAAAAGAAAATAAAAACCAACAAGAAGCAGGGATGGTTTTATCAAACCTCCACAAAAGTTGAACTGCTCCTGGGAGCTTTTTTTTCCCCCCTGTTCTGAACAATTCAGCAGCAACAGAAAGGCTGATTTCTCCTGTGTACACCACCCGTAATTCCAGCGTGGGATTTGATGTTTCAAAAGGAAGCTTCAATCCCCGTGAATAAAAGCAACTGTTTGAAAGAGATTATTCACCTGCCATGTAACCCAGCCAGGAGGGAGCTGTGATAGGGCAGACTCTACCCCTCCAAGTCCAGACTCAAGCAGAGACGTCAGTAATGAATTTTCATCAAGTGCTGATAGGAAGGAAGTTATCTGCAGCTCTTCCTTCTCCCCGTGGCCTCCTCACATCTTGAGTATTTACCACAGCCTGCACTGTCCCTTTCTCCTAAGGCTGATATGGCTTGGCTTTTTCTGAAAGAGCAAAAAAGATTTGATTCAAGAGGGAGCCTTCTTTATTTGTTCCTGTCTGTAACTCCAAAGTCAAGGCTCCATCTCATGGTTTCTGGAGGCCTCATAACTCTCCTCTCACACAGATCTGTTTGTTGCCTGCTCTGAGCTTCCTTCACATTCTCCCTGCTGCTTGACTTTCCCCCAGTAACCTGTGTTACAGACCTTGGAAAGAGACAGCCAGTGATAACCTTGGAGATAACTCCAGGTTTTTCATCTACTGGGAGGAGAGAAAATAGCTTTAAATAAAAATGGAAATTTAAAGGGGAGGGAGGACAAGAGGTGATAACAACACCCAGGTCCTGCTGTCAAATAGCTCAGTGTAGTGTTTACCCTTCATATAAACCCATGAGATAGCCAAGGGCTTTTTTATCTTGAAAAGAGCCAGCACTGGATTCGGCTTCAGCCCATCTATTTTGCAGGTGCTCTCTGAAACCTGTGTGATGGAAACAATTAATTGCCATCAGCGTATCCCTGCCTTTCCAGTTTCCCTCCAGACAATCCTAAAGTCAGTCACCTGACCCTGCTTTCCTCCTCCCTGGGTAGCAGGGCTCCTTTCTGCTCCCAGGGATGACACAAGGAAGCACGAAGAAAAGAAAGGGAGAGGGCAGTTCCCTTGTCCATCTTCCCAGGGGATAGCAGCCACCTCCAGCTCCTAAGGATGCTGAGAGACCACATCTACCTCTCATGAAAAATTCAGGCAAACCCTGAAGACTGCACTGAGTGAGAACCATAATAAAGATCCTGGGGCTTAGAAGATGGTTTACCAACCCTGCACTAGACACATGGAAGTGGTTCATCCCCATGATACTCTAAAATAACAATGAAACCTTGGATTAAGTCTCATGTGGTGTCCACCCCAAGCCATACGAAGCATTTCAGAAGAGGGAACAAAACCTTCACTGTGAATCACATAAAAAAATTCCCTGTGGAAATTAATGATCTAAGACCTGTCTCCAACCTGAAGCACAAAGCTTAAAATTCCCTCAAAACTTTTCCTTACAACACACACTACTGGCAGCTGGGAAAATGAAGCTTCCTCAGGCTTCTGATGGCACAGAGGGTTGGACTGGTCCTAAAACTGACCCCAACAGTTAAAGCAACTGTGTGAAGATGAAAGACAACTCTATGTGTTATTAAACCTGTCTCAGTCCGGATAATAAGGATCACCAGGCACCTGGAATAGCATAAATTTCAGTGTAGACAATAAAATCTGCTCTTTATTATGACTTCAGCTTACTTTAGCCCTAAATCTAAAGGTCCATCAAAGCTTGGAACTTGATCTTTGAGGTCTTTTCCAACCTTTATGACTGTAAATCAGAGCTCCTTCCATGGGCTTTTTGGTTCCAGTGAGTAGAAGCAGAGGAAATCATAAGAGGACAAGATAAGAAGCTGAAGTATCAAACAAGTGGAGACCAAGATTCCCTTGATATGCAGGAGTTTATCTTCCTGAGTTGTTTATTTCCACCCTCCGTGGGTTTTATCCATATGCTCTTTGTCATGGAGCCTGTCTCCGTTGTCCTTTCAAACCTTATATCCAAAACATGTAAGCTAGAAACATTTTTGTTTTGTGCCTTTAGGGAAGCATCAGGGGAAAGAGAAAATGGAAGAAGCAGAAAGCAGTGGGAGAGGGAGAGAGAGGGGAAAAAAACCTAATAAAGGGGAAAGAGGAAAAAATTAAAGGGAAAAAAATATAATTAGCAGAAGCAGAAACTTGTCCTGACACAAATTAATCCTGTTCTTCTAGGCATTATTCCAGGGAGGAAAAAAGGGTCAGGGAACCCAATTTCCTGCCCTTCTTTGATGGAACTTTGCAGTGCCAAGGAAGCAGAGTATTCCTATCATCCCAAGCTATATTTAATGTCACAATATACGAATTTGCATGCTTGAGAAAACAAAAATGCAGATATTCTGGGCCAAATTTATGAAGAACCAGCTTGTTGCTCATCCATAGAACTATTCCCAAAAAGAGCACAAATCACAGGTAATCCTTGAGGTCAGCTGGCTGATAAGTTTTATTCAGATCCCCGACAGGGATACATCACCTATTTTCCTATGGAACTCTAGTTGCTTTGGTCTGACTCAGGAGGAGGATTTGGATTTTGCTTCTCCTTGGTATTACTGAAAAAATTAATAACTTGAAAATAATTAAAACCTGCCATTTTTCACCCAGAGGTGACAATCTGTCTCCTCCCAAGCCAACAGCCTCACACAATCTGCCCACACCCCTCTTTGGGGTCTGAAAAACTGGGATTCAGCCCCGTTCAGTGACTGACAAATCCAGTGACTTCTATCAGCTTTGGCTCAGATTTTAACTTTATTAAAGTGATTAATTCTGGAGGAATGCAGCATCTCCTCTCTCATCACTCTTAAAAACATACTCAGATACATCCCCAACCTAAAAAAGACTCCTTACAGTCACACAGCCCGGAGAGTCCCATTCCTTTTGAGGAGAAGTTGCCAGTTGTCTATTTTTAAGACCTTCACTGAGGAGGGAGAAGACAACCTTGGATTTTTAGGCACCTGGAAAGGCTTTGCTGGGTCTAAGTCACAGATTCAGGGAGCAAACAGCTGCCTCTGGCAATGGCCAACAGCAGATGCCAAGGAAAGAGCAGAGGAAAAGGGTAAAAATACAGCAATATGCACCCAAAATACTCTTTCCAAGCATTTTAGGCTGAGGGACGTCCCAAGCCAAGTGTAGAAACTTCACAGTTAATGGACCTCCACTGAAAACTTTGCTGAAGTTTTTTGTGGCTGTTTTTTTTAAATCCAGAATATGTCCTGCAGCAGGAGGTTCTACCAGTCCATTAGTTTTTGTGACCTGAAAGATGGTGGGTTTTTTTTTCCCCAGAACAAGTTTACATTTGTTTCGAACCTGACATCTCATTCCCTGAGAGAGTCTCCAGTTCTTACGCTGGAAAAGACAATAAATAATTGATATGTACACACTTCCCATGGAAGTTACTCCCCCCAGACCCAAAATGAAGCCAAAAAAACCCAACAACAGCAAAGATCAAACAGTGCTAAAAGCTGGATTTTTTTACCAGGAAAAGAAAATAGGGGAATAATGTTGGGGCTGTCTTTTAGGAGACCTCAGTTTTCAGATGGTTTTTAATCCATTCCAGCCTTATATCATGGTTCCATGTTTGCTGTTCTTACTAAATAATTGACCCCTACATAACAACATCTGCTTCTTTACCAAAACTTCTTTTTTTCTGGCAAAAATTTACATCTTTTGCTGCCAGGTTCTCCCAGGACTTGATTTTATGGATGTCAGACCCATCTCACTTTCAGATTTCAGCAGCTAAACCTAAATTCAGCACCCCCCTCTCCTCGCCAGCACAGTCTCTCTCTCCCTCTGGGTTTCTGCATGTCCATTATGCACATTTTCATTAGGAACATTTTGCAAGTGGATCTGTTGATTCATTGTATTAGAATTGCAAACAAATGGCATCATTTTCCCCCGCACGCTCCTCTTGGAGAATCCAGCATTGATTTCCCAGCATTGTGGGGCTACTTGACTGACACTTCTGGCTGATTTGAACCCTTTAAGATTTCTTGCTGAAACCACTTCTGCTCATCAGTTTTTCTGCAAGAGCTCAAGGGCTTGCAGGAGCTCAGGCACCTGTATTAGTTTAAACAGGCTCCACATTTCCCTGTTCTGTACAAGATTTGCCTGGAAATCTGAATGTGACAGCAGAAAGTGGGAAACAAAGGGCCAAATTCAACTCTATCCCTCATGCAATTCCACTGCCTTCGAGGTTTGCAGCGTGTCAGATGGGCATGTGCATTTTTATCCAGACCTTCAAAGGGCCCTTGATGCTCTAGGCAGTCAATGCACTATTTAATCCTTCAAGTGCTGGGATTTTTTTCTTTTTTCCTCTCTGCTTTTGTCTTTTTAATAGACAAATGTGAATTTGCCACGGCTGCTGTTACATCTGAAACCCCAGTAAAGTATTTTCAAATACTGTCATATTCTTTGCCTGCATGAAGACCCATATTAATGGGTCTCACACACCTTCACAATTATCTGGGGATCCTGATGTGTCAGACTTGCATGGAGAAGTTTAGGATCTTGCAGTGGGACAGCAGCAGTAAATGATTTGCCACCACTGTTGCAGAGCAGGGTCTCTCTGCAGAGAGCAATGCCAACAAAACAACCTGTTTAAATGTGGCACTTTCAAGAAGTCAAATTATCTTTTCATCAGAGGGGAAAATGGGATAGAAAAAGTCCATTTAGGATTTCCCAGGGAAATCAGCAGGAATTTTTGCACTGCTTTTAGTGGGAGCTGTGTCCTGCTCAAAGTTCTCGTGATATTTCAGGGTATTTTGCCTTAAAACAATAAGGTTTTGGTACCTTCAGTAGTAAAGTGTCTTCACACTCCTATGAAATACAGAATCACAGAATGGTTGGGTTGGAAGGGACTTTAAAGATCATCTACACCCCCTTGTCATGGGCAGGGACACCTTCCACTGTCCCAGATTGCTCCACCCCCTGACCAACCTGGCCTTGGACACTTCCAGGGATCCAGGGGCAGCCACAACTTCTCTGGGCAACCTGTGCCAGGGCCTCCCCACCCTCCCAGGGAAGAACTTCTTCCCAATATCCAATCTAAATCTCTCCTCTTTTAGTTTAAAACTATTCCCCTTTGTCTTACTAATGTCTGCCCAGGTAAAAACTCGCCCTCCCCCTTTTTTTCCAAGTCCCCTTTAAGTACTGGAAGGTCACAATGAACCTGGACCGTGATGTCAGAGATCAGGTCTCCTTGCAAATGGCCAATTAAGCAGGCCAAAATGTCCAGCTGCTAATCTCAGACTTTAAAACAAAGCAGCAGAGCATCAAAACCATTGATTCAGTACTAGGACAGAACCCCCAGCTCATGAGGAAAAGGGCCTTTAGGTGACCAGAGTCCAGGATGTTACACAGGAAGCAGAAGGAAAGATGTTTTACTGCAGGAAGCGGTCTTTTCAAGACAAGTGAAATTATTTCAGGCCCTTAAAAACCAAATTGTGCAAAGCCCTGGATAGCACACTGATTTGATGCTAAATGCGAGCTCTTGAAGAGGAGATAATTGACAAACCCTTCCAAATGTTCTCCCTTTGCTGACTGGAGAACTGAGCCTTCATCCAGCTGGATTCAAAGGCATCTCATGCAGAGACCTGAGGGCATCTCAGTGCAGGAATGAGCTCCTCTCTCTGCTGATGTGCCTCCCACACAGATCATCCAAAGCCTGGCCCAGTGCCATCAATAATGATATCTCCTGGGTGTGTTTCCCTTCTGACTGGCTGACTGATTTTATTACTGTGGCAGAGAATTGCAAAATATGAAGTGCTCAGTGCACCAAAGTGACATTTGTGTAAGTTACACTGTAAATAGTTCCTGACACGCTGACGTTGTCGGGAATGTAAGGATGGTAAGAGGCTATTAATTACATTATTGCTTAATCAGCACTGAGCACTGCTGTTCTCCTCTCCAGTCCAGCTGCTTGGCTGGTGACGTGTCCTCCAGAGAGCAGGCTGGGAATGCAGGAGAGCGCTGCTGATGCCAAGTGATGGTGCACAGCAGGGCAAAACCCCACACAACATCTGTGCACATCTGGAGCTGCCTTTATGAGCCTTAAATGAACAGGGTGTCTGGAAGATATCAGTGGTGTCCCAGCCCTGAACTGAATCTATGAGGAGAAAGGGCCTTCAGCCTTTTCTTGGTTCCTCGGATGAGCATCAGAATTGATCTTTCTTGTTTTGTTTTGTTTTGTTTTTTCTGCCTTCTCTTTCCTGTTTCTCCACATCCTTAGAAAACCCTGCTGCAAATCTGAGAAACTAATTCTCAGTGCTGGAGTAACTCAGGCTTTCCCTATGCCCCAAAAAGTCATGTACATCCAGGACAGAAAAAGACCATTTCACCCCTTCATGGATACAATTCTCAGATTTATGTGAATGTCTAAACCCGTGGGATTTATGAACTCTGATATCCTCATTGCTTACTCGAGGAAATGGCCTCAAGTTGTGCCAGGGAAGGTTTAGGTTGGATATTAGGAAAAAAATTTTCGTGGAAAGGGTTGTCAAGCTCAGGAACAGGCTGCCCTCAGGGAGGGTCAAGTCACCATCCCTGGAGGAATTTAAAAGCAGTGCAGATGTGGCATTTGGGAACGTGGTTTAGTGGTGGCCTCAGCAGTGCTGGTGGTTGGACTCAATCTTAGAGGTCTTTTCCTAAATGACTCTGTGATTGAGTTTTATAAAATCCATTCTTTTACATGCTGTCAGGGTTCATTGTAGGTCAGATCCAGAACCTGTGAGACTCCAAGAAGTCAGAGCAAGAGGGCAGAAAAAGACTGAAAAGTCATCTGGTCTGACCCTCTTTCAGTGCAAGAAGAAAGAGGCTCCCTTGGGGAGACTGGGGCGAAAGGACACAGAGAGGCAGCTCTTGTAATGGGGAAACCATTAGCCCAATGAGTTGAAAAAGTGACAGACTGATAAGAAGTAGCCTGAGTATGAAGAACAACTTCCTGACAGCAGGAAGTATCAGACTGCAGGAGAGAGGCCCGGGGGGAAATGTCAAGAGGACCAGCATCGAGCCACTTAAAACAGAACCAAACAAATTTGGAAGGAAACCTGCAATGACCAGGAGACTAAACCAGCTACAATATCTTAGCAATAAGTCTTTTCCATAGCTAATAATTCATGAGGAGATATCAGGAGACCCAAACAATGTCCAGAGAGGAATGCAGTTGAATTACTCGACTTCGCTGAACGAGCGGACAACTACTGCAGTTCATGTGTCCCCTGGGACCTGGTGCAGCTGAACTTGGCTCAGCAGAGAGATTTACAAAAAGGCCAGAATGGAAATCCCTACCCAGTACTGGCCAGAAGCAGCAGCACTGCAAGATCCACCACTACACGTGTTGTTACAGGCAGGAATGTTGCAGCACTTAAAGGATTTCTGATCTCCAGGTGACCCCCGGAAGGCTGGGAGTGTCATCCAGTGGGGATCTGAAATTTAGGACCAGACTTTACCAAGTAGAAAGCCATGCAGGAGAGCCTTTGCCAGATCCCTTCCCACAACTTTCAGCTTGGATATTGAGTGACAACACAGTCACTCAGAATCATAGAATTTAGAATCATAGAATGGCTGGGGTTGGAGGGGACCTTAGAGAACATCTAGTTTCAACCCCTCCACATGGGCAAGGATGCCACCCACTAAATCAGGTTGCTTAGGACCCCATTCAACCTGGTCTTGAACACTTCCAGGGATGGGGCAGCCACAGCTTCTCTGGGAAACCCATGCCAGGGCCTCACCACCCTCACAGGCAATAATTTCTTCCTAATATCTAATCTAAATCTCTCCTCTTTTAGTTTAAAACCCTTCCCCCTTTTTCTCTCACCATTTGCCCACCTAAAAAGTCACTCTCCCTCTTTTTTATAAACTCCCTTTAAGTACTGAAAGGCCACTGAAGAAGTCATTTATCATCACAACTGTCCCCTGGGAGATGACCCATCAAGGACAATGTACCCATCAATATCCTCATGCAGGTCATGTTGATTCCAAGGATAAACCACAGATAGTTGGGAGCAAGTTATTCACTTCCAAGGTTGCACTCCTGCAGAAACAACTGGGTTAGGAGATGCTGGGACATCAGACTCAGAAAGATTTGAGTTCATCCAAGCCTGGAGATTTAAGAAGTGAGGGCTACTTGAGTACACACCACAGCCCCTGAATCAAGACTCACATTCATTCACTGGTTCTGCCTCTGACTCGCTGTCTGACCTTGAGAAAGTCATTTAATCTCTCTGTGCCTCAGGATCTGCATAAAAATAATTATTATGGTTGATGTTTTATGGGAAAAGACTGCTACCATATAAAACATCACTCTAAAACGCCCTTTTCAAATCCTTCATTAGGAAAAAAATCTACAGGGGGGCAGAATTTCAGAATCTTATTAAGCCTTTCCCAGTGCCTCAGTGTCTTTGACTAACTCTCAATATACACTATGCTACATTTAGATCAAAATTGGGACTATGAATTGTTCATAAAACCTTCTATCTTACACCAGTGGCAGTTTGAAGTTCAGATGATGAATTGTATCTAATTAGTTATTTTGTCATTTGCAAAGATAGCTGGATAATAAATCACTATTTCTAGCTAGAAAACTTTGACTTAGCATCTCCCTTCTTAATCAACTTTTGAGCCATTCATTAGGTTTTCATACGGAAATCCTTTTTCTAACAATTGTCAAGAAACCAACGTTTTTCATGTTAAAATGAAGTTGGAGATTGGGCAGTTATTTTCTTATTTTAGGAAAAAAAATCCTTGATTACTGTCAGCCAAAAAACCGTAATACATTCAGCTTAAAGCTTATCTTCTGTAAAATAAACATTGCTATGATTTTTCACCCCATTTCAAGCCCTCCAGCCAGAGAGCAAAGGCAGGGCTTTATTGACAGAACTCTTTGCCAGAACAGTTTTCCTCCCTCTGTTTCAGGTTATGATCTCTGGGAAAGATGGTGAGAAAAAGAGGGAGTTTTTGAACCCTCTTCATACCATCATCATTCCTCAGCTGGTCATGCAAGGTCCTTCAAAGAGGAACAGTCTTCATCATCCCAACACAGAGCCCAGAAGAAAATGAAGGAAGAGATTGATCAGTTCAGAGGGATCAATTCCACCCTCCCATATTATTTTCCCCTCTTTCATGGCAGAAATTATTAAGCAGGTCTTTAGCTGCCACTCATCCCAACTGCAGAGACAAAAGTCTTCTGCGTGGAGCCACCACAGCTCAATCAGTGTCACGACGATTCCTGTCACTCACATATCACCTGAGTCATTTATATGAAAGACTTTCACCGAGCTGGGACTGTAAAACATCTCAGCATCACCTGCTTTTCACACAGAAGTACAAAGGAAAGGCAGGGCTGTGCTTCCTTGGGATGTTTGGGAAGCTGCAGTGCTGGCAGTTGCTGGTGTTTACTGGACAGAACTGTCACTGTTAGAGGAAAAGAAGGGGGGGGGGGGTATGAGTTATGCCTTCAGTTATTTAAAATCAACATGCTGATGTGACAGCTTTCTGGCCACAGCTTGGATTTCCCTCACTGAGTTTGCAGCAGGGATCTTCCCACCTGCAGCACTGTAGGGTTTCTGGAATTCTACCTTTGCCTCCAAGCAAGCGCCTGTGAGGGATAAGCCAACTTGGAGGCTCGGAGGATGGACCCTCCTTGTGCCTTACACTGCAGAGAAGGTAGAGATGACCAGCCTGATTAGAAATTCAACTTTGGCAGGATCAAGGAAAGTCACTGCAATGTGGGATGCAATGACCCTTGTACTGAGCTCGTGCACCTGATGGATATTCCGGGAGGATATTCCACCTTCAACTCCACCTCTGCCTAATAAGACCAGAGGGAACATCAGAGGGAGCACAAAGGAATCCAGCATCAGTGTCCAGAGCGTGCTGATGAATCCTAATGGCCTGATAGGGAGGGAAAGCCATGGCCAGGGTCATCCTCAGTGATTACAGGAAGTCTCTGGACACCCAGGGGGGAGGGAACCCCCACACTGAGGGCAGGTCCTTCTGTGAACTGTTGTGCTCTGTATGCTCAGCTGCTTCCCTGGGCTGGTCCTGAGCTTAACCACAATAAAGTCCCAGAACCACAGAATCTGTTAGGTTGGAAAGGACCTCCAGGATCATTGAGTCCAACCATTAACCCAGTGCTGCCAAGGCCACCACTAAACCACATCCCTAAGTGCCACATCTACAAGGCTTTTAAAACAATTCAGGTGACAGAGTTCCAAGGCAACAAATGAAGACAGATAGAAGCATCCTGCCAAATTCTTCCAACACTATTCCTCAGGCTATTGCTGCATGCAATACCTTTTGCCTTTAATCCAATACCTCCTTAACTTTAGGAGAAGGTTTGATGTTTTCTTACTGCCCTCTATGCAACTAGTCCCCTCAAAATTAGGGATTTAATTTAAAAGTGCACACAGACAACACCAACTCCATGCTTCCAGTTTTTCAAGGAGACTGATCATACAATCATGGAATCACAGAATGGTTTGGGTTGGAAGGGACTTTAAAGATCATCCAGTTCCAACCCCCTGCCACAGGCAGGGACACCTTTCACTAGACCAGGTTGCTCCAAGTCCTGTCCAAACTGGCCTTGAACACTTCCAGGGATGGGGCATCCACAGCTTCCCTGAGCAACCCGTTCCAGCATCTCACCACCTTCTGAGCAAAGATTTTTTTTTCTTAATATCCAATCTAAACCTACTCTCTTTCAGTCTGAAGCCTTTCCCCCTTGTTCTCTCCCTACGTGAGGCAATGAGATCTCAGCAAAACCTCCCCTGTTTTTCCAGGTTCAGAAATGAGCCCTGGATTCATTCATACGCACTTGAATCCTGGCATCCTTCGCGTGCCTGAAGGTTTTGCAGTCTTCCGAGGTTTCCACTTGAATTACAGCAGCAGTGGGAGAAGACTGAATGAGTCACAGTCTGGAGCTGTGCCCTCCTCCCGTCCCCTTGACTCACACACAGATAACCTGAGGAGAGGTTGTGCCTCAGGGAGCACGAGGCAGCCGCGATTTGAGACGCGCCCCCAGCGTCCGATACCAACAGCTCCATGTCCAGAGCTGTGAGAGGAAAAGTCAGACACATCTCAGGCACAAGTCCAGCCCTGCTCTCTGCTCTCTTGTCTTTAGAGAGTTCATGCCATGCTTACAAGAGAATAGGACGTTGCAAGAGAGGGAGATGCCAGTGGGTCCTCTATGTAAAGGGCAGGGTCGTGGGGTAGTAGAGGAACATGTGCAGTATTGGACGGTCCTGAATCCCACAGAAACATCCTGTGGACTCCATTACTCATCCTCAGGGATGCCTTTAGCTTAAGTTTGTAAGGCTGCATCATCTGTAACTGCTAATTTTCCAAGCAGAAAGGTCACGGCACAGATGTGAATAAACACGCCGTAAACTGGGTGTAGTAAATAAATCCACTCCCCAGGAGCAGTGGCATCAAACACAGTAACACTGCAAGAACTGGCAAAGGAGTCTTGTCACTAATTTTCTCATTATATGAATTAATGACTGGAGTGTCTTTGATGTGGGGTTAAACTCCTGGTAAGTGCAGTGTAACTACAGGTCTCTTTATAAGATGGGACCTCCTGTTTCTCACTGATTACACCTCAACCAGCTCTGCCAGTGCCTTTAGCTCTGACTTGCAAGGCTGTAGCATCCAGTCCCATCTTCCTTACCATTGTTTTTGGCTGTTGTGTGTCTCCTGAGATTTTCCTGAGCTTGGGATCCTGGATTTGGGATGCACTGGAGGAAAAATCAATCTGCTCCTTGTGCCATAAAGCCCCAGCTCTGATTGTTTTTGGAGGCAGGAGACAAGCCTTGGATGGACTCAGTGTCACCAAAATCTTGCCCTAAAACTTGTGACTGAGACAGTTGATTCAGTTTTATTTATTTGGACTCTTATTTGGAGAAAATTTGATGGGCCAGGGAGGGCTGGAGCTGAGGGACTGTTGGGTGTAAGGAAATTATCAGGGAATCACAGAATGGTTTGGGTTAGAAGGGACCTTAAAGGTCACCCCCACCCTGCCATGGGTAGAGACACCTTCCACTAGACCAGGTTACTCCAAGCCTCATCCAGCCTGGCCTTGGACACTGGGCAGCTACAGGGATGGGACAGCTACAGCTTCAAGGCTTATGTCTTGAAATTTTATGTTTCAAGGCATAAGCCAACCCTGGGGGTCCAACCTCATATAGAGAGGTGAAGGGGAAATATTCCCACAGGTTGGAATATCTCATAGAATCACTGCAGTTGGAAAAGACCTCAAAAGTCCAACCATCGACCCAGCACCACAACCGTGTTTTTTCTGACAGCTTTCCTGCACCTTTTTCAGAAACAAAGGCCAGAAAAACCCCAAAGAGCTGGACTTCAGATCTGCTCTGATTCTCTGTTTGGTCAGCAACGTTTTCCAGCCTGTGAAGCGCTCAGGTGTCATCTTTATAATGGGAATTTTGGTCAGGGAGACGGGGAGCGGAGAGAAAGCGAGAAGCTGACAATTCTACATGCGCCACATTCTAATTGGGGTCAAGGGATGCAACAGTTGGAGAGCAGCAAGTTATTTTCTGCATCACTGGCCTGTCAAAATTATGTTTTTACTCAGATATAAGGAAGGAAAAGGACAGAGTCTGGGAACTGTCCAGTCAGTTCCAGGTGTGGAGTGCCAGCAGCTGCCATCCTGAGCTGGGCTCAGCATCCTGGAGATGGCATGGAGCTATGATGGTTAATAGAAAACCTCAACCAGACACAGTAGAAAAAGGAAGAGCAATTTGAGGCAAAATCGTCCAGAAATCATTTTCACAGATAGCTTTTGCCCATGAGGTGATACAACCCTCCTGCTGACATTTGGTGGACTTTAAATTATCAGTCATGTTTACCCAGCTCCTGAGGGCATCAGGGGTAAAGGCTCATCCTTGCACTGCCAGGCAGGTTTCCCAAATCCCATAAAATTCATCTTTTCCTGAGTACAGAAGCAGAGCAGTTCCCTCCCCACCCAGCTCACTCCAAGAGAAAAGTTGCTAGCCAGGATCTTCACTATAAGTCTGGAAAGTTTAAGACCCATATTCCAGTTGGTCAAATGGTATAAACCCAAATCCTCAGATGGAAAAGCCTCTTCCTGATGATAGGACTGCTGCAACACTCAGTGTGGACGTGGAAGAAGAAAAAGAAGAGTCCTTGTGATGATCATCTCCAGCTTAGGTTGGAGAGCATGACCTGATTCCATCCTTCCCCTGATGTCTCCCCCAGGCTTATCCATCTCAGCTAAACAAACTGAACAATGAGGGATAAATTCTCCCACCATGAGCAGGACTCCTACCCAAAACAGGGCCAGAACAGCATTTGCTGGATAACTCAAGACAAACTCCCCCACCAAGGGGCTTTTCTGTGAGGGCAGAGGGTCTGAAGGGCAGGAAGTAAATGGGAACAGGGACAGAAAGGAAAAATCTGTGAGAGGCAGAATATAGTCCTGTAAGAAAGCCAAGAAATAGCATTTATTTTGTCACACAGTTAGCTGGAATGACAGAACATTTGAGGTTATTATTCAAGTGAATATTCAAGCGAGGAGAGAGGCTGAACCAGGGATTCCAGAGACAGATCCATCTGTGCACCCCTATGGGGGATCCTTTTACTGCACTGCCCCAACAAAGAGGTTTGGATTTGATCCAGAAACATCCCATATCATAGTAAAAGCACAGCTCAGTGTTTGGTCAGGATCCTCTACTGACATTGCCACTAAAAAAGCACCCAGTCTGATGCCCTCCTTGTCCCAGGAGATGCCCAGTCCCCCACCACAAACCAGGAGACACCACAAGCACAGCACCCAGCTAGAAACCAGCTCCATCCTTAGCACACAAAGAGCTGTTCCCTGTGTACAGCTCTTTATAAGCTTCCCTCCCTCATAAATGAATGATGAGGCCCCTTTAATTGAATTAATTCTGAATGCTGATCCCAGGATGAATTATCAATGTAAAACAGCAGCGTAAGCATTGGGCAGCTACAGCAGCTCACTCACTGCTCACAAATTATTCCAATATTGTGGGAAGGGAGGAGCCAGGATCCAAGGGTTTCCCTGATGGGATCCTCAGGAGTTCCTGCAACAGCCCCTCTCACCTTCTGAAAACCCTCAGCACTGTCAAGGACATGTCTGGGAGGTCCTTTGGAGCCAAAAAAATCCCTTAAAATCCAGTGTTAAGCTATTGCTTGTATAAGATAGAAATGACACAATGTATGTGAGACAAAAAGATGCTGCTGTTGTCCAAAGAGACATCCAACCACCCCAAGGGATGAGACAGAATCAAAGAATTATAGAATGGTTTGGGTTGAAAGGGATAATGAAGGAAGTGTGGCCAAGAGTTTGATCACAGACATGTGGGACAGGACAAGCTCAGAGCACCTCGTTCTGATATTTGACCTGCAGAAACACTTCCCTTTGATGAAAAGAAGGATCTAGCAGCCAGTTCAACCAGCAGCCCCTGAAACACTAAGCCAAGGCTCCTCCTGTCCCACCACCCCGTCTCAGCACAAAGGATCTTCCCCGTCTCGCACCAACGCGCCGCCTCGGAGGGCTCGGAGCGGGATCGCGCTGCACGAGCCAAGCAGAAAGCAAAGCTGTTCCCACGTCTGCTCTTCCCAGCAGGTAGGTGTGAGAAGCCCAGCCATGCAGGAGCAGAGCTGCAGACAGAAATGTGCCAGGCCAGGCTTTATTTCCCCAGGAGCTGGCACAGTTGGTGGGGAGGAGTTCGAAGGGAGGGGGGAAAAACCCCACCAGCGTAGTGGAGACAAGTGAGCTGTGTGTGAGCAGTGGTGCAGAAAGCACCATGGAAGCAGGTGAGAACAATCCATACCCCTTCTCCCAGAAACACTCTCCCCAGAAAATATGCTTTACTCCTCTGCCACAACCTGCAGACATCCCTAGTGCTGTTTGCTCTGATAGTTGTTTCAACAGGACCAGGATTTTACCCAGTCAGTTAAAAAAAGCCCCCACAATTGCTTGCTGCTGCCCAGACACACATCCAAAATAAACTGCTCTCTTGTGAAGGTATTGGCACCTTAGCAGCTAAATCCCTCTCTTTGAGACAGGATCTCTCTCCTGCAAATTCAGGCTATCCCACCTGTTGCCTCGGGATTACCTTCCCTCTCCAGTTAATCCTTGGCACAGCCATCAGCTCATCATCCTCCCCGTGCACAAGCTCTGTCCTTGACAGTGTTTGTCAAAGACTTTTCCTGAACTTCCTGAACAAGTTGCCTAGAGAAGGTGTGGCTGCCTCAACCCTGGAAGTGTCCAAGGCCAGCTGGGATGGGGCTTGGAGAAACCTGGGATAGTGGAACGTGTCCCTGCCCATGGCACGGGGTTGGAACTGGATGACCTCTAAGATCCTTCCAACCCCAAATCATTCTGTGATTCCCTGATAATTTCTTTACACTGAGCAGTTTCTCAGTTCCAGGCCTCTGTGGTCCACCAGGTTTTCTTCAAACAAGAGTCTAAATAAGTAAAACTGGAACAATTGTCTCAGTCACAAGTTTTAGGGCAAGATTTTGGCGACACTGAGTCCATCCAAGGCTTATCTCCTGCCTCCAAAAACAATCAGAGCTGGGGCTTTATGGCACAAGGAGCAGGGGAAGTACAGATTGATTTTTCCTCCAGTGCATCTCAAATCCAGGAAATTAGTTCAGGAAAATCTCAGGAGACACACAACAGCCAAAAAAAATGGTAAGGAAGATGGGACTGGATGCTACAGCTTTGCAAGTCAGAGCTAAAGGCACTGGTAGAGCTGGTTGAGGTGTAATCAGTGAGAAACAGGAGGTCCCATCTCATAAAAAGAGTTCTTTAGTTACACTGCACTTACCAGGAGTTCAACCCCTCATCAAAGACACTCCAATCATTAATTCATATAATGAGAAAATTAGTGACAAGACTCCTTTGCCAGTTCTTGCAGTGTTACTGTGTTTGATGCCACTGCTCCTGGGGAGTGGATTTATTTACTACACCCAGTTTACGGCGTGTTTATTCACATCTGTGCCGTGACCTTTCTGCTTGGAAAATTAGCAGTGATTTAGAGGCAGCTAAAATAAAAGAAGATATAAAATAAAATGGCCACGTTGTCATTCAGCTGTAATTATTATTGAAATGGGACCTAAAAGAGATTCCATCTGTGTAAAACTCTTTCTTTAGATACACACACATATATATATAATATTTAAAAATAAACACAGACAGATCTCTTGCTCTGTAGGTGTAATTATACAGCTACATCATCTATACACAGCCACACTCTGTGTATATCCCACAATGCACATACAGTAGGCGGGATAGGCATGAGAAGAAAGTTATAAACTATATTTAAAACATGATCATTACTCAGAGTATTTGACACCTCGAGTATCAAGAGATACATTTGCACTGAAATCATATTCTATTTGCTAATCACTCAAACAACACGAGCTTCCTATGAGCTTCCTCTCCTCAACAACAGTGTCCCAGCAATGGACTCAGCCATCTAAAAAGTCCAAGAAACATTTCCTGCTTGTCAATTAAAGGCAAAGGAGAACTGGCTGTGCTGAAAATCATAAACAAAACCAGTGCAAATTCCTCTGAGCAGAGGCTGGGTGCTAAAAGCTGACTCAGCTCCCCCAGAACACAGAGCAGAATGTAAAGCAGCCATCAGAAAAGCACTTAAAAACCAAACTGAAACAAAAAGGTAAAACTAACCCTCTCTGGCATGACAAAAATCAAAGGAGGCAGAAGCAGAAGCAGAAGGCAGAAGTACCTCCACTAATAAATCCCTTCATTAAATTTGGCTGCTCTGTGTGGGGGTGTGTGTGAGGTGAGCATATGTCTCTATCAAATATTCCTGGCAGAGGCACTTCCAGGCAAGACATTTGTAATGCCCATTTTTTGCTGCTCTTCACAAAAAAAAAGCCACGGGAGAGGCAATTTCTAAGTGCTGTTGGCAGTGTGCTCCTTCAGGAGCATCAATCCAAGGTTGGTGTCACTTCTCATTGCAGCAAACAACAGGCTTAGGTTGGACATGGGGAAGAATTTCTGCATGGAAAGAGTTGTCAGGCATTGGAAGGGGCTGCCCAGGGAGGTGGTGGAGTCAGCATTCCTGGAGGTGTTCAAGGAATGACTGCACGTGGCACCCAGTGCTCTGGTCTGGTTGATAGGGTGGTGATCAGTCACAGGTTGGACTCAGTCTTGGAGGTCTTTCCCAACCTAAATGATCCTATGATAATGATTCTATGAAACCTGTTGGCTTTGGGGCTGTTATTTTCACCCCCACTCCAGGTTTGGATTACTGTTAAACAGGCAGCTGCATCCCACAGACACCTTGCAAAAAGCAGCATTTTGGGGATCCAGGCCTCGCAAACTTTGTGCAGAGAGATGCAACACTCTCTGCTTGCTTGGGATGACCTGCTCTCCCCACATGGGGTAGAAAAACCCCTTTGGCCCAACCTCTAGGATGTCCTCTCTGTGCTCCAGCAAGGACACAATCTGCTGGAAGAGGCACATTCCTGGGTCCACTTCAGGCCAGTCCTTAGCTCAGCTGGGGTTTTGCTGGGATAACCTGTTCCCAGTTTGGGTCCAGCTGAGCCCATCTCTCCCAGCTATATCCCTATAAACCCTCAGCCTGCCCAGCCCACCAGCAGTGAGAAACTCTTGGGCAGGGCGAGTAGAAGAAGCAAATGAAGGTGAGGATGGTGCCTGCAAGGTTTGCAATCAGAACCACACAATGTGATGCCAGCAGTGGCAAGGGCATAGATTTGACCCAAGATGTGCCTTCCAGTCCTACACCTCTGTCCATGGCCCAGCTTTGCTCCCTGGCCCTTCAACAAGTCCTGACATAGCACTGTCACAAAAGTCCTAATGTGGAGCAGGGCATATGTTGGAGGGGACACTGATGTACCTTCTTCCTTGACCTGTTTTGATTTGAAATGAAGCCAAGGAAGAAATCAGGAGCTAAACCAGCAGCTCTGGAAATGAAGCAGATAGAGAGTTTTGTTTTTCATTGCAAAGCCCCAACTGTGCAGAAATAAACACAGAGAGGTGACTGGCAATGACCCTCCAGGGACTGCATGAATGAAATCACGGTGACAAGGGACTCAGAGACATGGAGGAAGAATGGGATACACTTCAAAAAGGATAAAAAACATCCCACTGACACACCAGAGGCTGAGAGCAGAGAACAGGGTGTCTGTACATCAGCACGGAGACATCCCTGACACCGAGAATGCTTGGTCTTCAGAAATCAAAATCACCAGCACTTGGGTAGAAGGGGAGCAGAGATGTTCCCAGAAAGAGAAAGGTGCCCCTCATTTGACCAATTCTTCTGCAAACATAGTTTTGGGAAGAGCAAAGAGGGAATTTTCATCTCAACCTCACAGATGCTGCATCTCCTGGAAAAATCATTACTCTTAGGAAATAGAAATAATCACGGGGCCTTGTGTGTTTGTGGTTCAGGCAGTGAGATGAGATGACACACTGCCCACTCTGCCCTTTAAACATTTCTCTCTTGCAGTGGGAGAACCAGAGATGCCAGGAGGAGCCTTGGGCAATGGGAAGCTGTGGTGGCAGAGGTGTTGAGGAGGCACAAAACCGTCATGAACTCTCTGGGTTGAGGATGTTTTGCTTGAGGTAAGAAATCTCTTAGATATTGGATTCTCAGGATGTTCCACCAACAGTAGGTGATGCCAGACAGATTTGCAGATCACTTGTCCTAAACCAGCCATAGCTGGAGAAACACAGGACCACTGAAGACTCCTGAACTACGTGAAAGGTCTGATTCTCAACCCATATGGGGGGCAAAGAGAGCATAAAATGCCACTACACAGGCACTCTGGAGGCTGTTTGAGCACCAACCCTGCTTTCCCTGCCTGAGTATGCCCTGAGCTCGGAGCACAGCTTCCCTCCTAACTTATTCATGATGTTCTGGCAGCCTTGCCAAGTTCACCCCAACTCAGCTCATGCAAAAAACAAAAGCTTGGAGCGTTACAAAGGGCATTTCCCCAGCACGGTGGAGGGAGGGGGGAGCTCCCAGTGCTTTTCCAAGGAGAGATACAGCTCCAGGAGCTGCAAGGGGCAGCGGGGGAAGGTTATGAACTCAGGCCAGCTCTTCTGGGAAGTCAGGGCCTCCCACCGGGATGCAGAGTCAGCTACAAGGGGGAGGGTTTGAAGCAGAGCCACTGCAGGGAGCTGTTTCCAAATGGGACTCAAAAGGGATCCTGTAATTCCACCTCTGTTACCCCTGCACGTCCCTCCCCACAGGCACATCCAGGCTGAAAAAATAGAAATATGCTCTTAGCAACCTCCCAGGCCAAAAAAAAAAAAAAACAAAGTTCATTTATTTTTCTATACTACCCTGGCCACTGGTTATTGGCAGACACGCTCAAGCACATGATGGGAGTTTGCATCCTCCAGCTGAGCAGATATCCATGCAACAGGGAGGAGGAGTGTGGTCACCTCGGCCTTCCTACTGCTCCAGGACACCACAGAGCTGGTGTTCAGACTGGAAAGGAAAGAGTCACAGAGACTCAGGCACTGAGGCTTCGCTAATTCCCTACTTTTTATCCTGTTGTCAACTCTGGGAGATGTCCCCTCATGTCAGCACTGGAAGGAGGAGATATAACAAATGTGATAATGCCAGATGCTGCTGATAAGGGATGGAAAAAAGGCAGGTAGGGCTGCTTGCTCCCCTCCAGGGAGAATAAGTGAGATAAAACTGCAGCTCAGAGCAGCCTGTTACCTTCACTGTGAGGACCCTCATTTCATTTACCTGGGATCCTCTCCTCTTACCACGTGGGGATGTTTAGCACTTGCAGCACCCCAAAAAGATCTACTGGATTTTCAAGAAGGCAGCACAGTGCCCACTCCAAAGAGGCCCTGCTCCTGCACAGAAATGATGCATAATTTTTGATATTTTAATATTATTAGCACAAAAATTATATTTTTAAATGTTATTAACAATGAGTGGTAAGGCAAACACAGAAAGTGTAGATGTACAAAATTGCCTTAGAGAGTGTTCCCTTCAGCCCTTACAAAGAGCATTCTGCAGGATACACTTCACATCCTTGCTGCATTTCATTCCCTGCAGGCAGTGGCCTCAGGGGAAGCTGAGGATGAGGACAGAGCCCTGTGGCCAAGGGCAGGGACAGGTCAGGGTCACCACCCCACCCCAGGCTGAAATCCAGCCCTGCTGCACCCTCTGAAGCTGTGAAGGGGCACCAGGAGGGGAGCAGGTGATGGAAACCCGACACGGGCTCCAGCTGCACAACTGTGGGCAGGGCTGCTATAAATAACATCATCGTGGCCCTCAGGGAAAACCTATGGAATAAACACGTCCACACATCGGGAAGCAGGGGATGGACACATGGGCAGAGAGGTGGTTCAGGGCAGATCAAGTCCAAGGCAAACCCACACCTTGTGAAATTCATTGCAAGTCTTGAACGGGCTGATGAGAATAATAATCCTTGTGGGGTTTTGGGTTTGGGTTTTTAGGTTGTTTTGGGGGGTTGGTTGTTTGTTTGGGGGGTTGATTTGGGTTTTGGGGGGTCTTTTTGAAGGGGTCTGGGCATTTTTTTTCAGGGAATGTGTCATGATCTCCAGCACAGCTCTGGAAGATGTGACCTCTACTCAGCCCTTGTGAGACTCCACCTGGAGAACTGCATCCAGCTCTGGAGTCCTCAGCATAAGAAACACATGGACCTGTTAGAGAGGACCCAGAGGAGGCCATGAAGATGCTCTGAGGGCTGGAGCCCCTCTGCTCTGAAGACAGGCTGGGAGAGCTGAGATTGTCCAGCCTGGAGAAGAGAAGGCTCCAGGGAGACCTTAGAAGTGGCTTCCAGTACTTAAAGGGAGCTTATAAAAGAGAGGGAGAGTGACTTTTTACACAGGCTGACAGTGATAGGACAAGAGGGAATGGTTTTAAACTAAAAGAGGAGAGATTTAGATTCCAATTAGATGCTAGGAGAATATTCTTTACTCAGAGGGGGGGGAGGCCCTGGCACAGGTTGCCCAGAGAAGCTGTGGCTGCCCCTGGATCCCTGGAAGTGTCCAAGGCCAGGTTGGATGGGGTTTGGAGCAACCTGGGCTAGTGGAAGACATCCCTGTCCTTGGCAAGGGGTTAGAACATGATCCTTAAGGTCCCTTCCAATGCAAATAATTCTGTGATATTATGATCTTATCCTGGCTCTAAAAACTATTTAACTCCTTTGCATCCCCAGCCAGAGGAATGGACACATTATTTCCTGTCTTTGGCAAAGAGCTCAGAGATCCAAGGAGGAAAACACCCTGGAAACATGGAGAGTGTGTGTGTGTGCCAGTGCAGCGAGTGGAGAACTCTGAGCAAGCTAAAAATCAGGGAAGGAAAAGCGTGAATTCTGCAGCTTCAAACTTCTCATCTGCCTTCTGCCTGGACTATTCTGATTATGCCAGCAAGGTTCAGCCCAGCTGCCCTTTAAAATGAGCCTCCCCACATAATTTAAAAATCCCCCACGCTCATGCCAGCAATAACTTTGAACCACACCACAGTCGCTCTGTATTTATAGTCACGATTCCTTCATGCCACACACCCATGCATTGCCCCCAGCAGCACACCCAACTCCACAAAAAGGGATTTTGTTATTTTAACAAGCAGTGGTGACACTCATTTCTACCCAGCAGTGAGTTTGGGCCCCACAAATCCACATTGGTACAAGATTTCTCCCCTTCTATTCCCAAGCCAGACATGACAGGCCAAATCCTCCTGAGGGTTAACACAAAGCTACAACCACTTCCATTTGAGCCATAATTGAAAATCAATAGGAATGGTAGTCAGAATGCTCATGTGCTTAAAGCAGAGGTCCAGGAGTCAGGAGCAGGAGTGATTTCTTCTCCTGGCCATGATCATAAACAGGGATATTTTTATTTTTTTTTTGAGTTCTCTAGGCTTGTGATCCAGCACCCATAAAACAGGGATAATCCACTGATGGGTTGGAATTCACTAGAGCTTCAAAACTGCTGAGGTAGAAAGGTGTTGGGATGTACTCACAGAGAGCAAGATATTTTTAAATATATTGAAGTGAGAGGCAGTGAGGGATGCAGAGCCTTCCTCTTTTTAGTTTTTTTTTTAAGAAGCATCAAAGAAAACTCTGCATCAGCAATCCTTGCTCCACCTGACTAATGCCAAGAAGCAGCAGGGTCAGGACACCCAAACTGAGATGAGCATCCAAGTGCTCCCTTAGGTGGAATCATACATAGAATATCCTGAGTTGGAAGGGACACACAATGATCATCAAGACCAGCTCCTGGCACTGCACAGGACAACTCCAAAAATCCCACCATGTGCCTAATAGTGTTCTCCCAGTGCTTCTTGAACTCCTTCAGGCTTGAGGCACTTCCCTGGGGAGCCTGTTCCAGTGCTCAACCACCCTCTGGGTGAAGAAAATAATGGACTTTGCTACATCATCTGACCTCTGCCCTGTGCCACCAGGGCTCCCAGGAATGGCACTTTATGGATGTTGCCGGCAGGCTCTGAAGAAGAGAAATTCATTTCACTAACAGGGGCAAAGAACATAGTGAAGGTGAGGGGGGAGGAAGGTGTAATTACCAATTTATCCTAAACCAGGATCTACAACAAGAGAAGAGGATAAGGGTGTCACCAGCTGCATCTTCTATCCATCTGTCTACCTATGCATTTATCTACATCTCCCTCCTCAGCTGCAGGAATATCACCATGCACTGCCCCACATCACTTGTCAACGAGGAGGGGGTTTTAACCATACCAGTGCTCCAGAGTTATCCCAGATTAGGAGGATTTGCTGCACCAGGACAGTTGTGCCCCTGCCACAGGAACTGCTGCACCGTTGAAAGCCCTTGAAGAAAACAGCAGGGAGAACATCTGATTTCTTTATTACAGCCCATCAGCACAACTCCTGTGGCAGTCAGGGTTTGTGCCACTGCCTGAGACACTTCACATCTGGCCTTCAGCTCCAAAGCAGCTGCCCAGTTCCTACCAGGTCCAATCTGGATCAGTAACACAAACCTTGTGCTCCCTCAGGCACAGGCAGCCTCAGTGGAAACCTTCCTTTTTCCCAGCCCGGCTTGGAGGTGTCATTAAGAATCCAATCAATGTGACGTCATGGGTGTAATTGAATTATATGTATGCTCAGCAGACCCTTTCCACTTGGTATCCCCATTGGCTAATGTGGAATTATGATGGATCATACACAGGGATATATGAAACATGCATGAATAACCCAAGCATGCATTTTTAATGATACAATCCTGATAACTTCCCCCTCCTAACAAAATCAAAATGAATTAAACACAAGTAGCTGTCAGTGGTATTAAAGAAAAAAAAAAAAAAAAAAGAGAAAAAAAACCCCTCACCATTTAAATGGCAACACTGAAACGTCCCCTGAATTGCAGCGTGACTGGAACCGTTTGTTGTAATGATACCAATTAACATATCTATCCATTTAAAGTTTCCAGTGCAAAACGAGAGTAGCTTGGGTGATATTCATGGTAGGGAAGAAAGGTGAAGATAATGGATCGCAGGGAGTGAATAGGACTGAAATGAATGGGGTAATTCAGATGAACTGTCTGACAATGGCTGGATAATCTCCCAGAAGAGCAAGTCCCCACATCCACTGAAATGAAATAAAGGCAAAACCTGCAAAGCCAATGGTCAGAAATGATCCAAGTGAGGCACAGACCACTCGACTCCAGGGATCTTGCAATGGCCAAGTTAACCTGAACATCCCAGACGAATGGTTCAGCTACACTGGCTTTTCTTTGGGGCAGAGGTTATCCAAGGATTCCTTGGGGTCACTTCTATATCTGTATTCTCTGATTTAACTGATCATCATCAGAGAAGAGGGAAGCACCCATAGGAGTGGTCTGGCATCTTGGATTTGTGTTCTGTATCAGGACTGACCTCTTACAGCCACAGACAAGAGTTACCTTGGACAAACTTCAACTCCCCATTCCTGGAAGTGTTCAAGGCCAAGTTGGACAGAGACTGGAGACACCTGGTCTAGTGGAAGGTGTCCCTGGGGAATGACATGATCTTTAATGCCCCTTCCACCAATCCAAACCACTCTATGATTCTATAAGTAGGCAACATGGACCCAGGTCTGTGTGTCTCCATCTATCAGAGCCATTTCTTTTACCTTCTGCCCCACCAATATATCAATACCAATTACCTAACACACCCTTGTTGTAAGCACTGTGTCCAGCATTATAGCTTCAACTACCTGGGCTAACACCTTTCTGATTTCTAAATCCCTGGGAAAAAAAATGGGTAGCAGCTCTGAAAGAAACAAAGAAAAAAAAAAAATTAAAAAAAAAGGCTAATTCTAAAAAAGTAAGTCCTTGGGGACTTCTAAAGAATTTCAGTCACAAAGAAGAAAAATTTGTTCGCACTCTGCGGATCAGCAGCTTCTGCCACGTTCAGTGAAAATCAGAGGGTTTTGTCTCGCTGCAGATTTACTATAAAGCACAATGTCACAGACCTCGTTCCTAATTGCAGACAGGCTGGACACGGTGGCAAAGGATGGAGCCACCAGAGATCCCAGTGTATGTCTCGTAACAAGCTCATTAGCTCCAACATCAGACCCCATGTTCCTCAAAAACTGACCCAGGGCCCCCTCAGGGTTTGTGCTGAGCGTGCTGGAGCAGGAAGTCTCTTGGAAACCTGGAGAGAGGAAGTCAATACACTTCATAACAGATGAGTGAAGGGTCGTCCTTTGCAATTAATATCAAGTTAAATAAAGAAATGAGAGCTTGTTTATCATCTCTAAGTGTGTGGCTGGCATGCCTTGCTTGTCCTTCTATAAGAATTTGGCATGTCAAGCACTATTTTGAGGTTGGTGGGGCCTGTTTTATAAAAGTACACCAAAATTCAGCATAGAAACAGAGTCAGGGAAAAGCCCTTCTTTCCCAAGTGCAGCAGGATAACTTCTGTGATTAAAGGACCCTGAGGTTCATCCCTGTCCTGTGCCACAACTCACGTAGCTTGTGCAAGTCCAGCCATTTCCCTGTGATGTCTCCCATGGAGTCACATACCCCTGCATCACATCAGGAAGGACATTTTCTGACTCTCCCTTTAAGCATTTGACTTATTTGTCTAGAAAACAGGTACATATCTCCAGGGGGTGGCACAAATGATGCTTTGAACTCTGCTGACCATACACACAATGACATCCTGGCCAGGAGGTGATCTGAACCACCTTCTTAAAATTAAATATCTACCTCTTTTCCAGGTAAATCCACTTTAGTACAGAGCCTGAATAGTTTTGCTCTCCCTGCAACTCAGGGACAGTCCCACTTCCATACCAGTCAGCACAGCTGAAAGGATAAATATATTATTGATTCTCCAAGTGGCACATTTAGCAGCATCCACAATACCCAGCAGAGATCCATAATTTGGTTGGGGCACCAAATTCACTTCCCTCCAAAAAACAGTCAATATTTTTTTTAAGGAACTGGTATTCATCAGGACAGTAGGACTGGAAGAAGACACCTTGATTTCTAAGGATTCACGACTCCCAAAATGCCAGAATTCCTGATGCGGCAAGATCTCAGTGTCCAAAGTCACATCCCAGTTTTCCTGAACGCTGCATTTCACAACAGGCAGAAGTTTGTGAGAGAGTAGAAGGAAGCACCACTCCTTGAAGGGTTTATCGGTGACCAGAGCTGTGAACTGCTCTTTACAGACAAATCATCCCTTGGAAAAGCATTACTGTCTTACACAGGAAAATTCCAGGTTAAGTCAGATGGAGTAGTTTTCCCTTCCCTTTTTTGCTTTGTACCGACTTCTGTCATATGTAAATGTTAAATCACAACGGACGTTTTCATCTTAAAGAGAGTCAATTCATCTTTTGTGAAGGAAAACAAAACAAACCAAAAAAAAAAAAAAAAAAAAAAAAGCTTCGGTTTTGTTAAATTTCGAAAATAAAATCACTCCATAAAAGCTGCTCGAAGATGGCCCATCACTGGGAGATACTTAAAATGCAGACAGCGGGTTTTAAAAGGCTCCCGAGAAACCCTCCCGTTGAACTGCACGAGGGCCATGGGGTTAAAACACAGCCATCACAACCTTTATTGCTTCATTTTGTGAAGCCATTAACGACAGGAGGACCCCAGATGTGCCGCGGCTCCAGCAGCTGGAGAGAAATTCAACCCTCCCCATCAGAACCTAATTTATGATCAACCTGTTGGGAGGGGGCAGGGGGGCCGGAGCACGGCATTCCTGGGAGCTGCACGGCAGGGAAATCAGGGATACACGGGGGTCTAGACAACAAGAGAACGTTGAAAGGACTCGCAAAACTCTCGCACAGACACACCCGCGCGTGTCGGAGGAGCCTCGCAGCGGGGAAGTCTTGCAAGCGGGAACTTTTGGCAGCTGAACCCCAAAAACACCCGGCTTTGAACTCAGGGTTCGGCTGCCAGGGAAAGCTCGGGATGAAAGCAAAGGGTCGCTGTGCTCGGTGCAGGACACGCTCGTTGAGAGGGACGGTCCAGTCAGTCCCTGAAAATCTCCCAGGGAAGAGTAGGAGGGATGTAGGGAGGAAAGAGTTTTGCCTGAGGTCATGCTGCAATCAGCATCATCCCGGGAATAGATTAAAGGTTCCCGCTCTGCCATTATGTCATACTGAGGTTTTTCTGACGGACCTTGGCACCCTCATGTTCTCCACGTCACGCCCTAACCCTTTCCCATCAACCACCTGCTCCTCTCCACTCGGGTCCTTCCAAGGAACTTGCTCCTCTCCACACTTTCCCCTTTGGGTGCCTGCTCCGGTTACTTGTGTCCTTTTGATTGCAAGTTCCTCGGTAAAAGGACTGGAATCATACACTGAAGTACTTCTGAAAAAGTGTCTTAATTGAATCTTTGCATGTCTAAATACTCCCTCACTTCTTTAACCCACCCCATCCTGCAAACTTGAGCCTCCAAAGCATATGGAAGTATGTTGGGCATTCCTAAATATCTTCAAGTGTGTCTTATCACCCAGAGCATCATGTGGTGCATGGCAATGCAGCAAAATTCACCTGACTGTGACTGCCAGATGTGTGATCCCAAGGAGAGCCCAGCCTGCTCCTCCCACTCAGAACTCCCTGAATTTGTTGGCAGTGCCCCCAGTCACTGCAGATGCCATAAATTCTGCAGGCTTTCTTTCCCTTTTAAGTGAGAGTAAAGGTTTTTCCCTAAGCTTTCAGCAGTTTAGGGAGCATCAATAAGAATCCATGGATAGGGGTGCTGGGTCTGTTGGCAGTCCCTTTTTCTCCTGAACCATGTGAGTTGTAGCCCAGTGTCTCCATTCTCAAACAACCTCCTAAATATTCTATGCAAACTTCAGGAGTATGGCCCAGGTCAGAGCACCTGAGCTTCACAGAAGAGGTTGGAAAAGTCACCTGCAGCAGAATGAAGAAAATACCAAATGCCAAGGGCCAAAAGCAATGGCCCCATCTGAGCATGTTAATCAAACTCCAGCATGAAAATCATGCATAAAAAAAAAAAAACCTGCACTGAGCTTTTCTATTATCACAATGTCGGAGCACCTCACGACCACTAATTGTTGATGAGACCCCTGGCAGAGCAGAAAAACACCATTACTGTCACTTTACAGACAGGAAACAGAGATAGAAGAGGTGTTTATATCTGAACAAGTTGCCCTCATCTCCCCTTATCATTAATGGAGAGAAAAAGACATTTTCGGACATAATTCACTGCCCTGTTTTAGGGCAGTTTCAGTCTCCTGCAGGATGAAATTGTGTTCTAAGAGATCTGATTTCTCTCGTTGGACTGGGAAGGAATTTAGCAACACCTCCTGGGGATGGAAATACCCCCTTTTACTGAAAGGAATCCCCACTCTCCAAAAGGTGGGTCCATAAAAGTCAGTAGCAAAGCAGGAATTGAATTCAGGATTCTTATATTTTAGTCTGATGCTTACATCAAAACACAGATGGGCATCTAAGGTGAACAAAGGCCAAGGAGCCATCCCAGCAGTAACAAAATTGAGGGGGCTTGAAGGAAGCTACTTATGGGTAAGGAACAAAGGGGATGGAGGAGGGAAAACTGAAATATCCTAAAAGAGCAGGTTAAAAGGACAGTCAGGAAAGGGGACTATTGGAAGAAAGGAAACAGATGACAAGATAGCAGAGTTGGAGGTCACAGACTGTCCATAATATGCTGCAGATGTGAGGAAGATCCAGGGGCAGCACACACTGAATATCCCAGTGAACATATATGGAAAAATCCCTGCCAAGACACCATCCCCAGTCCAGATGGTGTTAAGGAGGAACTCAGTCCTTTCCCAAACACCTTCTTCACACTCCCCTCTTCTTCATTTTAATAACTGCAGGAGAAACAGGGAAAGCAGACAGATGACTCCAGAGATCACACAGGGAACACAACTGGGAGCAGATCCCACCATTGCACCCCAGGCTGAAACCCTGACAGTGAATATCCTGGGAATTTGACTCCAATTCCAAATTTTGCAGCTTATTTTTATTTATAAAAAAATACACAGAGGTAGGTTTGGAAACGGGATGACAGGGCTGACCTGTTCATCTTGGAGGGGGGACCCGCAAAGGCCACCAGCAAGTGTTTCTTTCCATCGGGAGAGTGAACACAAAAGAGTAATAGCTCAGCTCTTTGCAAGCGATTAAAGGGCAGTTAATGAAATCACCTGCCACAGAGAATTGACAAAACATAGAAAATCAGTCACTTCAGAGTCTGCCAGAGCATCCCTGGCACGGACAAGGGGCCTGATGGCTGGGGTATATTTAGTGCCAGTGAGATCATCTTTCCTAGCAGGGCTCGCCTTTGCAGGGAGGAGAAGGGCAGCACTTCCATGGCAATGTCAGTGTGAGCCTGAAGAGGAAAGCGCCTGAGATTTCCTTAACAGAGGCAGCCAGGGCTATAGCAGGGGCTGCAAAGCATGATTAAGGTTAAAACCCAGGGGAAAAAACCCCACATAATATCAATACTGGTGTGTTGAACAATAGCAGGTATCAGCGTAAGGAGTTTGTGGTGTATTCAGCTCCTGTTGCCACATCCCAACCTGGGACTGCTCAAAGCTTTTTCAGGAGGGGTAGAGCTCAGATCCCCCCAGTAGGTACCTCTGGTTCAAGCTAAAGATTAATCCTTTTTAGCATATAACACCTTGGTGAACAGTCCTGCACCTGCACATACACACACACACAATGTGCTGACAATTTGTTAAAGCAGAGCACTGGAATATTAATTGCAACAGTTCTTCCAATCCCTTGCCCTTCATCACTGCTTTGCAGCACTAAAAAGAATCAGATTCCTCTCAAAAAACAAGAGACCTGCTTAAAAAAAATAATGAATTAACCATCAATGCTCAGCTTCAGGTGGTTATTATACTTACTATGAGTGTCAGGATGCATTTGGGACTTTCAGTATTTATATGTTACATTTACCTGTGTCTCCCCAGCACAAGTAGCCCCCTCCCCTCAAAATAAAAATATCCCAGTCATGTGCCCCAAAGCCAAAGCCACATTACACCTCTAAATGAACAGATGTAATACACCAGGGTAGTGCTGCACTACTCACCATCTTCAAATCTATTCTTTTCCTACTATATTATGATAATTTATTTCACTACTGGGGCTCCCAGGTGAGTTCAATTCTCCAGCTTCCAAGCAGACAAAAATGCTAACCCGGCAGAAGAAGTTTAACAAAGAGCCTAAAGGCAGCAGTCTCCTAAGATCTCCCACCTCTCCATACATATTGCAGGCTAAGACAGACGTGCAAGGAAAACAGAGATATAAATTTGGAAACGTTTTCTTTTTCTTCTCCGTGAATAGCAAATTAGCTAAAAATTCAGAATTTACGTGGGATTTGGGGAATTAATTTACATCATCACAAGGGGGAGAAGGGGCTCGAAAGCATCAAAAGATTTTGACTTTTCCATCTCGCAGAAGAAATACCTGCAAGAAGAGAGTTAATTAAACAACAACAAAAAATAAAAAGAAGAGGAAAGAGGAGGTGGGGAGGTCAAATAACCATAAGTGGTTGTTTCATATGCTATAAAACTTTCACAGCTTGTTTGTTGTATTGAAAAAGAGGAGGGAGAATAAATCAGTTTCGATTTGGCACCGGGCATGGTTTGGGCTGGGTTTATTTATTCTTTCTTCAAAATTTTTCTCTGTTCTGTGAGAAAACAACAAAATGAGCGTGAGAGACACTCCAACCTAACATGATGCCAAGGTCCTATCCCTCACAAACTGTCTGAAGGGCAGGAGAAATGCACTTTGTCCCCCCCATCCCTCAGGGCAGCTTATCCTCAACGTCTTCCCTTAGACCCCAAGGAGATAAATCAGCTGTGTACAAAATCCAAGAGAAACCCACAGAAACTTGTAGGCAGTGGGGAAAAGATCAAAGTGCCCGTAGTGTGTGAAACCACATCCACCCCAGCAGATATCACAAGTCATAAACTCCCCCTGATAACCCGGCCTTAATCAACCAGATGACAAATGAGGCAAACACAGGGAGATTTGCACAGTGGCAGCCGAAATGTTTAATTAGATTTCATCAGAAGGGGTTCTGAAAAATTCATATGATGAGGTCTCTGCCAGTCTCGATGATAACCTTTTCCCTGACATCGCTGGAATTTATTGCCAGCTCCAGTTAAAAAAAAAAAAAATAAAAAAATAAAAATTACGAGAAGTCAAAAGGAAAGATGACTCCAGACCTCATCCATGAGCATCCCAGCAGGGTGGGACACCAGCAGGAGGAGCAGTGGTTTGCATTGCCAGGATGCCATAGATACAAGTGTGCTGGGGTCCTTTGCCAATGCGCCACAACAGCTTAAAAAAAACAACCATCAGCAAAGCTTCCCAAACCCACCAAAGTCCCTTAGGAGCTCCTGTTTTGTTATCCAAAGGGACCCAGCCCTGTGAATCACCAGCAGAACACGTTCAGCATGACAGAGTGTAACCAGAGCTGAAACCCACAGATGACTTGCTCCCAACTTTCCTCTCCAGACTTTGGCACCCCCAGGCTCCCAACCCATCTCCCTTCAGAGCCTTGGAGCGTTCCATTTGTTTCCAACACACACTTCCAGGCTCACTGCACCAAGGGGGATCCCAGCCTGGTACCTACTGGATGCAATGCTGCTGATACATAAAAACAAACTCTTACCAGGAGTGATCTTCCATGGGATTAAGGGATAATTAAGTCCTGCTGCCTCTGTGGGCACCAACCCAGCTGGGAAATCTATTTTTTGTGGTCTTACATTGAAATATTACTCCAACTCTTCACAATATCCAATGTCTTTTTTAGTTTAGGAGAAGAGTGATCCTCCTTGGGGTCACAGCTGCTGTAACATTAGCCAGTATGGAGACAGTCAAGCAACGACAGAGTCAAATTCATAAAAAAGTCATCATTGACATCAACCTAGATTTGACACCATCAGGTTTCAGTCATCTATAGGGTTACCTGCTGCAGTCACAGCTGGGAAGATGCTTTCTGGTCACCCTGGGCACAACATCCCAAGGGGACTTTGCAAATCTCATCTTTGATTAACTGCCCTGGTCTAGTCTTCAGTCTGTATTTTTACCCCTCACCCAGCCAATCGAAGCTTTTCTAATTCCAAAACTGTCCAGGAACCTGCAGCTCTTCCACACAGTTTCATTTAGAAGAGGTGAAAGGCCACTGACAGGGTTTTGAAGGGTCAAAAAAAAAAAAAAAAAAAAAAAAAAAAAGACAAATCAAAAAGACAAGTGTGAGACCAAGCAGGAACAGATCCCTGAATCCTGCAGAGCAATGCACGTCTTCACTCCCGCAGACACCAGATGGGTTGGGGTCTACAAAACCCAACACAACTCTCTCATTCCTCCCCTCAGGCTTCACAGATCAGTCCTACAACCAGCAACCCATCAAAGTCTGATTGCTCTCAAGCCAGGCTGCCACCACAATGAAACAGGAGAGAGGAGGGAGCAAAGCAAACCAAAAAGCCATTAAACAAAAACGAAAGAAGCTCGAGGGGGGAAAGATCAAGCTGGAGAGGGACAGGGTGGGTGTTATTCCTGCTTTCCTTTCTCTTGGTTTTCCAAGCCCCACCAGCAGCATTCACAACCCGTGGATGTGCTGATGGCATAAAAGTTCCCTGGCAGGGGCTCACATCCTTCCCTTGGATGCCGAGGGGCTGCTGCACACTGGGGTGTCTGGGTGTGTGCTGGGGAGAGGTGGAGAGAGACCCTTCAAATTACCTCCAGCACATTCCTTTTTGCCTTTCAGTTAAAAGCTGGCTCATAAACCAGAACTCTTGTCCCTACACTTTGGTTGGCTCTTTTTCCAAGGCCCCCTTATGCAAAGTGTGGTCCCTTCTCCAACTGCAGTAATGCGACTAATTACACCACTTTTGTTTACTCTTATGAGCCCACCCTGCCTTTGCCAGACCAGGAATTGGACTCTGATCACTGCCAGAAGTGCCCAATTATGGGTCACAAACTGAGCAAAGCCTCTCCCAACTTAAACATCAGCAGTGGGGGGAGAAAATTACTGTTAAACTAAGCATTTCCCTGTTTTTCCTCAGGGGTATCCACAAATTGGGTTCAAATTAAAGGGTTCCTAGAGGTGGGCTGGGGGAACTACTTATGGCAAACTGTTTCCACAGAGCAAAACCCAGAGAACAAAGCCTGAAAGGCTTTGCTTATTTAAGAAGTGTTGGTTTCATGTATCCCCTCTCCATATATATGTGCCCATTTTAAAATACATTTCAAAATTCTTCGTCCATGGCTATTCTGTTTTCAGTCAGTCCAAGCCACTGCCATCTTTGTACCCTCCTTTGGATGCTCTCCAATAACTTTATATATATTTTTTTATACTGTGGCACTCAAAGTTGCACACAGGACTCGAGGTGAGGCTGCACCAGCACAGAGGGACAGTCACCTCCCTCAACTGCCTGGAGATGCTGGGCCTGAAGCCCCCCAGGACATTGTTGGTATTTTTGGCTGCCAGGGCACGCTGTTGGCTCATATAAAACTTGCCATGGACCAGAGAGAGCAAGGCACTGAATCTGGACCTCATTTTTGTGGTTCACTCCTCACCAGTGCTCAGCTTCCATCCTTTCTGATTCCTTCCTACAAACAGGAGCTACCAAATAGTGATATCTGCATCCACCCCTACCTGCAGCTGAACCAGAGATCAGTCATCTGGCCAAAGGGAGAGGAGGAGGTGGGACAGACTGTGGAGGTGATTCTGGGCACAGATACAGCCACAGGATGGTGAGGGGGACAGCGTGGAGGATGCTGAAAGGAAGAGATGGATGCACAGTGCCTTATCAGGGACTTGCTGTTCTTTCAACTGGCTCCCTGATAACATATGGAGCTTAATCAAATATGCAAATGATGTCCTATCTAGAGACAAGGGAAATAGAGAAATAAACCCAGGGCCCATGCATGAAAACAAGCCGATAAAATGAGGGAGTGGGGAGAAGGTTTCCTCTTTTTGATAAAATTCTTCCAAAAGATTAAATTAAAGCAAAACTAATTAGGAGAACCGCACTTAAGACGACTTCCCGTAAGAAGGGTCAGCAGGCAAGAGGTGTTCAAATCAAAGGCAGATGCAAGAGGCACCTCAAGGGCTCCCTGAAAAGTCATTATCCCAGTCAAAAAGGAAGGGGATAGAGAGGAGGAAGGCATAACAAGAGCCTTTTTGGCTGGGCATCCATCCTGGCATTAGGTGGAGTTAAACAGCCTCTCTTTGTCACCCCGGAGAGCAGAAGTAGCAGGTGAAGACCAAAGCTGATCACCTGATGTTCCATCCACAGCACCAACCCGAGAACAAAGGGACAAAGGGAAGTAAACAGACCATGGGAACATGGGAATATATTTGCTTTTCCTTGTATCCCACCCTGCGTGGTTTCCACTGACAGCACAGCCGTGCCAGGTTCTGCAGCCTGAACACTCCACACACAGAGCTACTGACACCATGCAGAAAGTCACCTGCCACCACAGGGCAGGTGACAACCAGCAGCACAGCAAGCTGTCCCCCAGGAGGCTGCAGGACCCATGGATTTCAGCAGGTAACAGGCAGCAGGACATTGTCACCTGTCTCTTTGTGTCTGGTTTTGTCACTAACGTCCCCCTGCCTGCACAGCACATCCTCAGCCTGCTGTGGGGGAATCCAGCTCAGCTGCTCTGCCACTGGAAACCTGTCAAATGCAAGCTGCATTTAAAGGAAGAGTTTAAAAAGATGATGGTACAACCTGCTGCCTTCCCTGCTGCTCTGGGTCCACTGGAGCTCACTGTTCCTAGTGGAGTTGGGAACAAAAACACACAGTGCAGGGATTAGACAGTTATTTGCAAGTCTCATTGCATGATCACAAGATCCCATCTCTGACAAGACTCTGAGTCACTGTTTAACCAGAATCTCCAAAAAAAAAAAGAGCAGCACTCAACACATTTACACAAGGCACTCAGTGAAAACACAGCTCAGCCAGAGCCTGAACACCAGCACAGAGATGGCTGAGTAGTCAAAAAGCAGAGAGGGGTACTTGAAGGAGAGACATGGAAAATTAATAGCTCTCTGCCAAAGAGCAGGCTCCAACCCTTCCTGGGAACAGCAATCTTTCTAACAGGAAAAAAAACCAAACAGGGGGTTTTCCTACTGCAGTTGGACCCTGCCGTGGGCAGTGAGCTGGTTGCAGTGTGTGACACAGGCAAGTTGTAGTTGGAAGTCCCAGAGCAATGCAAATGAGGGATATGAGAGTCAAAGCAATCACCTGCAGTGATGGACCCATTAGTGGGTATGTAAAACAACTGTTGTCTGCACCAGGATCTGAACACAGGCCCCCTGGTGTGGTTTAGGGCAGAGGATGGATCACATTCAGGCTGGAAGGCACCTCAGGAGACCTCTAGTCCAACCTCCTGTTCAAAGCAGGGTCTGCCTGGAGATCAGACCAGGTTGTTCTGTCTATTCAGGCCTTGAAAATTTCCAAGGATGGAAACTGCACAGCCTCCATGGCAACCTTCTTCAAGGATGGCTTCTCATGGGAAAAAGCTTTTCCTTCTACCCAGTTGTAAGTGCTTTCATGTCAACTTGTGCCTGTCTCACATCCTCTTCCCACCCATGAATGCGAAGAGCCTGTTTCCATCTTCTCAATAACCTCCTTGTTGACATGGGAATGCTGTTGTTAGGTTTTCTCATCTCCAGCCTGAATAAGCTCATTTCTCATCCTCTCCTTTCAGGGCTGATTTTCCAGCTGCTGGCCAATCCTTTCACCCTTTCCTGAACCTGTTCTTGTTGATCAGTAACATTTTTGTTCTAAGGAGCCTAAAAAACTGGGCTCATTATCTAGATATGGCCTAGCAATGGAGTTGAAGAGGATCACCTTCCCCTCAATCTACTGGCAGTGCCCCTATTTGCATGGCTGAGGATGTTGTGCCTGGGCACACTGATGGCTCATGTGAGGATGCCCAGGTACTTTTCTGTGGAGCTTCTCCCCAGCCAACCAGTCCTCAACCTGAATCGTTCCAAAAATCCAGTCCTGCGTCTTTGATTTCACCCTTGGAGACAGTATCCATTCACCCAACACTTTTAGGCCATGCTGGACTCCATTATCACCAGCTATTGGTGATTTTTACATGAGCCAGGACAAGTGGGTCTCACTGCCCACACTGACTCCCGCCCCCCAACACGAGCATCAAGTGCCAAGTTCACCACAGCTGCAAAATCCCAAATTTCTGAGTGCTACAGCCAGAAAAATGAACTGCTTTTCAGGCATCTAAGCTGGCAACATCTCAAAGTGAGGCTGCATATCAGTGTAGGACACAGACAACCACAGCCTTCACAGATGTCAAACTCAGACGGGAACCAGCGTCGCTCCATCACAAGTCAGTGAAGCACCCGGACTCCTGCTGGTTTAGGAAGCTGTGAGGAGAGGCCAGGGTGAACAAGCCCCTCTTGCAGAAACCATCTTCCCAGCAGGAGCCAGAGCCTCTACAGCCTGTTTTCAGAGCAGTCGAGTCCACTTGCCAAACAGCTGGGGGGAAAAAAAAAATGAAATTCAAAAAACCCCCGACTCTTTCAAGGCAGCTGAGGGAAGGAGAAGGAAGCAGAGTTTCCCTGCTGACATTCACACAGAGCTGTCAGCAGCAGGATACCCTCCAGGGAGTATCAAAACTGAGCAGGGTTTCTTGGTTTTTGTGTATTCAGAAACCCCCTTGCCCAGAGAAACAGTGAGGATCTGCCTGCAGGTACCATGACACTGTCACCCTGGTCATGGTGAACTCGGGGTGCCACAGTAGCTCCAGCTCCTTGGGTGAGAGGTGAGGAATCAGAGAAGAAGAGGGAGATAATCCTCTTCATGTGGGTACATTATGACATCACCAACGCACTCAGAGCTCTGTTGCCTGTGGGTTTCTTCCCACCTTTTGAACCCTTTTACCTTACTAAGACTTTTTGCATGAAAAACAGAATAGCTTGGGTTGGAAGGGACCTTAAAGATCATCTTGTTCCAACCCCCCTGCCATGGGCAGGGACATCTTCCACTAAGACCAGGTTGCTCAAAGCCCCATCCAACCCAACCTTGAGCACTTCCAGGGATGGGGAAGCCACAGCTTGACACTTTAGTGTAATCCAGCTTGGAGGAAGGACCTCACATGCTGCCAGTGCCACCAGGATTCATCTGCTTTCTGCTAAACAGAACAAATCCTGCTCTGGGAAGGGATCTCACCCCACATGCAAGGGGGAAATGATGGCGGCAAGAGGACCCACCACAGCAATCACACAGAATGTGCAGAGCTGGAAGGGACCCACAAGGATCATGGAGTCCAGCCCTCAGCCCTGCACAGGACCATCCCCAAGGGTCACACCATGTGCCTGAGAGGATCATCCTAACATTCCTTGAGTTCTGTCAGCCTTCAGGCTGTGCCCACTGCGCTGGGGAGCCTGTTCAGTGCCCAGTCACCCTCTGGGGGAAGAATCTCTTTCTAGTATCCAACCTAAACCTGTCCTGACACAACTTCAGGCCATTCCCTCAGGTCCTGTCCCTGGTCCCCATAGAGCAGAAATCAGTGCCTGCCCCTCCTGAGGAACTGCAATTGTAGACTGTAACGAGGTCTCCTCTCAGTCAGACCTGCAGGTCTGGGTGCCCTTCAGGGTTACCTGGCTAAAGTTGTCCTCACCCTACCACAAAGCAAGGTGCATCTTCTCCAACCTACAGGCTCCATCCATACCTGTCAGTGGTTCCCACTCTCCCTTTGAGACACTGCAAATCCAACCAGGAGAGCTGCCAGGGACAGGGCAACCCCAGCTCCACATCCAGAAACCTGCAGGGGCTCAGACTCGCATGTACTTTCCAATCCAATTACGTATTGGAGGAAGCCAACCTTCCCCAACACCACCGTGGGCCAAAAGGAGAACTGCAAATCCAAACTCTCAAATTCTCCCTGTGGTGTTTTGTCTCTGGATCCAAGGAAAGCAGGGTCTCGAGGGTTCAGGGTAATCCAGAGGGTTGTTCATGGAACTGATCAGTACTGAGAATTTTCTACTGAATGGAGTTGATACCTGTTGGAAGTGCTGGCCATATTCCAGAGCTGTCTGATGTGAGTGAAAACCCTCACCCCCAATGGCAAGTCCAAATCTAAAAAGCCCTTCAAAGTCAGCAAACTGATGGGATTTGATGAAAAACGAAATCCAGGCCACAGAGCGAAAGTATTGGTTTTTAAGCCAAGGTTCTATCTCTGCGAGGAATTTAGCATAGAAAAGGCTTTGAGTGAAATATTTGGATGGAATAAATAAACCCTATTTCTTCTGGGGAAGTTTCAAATAAATGGAAATTTCTACTGCTCCACTTTCAAATAAACATTTCAAAATGGTCCAAGAGCTTTGTCTTGTTGGAAGCACAATTCCTAGGGCTGGTCCCAGGTTGACATTTGCAAACTCAACTCGCCCTTTACACCTGCACCTACACACAGAATAATTGTAGGTAAGTTGTATTTCTTTGACTGGAAATGATCTGCACAAAAGCAGTGACCCACAAATTAAATGCCTAGGGAAGGAATGCAAGGAATATGGAATCCTGCTATGCTCCCTTAGTGATGACAGGTATTAGTGGCACATGATTCGGCCAGACACACCAGGAAAAAAATCCAAACCAAGCATAAAAAACTGTGCAAAACATCTCCATGGGTACATCTCTGCTCTTCTCCTGCCACTGCAGTGAAGAGCCAAGCGTGTAATGAGAGATTGAGCAAAGGAAAAATCAAAAGCCAGTGGATTTTGGCACCTGGCTGTTTTACAGTAGAGCTGTTTGCAGGAAGGACATACCCGGGAATTACTCCTGTGCTGTTTGCAGGGAGACAAAACAGATATTTGTTAAATTCAAGTGGGTTCTTTTGTATCTCCTGAAAGAAATCAGTAAAAATTCCCAGGGGTGAATTTCAGCCATGGGTGTTGTCCCAAGCATTCAAGGAAATAGGAATCCACTTCTAAGGAAGCCCATCAGGCACCTGGATTATGAAGCTGTGGCAACTCTTACTGACATTGTCCTGGGAACACCACGGACCAGCCAGCACAGGAGGTAACTACAGATGCTGGGTTCAAACCAAAGCACTGGCAGATTAAATATTTCTCATTAAACAATACCACAGCATCTTTAATGCCCACAAGTGGTCAGGAGCTGGTTTTCCGTCTCATCTGTTAAGCTGTTTGATACGATCATACACCTCACAACACTTAATGCATTAATTTTCTAAAATGATCTTTGAGAAAGGAAAACATTCCCTACCATTTGCAGGAGAGACAACAAGGAGTGAAGACACACCAGGAGTTTCTGGCAGAGCAAAGAACCGAACCCAGGTGTCTCCCAACCCACTCCTCCCTGGGCCACCCATCTCCATCCCCCCCATCCATGGAACCTTTAATCCAAGGGCAGAGGCCTCCATGCATTAGATATGGGGGAGATTTTGGGGGGGATTTTTCTTTTCCGTAGCTCTGCATTTTTATCCTATTTATTTCCTCATTCTGCAGGGCCCAGGCAGTGCTGTGGACGAGCCAGCAGAACTGGAGGGAATATTTCTCCAGCTCCTTATTCAGTGCCTTCCTGATGGGCTGCACAGGCAGCTTTGTGAATGAGCAAGGGTTGCAAAATGCATTTTGCCTGGGGCAGTGAAATCGCTGGGGCCAAGCAAGTCATTTGGTTTCGCTCACACTTCCCCTGCCCTATCTCTATCTTAGTTTTTCCCTTTTCTTTCTCCCTTTGTTGTCTTGGTTACACGGGCAGATTCCTGATACGCTGCTAGTTTTCATTTTAATGATATGCTCCCGTAAAGCACAATATTTTGCTTCAAGTTGTGTGTGCCACTGGATAAACTCCTCTGCCACGTGTGACATTTGTGTATCAACTGACAGATATTGCTTTATGACTGTGGGTATTTTGCAGAGAACTCACAGATCATGTAAATCAAAATCAGATATGCAGTCTGCCACTTTCTTAGGAAAATACACACAGAGAGGAAAATGCTGGAACTGCGGTGGGGGGAAAAGAAGGAAAGTTTCTCCCAAACCATCTTGCAGCAAGTCTTCCAACCCCTGAGTAAATCCTGCTATCTTGGAGATAATCTCCTGACTCTTTCATGTTATCCAAAATGTTCCACTGCAGCTTGACTGAGTAGCTGCACTGTACCAGAAGCAGCAGGACATTCCATGCCTGGTAGGAGCCAACAGCAGGAAAAAAAAAAAAAAGAAGATAATTCCTGGGATTTGTCCACTGGTACCTGGAGTTTCATATAATCCTACAAAGTTCATTCTAATTTAGTACTGTTTTTTAAACAGAACACAAACACCATGCCAACATAATGTATTATGTTGGAGTCGCAATCTCAATGCAGTATTTTCCTTGCTTCCTATTCAACAGCACCTGATGGATGGAAAACAAAGCATGAGAAGGCCCATGAAGTCTTGACAGGGGCCAAGGGGAATCCAGGGAAAATCCTGAGTGCCAAGCTGGCCTTGTGTAGCACCCAGAGGGGAAACCAGGCTGGTGTCCTGAGCTCAGACACCCTCAGGAGCACTGGGGGAGGACAATATGTAGAGGAGAGTCAATAATTGCACAAGTCATAGCAAGGATGGGGCTGAACCTGCAGGAACTAAATGCTACCAGGAGTCTGGATCAAGTGGTCCAAAACAATGCCACATGTTCAGAGGAGCCCCATTTTGCTTTGTGTTCTGCCTCTCTGGTGGAGATTTACTCATCCAAGAAAAGGTCCCAGCCCAAGGCTCCAGCCCTGCTCCAACTCATGCACCCAAAGCAGTAACAACCACAGGCAGAATATTCAGCACATGAGGAAAAAGGGAATGAAACGAAGCTTTCTCAAATTACATCAGCCACTTCAGCTCCCCTCTTCTCATTCTTTACCCTATAAGGCTGTCCCTGCTCCCTACCACACTCCTTAAAGCACGGAAAGCTCTCTCTCCTATTTTCCCCTATTAAAAAGGAATCAGATCTTGGATTCTACAATGTGACCTGCAAAGGCAAAGAGAGCTGTGGCTGAGTTTGCTTCTCCTGGAGCCAAAGGAAAAACCAAAAGCTTGGAAGTGCAGGGAGGCAGCAGTCATTAACTGTTAAGGTCTTTTGGATATTTACCATTCAGATCTCAGCCACCCCATTCCACCCCCACCCCCCCCATGCAAGAGACTGACTGGAGAACTGAACAGTTTATTATATCACAGATGACAGGGAAGCAAAACCTAATTAGTCAGGGGAGGAGATTATTTTTATTATGACCATTTAAAAAACAATTTGGCTCCTTTTCCACGTGCCTGAATTAAAAAAAACAAACAAACAAACAAAAACCCAAAGAAACAAAACACCAACATATTCTCTTTTCAAAAGCACAAGCAGCCTTTCCTCTGTTGAACAAAGCCAGAGACATTTGCCAGTGGGCAGGATCCCATTCCCCTTGCAGCCCTCCCTCAGCATGTGGAAAATGCCATCTGAATTTACAACCCTGGTTTTCTTTTCAAGTGCAGAAACAGGTAGAGGAATAAAACCAGAGATTTCAGACATTCCTTAAGCATCCATGAGCAAGCAACTCCCTTCCTTCCCCTTGTTCTCTCTGTCCATCCTCTGCACAAGACACAGTGGGTCACCTTCTCAAAGCACCTTCCTTTCCCCAGCTTGGAAGTCTTTACTTGCAAAAGGGAGTCAAAGAGAGAACAACACCCAACACAACCCCCAAGGCTTTGCCCAACCTCCCTTTCCCAACCTCTCACCATTATCATGGCAAAGCCATGCAGTCTCCTTGCACATACAATATTTTACAACCCTCCTGGGCTGAGCTTTCAGACAAACATTGTCAGACTGGCACAAAGAGGTTCAAATGGAGGCAAGGTCCATCATTAGCATGATAAGGTCACTTTTAACACCTCTTCTTCCCTTGAGAAAACCACAGGTAGATGATTTCACCTCTCAAGTTTCTCTTTTATTGCCTTACACAGCAAACTGCAGAGCTACTGCCATGCAAAGGGCATATTTCTAGTGAGAACACACAGGGAGGAACATAAATACACTCTTTATTGCATTTGAGATTATGTGGCATCAACCATAAACATAAAAGCTCATTATCCTTCAAGACACTGCTTTCTTTTGATGAAAACACTCTTCCTTCAGCACAAGCACCAGGCCTGACACAAACAGAGCAACCACTAATCCCATGCTGGACTCGTGCTGAAATCACAGCCCAGTCACATTGAAAGATCTCCAGAGCATGAATCCTGTTGCTTAAGCTTCAGCCACAATCAGTTTTCCTCCAGCATGCACAGATACCCTGTGACCAACTGCTTAATTAGAGATGGTCTGAGCACAGACAATTCTGTTGGATGTGAATTACATCAAGCCTGTCTGTGACTGGACGTGTGGTTTGACTTCAGAAACGTTCATTTTCTGACGAGCAACAATTTGGAAGAAGGATTTTTATCCTTATCTCAGATTCTCTCAATCCCTCAAGGGTGAAACACAGGTTTTTTTGCCAACCAAAACATTTATTTTTTTTTAATCCTCAAAACAGGAGAACCTTAGCATAAAAACTGTTCTCAGGCTCAATGCAACGCAGCAAATCTCCTCAAGAACATGAAAATCTGGAGTTAGAGGACCACATCAGGTCTTACCTTTTTGAGCTTCCCGCTCTTGGTGCCCACAAAAGCCAGGGAGTGGTTCTTGTAGACGTAGGCAATCACAGATGTCATCCTGTCTCCATCCTCAGTGTAAATGGGGAGCCCTCTCACCATGGATGATACTCCCAAGGGGGCATTCATGTCCAGGCCACAGAAATTGTCATCGATTGTTAACAGCTGCAAACAAAAAGAAAAAGAGGGTGTAAACAAGTGAAGTCACCCATTCTTTAGCCATTTGGGAAGTGTCCACCCGTTGCATAACAGGTCTGTAATTTAAGCAAGCTGACAAACCCCTGAGGGCTGGAGAAACAGAGAGGTGGAAAAAAAGTTTGTCCAAAAGTTGTGTGATGAGTTACAGGCAGAAGGAAAACTGGAAACTTGGTTGTCTTGAATGACAGCCCAGCAGGATACATTACTTTAAGCCTTTTTCCTACTGCTTTACCAGTCAGTTCAATCAGTCAAGACCCAGCAGTCAAAGACAAAATCTGCTGAAAATGCCTTAAACATATCTAGTTCTGTCAAAAAAAAAAAAATTGCACATTATTCCCATGGGATCCAGAATAAGAACCTCTGAACTAAATCTGCCCTGGCAAATAAAGACCCTGACCTGCCCTCTGGGCCTGAGACCCAATATAATCATCACATCTATGAAATCTAAATAATCCTCCCAATTCCAAACCCTTTAGGATTGCTCATGCTACATCTTGGACATTACAGTCCTCCAAGGCATGTCCAGGAATTGTCTGGGAGAGAGATGGTCAGCCCAGGCCAAATCTGCAGTAGAGGCCATCATAAGAACCAAACTCTATAAACTTAGAGCCCCTTCCAGTACCTAAAGGGGCTCCCAGAGAGCTGGAGAGGGATTTTGGACAAGGGTGAATGGCTTCAAACTGACAGAGAGGAATGTTAGATTGGATATTAAGAAGAAATTCTTCCCTGTGAGGGTAGGGAGGTCCAGAGAAGCTGTGGCTGCCCCATTCCTGGAAGTGTCCAAGGCCAGATTGGAGCAACCTGGGATAGTGGAAGGCATCCCTGCCCATGGCAGGGAGTAGAATGAGATGGTCTTTAAGGTCCCTTCCAACCCAAACCATTCTATGCTTCTGTGATTCTCCATCTTACAGGGATACTGCAATTCACTCAAGTTCTTTGGAGAGGAGGGAAGGTTTCACAGCTATTAAGGAAGCTTTCCAGCATTCGTTGGAGACACCCATGAACTCCCACCAACCAGAGGAAAGCCCCTGTTCACTAATGCTGCTGCCTAAGCTCTAATTTAACCTGTTGCATTTGAACTCCACAGGATTGTCATCAGACAGATGCTCCACTGGGATCCTCTCACATGAATGCACATGGTGTCTGGATATCTCTGAGGGTGTTTCCTTGGGCTTCAGGGAATTATAGAAGCACAGTGGCACTGAGGTACACACACTACCAAAGTAGGTGAAGCTAATCCAAGTTACATATCTCCACAGAATAAGTCAAATAAAGCTGAAGCCCCAAAAATCCCAGCACTCAACTGCCAAAGCAGTTGGACTTTATTAACTTCTCTGTGACCACTCACAGGTTTGAAGTTAAGCATTCACTTAAAATGTTTTGGTGGACTAAGGCCTAGGAAGGCAATAATTGACTGTACAGGCAGGTTATCTAATTTTGATGTATCAGGAATAAAGGACCATGACAATTTTCTTTGTGTGAGCTCACATCTTCCTGGAAACATGGCTAGAATTTGTGATGCTCCATGCTTGAGTTCACCAGCAGTAAAAGCCTGATAGCTGATTCACTTTACCCTCACCCAGCAATTACAGGCAATAATTACAGATGGTTTTTACTGAGTGGAAGAATAATGTGTCCTAAATGTGTTTATAAATACATAAAACCTATGAGGAATTCGAAGAGCCATTAGTAAGGATCAGCTATCCTGAGCTCTGGCCTGCAAGAGTCATTAGTGTTTGTGGACTGCCCTTTCAGAGCTAAAACACCGGCTCAAAGAGCAATTACAGAGCAGATCAACAGCCTCCACCAGCAGCAGACAGGACCCTACTAGTGCATAATGCCAGCACAAAGTCTAAGGTAAATCTGCATCCCAGCTTTGTCACACAGGTCAGGATAGAAATCCATAATCAGCAGAGGAAAGGAGGGATGTCAAGGAAGCAAATACACCTTCCCACAGAGCTGGTTATAAAAGGACTCCAGATGATCCACACAGCCTAAGTATCTAACAGAAAGATGCATCATACTTGAAAGACCCCCTAATGTCCTTCCAACTTGAATTGTGCTGTGGATGTAGGATCTGAGAAGAATCCAAGTCTTCAAGTCAGACACAGTTTGACCAGAAACTCTTAAGCTCTCAAATTAGCACAATTTGTGTTTCAAGGGTATAATAAAACTGCATAAGTGCTCATCCTAATGGTCTGTCAAGCTGAAAAGAATCATTTCAGACTGAAAGCAAGAAATTCCCAAATGGCAGAAAGAGGGGAAAGGGAAGAAAGTTTTTAAGGAAAAAAAGACAGCTTTCCTCCCCACCGAGAGGATGAAAAGCTTAATGGTGCCAGCAGACGCCTTACCTTGGGTGCAGTGCACAAAGCTCCATCTCCAACAAGAGGAAATTACACTGACAAGCAGTGAAATGATATAAATCAAGCAGAGCTGGCACTGTCAGAGGCATCCTCCTTGGAGCCTCCCACACGTTCCCTCCCTGCAGCACAGCCAAAACCAACTACTCCAGCTGAAGCACTTGAGACCAGAAAGGACCCATGGAATCATCTGGCTGCCTTCCTGCATGATCCAGAACCTCCAGTCTCAGGCAGGAGTCTTCAACAGACTCACAAGATATAGAGCCAGAGATCCCAGCATCAAGCACAACCACCTGTGGCTGATCTGCAGTTCATCTCCCACCTGTTGAGAATTAATTTAATTGCCCCAGGTTAATTGCTCCTCCATCAGACTGGACCCAGCTCCAGCTGAGCTCACACCTACCCTTAATGGGGCTGATATTATGGTTTTCCCCCACATAGACACAAAATTAATTTAAGCCTATTATTTAATCCTATTTCCCTGCTATTATTTACAGAAGGGCACGTCCTTATAGGAAGGACTTACAAAGAAATACTGGCACAGATTTTTGGTAGGGTCTGTATCAATAGGACAAGAGGTGATGGCTTTAAGCTAAAAGAAGGTAGAGTCACAGTAGATGTAAAGAAGAAATTGTTTATGATGAGGGTGGTGAGGCCCAGGCACAGGTTGCCCAGAGAACCTGTGGCTGCCCCTGGATCCTTGGAAGTGTTCAAGGCCAGGTTGGACGGGGCTTGGAGCAACCTGGGATAGAGAAGATGGTCTTTAGGGTCACTTTCAACACAAATTACTCCAGGATTCCATCTCCACTCGTGTGTTGCTGGGTGGGTGCCAGAGCAGCAACCCCAGAGCTGCGGTTTGCCGTGTGGACAGCCCTCCCCCAGGAACAGGAGCGAGGCCAGCGAGCCACACGCCACATGAAAACTATTTTCGTTTAACGTATTTGGGTTATTTCCTCCGGGGATCATCTGCCAAAAAAACGCCAGCAAGCAAAACCCTACAAATAAACACCACCCGGCTTCTGCACAGCTGTGGCTCTCAGCTGCACACAGGCCTTTGTAAAGACAGAAATACAGTCATCTTCTGCAGCGAAGAGAAACACGTAAGGAAGTTTGGATTTATGATGAAAGGGTCAGGAGTTGCAAGCACAGGTTTATTTTCAATTCCAGACACTCCTAGCAGCAATATAAAGTAGCCACGTTAAACTCTCTGGAGCTTCTCTGCTTGGCAATTTTGCGTTAACGACTTTCCAGAATGAAAGAGGAGGTGAGGACATGAATTCACTCTGCTTCTAATGCTGCTGCCACACCGGCTGGGATAGCAGGGAGAGGCAAAGGGAAGGTTTAAAGAGGTGGGAATAACATCAGCAATTCTGGCATCCTGAGCGGTTAAAATCTAACCCAGAAAGTCACGACACACTCAGCAGGTAACTGGGAAGGAATTGCGGGCTCGTGGTTGGGATGCTGGGCTGGAATCAATCAGTTCATCATCCCACACCAAACTCCTACCTGCAAAAGAGGGAATATTACTCACCATCCCTCTGCCCCAGGAAAGCTGCTAAACACAGGCTTATAAGGTGCTCTGCATATCTGAAATATCCTCATCTCGGACTGACTGGCAGCTCCCAGGGTAAAAATGCCCTCACAAGTCCCACCAGCTGCCTCTCCATCCCGGGCTGAAGGGAAGGGGGACCAGCTGGTGGGAGGCTGGGGTCTGCTCCTGCCACCACTCCCTGTGTCAGCAACCGGGGGGTTCATCTGCAGCCGTGACACCACGGCCAAGTGTCACATTCACCAGTGAAAAAGGAAGGACGTGCAAAAGAATGGGCCTGATTTCCAGGAGGGTTCTGGCAGGCGTTTGCCTCCTCCAGGATTAAGCCTGTCAAATAAATAATTAACACATCCAAGCCCTCCTGCAGAGGATGGTTTTACGAGGCTGGTGCTGGCTCAGTCCCTGAGGGATTCACTGAGTCCCCAAAACCCCAAATTCAGCAGAAGGGTTAGAGATTTGATTACAGCACCTCCTTCCCCGTCCTCATCTGATTCCCCAGCAGGAGTGAGCTCCTTGGCATTGCAGGAGTGACTGAAGCACCAGGTATCAGGGGGCCAGTGCAGACAGTGCTCATAATACATCAATTGTCCCTTAAACATCTGCTTTAGCCATTTGCCTCTGAAACAGCCCCTGATAATCAAACACAGCCTAATCCATATTTGGGGAACAGCCTCAATAAGGGATTAGCCACCCCTCATTCCTCCTTGCTTTCACTCTGGAGAAATCTTCCTCCTCGATCAAAGCACCTTTTTCCAGATCTCTCAGCAGGCTCCAAAGCAATTCCACAGACTCACTGGGGATAAAGGCTGTCCCAATGGCCAAGCCTTTGATTTACAGCTAATACCTAACAGCCCTGTCTTCACACGGTGGCAGGTACTTGGCTTCTCACTCCTGTTATCTCAGGCTTGGCCACGGCAAAGGATGGAGGGAACACATACATTAAGGGCTGTCTGTGCTGCCAGCAGGGCCAGGGAGCCAACAACAATAAGAAATCAACAGGAACACACATTTCAGTCTTTGCAAGGAGATATCCAAGGTCTTTTCCATCATCTGACTGCAAGATCTCCTTTCCTTCCGACAGCAAGGACCGAGGGAGGGTGAGGGTGGGCATGTGTCCACTCCACAGGATATTTAAAAATCTAGACAGGTGGAAGCCCTAGGAAAATCTCTAACCAGGAACTTCATGGTACCTGAAGAGAGACAAGCTAGGCAATTTAGGGTCTAGATCACCTGGTGCAGGGGTGGACCATAAATCCTTATCCAGTGGAGCTGAAAATGAGGGAAACCATCTCCCACAAACCACAGGTCTTTAAATTCCAACAGCAGCAGGATGGTACTCAAGGCTTGTGCTTCTCCTCTTTGCCTGGGCATGTCCTCTTGGTGGTTTCAGCACAGTGAACTTCTGGTTAAATGCTGGTTTGCCCTGCCCATGGCATCAGTACTTTGCATTCCTGAAGCTGGATTTACTCTGCCTCTGACCTCCTGCAGTATCTCTGCTTCTGGCCATGCTGCATCCCAGTGTCTCCTCTGACTCCTGTGAAATCAGTGGATTTTGGTTCACGTCCCTTCTCCCCCTGATCTGTGCTGTGAACTCCAGCAGAACCATCCCTTTTCAGCCCATTGGCCGTGTTGAGCTGTGAAATCCTCGTGCAGGATGGACAGAGCCCCTCTGACTTTCACCTCATGCCACATCATTCCCATAATTTGATGCCTGTTGCTGCCCTCCCCACCCCATGCATTCCTAACAGTAGGTCAGGAAAAAGCTGTGGACTTTTGCCATCTGCAGTTCAAAATTCTGTGCACAAAGAGATGGCCACTGACCAAAGACAGCACAGATCACCAACCAACCCACTCTTCAGTGGTTGGCCTGCAGTTCTAATGACATCCAAAAATACCCAGCACCGTTTCCCCAGGGTGCTCTGTGATATACCAGAAGCTGGATAAAGAGCCAGCACTTGGAAATACATTATAATTGCACTCTGCTTTTCACTTGTGCACCCACAGCAGTGGTTACTGTGCAATTACATGTCACCATATACAAATGACAGTGCAGTTACAGTAACTTTCCCAATTATAGGGAAATTGCACCCACCATGCTAAGAGGTTTTCATTCGAACACAATTCAGGAATGCAAGAACAGAGGGGAAAGTTACTCAAATTGACTAGAACTGGTGCAGTCCTTTGGTTTTTAGGTCTGTAGTTTAAGCATCAGTTCAAGGACTGGTGTCAAGTTTCCAGAGTGCTGCAGAATCTTAATGTGGTACAGATTTTTATGCCTGTATTTATGTCCCTGCTATGCTGTGAGTATAAGACTTCCCAACAGTCTATACCAGGCACCTCCACGTCGTAAAATTTGCAATTTCCTGAAGAGCAGGCTGCCTTTTTACAGAGACCAACAGGTTTCTTTAGTCTTCAGACCTCTAGCTTAGCAGAGCTGGGTGATTATTAGTAATTGTGTATAAAAGTAATTGTGCTATAAATTTAACATCCTCTAAGTCACAGTTTGCTGAATGATTACAGTGCCAAAAGATGTGTACAAGGTAAATCCTTTAGTGAACCCCTACAAATTTTCTAGACCCCAGTATTACGATCTTTAAGCAATTCTGGCAATAAGTTTGCTTTTCGCATTTCTTGCTTCAGACCTCGGAGATGCAGACCCCAGAATTTAGCATCTGCTGATTCAGTCGCAGCCACAGAGCTGCAACTGCCAAGAGTTTTCAGCCCATGGATTATTCTCCAACTCTGGTTCCTACTTTTCCAAGAAATGTTGCCTGGGACTGGTCAGCAGCAGCATTTCTGCTCTGGAAGCAGCACTGGCTTATTTTGGAGCTCTGAGCAACACAGTCCAGTGGAAGGTGTCCCTGCCCATGGAAGGGAGGTTGGAACTATGTGATTTTTGAGGTCTACTCCAACCCAAGCCATTCTAGGTTTCTGTGATCAGAGGGAAATGGTTCATGCCCCCATGATGGAAAGCTCATGACTGACTATCCAGAGAAGCACATCATGGATATCAAGTGTGAAACACCTTCCTCAGCAGAACCACCTACTCCCTTCTTGGTCACCTGCAGAGAACACAATCCTACCACCACAAATGAAGAGGTAATTAAGGATCCAGCCTTAAAGACCAGCAGGTTAATGAGTCTCTGTTTCTGATTGATACCAGCTACATCAGATTCCTCAGGTCTGGTGTCAACTTCACCTCCAAGTTTCTCCAGGAGAAACACTCCCACCAAGTCAAGATAAACAGGGCATGGTGCAGAACTGACTTGGATTCCTATCAATATCTTTCAATGGGATATTTGCACTCCCTGTGTTTGGATATTGTAATTTAAGTGATATTTTAAGTGCCTTAATTAGACCCCAAGGGTCTGATGTAGGAAGGGAAGAGGGACAGTACCTTCAGCAGCAATGCAAAGTCAGACTGAGACAGCACAAACACTCTCATTCATGAAGTTCTTCCCATCCCACATCTCAAACACCATCACTGTGTCAGCCAAATCTCCCTTTTGTGTATTATATTTCTATCCCTTCAAAACTTTTCCAGCATCACCATAATTCCACATCTCAGCATCAGCAACCCAACCCCTGCAGGCAGAGTGAAAATCAGATCCCAAAGGTCACTGGAATTCATCCTGTCACAGGTGGCAACTGTACCTACAAACAAGGAGGATGGACGTGGCCTGAAGAGCAGCAAATGTGACTGCAAAAGGTGTAAAAGGAAGCTGAGGTCTCCTGCAGTCCCATAAATATCCCCTTGCTGGCTCAGAGGATCATATGGATGAGGCACTGAGGGATAAACAGAGGAATATAATCTCAGTGGCTTTCAGATCGGTGCTTTAAAAAAATTCACTTAGAATTTTTCACACACACACACACCCCAAAAAAAAAAAGAGAGAGAGAGATTATTGAGTGTAGAGACTCTGCCTTTGAAACTGCCATGGACTAGTAGGTAAATAAGCATTTAGGGATTTTTCAAAAGGGAAGTATTGATCAAATAAGCTGCTAGAGCTCTTCTGCGAGAACTTATTCCAGCAGCAAAGCTGTGCTACATACCTGAAGCACAGTAGCACTGACTTTTCCTGGTGCTACTGTAGCTGAGATGGGGGAGAAAGAGTCACAGATAGGGGAAACCTTAGGTGAAAAGGGGTTTTTGTGTAAGCAGAGAGACATCTCTGAGAGAAGGTGCTGCATTTAATCCTAAAGGCTGTCACATTTCCCTGATCAACCTAAGGCTGTCTACATATCAAGCTTCTAGAAACTTCAACTGCAGTGGTGGCAGAGGTGTAAGGAGAGATTGGAGTTCGGTCCTCTATGAGCTGTGCCCTGCAATCCTGAACATCCTTGCCATAACATAGGTTTCTCTCAGGCATGTCCATCCAATAGAGACCTCTGAAAGAGAGACATTCCCTTCCCCAAGTTACAAACTCTTCTGTCCATCAGCAGATACACTGCAGAGTTCCTCAGGTCCCCACAGCAATATCATCACTGCCTGTTGCATGCAATGCTGAAGGGTGCAGGATCCTTCTCCTGCTGACCTGTCCTCCCTTTCACAGTGTGCCTGACCCACTACCTCTATTTATTGGCAGCAAAGAGCTTAAACGACATTTCTGGAGCATTTCTGGCACTCCTCGTTCCTGTTTCAGTGACACACACCAGCACCTTGCTGGACAGAGTCCAGCTGCCACCCCTACGCCGGCACCACCAGCGGTTCTCCACTGAATCACAATTGCTTATAATTATTATTTTGTTACACGGACAAAATTATCATTGGGGCTGCAAAGTGCCACGTGCACCAACAGAGCCGTATAAATGAAGCAACATCGCTGCTTTGCATGCAAGAAACACCTTCACCCGGAGAGCCCAGAGCCCCTTAAAAGCACTAATTAAACCTCACCGTGGTCCTGCAAAGGTAAGTTAAGTGCTGTAATGAATGGGATGTATGTGCTCCTGAGAGTTTGGCTTGCTCAACAAATAACGGCGATCCAGGGCTGTGCATCCGTATCAGGGAGAAGCAAGACGTGTCTGGGCTTACCATCCCACAGAAAATGAATTTAAAGAAGCCCCGTTATCAGTTTAAACAACAAACCAAAGCACTCGAGGTCTGAAGAGAAAAATCTCCCCGATTGCTGCCGCTATCTGGGCAGATCTCGGTACTTGAGGAATTCAGAGCACTTTGTATCAGGCGAGTGTAAATTCACTCAAGCCATTAAGCTCGAACTCCTCCCGCATCTGAAAGTGAGATGGTGCAAGTGGGAGGCTGCAGCCAGCCCTTGGAAGCAGGGACAGCATCACAATTACAGCCCTGTGTTTCTTGGCTCGGGATCCCAACCAACAGCCCCAGCCCATCCATGAGTGCTGGGTCATTCCCTCATTAGGAGGAGTAAATTTTTATTATTCCCTTCTGCAAACTCCCCCGCTCTGCCTCTCCCCCCTCTCTCCCCGTGTCTAAATACGTGCCTGGCTAATATTGCTTGTTTACAGGATAAATCAGCTGAACAAATCCTATTATATTTTGGAACACTGACAATGACGGGGTAATGACATTGAAACAGGGAAAATACGATGTTGTTTCTACTGATCTAATGTCACCCACATGTTCTATCAGCTATAGCAGCTCCAATACTGCATGGAGGAAACAGAGGTCCCTCTGTCTTTGTCTTTTAGTTGCATATCTGTCTAGGTGTCTTGCTTTTCCTAGTTTCAAATACTTCTTTAAATATCTTAAATATGGAATCATAGAATGGTTTGGGTTGGAAGGGACCTTAAAGCCTATCTCGTTCCACCCTCCTGCCATGAGCAGGGACAATTTTCACTAGACCAGGTTGCTCCAAGCCCTGTCCAACCTGGCTTTGAACACTTCCAGGGATGGGGCAGCCACATATTATGAGAATCTGCACCAAAAATATTGGGGCTGCAATGATTGCTGGCCCCTAAATTGAAGGAACGGGGGGCTGGTGGCACAAAGGAGATGTTAAGTCCTGGGTACTGTGTAGTTTTCTGCAGGAGAAAGATGCAACAAAGATCAGCATTTCAGCAAGACATGTTCATCCCATTACAGGCATTTATCAATGCAACAAAGCAGAGCTGAAGAGAAGAATGATATGGAGGTAGATGTGTCCAGGACACCCAGGTCCCCAGCTCTATCCTGAATTTGAACATATGTATTCAGCCAGGTCCGTGCTGGCTCTGCAAACACCACATTTCATCCCAAAGCTGTTGTTATATTACCCAAAGATTGGGACAGTGTTAATAAAATGCCTCTAAAACAAACTTAGAGCAAAAACTACATCCCAAAGTCATGCAGATGCCAGGCTGGGAGTGTCTGGGGCAGAAATATGGTCAGATGTGATTCAGACATCTCTCTGTGGGTAAAACAGCCTTTCCCATCTCCGGTCTTCAGGACACTGCTTCCAACATCTGTATTATCCTACCTGGTACAACGGGGACCTATCCATGGAATTTGGGTAAGTAGAGAAACATGAACAGTTCAGAGAGAAAGAAAGTCTTCCATGTTTCCTGGAATATAAATAAATAGCCATGCCCATCACATCATTCCCAAAGGCTAAATGTCCTTGCTGGTTCCCCAAGCACTAAGACAGACCCTGCCCTGTGTTTCACCCCGATAGCTACACTTGCATCAGGCAAGGGAGAAAGGGTCTGCAGAGGATTTATCCCAGAAAGCAGTGCTGGATCCAGCACCCCCTTGGCCCCCTCCTCAACAGAACGGGCATTGTCCAAACTCCCACACTCGGCTGTCCCCGCTCCGGAGGTGCTTTAAATAGCATCGTGCTCACCAAGGGAGCTGGAGTCACTTTGCTTCTGGCTCTTCCAGGACATCTGGGGTTTGCTTTTTGCCTTTTTTTTTTTTTTTTTTTTTTTGTTTGTTTGTTTGTTTGTTTGTTTGTTTTAAAAAAACCCTCTTGCACAAGCGTTCCCCTTGACCTGCAAGGCAACCTCCTGGAGAGGCAACACGAGGTCAGGTTTGCGGAGTCACAGATCTCCTGGCGTGGAAGGAGAATGAGAGGAGAACATATGGAGCCCTCCAAAAATGCAAAGCTGAGCCACAGGCGACCACAGGGCTCGACCACAGAAGAAAACAGCCCAAGCTGCTGGCAGGGGAAGCAGCAAAGACCAGTTCCCAGACATAAAAATCCAATTGTCCACGTGGCAAAAGCACAGCAGTGGAAAAGTTGGCCACTAACTGGCAGTGGTGGAGAAGTTGGCCCCTTGCTCACCTGCAGGCTGAGGGACCACCAGGACCTGGGGGTGATGCTGAGGGATGCTGAGCTGCTCAGGCAGAGCCAACGTGGTACAGGGATGGGAATAGTGGTGGGGGAGGGAGCTGAGCCTGGAATATCTCAGACACAACAGCGACTCCCCGGCCCTGGGTCCTGCTCCGCCCTCAATGAGCATTCTGTGTGAGCAGGGTCACCCAGACATGAGGAGAACAGCTCTGTGAGAGGGTTTGGCACCCGGCCACTTAAAGGCACAGGGTTGCCTCCTGCTTTATGCTTAGGAACGAAATAATTAGTTTTGAGAAGGAGGTTTTTTCCCAGTGCGTGTGTATTTTTGTTCCCAGTGAATGTGTATTTCCCTCCCCCTCCCAGGACAATGAGGATCTTAGAAGGAGAGGTTTCAAGATGGGGGTGGGGGATGATAAGAGGGTAATTAATTACTGCCAGCATTATTTCTGCATCCACTGATCTGGAAGTCTCTTTTCAAGGACAGGTGTTTAATACTGAGGAACCTACTTAATACCTCAAATGCAATCATCCTCTCCTGCAATTAGGCCCTGCTTTACAGCCTTTAAGTGCAAGCTGCAGTTGATGTAGGGGATTAAGAGTTTTTGTTTTTCTCTCCTCCAGAGCCTCCAAATCCACTTTTTTCCTGCCTGGAGCGCCGAGCACTTTACAGAGGCAGGGAAATGTCCTTATCCCTGCTGGCTGAAGGCAGAGAGGTGGCACATGGGAGGAGGAGTCACCACCAGTGGAAAAGAGAAGATGATCCATGTGCTGCCTGAGGATCCCCTGCAAAGGAGCTCTCACCAGGCTGGGATATACATCCCCATCTGAATAAATGGTGGGCTTTTGAGGATGTCTGGAGGACTGGGGTGTTGCCAGCAGCCATATCCAGCTGAACTAAGAGCTCATGGAGGTGCTGGAGAAGCCCTGTGGTGCTCATGCAGCACTGCTGAGATGTTCCTGTAACTCCATTAAATCCCAGCCATCCTGTCTCCAGCAGGAACACCAGGAACACCAGGCATGCTGCTCAATGGCTTAGTGCTAATTAGTTAATGAGCCTGCTGCTCACCTCAGAGGGGAGGAGGTAGGGAGAATTTCCTAATTCTGGTTCGGAGGGGCCAGGACCTTGCTCAGAGCATCGGAGCTATGGAGTCAGCTGCTCTCCATCAGCCTGAGGAGCAGGGCCCCAGACATCCCTGGCCACTTCCACCCCTGACAACCATCATGAGAAACCCCAGCTGTGTCACTGGGGAGAGCTCCCTGAGCTGCTCATGTGGCAGGATAAGATGACATTTCTCCCTGCTGGAATGTGTTTCATCCCAGAGCATGTCCAGTTTTGCAGGGGAGATGATGGTCAGGCCTGTTGGGCGTGGAGAAATGAGGAGAGGGAAGGTGCATGGGGGAGATCTACAAATCACGGGGCTCTACCTCTTGTCCCTCTTGCCTCCTCAGCTCAGCCTCCACCCTCTCCACCCCAGAGTGTCCCTGTCACCTCTTATCAAAGTTTCTGAGCGAGTCCCTCGGACAACACGCTCTGCACACACACACACACACACACACACACGCTCCCATCCAACACAAACTGATGTGACCAACTATACAAACAGAGATCTGGCAGCCACAGGCCTGTTTGCTCCGTCTGCAAGTCTCCAGTGGGCATTCCCAGAGAGGCATTACCGTATTTCCCAGGGTACTGCCTTTCCAAACACTGCACTCTGTCATTTCTTTCGGGAGTTTCCTGCTCTTTATTTGCATTTTCAGACAAAGAAGAAGAAAACAATGTTAGAAGCTGACCAAGAACTGACCTTGACTGACCATGAACCCTTTGGATCGGGAACAGGAGTCTGTATAATTTGGGGTAAAGACATGTATGTAAAACATGTACCCAAAACTCTTGTCCATCCAGCTGAGATGAACAAAAAGACCTATTGTGCAAGCACGAGTGGCATTGACACTTAGGATGACTTAGGATAGCCCAACTGGCAAGCAGGGACACTACAAGGTCTAACAAAACCAATAGCTCATTCCTGTGATGGAGTTATTCCCATGGGAAAGTGTCAGGATCACTTACAGATCGACCTTGCCAAGAGGAACAGGCAGGGGCTGTGTGTGCAAAGATGTCAAAGCACCAGGATCACATGGATCTCCTTCCTAAGAACTAAGCAAAAGCTAACATTCCCTTTTGCCCTCATCTTTCCCTTTTGTGGGAAAATGATGGGGGAAATGACAGGGATGACAATTCCTGATTTTATTGTACTTTTTATTGTAAAGTGATTTTTTCCCCTTGAAACTCTGCTTCTTTCCAGCAGCTCCAGCCCATATCCTTCTTTCAGGATGACCTTGTTTTCCTGTTCACCATGCTAGAGGGGTATGCAACAGCAAGGATGATATTCCCTTTTCCTGGGAACAGCACTAAATCCAGGAGTCCCTGGGCTATGTTTTACTGTGCCTTACCCAACCCTCCTGTAAAACAAGCATAATGCTGCTCCCCATCTTGGTGTCTCAGAGGTTCAGTGTGTCCTGTTAACACCAGTGATGGCAAATCCAAGCCCTGGGAGGAAGAGGAATATCATGAAATAAGCTGTTTATAGAAAAATCTTGGCCATATCACTAACTGTGGCCTTGCCAGGAGCCAAATTGACTGTCCCATCCCCCACACAAAGTTCTTCTATTACCTGAGCTGGAAAAGGCCATTCCTAACCTGGTGACATGGAGCAGAACAGAGCCCCTGGATCAGCCCCAGTGTTCATCCTGGCTGAGGTGCTCGTGCTGCCCGAGGAAAATGCCTGTGCACCCAACTGGCATCCAAACGTGCCCCAAAACCATTCACGGAAGGATTACTCAGAAATATGCTCTCCACAACCTCCTCCTGCATTCAGCTAAATCCCATCCCAACAGCAGTGCTTGCTTGGTGGGCATCTAGGATGGGCAGGGCGAGGCAGGGAAAGCAGGAGGGAGCAGGAGAGCAGAGCCCACTTGAGGAAGAGATGTATGGAGGAGATCAGGACTCTCAGGGATCATCTTCAAAAGAGGTTTTGGGGAATTACACACTCAGGCACCAGAAGCACGGGAAGCCTTTACAGCCAAGTCACTTGCCAAACAGTGACATGGGTCCCAGACATCTTCTTCTGTTAGCAAAGCATTGGGAAAATATTGCCCAGCTCTTTACACAAGGCCTTTTGTTGGCCGGTCGGCTCTGAAAACATTTAATTTCTCCCCCAAGTGACAGCGCTGCCATGAAAAACAGGAAGAGATTGAATACAGTAATTTAAACAGTCAAACTCCATTTCCTGCCAAAAGGAAAAGAAAATACCGGCAAGAAGGCAGGAGATAGTTGGGGACAGACATTTCGATTATCAAGCAGATATTTGTGCTGCGTATCCGGTGAAAGCTGCAGCGATGGAGGTGACACCTTTTCATCTCGGGGACTGGAGTCTGTTAGGCTGCAGAGCAGCAGGTGATGCTGCAAGACACATCAGGCTGATGAGGAGACCAGGATCTCCCAGGAGAGCAGCCCTGGGATGCAACCAGCTCCCGAGCTGACAGCCAGGAGCACGTGCCAACAGCACATTGTGTTTGGGGCTTCACTGAGAGACAAAGGTCCAGCAAGGATTCCCTCTCCTCTCCATCTCCCTTGACACTTTTTTGCTGCTTTGGGTTCAGTATCCAATACCCTCCTCTTCTCCATCCGTGTTTGTATGTCCCACACAGCCATTCACCTGATTGCTCCCCAAGGTAGAGAGGAAGCCTTCCCTGCCTCCACTGCTGAGCATCCCAGTAATGGAATTCTCACTGGGCTTCAAAATGCACCTGTTAGTCCTATTTCATAGTAATGATAATCAACAAATCCCCCAGTGATCAATTTCTATACAAAAAGGACACATTTGTACCTCCATCCTCCTCTGATATTGTGGTTTTTTATTATTTATTTTTAAGAAATCCAGTACATTCCAACTGTATCATGGAACCATGAAATCATAGAATCACAGAATGGTTTAGGTTGGAAGGGACCTTAAAGACCATCTCATTCCAACCCCCCCACCATGGGCAGGGGCACCTTCCACCAGAGCAGGTTGCTCAATTACAAAGTCCATGAAGCCTATTTAAACCACAGCCTTCTCAAGCCAACGTGAAGTTTGTTTCCTGCTTTGAGAAGCCCATTTTTTCCCCTTGAGAACAGCCCTTCCTTCTTCCAACACCCTGCATGTCCCCACTGCTCCACACATTTTCGTGCACCAACCACACTGCAGTGGTTACTTTTCCATGACTGCATAACAAGAGCCTCATGTGTCAAAGGCTTTGAAGGTGCCCTCTGACTGTATAAGCAGGAATGGCTTCAGTATCCAGAGAGGAGATTTGGATTTGACATGAGGGAAAGCTTCCTCACAGCACAGGGAGAGAGAGAGGAACCTCCGTTGCCGGAGGTTAAGAACAGGTGAGACAAACATCTGTCAGGAATGTTTTAAGTAGGGCAGAAGGGCAAATCAGATGACCTCATAAGAATCCTTTTTTTCCCAGCCTCATTTTTCTCTGATTATATGAATTTTTAAGCGTTTGGGGTCAAGTGTACTCTTTAAATATTAGCTATTATCCTGCATTTGCAGAGAGATATTACCTGAAACCATTTATCACCTGAGTGAACATCACCAATTTGCAAATCAACTGCCCAGACATAAAAATCTATCATTTTTTCCCCGATCTGTGCTGAAGATTACAGGGAGGACAGCTGTAACACAGGGATGGGAGAGGAATGAACACTGAGGATTCTCCATTCATCTCTGGATATTTACTTTTCCCATTCTGCAAATGCTTCTATCACACTACCAACATCTGCAACACGCACAGGAACTTGGCACAGGGGAATCACAGGCTCATTACACAGTTGTGCCTCCGTCTTTGCCCTCATATTGTGTTTGCAAACCAGGCCAGGGCAAGTTTCCAGGACATCCAGCCTTGCAGGGCATCTGGGGACCCAAAGCCTCCCACTGCATGTTGACCATGAGATACAGTTTGTCCAGCTCAGCTTACCAAGGTCCTGCCCAACTTCAAATCTCCCAGATCAGCTGCAACCAAACTGCCTGACCAGAGAAGCTACAGACTCTACTACCAGCAGGGCCAAGAGCACTGTTCTCCCACATCCCTGTAATTATCTGTGTGCGTATTGCAGGTTAGGAGAGCTGTGCTGGGAATGGTCTCCAAGAGATTTCTCTTGCTCTGAAGTGGCCCTGAGAAGCATTACATCAAGGTAGGAGCAGAAGAATCATAAAATGTGGATCCCCTTTGAGTCAGTTATTGCTCTATCAGAAATATTAGAAAAATTGGAAGAAGGTTTGTTACTAAAAACCAGACCTGACCAGGCACCAAGAGGTGAAGATAATGCAGTGAATCCAGCTCCATAACTCTGCAGTTAATACCACAAAGAATCATGAAATAATAGAATGGTTTGAGTTGGAAGGGACCTTAAAGCTCATCTCATACCACGCCTTGCCATGGGCAGGGACACTTTCCCCTATCCCAAGTTGCTCCAAGCCCTGTCCAACCTTGAATTTCCAGGGATGGAGCAGCCATTGCCTCTCTGGGCAACCTGTGCCAGGGCCTCACTAGCCTCTGTGTAAAGAATTTCTGCCTAAAATCTAATCCAAATCTCTCCTCTCTTAATTTAAAATGCTCAGTGGCCGGCACATCAGCTGTACCCGTTCACATGCAGGATTTCAGCTGCTGAAGGGAGGGCAGCAAAGCTGAAGTTCAGCTCCAGCCTGGATCTCAGGAAGGTTAAGCCTCTATTTGCACCAGCAGGAAAACATTTGACATCCACACAAAAACAGGGAAAAGTCTCACTGATGGCTTTGTAATTGGTTTTAGAGCTGCTCCAAACACGTGCTGAGAGGCAGAGCAGCAGCACTGGGGGCTGGCTGGCAAGAGGACATCAGCGAAGGAAACAGGGCCCTCACAGACACATATCCAGGCTCCAAAATACTTCACCAACTATCAAATATTTTCCAAGCTTAGCTGCTGGACTCTGCATCCCCTTGCAGCAGCCAAGTCACTAATACCTCTTCCCTCGGGCAGCACAGCTGATCTCAGGCAGGGCTTGCCAGCAGCTCTAAGTAGGCTCATTTAAGGAGAGGACAGCCTACTTAGTTACACTCTTCAGACTCCCTTCTTTTAATTCAAGGATCTCCAGGTTCTTTTCCAGCTTAGCATTAGCATCTCTGATTCACAGGGAAGAAATACTCTCCCAAATATGCTCTAACATTTTTTTTTACCCACTGTGTCACCCAGCCCTTGGCTCCTTGTCTTCTCTCCCACTTCTGCAGTCTGGTCCCTCCAAGTTCAGTCTGAGACATCAGTCTTCTTGGTTTGAGACTCACCCCAAGGGACACAAGAATGCTGTTGGCCTTTTTGCTCCTGTCTAAAGCCACAGAAAACAGGACTGAGAGGTTTCAAACCTCCTAATTTGAGAGGTCCAATACTGCAAATGTATGGAGCACAAGCAGAGCAGATATGCAAATGCATGGAGAGGCTTAGCAGCCCAGGAAAGAAACTCCAGTGGGAAGCTCCCAGCTTAAATCTAAAGGCAGCTCTTTGAATGTGCAGAGGCCTTGCAGCTAAACAAAAAAATCAAAGCCAGATTTGGGCACAGCCTTTCTCCCTGTGCAACACTCCATTGGGAGCTTTATGGGTCCAGGCAGGAGATCCCAACTAAAATGAAGGACTTGTCCCTCCACAGATTCAGTGTGGGAGAATGAAATGCAAGGTCAAGCAAGGACTCTGAGGGCACTGGTGTAAAGGGGAATTAAGGTAGAGTAAGGCAGGATCAGTCTCCCTGCAATGAAATTCCCACCTGCATTCCTCTTGGTCCGTCCTCGTCCTGCCAAGGAGCAGCATCAGGAATCCCCTGGCAAAGGAGGCTTGAGCATAAAGGAGAGCTGGAGCAACCCCACATCCTGAGCCTTGCCTGCCTTGAGATTACGGGGCAGGAAAGCGCTCTGGAATTCCTCATATTCCCTTTTCTCAGACTTGAACTTGCCTCTCACTTGAAAGAGCTAATTAAGGCCGGGAATCAAAGCCTGGAGAGGCAGCTCTTCCAGCCCGGCTCAGAGCCGGCCCTAACGCCCATGCCCGTGCCTGCTATCAAAGCCAGCCCCGGGCTGGAGGGGCTGAGGCACATTCCTGTGGAGAAGCAAGATTCAGGATGGGAACAGTTCCAGGCATGGAGAAAAGCATACAGCAATTGGCAGGACTTTCATATGGACTTTCACTGTATTCATGCTACACAGTGCACAACTGCACATGCCCAGGCTTCCTCCTCCCCCTTTTGCCTGTGCCCCGTTCTGATTTGCTCCCCCATTTGTCTGTCTGATAGCCCTCTCGATGTTCTGCCCCCTGCCCCTGGCGGGACGGTTAAGAATCGGGCGCACGCCTGAATAAACAAGTCTGCTTGCACCCTCCCTCGTGTCCTGTCCCCTCTTCCCTTCGGACCCGCGACAGATGGCGCCCAGCGTCGGGCAGAAAAGGTTTTTACCTTAAGAAAACCTCCCCCACGCCACAAAGGGCTCAGACAGCGCTGAGAGAAGCGTCTTCATCTCGCTGGTCCTTCCCGGTAGAACCCCAGATTACGGCAAGATAGCCACCGCACCGAGAAAGGTGAGCTCCGGGAAAAACCTCTAATCCCATCTCCCACCCTCACAAAATCAACTTTAAAACCAACTACAGACCAACAGAAGCCTAAGTAATTTCGCAATGGGCCTCTCGCTATCTACCCCTCAAAAGTTTGTATACCGCAAGCTTAAAGACTTTATTTTGGAAAATGGACACCCTTTAGACAAAAAATCTGCAAAATCCCTTGCTAAATGGCTTGAAAACAGAGGGGAAGCAATCTCCGACAACATGTCTCAAAAAGACTGGGAGAAAATTGGATACAATATCTGGAGAGCAAAAGAGAGGGGAGACAAAATTGCTACTGAAGCGTTAATTGCCTGGAGATTGATTCTGATGATGCTAGAGCATCAGTTGATGAGTTCCAATGAAAATCTCCAAGAATCTGAGCAAAAATTCAAGCCCCCATCCCCAAAAATGGACAAGCCCCGAGGGTCCCGGAGCTGCGGGGGGGTGGGGGAGAGCGCGGACGGCGGGAGGGAGAAACAAAGCACGGAATACCGGCATCATGGCGTCGGCCGCGCGGGCGAAACCCAGGAGAGCGGGGAGGGAGCGCGGCGTGGAGAAACGGCATGCAAAGATTTCGCGCGTCTCCCGCCGGCACCGCCCCCCAGCCCGCCCGTGGAAGCTCGGCCGGCACCACCCCCCAGCCCGCCTTCGCGTCCGCCCCCCTACGCCCCCGGCACGCCCAAGGACCCTCCCACCAGAACGCCCTCTCCCTCCAGCGCTGCCTCTACCCCCACGTCATCACCCTCCCGGGGTAGACGGAAACTAAGGAGCAGGGCCAGGGCCTCTTCCGACGATAACACCCGGAAAGATGGCCACGCCCATGAAGCCTTTGTTACCGAGGCTCCCGGCAGTTGCAGGATGGCAAATGCCTCTCTTCCATGCAACGATATTTGGAAAGCTTTCCGGACAGAAGCTGCACAGGCTAACGATGCCGAGTTTTTAAAAGCTTTTCCAATTTACCTAGAGGAAGGTCGTGCTCCTGAGTGGCGTCCGGTGTCTTATACCATGTTAAAGGACATCAAAAAAGCGATTGTAGAGTACGGTTTAGGCTCACCCTATACTGTTGGACTTTTTGAATCGTTTTTTCTCGCCTGCCGTTTAATACCTTATGATATCAAAGCGGTAATTAATGGACTGTTATCGACTGTGCAGGCATCCGTTTTTGAAGCGGAATGGAAACGTCTTATAGTTAAATATGTCAATGAAAAGATGGAGAGGCGTGGTATTCCTGTAAAAAATGCTATTGATATGCTGTATGGAGAAGGCAACTATGCGAGCCGACAAGACCAGGCTCTTGTGGATTTAAAATACCTAGATATTACAAAAGATCTGGCAATGGAAGCCTTTAAAAAGGTTGCTGATGCATATGTCCAAACACCCTCCTTCACCCTAATTCATCAGGGCTCAACAGAACCTTTTGTGGACTTTATAACCCGGCTAAAGGAAGCTATAGCACGGCAAGTCCAACAAAAGGAAAGCCAAGACATTCTGTTTAATAAACTTGTGATTGAAAAGGCTAATGAAGATTGCCAACAAGCCTTAAAAATGCTAAAAGATCCCACACTCCTGGAGATGATAGAAGCTTGTAAGAATGTGGGGTCTAATTCTCATAAAGCAAGACTAATAGCTGAAGCTTTAGCTGGACCACAAACCTGTTTTCACTGTGGAGAGACAAGACATATTAAAAAGAACTGCCCACAATTAACTACAAAGACTGAGCTTCCAAAGACGCCGTGCAAACGATGTGGGAAAGGCAGACACTGGACTAAAGATTGCCGCTCTCTTACTAACATCTATGGAGAACTGCTACCTCCTAAAAAGTCACCAGACTTGAGAAGAAAAGTGACTTTTAATTCAATGCCAGATCTTAAACAGTGCACCTGTGAGCTGTCAAGAAACAAGGCAGCACCCCCTCAACCGCGTTCCATCCTGCGTAGCCCATCCCTTCAGCAAGTGCCAGCAAACCACAACAATCCCTACAGTTCCCTTATCACATGATCCCAATCCTAAATTCTCCCTTCTAACATGTTCTGCTTACTTTCCAGGATCTCGTAGTCCACAGAAGACCACTATCACTAAGCTTTTAGACACCATGGAGCAGTGGCATCTCGGGCTGGAAACAATTTTAGGGGGGGGAGTCACTCAGCAAATGCAGCTGTCCACTTGTTTTGAAATTTTGCTTTCTCTGTTTGTTTTGTTACTAACTATTTCTTGTGTCACAGCATGCTGCAAGAAGGACTATCGCAACAAGCATCTTTCAAACTAATAAGAAAGGGTGAGATGTGGAGAAGCAAGATTCAGGATGGGAACAGTTCCAGGCATGGAGAAAAGCATACAGCAATTGGCAGGACTTTCATATGGACTTTCACTGTATTCATGCTACACAGTGCACAACTGCACATGCCCAGGCTTCCTCCTCCCCCTTTTGCCTGTGCCCTGTTCTGATTTGCTCCCCCATTTGTCTGTCTGATAGCCCACTCGATGTTCTGCCCCCTGCCCCTGGCGGGACGGTTAAGAATCGGGCACACGCCTGAATAAACAAGTCTGCTTGCACCCTTCCTCGTGTCCTGTCCCCTCTTCCCTTCGGACCCGCAACATTGAGCAGCTTGGCCTCTTGCGTGGTGAATTCACCAGAGCTATCAGGACCCAGGCTGGCACACAGAGATTTAACTTACAGCTCAAATATCTGTAAAAACTTTTGTGATGAATGTGTGCTGAACACACCAACATTGTCTTTGCTTGGGCTGTTCAAGATCAAACAAACAATTTAAAGTGGCGAGAGTAAAGGTGAAGTGACTAATACAATCATTTTCTTGGTTACAAAATTGTTAAACTAAAACCAGGATCATCCTGTCTCATCAGAAAGCAGGTTGCATTTCTAATTTGTGTTAAAAGTGACCCCAAATTGAATTCTAATTTCAGGAGAGAGGAATTTGTATTTGGGCAAATTCTGAGCCTTTAAAAGCTTATGTTTAATATGCCTAAGTATGCCCATTCCAGTTAAGCATATATGAAATATTGCAGCTTAGAGCATACTTTAGTTTAACAACTATGTTGGTGTCCCTTTATATGCTAAGCAGAGCTCCTGGGATCATGTTTCTGATATGAATATTCAGTATTATGTCTTCAGAATTGGATATCCATGAATATTTAATACTACATGTTCCCAAAGGAGTCACCTAACACTCCAGCTCAGGGACAGCTGATCAGATGAAGCCAGCAAAGTCCTTCGCATTATCTTCAAACAAAGTCCTTCACATTATCTTCTGGAGGTTTTTTTGTTGGTTTGGTTTGGTTTTTTTTATTCTGTAGTGCATAGCAGTTACGGGGAAATTTGCAGAAGCAGCAGCTGCCTCCAGTGCCAGCAGAAGTAATTGAAAAAGGTGGAGGGGGGAGGAGGGACAAACAGGGAAATTTCAGGGTTTTGATGAAAACTAAAATAAATCATTTGCTAAAGAAACATAAGTGTAGGAATCAAATGTTGAGATTAAAGACTAAAACGCTGAACAGTAAAGTTCACAGAACAACTTAACAACTTTGATGTGGAAAGAACGTTAAAAAATACTGAGGAAAGAGTTCAAATTTAGGTGGGAATCCCTATTATATGTATATACTTGGAGAAAAACTGTATTTTGAGGTTTGATGACAAAATAAGCCTGCTGTATCCTTCTGTTGATCAGCATTGATCAGTAAACATTCTTTTGCATGGGAATAAAAAGTAGTTATTAGAGCTAGAATTTGGCTCAGGTAAGTGTTGTAGCAACATAAATCTACTCTAGCAACCAACTGATGTCTCCTGAATTTGAACTGCCAGAAAGGGAAGTTAAAAAAGAAACAGACAGGGTGGGATTTGTAAGTTTGTCATGGATTTCATGTGTTTCATTTGTTTATGTAGCTTTGCAAACCCAAAGCTCCCTGAGATCTAGAAAAACAAATATTCATGTTTTCTCTGAGGTTTCTCAAATGACAGAATGCTGGCAATCTTAGTGAGAGGCTGGAATGATTTCTTGCCATGTTGTTTCAGCTCACAATAAGCTTAACGGTTATCCTGGATTTCATACGCAATACCTTCATCATTGCTGAAGGCAATCAAGTGCCTCTATTCTGTGCCATACCGAAAAAAATGTTGTAGCAGTTGTTCAACAACTTCACCGTGATTCTTTTGGCATTACTCATTCATGACTTTGGCTTTGGCCTGTCTGGTTAGGTTAATTGGCTGCTCTAAAGCTCTGTAAAGTCACTGAGAAAATGCTGGTATAATCTTGAGTTTAATGGAAGGATTGGACTGGCCTTATCCTGCAATTTAATCAGTAGAGTTGGGTAACATTTTTAGTGACTGCAAATTTATCACAAAAAGAGTTTTTATGCTAAAAGTGTTTCCACCTTTTAGTAGAAAAGCAGTATTTGTTTGAGGTGAGGAGAAAGCCTGGAGATAAAGTCTAATCATGTCATCCCTCTTTTATCCACTCACTCAGGGATTATGAAATTTGATTTTAATCTCATCATGAGAGTTGTGGAAACCACACCTCCCTCTTCAAAAGGACAGTGTCTCTGAGGAAGAAGTGATAGGAAATTTGGAGTGGGCTCTTCTTTTTCACCCTTCTCTGCAATTTGTGAGAGTAGGAAGCAATTCTTCCTCTGACCCTCTCCTCAGTAAACCACTCAGTAGCATAGTTAGGACCTCGTGCCACTCATGGCATCTCTTGGGCCCAGACAGCTAGAGGCAATGGGCTCTACCATCCCTGGGGTTTACAACCTGCTGGCATGGCTGCTTTGGCCCACAGAGTCTCTGCAGCACATGGCCTTGACACACACACTGCCGCTGAAACAGCTTTAAAAGGAGAAGCATCATTGGTCCTGTGTGCTCTCTTGCTTGGTTGTCCTAGAGCCTGGAGGTTCATTCTCTCCCAGAAAAGTGGGAACCCCAAGTCAAATTTGTACATCTCCCAGTCCAGGGCAGGGACCAAAGAAAGAGCCAGTTTTTGCTTCCAATATTTCAGTTTGGCTTCTGACCCAGAAAATGAATTACAGTCACAGCCCTATGCAGTGCAGAGTAAGGTAATATTCAGGATGACAGTGGGCATGCCTGGTCTATGTGGAGCTAAGATGCCTGCAGAGGCTGCTTTCCATGTACTGCCTTATTTAACTCTTTATAGTCCTTTATGTCCTCCAAAAGAATCCCATTTTCTGTGCAGGTTTATTTAAAATAGAGATGTAGTACGTTAAGAGAATACTGGGGGTTTTTTTGGCATAGTAGTTCTACATATTGGTCTTAGATGAAGTTCAACTAATTTATGTACTGACAATAGTGAGCTGATATTTCCTCTGATACTGAGATTTGGCAGGGAGGACCAGAAGGAAGTGTTTCGATCCAATATGTAAGACAACAGCAAAAGGGAAAAAAGATATTTCCTCTTTATTATGTGAGGAGAATAATACATTACAGATAATTTCCACCCGTTAAAATGCTCTTTTGTTCTTGCAGCCTGGTTTGGGTTTTGTGGTCAGTCCAATTTTGATCAATGGAATATCTTTCCAACATTCCATCTTTGCTTCCTCATGTCCATAGCTTACCTTTTCTTGTGTTCCATCTGGTCCCAGCTGCTGACATTCACAGATCATTAACCAGGACACTTATTACTAAAGAGCAGTGGTCAAAGTTTGTCCTCTTCTGGCTCAGCTGTGGTGGCTGGATTTTTGTGGTCGTTAAATCCAGTCATTTCTGTATAGCCTTTGACTTTAATCAACAGACCAGCTGCAGCACTAGTGGGCCAACTTCCTCAAACACGAATAATTTTTGTGTAATTTTGCAAATCCCAAGGTTAAATCGCAGGTTAAGAAGCTTCCCACAGTTTGCAGAAAATAACTTTGTGCTGTGCTATAAGCTTTTTCAGTGTTTGCATGAGTTATCGCTCTGATTACTGAATTCTACAGTGTTGCACTACAGATTAATAATAACTGGAGAAGGAAGAGGGAAATATTTCATTGTTCATCGGCAATGATTAGTTCACGTAAGGGAGGTTTTCTTTACTGAAGCACATGGCTGCCATTGCCTGGTTTGTCCTACAGGCGTTAGGAAACTATGAGCAACTCATCCCTGCAAGCATTATTTCAGCCTCAGAGCGCTGAAGGGCTTCTGTGGTTTGTGAACCACACACTATAGAAGATTTGAATTGCTCATAGGCTTCTCCACTGGAGGCACGCCATGAAGCCTGATGTGTGTCTGATTCAGAAACCACAGGGCAGCATGCAGTTAAACAGTAGAAGGGACCAGGAGAGATGCTGCTAAGTCTTGTGGAATACAATACCAGGTTCCCCAACATGGCAGAGAAGGACAGGAAGATTTTTGGATGCTGAGGTTTTCAGAACAATCAAGAAATGGCAGTAAGTACTGTGATGCCTTGGGAAAGAGCTGATTTCCAACCACTTTTTTTTGATACCTTTAGAACAGGCCAAATGCTAAATGCCAAAAGAGTGGTTCTCTCTTCTTTGCTTTCACATTGGTTGTAGCTAAAATCCAGAAGCCTAGAAGTTTGAATAGCAGCCTGTGGAGTGAAGCGCTGGGGATTAAAATTATCCAGATATTAAGCAATATGAAAAAACTTGTGTTTCTGATTTGTTTGAATTTTTGGTTGATTTCTCTTCATTTAAGCTTACTGTTTTATAATGAACCTCTCCTTCTGAGAAGCAATGGAATTTAATTTCTAGAAGGACTCCCATCCAAAACATTAGTTGCTATTGCTTAGTTCTTATTTAAGTAGAAATTTACAGTGGCAAAGTTTCAATCACAAAATAAAGTTAGAATGGGCAATTTTTTATTTTTATTAATAAAAACACTTTGTGTGAGCCAGGCGTCCATTCCCAGTGAGGGATCTTCAGTTTTAAGTTAACACTTTTCCAAAGATACTGATACTCTAGTAGTGGATAGCATTTATCCATTTCTGGAAGCCTTACTAGTTTAAGTGGAATTTCTTACTCATGAGCAAGCTATAGTACTAATTTTTACCCAGCTTTTCCTCTGAATTTAGCTTGTATACTAATAACACAGTCAGATCATAAGGATGTTTTCTATTAGCCTTGTCCATTCTGCTTCAGTGGATTTCATGGGAGACATGGGCTCAGGAAACCTACTGTCATTCCCTGATTCTGGCTTACTGCAGTTCATCAGCATTCATGATTATGATACCTTTTTCACATTCATAGTCAGCCCTGATAAGTTTGTAATAAAGAACTTCCATACACTCAGGTTTTCTGATGTGAGTCCTCTCCTGGATTGTGCAAATTTTAAAGCTAGTAAAAGAGTGCCTAGAATTTCCAGATGGTAACTGTAATGGCTCACATGATTCTAATTTGGCTGCTCTTTATCCAGAATCCTACATCTTTGGGATTTCCAGCGGTCACTACCCAGGCATGTGCATGCTACTCTTTACCTGTGCACAGGAATTCTGACACTGTCAAGATGTCCCAGCCTTAGTGAACACACTCTATACACTTTCAGCTGCATAATAAGCCTTCAGGAGGTCCCTGGCAAGGGTCACACAGTGCCCAGATGGCCGTTGCAGCCCCAGCAATTCTATATGCCCTCATTATCTCAGATTTATTGAATGTACAGCCAGTAATCATAGAATTTCCATCAGGAAATCTTGCCTAACAATAGCAGAGCACTCTTCTATATAACCCAAGCTCCTGTCTCCCTGGATCATCCACATTATGGTAGGCACAGATGGAAACAAAACCACCGCTACCAGCCTTATTACTACAAAGAGGTTTTTTGCATAGTGAAAATGGTTGATTTTAGTTTTGCTGACACACTCAACACTGTGTGTTGTTGCTTCACTGGAAAAACTGATCCTGTTGGGGAAATAGCTCTAGTGAATATTTAAAGTTTGTGTAAATGCCCTGCATGCATATGGGCATGTGGTGCAAGGAATTCTTGCATTAGGATATTGTGCATTTGATCTTTATTTCATTCTTTGTTTCTCTATTTCATTCTTTTTTTTATTTCATTCAAAAACTAGCAGCCTACAAAGTTATGGTGAAAATAGTTGGAAAATAGTCTGTCTTTCTGCTGGTGTTTTCAATTCATGCAACACTGTTTCAAAAAGAATTCAAATTTCTGGAATGACTTATTATATCTGATCACTGAGTTATAAGACACACAAAATAAGCTAGTGTCTTTAAAATAAAGAACAAAAATCAGTGTCTCTTGAAGAATTTTTCTTTTCCTTCTGAGACAATATTCTTTCCTTCTGACTTAAAATAAGTCTATTTAACTACTTTGATTTTTAAACTATATAACTGCATTTCTTTTGAGCATTCTAATGCATTTTTTTGATTTCAAATTTCATGTGAAACGATGGTAATTACTATGTTTCAGAAATTCTTGCTTCTAGTATGTTTTAAGATGTTTCTGAGGTAGATGTTTGGTACACCTGTTAGTTATTTACTGACTTCTTATGTGGAGAACATCAGGGTTCATGGTCTTGTAGTTGATCTCTCTGAGCATTATAACTTGCTTTTTGACTGAAGTAAAGGGCTGCTTATTTTGATGATGTATAAATTAGTTGGTGAAAGGCCTTGTATTTTAAAAGTATTTCAGGACTTATATTTTACTCTGTTAATTTGTAAAAAATATGAAAATATAAAAGAAAGAGGGAGAGGAAAGAATAAAAATCAGCATAGAAAATATGTAAGAAAAGAGAAGGTAAATCAAAGCTGTGTAAAGGCCTCAATCTTGTTTGTGGAAATCATGCTGTTCATTTAAATGGGAGCGGGAACTTGCCCTTTAGCAGAATGACTGCTTACAAGGTATGGGACTGTCATTATGTAAAATGGCTTTGTGTATTTCCTATATTTTTTTTCACATCACCGAAGAGCTAAAGACCCCCAGGCTAACACTGATGTCTAAAACAAGTTTTGTAAGCCTCTTACTTTCAATGGCAACCTGCAGTCTGTTGCAGCTCTCATTCTGCTGTCAAAAAAAAAAAAAAAGGACTTTTAGTGAGGTTAAACATGAGCTGTTCATGTCTGGAGACTTGGCAGAGGATGAACACTGGAGCCTCAGTTCGGTGTCTGATGTACAATGGGTGATTACACAAAGCACCTTTGCAATTTGGCGGCTTTGTTTGCAAGAGACCTCAGGATTAAGTGAGCCTATAGTGAATTACTTAACATTACCCCATAGAAACCTGCCTCTATAGGTCAAATCTGAAGTTAATCTGCTGAAAGTATCGCACTTTCTGTTCTGTTTTGGGCCTCAGAGTACATCAGGAGACATCTAGCTCAACTCAGTACATACTTCAGTCTTTAAGGTATCTTTAGGTGTGAAATGTATTCACCACTCTGAAATACACAGAAGAACTCAGGGAATATAGATATGACATTCAATGAGAGACTTTCAAAATTTTTTTCTTAACCTAAAAAATTAATCCGGAATCACCATATTAAATCTTTCTGTAAATACTGTGGGTTATGTTTAGAGAATAAGAACTAAGACCACCCTGGATTTTTCTATTCTGTTTGTAAACTCTTACAAAATACAGTCAAGTTATTATAATCCATTTTTAGTGGTACATTTCAGTTTCTGTACCCTACGCTTTCAAGGTTAGTGGCTGAGTTGCAGGAAGTGGTGCAAAGGCTGCACAACATGAGGGAGTCTAAGAAGGAGTTAGGTAGCTGGTTTCAAGCCCAGACTGCAGTGGACCCACAGGCCAAACAAGCAAAATCTCCCCTACCAGCACACACAGAGGGATCGGGGCAATAATGCGGAAGAGTGGAAGTTCACAGTGGCAAGAGGCTGCAGGAGGAAGAGATTTCTCCTAAAGCTTGAGGTGCCCTCACGGAATTGACACACTGCTCTGGAGAGTGAAGAGGAAAGATCCGTCAGATCAGACAAGATGCTGGAGCTGAGTAATCTGCTCCCTGTATAACGACCTGTGCAGCTGAGAACAGGTGACAGGTGATAGCAGTGGGTGACCCTCTTCTGAGAGGCACGGAGGGAGGCCCCCATGTGCTGACCAGACACGCTCTCCAGGGAGGTGTGCGGCTTACCAGGGCCTTGCGTCAGCGGTGTCACCAAGAGACCACCAACCCTCAGACAGTTCACTGACTATTACCTGTTGCTGTTGTTTCACATTCATACCAGTCAGAAGCAGTTGGAGTGGGTCAAAAGGAGGATAACAAAAATGATCAAAGGGCTGTACACCTGTCCTATGAAGACAGGCTGAGACCATTGAGGTTGTTCAGCCTGGAGAACAGAAGGTTGAGAAGAAAAGGGGAGACCTTATAGGAGCCTTCCAGTACCTAAATGGGGCCTACAGGAAAGCTGGAGAGAGACTTTTTACCAGGGTGTGTAGTGACAGGATGAGAGGAAATGGCTTTAAGCTGAGAGTAGGTTTAGCTTAGATATTAGGAAGAAATTCACTTCCATAAAGATAGAGAGACACTGCAAGATGTTGCCCAGAGAAATTGTGGATGCCACATTCCTGAAAATGTTGAAGGCCAGGTTGGATGGGGCTTTGAGCAATGTGGTCTAGTGGAAGGTGTCCAAAGGCTGTAGTGAGCTGGGGGCTTGTCTTCTCTCCCATGTAATAAGCAATAGGAGAAGAGAAAATGGCCTCAAGTTGCACCAGAGAAGGTGTAGATTGGATATTAGGAAAAACTTCTTCATGGGAAGGTTTCTCAAACAATGGAATAGGCTGCTAAGGGGAGTAGTTGAGTCACCAGCTCTGGAAGTATTTAAAGGTCGTGTAGATGGAGTACTCAAGAACATCGGTAAGCGGCAGACTTGGCAGTGCCAGGTTAACAGTTGGACTCGATCTTAGAGGTATTTTTCAACTGTTCCATGATTCAGTGATTCCATAAGCAGGTCAATAGACTTTCACAAGGTTTATGGGGTTCCTTAACTCAATTCCTCAGCAACCAGACCGAGTCATTTCCTTATCTGACACTCATGTCTTTCACAAATTGTAGAATATCGCTGCTTTGAGACTTATAAAGATGGATGTTTACTGGCAGTATTTGTTTGATAGGTTCATAATGAATTCACATATCATTTTATACTGCACTTGTACAGTGTGGAAACCATCAGGATTATAGTTAATTCAAGATATCATGAAAAAAAAAAGGTTATGTGTTCAAAAAAAAAGTAACGTTTTAACATACATGCATTGGATAATTTGTGGTATTTATTTGTTGTCTAGGCTAGGGATAATGGGAAGCTGTTTATTCAGCCCTTGTGGATAACCTACCCCTTCAGAGTGCTCAGGTTCCACCAGGTGGGATAACTGTGATGGGATCCCTACCTGGAAGAAGTTCAATGCATGTTGCTTGCAAATAAAAGTTATCCTACATTTTATGGTACCATTTGGAATTAAACTTTTAAAGACATGTTAGGAAAAAAAAGAACATACTCTTTTAAATATAGGGCTGCATGGAGCAGGACAGATTTACTCGAAAAAAGAAAAACAGAAGAGTCTATTTTTTTATCCTTTAAATGTCTTGATATCCTAGGGTTAAATAAAAAATTGTTGTCTTAAAAATTTACTAGACCAGGATCCATTTAAAACATTACAGGTAGCATTATTGTGTCTTGTAAGTCATCATCGCATCAAGTAGCAGTGTAACATGTCCCAAATGTATAAACAGTCTTAAAATCAGAAATGCAGCCTGTTACTGATAGTTGTGTTATTTATTCCTGTAAGTCACCATCAAAGGTTGCAGTAGAGGTCACAGAGATCATTGAGGTTTTGTACTGCTTAGTGTATTGTACTTGAAAATTCAACTCTTTCAGTCACTGAGTTAACATTTTGGAGACTGAAAATTACTTTGAACATTATGACAGCTATAGCCATGATCTCTTGACTTTTTTCTGAACTTTTTGAGCTGAATTCTTTATCTAAACTTTTGAATTAAGGTACTAGCAGAACTTAGGCAGCATGACAGAAAAGCTTTGTTGGAACTTGAAAGAAAACCACTGTGTGAAATGGAAGCAATGTGACACTGCAGAACACCACAAATGTTCTTTCATTACTTCTATTGTGCTCTCTCCTCTTCAAGCACTTCAAAACCATATCTACTCCCACAGTTTTTGTGACCATACTCTTAGTTTAAAGCAAGAACAGAAAGCATTGTGTTCATCTCACCCACAGTCATTGCCAAGTCTTGAGATGGAACTGAGAGTTTTTTTCTTCTGTCAATAGTTAGGTACAAGTATCATGCTTATATTCTATGCTGCTTCAAGTAACTGAAATTTTTTTTTTCAGTTCCTGTCTAGGTTTCAGATTTGAATCACCTATTTTATGCCAAAGGAATGTTTATTCCAAAGAGAGAAGATGAACAAATGTTTTATTTTCAATTATGTTAGATAGAAATATCTTAGAAGTCTTAGAAGCATTACTTCTGTGTAGAACAAAAAGAGCAACCTGAAACTTCACAAGTGATGAATGCTGCAGTGCAACTTCCAATAGAAAATCTCAGTATAGGGCACAGGCAGATCAGATTAAGTCTATCTTTGATCAAGAGCCAAAAACATCAGGAGATAATGATAGTAATTTTATATTCTTTTATTTTCATAGAGAACATGAGATAAGCATTGGAAACAGTTATTATTTATATTATATGGGGAATTCATTATTAAATTACGTTTCTCTATTTAAAACAAAGCTAAGACTGGATTAAATAACATTGGATACTCTCTTGCCATTCTTACTCTTAATATTCAATAAATTATCTTCTATCGTCTGCTGTCCAATATTCCATTCTTCAGCCTACAAAAAAACCACAAAAACACCCACAAAACCTTTAAATATAGTCTAATGCCTGGCCACAGATCCACTTTTAGTGCTGCAATTCACTTCAACAGTTTTTTGGTGATTTCAGAATGATCAAAGTAATTCAGAATGATTCAGACTAACTGAATCTCCTGTTACTTAAACACAGGATGAGGTCACAAAGACTCAATTTCTATTCCAGTGTAAACTTTCAAATAGAGACAAGTTGTGGTTTTTGGTTGGTTTCTTTTTTCTTAATCAATACATTCTAATCTGTGCTGCAAAGAAAAGAGTTAGTCCAAAGGCGAACCCTACCTATCTTTCCAGAACTGTTATTACAGAGATCTCTAGATATCAAGTTGATAGGTTGTGTATGGGACTGGAAGCAGGGGCAACTAGAAATTTGGAAATGAACTTTTTATTGCTGGGTTTTTTTAAATGCTGGTAGTTACAATTTTTTTTTCTCCACGAATGATCCATTTTTAATAAAATTTCTGTGGAGAAAGAGACAGACTAAGAAAAGGAGAACCAGATTAACCTTTCTATTCTTTAGTAAAGATTAGGGAGAACTCCCTACTGGAAGTTCACAACTGTTTCTATGAGTGAACATACATATAAGGGGGGATTTTGTAAAAGGCTATGATGGGAACTGCATCCTTCAGTCACAGGTGGGCTGCTAATTGACATTGAAGGCAACTTGTACAATCCATAATACAGGATACCAAAGCTCAAGGATATGGTCCATACAATATATACTCAATCTGTAACTATTTATAAACATTGAAATCACAGCAGGAACATGGACCTCACACACTAGTATATTCATACCTGGTGAGAAAATTGCTCTGCACTTCAGGAAAGAAAACATAGTTCCTTATATGTGTAGCTATTTTAGAAGAGTCATCTTAAGGCCAATAAGAAACATAAAAGCTGAAGCCTACTTTTTGCTTATCTTGTGAAATTTCTGACCAGTGTATTCGGTTAATGCCATTATCTTTCTAACATCATTCTTATAAAGTTCTATGGTCTTCATGCATTTTTTGCTAGAATACATTCAGCCAGCTGTGTGTTTCCTCATACACATTTGCCTCTCTGTGCTCCCACACTTTTCTTTTGTTCTTTAAACCACGTGGGTTTCCTTCCTCAACAACAGCAACTGTTTCCTTGTCCCCATATGTTTACTATGGTCTTTAAAACTTCCCCTCAGAGAATATGCATCTAAGAAATTAGTTTTTAAAATTTTTGACACTATGACCTTTAATGACATTTGTGAGGTTGACATCTCTCTCTGAGTCATATCTCAGCATCCTGTACACTCAGGCAGTACTTCTCATCAGCATGCATGGTTGTAGTTTATCATAGTTGAGATCAGTCAGGAACAAGATCTGAAGCGGAAGGATCTGGGGAGAAACAAACACAGCTTGAAACAAAAATAAAAAGTCTCTGAGATCTGGAGAAAATGAGCCAGTCACATGGATTGAATAACTTACATTTATAGAATCATAAAAAGGCTTGGGTTTGAAGGGACCTTAAAGATCATCTAGTTCCTACTCCTGTCACGTGCAGGGATTTCTCCCACTAGATCAGATTGCTCAGGGCTCCATATGACCTGGCCTTGAATACTTGCAGGGGTGGGGCATTCACAGAATGGGACAAACACAGAGACTATTTAATTTTTACAAGATCTTTTTGACCTGACACTGATGAACACATGCATATATGTGTGTTCTAATAATGAATTTTGTTTTTAAAGTATGCTCTGTAGTATTTACATATAAAGTTGATAAATTAGTTTAATTTTAACCAACTGTCACTCATCAGTAATCAGTCAGTCACCTGTGGGCTATGGATAATTATCATTATTTAAGTTTTAGCCTAAATTCTCTAACATTTAAACAAGGCAGTATTTGAGTAAGTGTCCCTGGAGGGAATGTTTCAGTGCTTGGCTCTGCCTCTAATTACTACAAATTTCTGTTAACTTCACAATTATTCACTAGTGACATTTCGTTTATACACTAAAGAAAGAAAGACGTTTTAGTAGGTTTAAAAATTCAGTGTTCTTTCCTATCTGTTGATTATTAATTGATTCTCTGAATATTGATTTACTTTGTATGATTATTTTTTTGCATGTTGTAGAAATGTTAGAGTTCAGATGGATTTATGATGCTGAGTAATTGTTTGCATAATTACAAAGGAGCCTAAGAGTAAGCCTGTGCTTATGCAGCTTGATGAATTCCAACCTAAGTCCTCTGAACCATTCCAAGAGGAGAGAAAAAGGCTCTTTTCCCACTCTGCAATGTAAAAATGGGTCACTATCATTGCAAATGGAAGTCTGCTTTCCTAGATTTGACAAATTAGCTGAGTGCTTGGCGTTATTCTTTAAAAGGAATTAGCTAAAGAACAGCTCTTTAGGATAGACCAGTTCTTGTGAACCTTCTTTAAAAATGCTTAGAGGAAATATGCTAGTCTATAGATCTAACTGCATTATTTTAATAATTTAGATATTTCTCATTAATTTAGACTCTTTTCCTAAATTTGGCAGACACAAAAATATTGCAAATATGAGTGTGAATCTGTGATAATACAACAAATATTCTAAAAATGCAAAGCTGTATTCACTGTAGTACTTGACTGTAATCCTTTACAGACATGTACTATGCTTTTACTCATCCTGTTACAGTTAGTGATACTGCAGTAGTGTGTTGCAATATTGTAATAATGCAATTATTGTATGCAATGTATGCAATGCATGTAGTGTCATATGTATTGCTTTTACTTCTCCTGTGGCCAGAGGTTAGCTCCCTTCTTGGTGTTCATAACCCAGCCCCCGTCCAGGCTGAAGTCTGGAAAAGTGGCAAGCGCATTACAAAGTAGGCTATATGGGGCAACAGTACTAACAAAGCTACAAGTAGAGCAGCTTGATAACACTTCCAAATAAACCCAGTTTCTTCTCATGCTCCATGAGTTCAGCTTTCCTTCCTTGCAATACTTTCTTGAAAACCCATGGATGTCTTCAATACCTGTTCTTTTGCATAGGCTGCCAGCTGGGCAAGCAGCCAGGCAGCACAGGGAATGCGTCCAGGGTAGGTGGATGCTTCAGCAGACCCTCGGTCAGCTCAGTTCCCACCACGGTTTTCCTTCCTCAACAGGGTCATTAATGGAGCTCTCACTCCACTACTCAGAAAATTTTAATGACATTTGTAGAACTTCAGCGTACCTAAAACTTCTGTCTCTGTTTCTTTGAAGCTAGACATTTGGTCTATAACTGTTGTAGATGTGGAAGATAGCTACATGGAAGTATAACAGGCAGTCAGCTGAGAGAGAAGGATGAATTTAAATGAAACCCTGTTGGAAACAAAGAGTTTTCTTTGCTATCCTCAGTATATTCTCTCCCTCTAGAATTCTAAAAAAACATACTTTTTCACTTCCTGCTCTTCCCTCCTTCCCCAGTACAACTCTACACAGTTAGTTGGACTAATTTTTCCAGGGAGCAGCTGTTTAAAATATGTCTGTAGTTTCTGTACATTTCTGAATGACACAGTACTTCTAGAGATCAGTGTTCAAAAGATGCTCGCCATTCTACAGTTACAATACAGTTGTAATTTGCTCATCTAGAAAGATACGCAAACAATAATAGCATGCAAATAAAATATTTGTGACTATCTGAAGTCTGACTGATGCTTTGCTTTTTCCATTTTATTTTTGTTGTTGTTGTTGTTGTTGTTAAATCCGTGCCTTGCAAATGTGTCCTTTCAAATCTGAGGCATCTGGAAAAACTAATCAGTAACATTTCTTAAGTAAAAGTTACTTAATTTTCAGAGTGGTTGTAAGACTTTCAACAGTCACAAGCCTAAAGGAAATAGTGTAGGCTCTAGAAACTTCTGAGGAAAATGTCACAGATAAGTTTTTTGAGTAGTTTCAGCTAATCTAGAACCTCATCAATAGGAGGGATGGTTCTGCTTTACTACTTGTTTCATGATAACTTGTTATCCACTGCCTCACTGGTGCTAGCTGTTACAATCATGCACCTTTGAGAGGGATTTGTTTTCACTAAGAGTAATATTTTGATGTAATGGTTATATGCTCCCACATGCTGTAGTGCTAGTGAAAGGATGAGAGCAAGAATGACCCTTTCAACAATGGCATGTTCTTAAGTTATTTTAATAACTTCTGAAATTAAGTTACTAGCTGCCAAAAAAAAAAAAAAAAAATGTAAGGTAGATAAAACAGAGTTTTTGTCTGTCTGGGGATAAGGGCTTAAACAGAGTCCATCCTCTACTCTGAGAAACAGTGTGGGTTTTTATAAAAGGATATCTTTCCTGGAACTTCAGAACTAGTCTCTGAGTCACACACCACACACTGACTTTGCTGTCTAATTCCTCTCTTTTAAATTGCATCTACCGTAAATAAAAGATGCAAGGATGCCATGAACTCTATCTGTATCAATTCATTTCTTTCTCACCAAGGAACTAACCCCACCCTGGAGTCCAGAACTTGCTGAGAATTCAGAAGCTGTGGCAGTATCTCTCTGTAGTGACATGATAGGCCAGGTAAGGAAACCTGCATTCATAATTCAGTTTCCTGAACACAAGTATATACTCATCCCATAATGAATACATTTTCAGTGGTCATGTGAAATAAACGCTGTCAGTAAATGAGGGTGTTGCTTTTGTACTTTTAAGTAGAGCAAGCCTTTTGGTCACACTTACATAACTTTAAAATAGAAGGGAAGGAAGACATACATAGCAGAAATTGTCATGCCGCTCAAAATTAGTGAATAGAACATCATTAAATTATCAGGTTTAACACATAAATAATATTAATTGTTACCTGTAGTTGACAGGCTGTTTTGAATAGTGAATAATGTTTGACCAAAGAGACATGATCACACACCTCAGCATATGCTCTTCTGAAAACTGGCAGCAGTTGTACATTATTCTATTCCCTCCTTTTCTCTTTTATCATCATATGTAGTATCAGATGCTGACTTTTCATTTTTGGTTTGTAAATTTCTCTCTTCTTTTAATATCACAACATCAGTGAACATAGTGATCTATATAAATATTTTTTAAACTGCTAAAGGGATTTAGTGAGTCCCTGTTAGTTTTTAGTGAATCCACGAGATGCTGCCCTTGGCGTGAAATTGCCTGGCAATTTCTCACCCTTCAGCACCTCGCTCTTCCCACTCTGTCACAGCTCATCACCTCCTCATTTTTTCTGCTGCAACTGTGTGTGGAGATGCATTGCAAACTGGCTCTCTTATAGGGGTTTAAAGTGTAATTCCTGTTCCCTACTTTCTTTCAGAGTTTTAACCCACACCTGGCTTACAGTGCAGCCCACAGAGTGGTGCCAGCAGGATTAGGGTAGTGAGGAGGGCAAACCCATACTTCTTAAACTGACCTTGTCATAACAGCCAGCAAGTGACAGTATTATGCTAAAGAGACTACAGTTTTGTATTGTCGTAATAATTGTATATAACCAGTCCCAGTCAGTTGACTGGTGGATGCTGAGAATTAACATGTACAGGCTGCCAGGACATTTGTAGTGCCTGTTCCCACCCTATGAAAACCGGCAAGTCACGGTACCTGAAGGGTAGCTGTGGAAGGCCTCTGGGTACTGCTCTGAGGCCAGTTTTGCACTACCTCATTAAATAGAGTTAGGCCAGTATTGCTTTTTTTTTTCTTTTGTACATGAAGGAAATGAAATACTCAGTGATGTGAAGTGGCAAAGGCCAGAGAATAAACATCACTCCTGGGAAAAACAGTCAAGAAAAACCGTATGTGAAAATCTTGCTCTGTAGATTTTTTTCCCACCAGCCTGTGCTCAAAGTAGTGGAGCTCTGAATGATGATTATTTCATTTTTTTTCTTTTCTGGATGTTACCAGTTAGGAATATTTTTTCCTTAGGAGAAATAAGAAAGTAACATAGTAAACCTGTTCCTTTTAAAAACATGCTCACTGTGCACTGTGTCATTTCCAGAATCTCTTAAAGAAGTGGTAAATCTTGTTTTGCTTAAGTATTTTTTTCACGAGGGAATTGAAATTTTCTTGGATTTCTCTGTGTGGGTTAAGTCAGGCATATGAATTTGTTTTCAAAAGCAGCTTTTCTTCCAAACAGTGACTTATTCCTTGAACAAACAGCAATATCTATCAGGGTAAGACAAATGGCTAACACCTAATAAAAGTACTGGAGGAGAACATTTCACCCTTTGACATATGACAAGTGTTGGACAATATCTTTAAAACCAGTTGGCACCGTCAGGTTGGTACATGCTGAGTTTTGGATTTAGTGTGAGAATAATGTTGATAACTGATGGTTTAGTTGTTCCCAAGCAGTGCTTAGTCCAAGTCAAGGACTTTCATTCCTCTTTCTCTAGTCTTTTTTTAAATTGAGTTTCCACCGGCTGTACTAATTAGGAGACCTGTACTGTATACCCTCAAAAGAATTAAGGATTTCACTTCAGCTAAGTGGGTTTGTTTAACCTTGTGAAAGGAAGGCTTAAGGGAGACCTTATCATGCTGTTTCTGTATTTACGAAGTGACTACAAAGAAGATGGGGACTTCCTTTTACAAGGAATCTCATGAAAAAGATGAGGGGTAATGAGTACAAATTACTACTGGTGAGATTCTGATTAGATACAAAAGAAAAAATTTTCACAATCAGTGATTGGAATAATTTCCCCAGGGATGCGGTGGATTCCCCAGTGTTGGACAGTTTTAAGATTTGGCTGGTCAGGGTGCTGGACCATCTTGTCTAGACTATGCTTTTGCCAAGAAAGTTTGGACCATAATCCTTGAGGTTCTGTCCAGCCTGGCTGTGTGGTACTTAGTTGCGAGCTCGAGTTAAACCATAAAATTAAGAAAACACATATTGTGAAATAATCATATTATGGAAAATTAAACCACTTTAATTTTTTCTCTGATTGCTGATGTCAGAGAAGAAAAAGGAAAAAAAAACTACAACAGAGATCAAAGTGTTGATCCTTACACTAAGATATCCTTAGCAAATGAAAAATCAAATAATCACAATAACATTGCAACCTTTTGTTAATTAAAAGCTAGATTAGGAGAACAAGTGTTTTATTTCAGTTTCTTTTCGAATAAAGATGGTGTGAAATCCTACCTAAATCAAATCAATGGCAAAATTCATAGAAATCACAAGTTGATAGTTTAGAATGGTAGAGGATCCTTTGATGTTTGCCTTTTTAAGTGCCTACAAAAGAGCAGTATTTCCAAAGACAACCATTGGACTGCTTCTGGTTTTTACTTCTCACATTTGGCATGCAAGAAGTATTCTCAAGGTTGCAAAAAAGAATTCTGAGAAACAATAAAAACGAGAATGTTGTCTCTATTGGTCTCATTTATGTGATTCTGTTGTAATATATGATTGCATTTCTGCTGGCAGATGGAAATATTTTGCTAAATTGGAAAATATAGCTGATATCATAGGGATCATTTGAGATTTATAAGAAGGCTATCTGGTGCTGATGTTTTTCTCTGTCAAATAAGCCCACACAAAGTCTTGCAGAATTATTCATCCAGAGAGCTCTTTCTCTGAGGCAGACTAATTTCTAATTCCCATCTTCTTTCCTTTCACCTGGTTTTCCCCTTTCCTGACACCCAGTCTCACTCTCCTTGCCTGTTCAAATCCTTTTCCGGTTGTACATGCTCAGCATCCGTGTCCCAAAATTAATATTTCCCTGCCTCTACATCTGTATTTATTCTAAACCTTCTCCTTTGGTTCCCAGACTGCTTGGACCTCCATGGATGCTCATCTATATTCGGTAAGCTCCTGCCATGCCACAGACCACTATTCTGCTCAGGGCTCTGCCCTTCCTGGTCTCTTTCCCTAGTGGATCAGCCCTGCAAGGCTTTATTTTCCCAGCTGTTTCCTCAACACAGTAATTACCATTTGTATATTCTCATCTAACTATGCTGACTTTCCCCTGGTCCTTCTTCTGCTCTGTTTCTTCCTCCCATCACCTTATCTTTCCACCATCTCTGCCCCTTTTTCATTCCTGGGGTTATAATTTCCAGTATCTACCCTGCTGTTTTACCCTCTCATTTGAGGCTCTCTTGTCTGACTGTACTTCCAGAGGGGCTTCCAGTTCACCCAACTCCCAGTCTCAGTGACCCTTGCTCGCTCTGTTTTCCAGCTATCCATCCCCATTTCTTCCCAGCACCACCTTCCAGTCAAGCCTCACCAGGAGCATTTTTTATCCATTGCTAGTCCACCTGATTCCATGTCTTTATCATAATCCTTTCTCTGTCTCTAACATATGGCGCTTGCTTCATTTCAATTTTCAGTTGAACTTTTCTGCATTACCTAGTGGGTCCTCATGGGAGGGCAACTGGGGTACAGGAGAGACAAATTCTCTCTGCTTTTAGACCTGGTATATCACCCTGCCTTAGGTCATCAGGTGGGAGAAGTCATTACAAGGATATTGTAATTTGGTTTTAGTAGCCCTGAGCTGTACCAGGATGGTACACATGTCATCTGGTCATCTGGGAGTCTGGAGCTCAACTAGCATTGACAGTTTTCGGAATTTTTAGTTGCAAAACTGTGATGAACAGTTTTTCCAGATCTTATCTGAATTTAGAAGGACTGACAGCTAAAGGTAAAAAGACATATACCTGGCACATAAACCTGTCCTGCCAAATTTAAGTCCAGCTTTCAAAGCACTGAAACAGCCGAGCAAGACTTTTCATCATTAATGGCAGCATATTTTCTGTAACTTGTTTTGTAAAATTAGCTGGTGGTTTTATCTGGCATTTGCATAAAAATGGAAATTAAATAAAATCAGGCCAAGGAAATATTATAACTGGAAAATTTAATCTGATATAACTGAAGTTTGACATTTCTGTATTTGAAATAAAGATCTAATAATGGGAAATGTCAAATACACATAATTATAGGTGAAACTACAATCGTTGATATGAGCAACAGCTTTAAAAAGTCTGAAATATGTTCTATATACTTGAGGATAAATTATGAACTGAGCTACATCTTTGGAAATCATCTGATTCTTAGCATTTAACTATTGGCTGGATTTAGCCCTTTGTGTATAGTGAAACTTCTACTTTTAAAAACTTGCTGCAGGCAGACATTATAAATTCTCAGCTTTCTAAGTCCAGATATGACCACAGTAATTGCAGAATCTGACCTCATGTGCAAGAGAGACTGCAACATTTTGCATACTAATTCCTTTATTTCACCTAAAACTCACAGTGGACCAAGAAGACAGCCATTAGTATATCTGAATCCAGTTATCCATAGGCATGTATTCCGGATGGCTGTTTCCTGGGTTGTATTCAAGAGAAGAGGTTGAGCCTAATGGCCATAATGACATGACTGTATCTTAATGGCAACACACCACTAGCAAAACATTCCAATTAACAGGGGATGTACTGAGCTGAAAGAAATGGTTTCAAGTGATGATCAGCCTGGTGTGAAATTATAAACTCCATTGTTAGTATCAAAATGACTAATTACAGCTCTGATGCAGAATAGCACACAATTTTTTTATTCTGTGGGGCTAAACTGAAAATGCTTTTAGCCTTATGCAAGACCTCTAGGGAAAAACGAAGAGCGTGAAATATTTAGCTTGCATTTTTATTTAATTGGGACATTATTTCAATACAAAGTATTATATACTATTCTTTCCCCTTTCTCCAATCTTTTTTTAAATTGTATTTCTATAGGATGTCCTAATTAGGAGACCCATACTGCATAGCCTCAAAAGATTTAAGGATTTCGCTTCAGCTTGACTGAAAAAAAAAAGCAATATTTAATGGGACAGAGAAAAACAGGACAGCCAGGCTATTATGGTAAAACTGAGAAGTAGGCAGAAGTTTTATATAAGGATGTGTAATTCGTTTAGGTGGTTCTTTCTTTACAGTTTTCTATTACTGTATAGGAGTAAATTCTGTTAGTTTCATTTGTACTTCTACGTAAATCAATCCATACACATTTTAAGGCTTTTTCTTTCTTTTGCCCTACAGCCTTCACATCAAGAAAGCAAATGTAAAAGCAGTTAAAAGCAGGTCTGAATCTGTTCTCTCCATTGATGGGTTTTTAATTCAAAGCGCTTTGAAACTTCCATGCCTGTTAGCGCAGCCCAGGAGCACTAAACCACAAGTGCCTGATGCCACGTGCTGGCAGACTAAGACCTGAAAAAAGAGTGGCAATTTTTCCACCCTTACTTGGAGTGCCCAACCAATGCTGAAGGGAGGAAAATAAATCAGATTTCTCTATCTAGTAGAGTACATGAAATAGTAAAGGCTGAAGATGCCTTGGAATCTCTGTTCTGTTTTATTTGCCATCTCTCACAATTGCACTGAAAACAGAAAACATCCCTTAATAAGTTGCAGTCTTGCTCTTTATCAAAGATTCCAGGTGAAGCAGGAAAGACATAATGTTTCTCTAACTGTACATTACCCAGAAATTTTATTCGCTAAAAGTTGATATTGTGCAGAAGGTAAGAATTCAAAGAATAGTTTAAAGGAAGTGAATAGAAAAAGCTATATGGCCATATTATTCACTCATGGCTTACAACAGACTTTAAATAGTGCAGTCAAATGTACAAAAAGTTGACACTTATGTACTATTATGATGAGTATATTAGTCATATATGATAAATTAATAGGCTTATCAAAATCCTAAAATTGATTTTTCCAAAATATGTCTCCTTGAAAACAAAAAATCTTAAATTCATGGGTATTTAATAGTTCCTTGTACTTTTATGGAAAGCACATTAGCTTACTTCATATTGGGATGTTCTAGGTCTCATAGCTCTGCTGAAACAGAAAGTAGTGTATACGAAAGCTTCTAAAAATATACTTCATTAAGTTCTTTATATAAAAGTTATCTAAGGCTCAACTATTTATCTACAGATTTTCACGATTTTAGTAAAATTTATGATGTATGAAGATAAGCATCTTAATTACAGAGTTACAGAATAATTTAGTTTGGAAGAGACCTCTGGAAGTATCTAGTCAACCCCTTGCAAAACGAGGGCACGTTGCTTGGGGACTAACTATTTTGATTGTCTTAAAGGATAGAACCCCACAGCCCCTTTGAGCAACCTCTTCGGGCAACCTCTTCAGCATTTGAACGCTTTCAACGTGACAACAGCCACTTTTGCTGTGAGAGCACATGGTCAGCTCATTGTCCACAGGATCTGTGGGGCCTTTTCTGCAATTATCAGGGTTAAGAGCTGTATTTCCAAATACAGCGTTTCCTTAAAGAAAATCAACAAGTTGTGCTATTAAATCTGTTGCTTTTACTGTGATTCTCTTTTCTTTCATTCGCATTTGATTTTTGTGCTTGTTGTTTGACCCTTAGTCACAAATGCATTTTTAATGTAAAAATTTCCTTTGTACCTAAGACATTTCTGAGGTTACCTGTAGGGAACTCTGCCAGATGAAACAAACCAGACTTCTATTTACTTTGAAAAGTGCCCAGGAGCTAGTGTCATACGCTGGAGACATTCCACAGCACATGTTTAGTAATGGGAATGGACAACCTTGAAGGTCTGGACAAACCCATCAGGAAGTACTGAAATCTCCTTTTTCCAGATATGCAGTTCCAAAATTACATTCAGCAGCAAGATTTTTTTTTGTAAAATGTTTCTGAGCTGCTAGTTTTAGAAGTCTGAATTGGGAATTTTGATCCAGTAAGTTTTCATTTTGATCACTTGACTGTGGCAAGGGCAACGTGCCTGTGTTATGCCAAACCTAGGCTTTTTTGAGGCATTACTTTTGCTGTCATCAGTAATCATGTATATGTTGTTTGAGAAATAATTGATACCACTCTGACAACAAAGTAATAATCATTATCTTGAGCGCCCAGATAACTTGCCTGAACAAATATGTGTTACCAGCACACGGTATCCATGATGAGAGGGATCTCCTTAACTTTACTGGCCTCTGATGAATCTCATTCAAAGCCCACTGACTCAGCAGAAAAACCAGTGTAGCCTTCAATGCATTTTTTATTAAAGGCATTTTATCTTAGGGAAACTGAATAATCTGTAAAATAAGGATCCTAAAGTTTTTCTTTTGTAAAAGTAATTGAAATTCATATAGGGAAAGTACAAAGTATGCATTATTACTGTTTTATCTCTATTAAGAAAATTTTTTTTATCAATTTTTTTAATTATTTGAATGAGTAATTTAAAGCGTTTTAGGGCCTCATGTATTTGGTGTGTCATTTGTTTCTTTCAGTCAAAATAAGGTGGTTACTATGGAAACAAAGACATTGGAAGATTTGAGTTGCTGTTAGCTTTGGGAATAAATGCATTAATACAAAAACAAAAAGACCCCTGAGATATTAAATTATAAAGTAAAATAAATTCCTTATTAATTAAAAAATCCTCAATAAAAGCTAGTTTTACACTGTGTATGCAATAGAAGCCACTCTGGCAGAAAAAAATGAAAAAAATGGAAGCTAATGGACCTGTCATTTCGATATTCAATATTATCTAGAATATGCAATTTCCAAAATGTAATTCCCATCTCCTGCATGAACAGTTACAACAAAGTGAAAGGTTTACCAAAACCAACTTGCTTTTCCTGTCATAATGTAAGAACAATTTGGAAAATAGAGCCTCTCTCAACATAGTTGCACAGGCAATATATGGTGTAGTTCTCCTGGCACCTCCTCAGCTATTTGCACAATTACTTTCTTGGCCATCTCACAGACTTGCGTGTTTATGCAGAGGGCAAACAGGCTCATGTACAGTACTGAGGAATATAAGGCTCTCAGTCTGGGGGAGCCTGACATCCTGAGGGTTCAAAAGTGTTCCCAGGATTTGTCTTCCAAACTTCTAGAGATACAGGAAGGAGTGGACCAGGCCAATAGGAATTAGAGAGATCTCAGTTCTCCTCTCCTGTACATAATTCACTTTTGACTGTTAATGACCCTCTAGTGCTCAAAATCAGGAAAGAGTTCTGTAATTGAAATAGTATCGACTTGGCCAATCAGCTCAAAATACAGCCATGGAGCTCAGTGAGCTAGAGTAAGAGGCCAAGCTAACCTTTAGGTTGGTTTCACTGGAGTACTTGCTAAAACACACCCCTGCACATGTGCACCCATGCACACGCACATGCACACAGAGCCATACTTAAAAGAATAATTCAGTTATAGGTGCAGCCCTTTAACTAATTAAAATGGTTAATAAACCATCAACCATAGAACCCTGCAATTTGGAAGAGACCTCGAATGATGATCTGTTTCAACCTTGCATGTAGAAGGGAGCCTAGATGAAGTTATGTACACTATCTGTCCAATTGCATCTTGAAGACCCCCAGTGATGAGGACTGTCCCATGTCCCTGGGGAGGCTCTTATATTAAATGATAGTTCCCACTGTAAAAAATATCTTTCTTACATTGAGGTGAAATGTCTCAGTGCAACTTGTACCCATTGCTCTTTGTCTTCTCCATGTGACTGCTTGTGAAGAGACGCTATGCTTTGCAGGCACCCTTTAAGTACAGGAGTACTGTGATGAGGCTCCCTGAGTCTTCAGTTCTCCAGGGAGAAGGGATCTAACTCGTCAGTCAGTGAAAAGAAAAAAGGATATTAAAGAGCTAAATAGTCATGGGGTGTTTTAAAAGCTGCCTTGTATGAAGTCAGGACTCAATCAGTATAGTGTAACCTCAAAATGTCATTGTTGACCATGCACAAAAATAGCAGAGAATACTCAGTGGTCTCTCTCTACACCACTTGCACATTGCATAACTCATTTTTTTCATATTACAGAGCATGTATGAGTACCTATGTAAATGCATGCTTGTTTGTGTATGTTTTGTATGGCTAAAGAGAAGGTATTTCTCACAAAGTCTCTAGGCCCAGCTCTCAGAAAAAATGGATGTAGAAAATTCAGACCCCAAGTAATGCACTGGATAAATCAAGTCCTTGTCTTTTCTCCAAAGAAAACTTTGCCTGAGATCAAAATCTAACTGAATTAATTGAAGGCCTCAAATTAAGACTTCCATGTTCTTTAAAGTTTTTTATCTTTCCAAAGTGCCATGAAAAACATACTTATATAATCAGCATTGTCTTATGTTTTCAGCAGAATAAGTTTGCTAGCCTTGATAGTAGGAAAACTTCAAAGGCTGTCATAAATCAAATTAATAATTTGTCTGGAGGAAGTCCGTATAAATTGATCCCATTATGTAAATGTGTCAAATGAAATGTTAAGATCTCTCCTTCTCTTTCTTCAGGAATAATTGGGTTTGCACATCTATCTAAATTGCTGGTCTTTTCACCAAAATGTGAGGTCATTTATTTTTCATTACCTGAATGCCTGTCATATTAAATGGCTAAAGAAAAGTAGGCAAAGCTATATGGGAGGGTTCAGGCAGGCTGATTCTACGTTTTGCTACTGTTAGCTCACCTGATGTGAAGATGATCAACAGACCATGTAAGATGAGCTTGGTTCTGAATCCTTAGTTTAGATATGCTGGACTAAATAAGATGAAAGAATCTAAAATTCTTTGTAAATCATTTGAAGATCATATAATCACAGAATATGCTGAGTTGGAAGGGACCCGCAAGGATCATCGAGGCCAACTCCTGACCCTGTGCAGGACATCCCAAGAGTCACACCATGTGCCTGAGAGCATTGTCCAAACACTTCTTGAACTCTGTCAGGCTTAGTGCTGTGACCGCTTCCTAAGGGAGCCTGTTCCAGCACCCAGCCACCCTCTGGGTGAAGAACCTTTTACTAATATCCAACCTAAACCTCCCCTGACACAATTTCAGGCCATTCCCTCAGTCCTATCAATGGTCACCACAGAGTAACCAGAGATCAGTGCCTGCACCTTCTCTTCCCCTCCCTAGGAAGCTGTAGACTTCAATGCGGTCTCCCCTCAGCCTTCTCTTCTCAAGGTTGAACAAACCAAGTGCCCTCAGCTACTCCTCATATGGCTTCCCCTCAAGACCCATCACTATCTTCGTTGCCCTCCTTTGGACACTCTCCAATAGCTTAATATCTTCCTTATATGGCTGTGCCCAAAACTGCACACAATATTCAAGGTGAGGCTGCCCCAGTGCAGAGTAGAGTGGGACAATCCCCTCCCTCGACTGGCTGCTGATGCTTTGCCTGATGCCCCCCAGGACACAGTTGGCCCTTCTGGCTGCCAGGGCACTGCTGACTCATATTCAACTTGCTGTCCCTTGCTGACCATGACCCCCAGGTCCCTTTCTGCAGCACTCTGCTCCAGCCTCTTGTTCCCTGGTCTATGCACCCAACCAGGGGTAGATAAGCACATGCTTGAACAGTGTGAGTTTAAAATCTTACAGGTACACATATCTGGACTTCTATTTGCGCTTTTTTCCAAAAAACATCCTTTGATTTCATACGATGTGATCTATCATCTTGCAAACTACAGCAGAATTTTTATATTTTAATGTGTATTTTAAATGTCTTGTGAGGCCAGAATTCTGTGATGGTACTAGGAATATTTTGTCACAATCCACTGATTCTTAACTGAGAGAAGTTTTACCCCAGTTTTACCTTTCAAACTGTGTGTAATCAGAAACAAAAAAAATAGAAAATAATGTTCAGTATATATGGGATCTCAACTATTGATGATCTCAACTATTGATGAAGTGATTTGAGTTATGTTTATTGTTTGGCATGCTGCAAGTGATTTATGATCATAGGAACATAGTAAAAATAAATTACAAAAGCGCTTGCAATCATGCTTTTCTGAGCTAAAATTCACTAAGAAGTATTCTCATGCAATTGTTCATACTCGCATGAACAATTCATCAGTTCGTACTAATTGATTAGTTCCTCATGGTCATGTCTAGGCTTCACGAACAAAGATTTGGGAAGGGCTCTACCCATGTGTGTTGCAAACGTGTTGATTAGTTCATATCAGTAAAATAAAATGTATCTGTGATCATCTGCAGTGTTGAAATAAGTGAAATACCCAAGCGTGCCATGACTTCTACATGGGACGTTTGCTTTTGTTTGTTGGTTTTTTCAATTATTGCAAATACATTGTCGAGGGCTGTTAAAAAATAATGTGTCATTGAATTGACTATTGCATTTTAGTCTTTGTGAATGTGTACTGCAGAAGGGACTGAAAAATAATGTTTTATCAGAGGAAGGACAGAAGTTATTTCTTCAGGTGCTCCTCTGGCTGTAGCATGCATCCCTCACCCCCTGAGCATTTCCTTGAGCATCCAAGTTACTTTCAGACCTTCCTCACAGAAACTCTTGGCACCATGCACTGCGAGCAAAGCAAGAGCCAGCAACTGAGTCCAACTCAGGTTCATAAAATCTAGCAGGAAGTGAGGGGCACATTGTAGCAGCAGCTGGACAGATCACAGCATGAGTAGAAAGAAAAGGGGCAAATTATGAACACGTTTTGTAAATAAGAGTAGTGAGAGAGATTAGGATGTCTGAGAACAGTCGGATACACTGATGAGGTAAGAGAAGGAAAAGCTGTTAGTGTTTTACATTAAATGGGAGAGGATGGTACTTCTGACTGATGACTGTCTTCTTGGTATGCTTTTCTTTCATTTATCAGTTGCAAAATACAAGGCAAAAATGAAGTCCTGTACTAGTCATGGTTCATTTTCCAGTGTATCAGTATTTAAAGTATACTCAGACCTTTTAGTTTTCCAGCTAAAATTTGTGGAGGGGTTGTTGCTCTTTTGGTTTGGGTTTTGTCTTTTTTTAGGTTTGGTTTGGTTTCTTTTTGTTGTTGTTAGTTAGTGAATTTGAAATCTTGAGTTGATCTCTGGTGAAATATTGGCAGGTCAGAACAGAAACTTCACAGAAACAGAAACCTGACTATGAGAGAAATATGAAATAAAATCTGCTTCCAAATCATGATCTGTACCTTGCAATTTATACTCACTATTTAGTTTAAGTTCAGCTCACCACCATCACATTGTTTTAATAAGTCCCTAAGTATGTAATTATACTAAGATTATTTAATGTTTTCTGTTTTTTCCATAGGAACTTATAAAGTCAAAGGTTTAAATATAATACCAGCTCTGTAGATGGAATCTGAGTCAAGGATGATTATTTTAGTAACTCCTTAATGTGAGATCTGATCCTTGGTCAAAAGTTTTGTATAGGAAAATACTGATAAATTATATTATCAGGCCAGGTTGACAAGTATTTTAGATGAATGTTTAAGCCTTCTTTTCCAAAAAGTACTTAAACTTGTATCTAAACTTGAAGACAGTGGAGAAGTCAAGTTCCCCTACCAAACTTATTTCAGGGCATTTACTCAATCTAGTAGATGGTTTTAGTTTACCGTAAAGGAAATAGAGCAAATGAGGAGAAGAAAACACAGGGAGATTCCCACTTCTGCCCAGACCAAGCTCTAACCATGGGCAGCAAGGCAGTGAGCATGTGACAGAATGAGCACTAGACTGGACAGATGCCAACTTTTTTAAGATGAGTAACCTCTCCCAGCTGGAGCCTTTTCACTGCAAGGAAAAGGCAGAGCCACTTCAGTGATGCAAAACCAGAGCACTCCAGAGTGGAAGAATTAGCTCATGGTGTACTTATTGGCAAAATTTTGGAGAGTTTATAAACATAAAAAACAACTCCCCATAAAACACAATTTTAAGTGGTGCTTGGTTTAGTATAATTCACCCTATGTCAGAATTGGGTTTTCTGGTTGACTAGTTGTTGACACTTGCTTCATGAACCATGCCATTTGACAGTGGGATTGGCATTTTCTGAAAAAGTTGCTGTTCTCTGGCTTCACTTGGGCTTACTGATGGTGCCTATGTGGCTCCTAATACACCACCAGGGCAACAGCTGGGAATATACTGTGCTCACAGGTACACCTGTTTCCTCCCTATAGCAGAACTGCACAGGAGATGGACTCATAGCTTCATTCTCTGGATGGACAATTAATATCCTCAGGAGAGCAAGCTATAGAGGTCTGTTTGCTATGCTGAGAAACATAAATACAGATGGGTGCAGCTGCCCTCAAGTGTCAGCTTTATTACAAGCCAGCAGAAAGAGCTGAATTAGGTTTGTGGCAGCTCCACCAGTCTGTTACCTTATACAGACCAAATCACCATGTTGACCTTCTCTACTCCTTACCTATCTAGCTGTCCTTTCTAACCTGCCAGTTTTGCATAATACTGAATTGTTTTTACACATACCTGCTTAGATAAGATAGAATTTTTCAACCGCAAAATGCAGTAACATGTATTGACTGATTAAAACCAGATTTCCTTCCACAATAAAACCTCTTAAATAAATACAAGCTTTCAAAAATGTTTAGGCAGACATCTGTAGAAACCAGGACTTCAGTAACACTGCATAAATTGTGGTTCTTTAGATAATCTTTTTGCTTTCTTTTCATATAGATGCCTGTCATTAGCTTTGTGAAAAACTTAAAATTTCAATTTTTGGAATGAATACTTCCCAGATCTTGCTTGTGCAAGATTACACTATGCATCTCATGAGCAGGAGCTCATGTTGAATTCCTGGTTTTAAGTACATTCCATGTCCTGGGAGGTTGAAATTAGGATGCTGCAGAACAGCTGTGCAATAGTTCAAGTTCTCCTTAACCCCCTTCATTGCACTGGATTAGCCCACGGGGAAAAGCAGGAGCTTATAAACCCTCTAACTCTCCACAATAAGTCTTTAATGACATGCTTTAAATGCAAGGTGTTTGGTATTTGTTATGTTCCTTTAACACTTCAGCTTCCAGTTTGACTCCTTCATTGAAGGAAAAAAAAAATCTAATATATTGTGGCCTCAGATATATCTACACTTTTGTAAACCTTTATTAACTCACATATCAGTCCAAGATACATTTTTGCTTTTAATTTACTCAGATGCTAAACCTATTCTTTCTTGATCCTAGATTCCTGATTAATATTCTGGTCCTTCTTTGATTAATTAAAAATAGGACTGAAAAAAACCCCCATATCCCAGCCAAGTTAACATTTGGATATCTTCTAGTAGGTTAATTGAAATGGGAATCTCTAAAAAAAAGCTTGTCCTATATAGTCAGTTTTGTCACTTCCTAAACTGGAACAAAGTTCTTATAACATTTGAATGCCTGTTTAAAAGAAAATGTTATTTTAATTTCATTTTTGTATGTCCTTCCATTACAATAAGGAAAATAACTAAGCAATGTAAGTTTCATTGGCCTGTGTTCTTGGTAACCACAGTCCCTATTATGGGCAGAATAGTTTTTAAGAATATATATTGTTTCTTTCTGAAGCCTTACAGTACACATCAGTGGAAAACTTTTGCTATAGTGTACCATATGTGTATTTCTTGTCCTATTCTTTTTCCTCAAAGGCCCCAGTTATGAAATTTCTCTTGTGCTCCAAGGAAGAGAGAAGAACAGTGAAGGAAGTCTAAAAGACTGATGAGTATAGTTAAATCAAAGGGCAGAGCTGTGGCTGCAAGTGGCAAGGACCATTGGTGTATTTGAGGACATGGCTTTCCAGAGACACAAGAGTGCAATTGGAGGTTTTTCCTAGAATATTGCCTTCTCAGATTTTATGTGGTCAAGAATTTGAAATGCTTGGATTTCCTTTAGTTTCCACAATGTCCTGTATTAAATAGAGGTTAATAAAAAATTAAGTGACATTCCTATGAAATATAAAAATAGACACAACTTAGTTCACGCCCTTGAAGTCATAGTGGCTTCAAATGCAGATATTTTCATTGCACTTTTAATAAAAATAGTCCTGGACAGTTACTTAACAATGTAGTATCTCGTGGGTCTTTCCTTGTGATATACTACAATCACTTGAGATAAATATCTTAGTCCCCAGGAGTGTATCAACACTGTTGATAGCTGTTATTTCTTTACACATAGAAATATGGAGTGCAGTTGTCAAGCTCTGTACATTTGAGACTTGAGGTCAATCATTCCTATTAACTGCGAATGTTACCATTCCCTGGCTGGAGAAATACATGCATTTCAGTCACATGTATCCTGCAGAAGAGTAGTCACCTATTTCGGGAAAATTACATAGAATAAAAATTAGCTCAAGTTTTTCCATGTGCATGTGACATGTCCATTTAAATAAAGAACACCAAAGAAAACATTAAACTCACATACACCCAAAACCTGGCTGAAAACCATAATTGATATTTTGGCAGTTATTCCAGATTTGATTGGCAACTTTTTTAATAGATAAGACACAAGTCCTGGGGGCAACAGGACTAGTTTGTGGGGTATGTCACCACGATGAGGTGGAAACGTAACTGGAGCACAGGCAAGCATAATGCCTTCAAGCTAGGAGGAAAAACAGTCTCAGTGAAGATGTGGTTGAATGGACTGTGTTAGTGACAGAGCGTATATTTATGATCTCTAGCCAGCCTGCATATACTAAAGACTGATCTGCCATGTCAACACCACTCTGGTTACCTTGCTAGCTTGAGTAAGTTAGGATGTAATCACATTTCTGCTTTACAGTGTTTTATTTCTCATCTCTGTTTTACTACAGTGTAACTGTGTGCCTTTTGTCTATAAACTTTAACCAACTCGATTGGAAAATACATAAGCTCTGTTTAAATTTGACCATTTGTAAAGAGGTGATGGAAGGGTGGCTGTGGTTCTCAAGAAACCTATATTATTACTAAATTTAATTTCCAGTGTGCGAAGTTGTTTTCTTCTTTAAACAAGGAGGTAGTCACAAAATACGCCTTACTCCGGTCAGTTTTACGCCAGGATCAAGGAAACGCAAACTGCAGTCAGTGTTTGCTGCTGAAAGGCTTTGATCATGATGGATTCAATGTAAGTGGTGATCAAGGCTGTTGTTACATATACTATCCTACAGTGTGTGAGTCTCAGCATATGCTGGCAGTTTCAGTAGACCAGTTCTCACATCTTTCCAGTAAGCAGTGAGCCAAAAATTCAAATGAATACTTATATTTACCAATGGCAGGAACAATAATATTTTAATTAGAAAAATACAGTTGCTTTATTTCAAATGGAATTTAAAATCTCAGTGTAGCTGATAGCTATGTTTTATTTTGTGGCCTTTTGAATAGAGAGTTTTATGGAGCAGAAAAATGCTTCTGCGAAGATGATCTCAGGGATGTTATTATCTGCTGTGATATAAGGCAGGAGCACACAACTCAGCATTTTTCTTCTTTAGAATCTTACATTAATTTATTTTGACAGTATTTCCAATCCATATAGTAGCTTAGGACTATCTGTTTGTGCTACCTTCCAATTTTAGACAAGCGATGCTTTGCGTGAGACTGTTAATTTGGCAAAGGGCATGGGTTCACATTTGGTTTTCATAGACTGATAGATTTAAAGGCCAGAAGAGACCACTATGATCATCTAGTCTGACCTCCCACTTCAATCAGGGCACGAGCCTCACGCAATCATTACTGCAACATGATCATTATTTGAGTGTGAGCTAGACAGCCGCTTAAAAATGTGATCAGTCCTGAGTTGCCTTCCTCTAATTTTTGGCATTAATTTTTCCAACTTAAACTCTAGTCCCTGGATCATATCATTTTATAGGCATGCAGAGTCAAAATGAAACACTATCCTTAACTGTCTTTTTCAATTACATGTCTGTGATTTCATCTACTCAGATTTTTCCCAAGATTATAGGAATATTTATATTGTATAGTTGTCAGACCATGCTAAATGGACAGTAAGCATTCTTTTCACTTTACACTGGATGTTGTAAAAACAGTTTCAAAGCATGCATGGAATGTCAAGATCCTGGGCTAGTTCTGCACTGGTAAGTCAGGAAGCATTCAGCCTTGCTTTTGCTTTTTGAGAGCAGTTTGCCTCTACTGAGTTAACACGCGTGAAGCCTGTCCACAGAGCAAATGCACAGCAACTATGGTGCTTCTTTAAATAAAAACAACCCCAGTGTTTCTAGATCAGTTTTTAATAGATAGATAACAATGAAAATTAGCAACTGACAAAAAAAAAAAGATAAGGAGAGGCAGGTGCAAATGTTTAAGAAATTACAATTTACCTAGAACATTTCCAGAAATACAATTGTAATTTGGTTCACTTCACCTAACAGAGCAGCAGTAGAAGGTTAGGTGGGAAGAAGGAAGATGTTTTGAATAAGGTTATTCACATGTATTTTCACATGTACTCATCATAATGTGAAAGCACACTTTCTTCAGACTTAAAACCTGGTTACAATTCACTCTCTCAGAAATTCTGGTCTACATCAACTGGATCAATTTTCCAAGATGGCCAGAGCTCCAAATCTAGCATTGCGGTTTTGCACAACCAAGGAAGTTCCAGGTGCAGATGTGAAATGAGGTTGCAGCATTTTAGAAAGTCTGTGAGCAAACTTCTGCTTCTGAAATTTAAAATGTTCAGGCTTTTTCTGGGTTCCCCTATGTAGAGTAAAGACAGAGGGTAGAGCTCAAATTCTGCTTCTGGTACTTACTGTCATGTGGTAGCCAAAGTGGTACCATGGTCTGTATAGGAATAAACTAGGGGAAAGTACTGGAGGAAGATACTGACAAGAGAAAATCTGCATAAACATACTGCAAGAATTGATCATGTTTAATGACCTTAAAGACTTTCAAGTCAGGCCACTTTCAAGAGCTGCCATTCAGTACTGGCCTAGTGAAACTGGAAAGATTAATTAATTTCAGTAAGCAACACCAGGTTCTTGTTATCTTGTAAAGCATTAATATAAACTGTTCTTAACAGAAGTTTAGCAAAATTCTGATCATTCTTGACTTAAAAAACCCCAATCCCTTGCATGGAAACAAAATTCCATTTGTTCCAGATTAAAAATTACAAAGTTCAAGGACCTAGAGCATGGGAACTCCAGTCTTTCTAAGGCTATTCACTTATTATAGTTATCTTCCATTTTCATAGTCAGAAAATGCAGAGGATATCAAGAGACTGTGTGAAGCCATAATTATATATATGGGTTTATGTTTATATTCAGTGGATAGGAAATTTATTCTAAGATTTTGTTCTTTATCCAGGATATCTATTCAGGAATATAGATTATTATATCCAGGATCTGAAAATATCATTAATATAATAATCTGTATATAATCTATGGGTCAATACATTTCTGTTTCAGAGCAAAATACTGAACTTTCAGGTATTAATGGCCTTAGTTGAAGATCACTAACTTTCAGTTATCTAAAATCACTGCAATGTTCCATAACTGTACAAAATTAATATATAATATTAAGAAGTTATATAAATAAAATTTCAAGACTATTTGAACATTTGGATCATCTTAAGGAACTGTTTTTTAAAGGCAAAAGTTATCTGATACTGTAACTATATATGGTATTTTGACTTTGCATGAGTCTCAGCCCTACAAAGGGACATCTGACAGCACAGCAAACATGCCTTTGCAATTAAGATTGTTCACAGTACAGCTTATGGAAATCTAAGATACAACTCAAACAGTTCAGTAAGGATGCCTATTCTTGTTACTCTTTGCTTTAATGGACTATAAAATAAATGTAGTGTAAAAGGTATTTTTACAGCCAGTGATACACAATATGCATAACTGTGCTGGGAAGAAAATGCCAACATTATGTGTTTCAAACAGCCACCACCCTTCTCGGAAGGGTCATATATGCAAAGCCATTAAAATCTTGTTCTTTCCTTAATGGAACAGAACTGACTGCTTCTCTAGTGCTTACGGCATCAGCCCTGGTAAATGCCAAAATACATATGATTCAGCAATGAAATATTGCCATCTTCATTTGTTTGTAGCCATATGCAAGAAGGAGTAAGGAAACTGCACAGCTGCAGAAAGGGAGGGCAAGGAACAAAGTGTTTTAAAAGATCATGAAATTGGCAGGGAGTAACAGCACAAGAAAAAACACACACACACTAAATGCACTAAATGCATGTATGGAGGTGGTCGTTGTGGGGAGGATGATAGAAGTCAGATGAGTTACTGGTAGCTGCAGGCACTGAAATGATAGAATAGATACACTGGAGGGAAAGTAGTAGCATGAAGAAAAGAAACCCATTAATAAAAGATGAAGAGGCTTGAAATGAATGAAGGCTCTGCAGAGACACTACAGCCCTTCTTAGGAGGAAAACACGGGCCCACTTCTGGTATTCTTGTTCAATACTTCCTAGATGCCAGGGACTGCTTGGAGGACAAAGTACACTTAAAAGTCAGAGACTGTCAGCTTGTCAGGAATACTAAGCAAGTGACTAGTCTCACACACTTATATAGGTGAATAAGAAATAGGTTGTCATGCTAGAAGTCTCCAGTTATGTCAAAATTAAATATACGGCCCTGAAGTTACTGACATAAATGAATATTTAGAGTCAGAACTCTTTTTAATGGCTTGCTTTTTTAAATATACTTAAATTATATTTACCAGACCTTTTCATCTCTGTGGAAACTTTGCAGTTTTTGCAAAAACACAGACCTTTCCATGCCCATGTGCTTCCAGAAGCTGAAATTTCATGTAAAACAGCAGTTATCTCAGGATGTGTAGTAAAAAGTGAATAGTTAGTAGCTGCAAGTTCCAGGATGCACAGTAAAGTCCTGGTCCCAAGGCAGCCAGACCAGGGCGTGGGTCACAGCCATCACAGACCTGCTCCTCACGTGCCTGGGTTTCCTTTCTGTAGGAGGCTGAAACATTAGTTGCTAGATCTCAATCTCATGTGCAACTGCAGAGAGCCAGGATGCAGCTTCAGATCCGTTAGCTGGAAAGTTCTCTTTCTCCCATGGCTGAAGATATTTATGGCAGCCATAATCAGTTGATAAAACCAGACACAAGCCACAAGTTCCCTCTAAAGAACAGTTAGTGAAGGCACAATCTGTGAGCAGATACTTCATTCTTCTGTGTAGAAAGGAAGCTTTTCTTTAGAGTTATTGATTAAAAAACATAACTGCTCAACTAGGGGATTAAATCAATTATATCGACCCCCTACAGTACTGCAAATCCCAAGAAAAAAGTGCTGACCCATCTACTGGTCCTTATAAGTACAGTTCCAAAGGGGCATGTGCTCAGAGACCTCAGTTAGCAGCTGGCTTTTAAATTCATATGTTAGACTGAGAGCAGGAAATAAGGAGTCAAAAATGTTCTCAGTCAAAATAAGCCACTTCTTTTGGGGAAATGTTTAACTTTTCCTGGTCTTCTCCTTACTTGTCTTTTTTTTCCTCCTGACTAAAACTAATTGCTTAATCTAGTTTTTAGTGGGTCCTTGGAAAGTCTGTTTTCTAGCACTCATTCTTATCTTGAACTTTTCTTCTCTCTTGTCTCACATAGACAAAACATTTAATCTAATCACACATATAATGGAATATACCAAAATGAGTGTCTCATGTTCATACCTGTATAATTAGATTTTTCAAATATTTACCTAAACATTAAATTCTTTGAAATGCTAATGTGTTCCTTTCTTTTTAACAGCAAAATTTGGAGAGTAACCTCACCAACCTTATTAAGAGGAATACTGAGCTGGAAACTCTTCTGGCGAAACTCATTCAGACCTGTCAGCATGTAGAAGTAAGTACTGAACTCTGTTTGAAATAGTTATAAACCTAATTACATTCACTCCTAGTATTCAGGAGCAAAAGTTTAAACAAAAGTAAACAAACAAACAAACCACAAAAAAAAACTAAAACAAACAAGTGCAGAACTGAATTAAAACAGTGGCAAATTGACTTGAAGCTTTTTCACTGATAAATGGTATTATCAATACAGATGACCTCCTTTACATTCCTTCCTGTTCTGTTTTTATTATGGTATGTTAATATGGCCTCCACCACTACTGCACTTGAGCACATCACCTATTATCTGTAACATGTTTTTTTTTTTTGGGTCCTTTGTGATTCATAGTAATATTTACAGGAAGAAAATTAAGGCAAAGAAATAGGAACACGCAGATCCACAACTACATTTAGATTTCTATTAGCCACTGTTTTGTTGTTTTGGTTTTTTTAAAATCAGAATTAACTATCTAAATACATATATGCCATCAGAAGTCATACATGAAATATATTTATCTTCCAGAGAAGACAGGTGCTTACAGGCCTTTGAGTTCCTTCACTTACATATTCCACTCTGAGTATCACAGAAAATCTTCAGTATGCGGAGATCTGAACCTATATTTCCCAGATATCTGGGGGATTTTCTAGATGTCCCTATGGACATAATAATTCAGCCATGGTAGTGGACACAGGAAGAGAAGAGTGTCCAAAATGGGTTCTTGTTTAGCAAAACTTTTTACTTTTTGCCATGGAAGTTCTCCGTAGGGCTTCTTATTTTCTGTCTTTTTTTTTCAAACTAAAATTCAGCAATCTAATTAAGCCCAAAAGCAACTTTTGTTTTTAAATAGATTCAAAGTCACATCTTAAAAATTTGGCTTCTGCTTAAGTACCTTGTTGAGTGTGGTAATCATACAATCTTAGAATTCCTAAGGGTGGGAAATACATCTTAAGATTGAGTTAACCCAGCACTGCCATTTCACCGCTAAACCACATCCCCAAGTGCCACTAATGGCACATGCTGAATTAAAAAAAAGAGACAAAAAAGCTCACCCAAAAAAAGCAAACCAAGACAACAACAAAAAAACACCAAACCAAACCAGACAAACAAACAAAGCCAACCAACCAACTATTCTTCCAAAGACACTGTCTTATCAATTTTCATATCTGCTCCACAGCTGTGGAGCCTCACTAATTTCATGGAGCTCAATAAAACCATTAAAGTCTATCCACAGTATCAGACATGAGGTGAATGATTTAATTTCTTTGTATAGGCACCAACAACACCAGGCAGAACAACTGGAACGACTGTAGTAGGTAATGTGAGACAGAGATAAGGCACATTTTGTTCCTCTGTATATAAATCTCAGAGCAAACCCCACAAAGCAGATGGGCTCAGGACAGCATAAGGCCTCTTCTTCAGTGATGGCCTATGTCCAGGATGTGCTAGATTTGCAAAATTTAAAATTGCTCCTCCATCTTCTCTGCAGTTCTGCAATATATTACCAACTCTAAGGTTTAGTATTACAAAGAATCCAACTTGTTCAACTGGTAACAGATGCGCTACTGTCCCTGGAGTCCTGTTGTAGAAAATTTCTCTGTAGACGTAAAGCAATAGCAGCAAAGTTGCTAATGAATTCCTACCATGTTTTATTCATCAAATTAGTCTAATTAGCATTTAAATTAGCTAAATATTAAGAAATGAGCTTCAGTCAAACCCTGGACCTCGGCCTTGCTGGAAATCTGGCAAGTGGGGATGTTGGAGTAAACTTTAAAGTTATCTCTGTTCCTCAGAGCTCTGTGAAAACCTCAGATATGATGAGCATATCTCCAGCATTAGGGACGCTGTGGCTTAGATAGATTTTTAAAAAGTCACTACACTCTTTCTTTTTGCTTCTTTGTGATAAAAGTTTATCCCAAACCAGGAACCCAAATGAAGTAAACAATATATTGGTTGAAAAATTACTGTTACAAATTTAAAATTACAAAATATTAGGAAAGGAAGTGACTGTATTAATGTTTTCTTTTTCATTTTTTGATACAATATATTACAGATAATGATATAAAATACATTCTACAACATTTGTAAACACGTAAAAACATAGGTAGTACAGTTTAAAAACTACTGTTACATACTTTGATTTTCCTTACCTAATTTGAATAAATTTTAATGTTGATTTAGATTTGGGGGGGGTTGAAACCAGTTTAAATAAAAAAAAAAAGCTTTTACTTTCACATATAGTTTGAACTCTGAAAAACAAAGAAGGAAAGGAAATTATTATACCTGTGTTAAAGTTACCAAGTTTTTATTAAGGTATATATAAACTTGAAAAAGTTATGCTAACTAACATTTATTTGTAGCTATCAACAATAACATTTTTTTAAGCCTTTGTCATGTCGTAAGCCAAAAAATTCGGTATTACATGAAAAATTAAAAAAGAATGTCTTTTTTGGCTTTTGATATGGAGCAGAAGCTGATGTTTCTGAAAATGAACAATAAACAGACTCTGTGTGTTTTGAATAAATTAATCCTTGCCAGCCAAACCAAATGTTGTCACAGAGCCACTGTTTCTCATCAACAATGTGAGCTGTCAATGGCTTCCCAGCAACCAGCTTCACAGCAGATGAGTGATCCCCATACATCCTTCCCAATAGTAAGTTCTTTTATAGCAAAGGCCAAATCCCAATCACTCTGTGTTTTAAAACTAATGCTTATTCCTTTATGAAAGAGTTATTTTCACTTTATTCTTACAGGAGCAGGCGAGCACTGATCGGTGATGTGGGTTATGGAAGCTGAACGCCTTCCAGGCACTGGGGAGGGTGGATCTGGGGCGGCCTCTTATCACAGCAATGGAGGCCTAAATCTTAACTATTTTTAGATGGAGTTTATCAATTTATGACGAGATTTATCCTGATCTTGGGCGACGGAAGAAGTCTGCTTCCATTCTTGCATTCTGTGAGTGGTTCTGGTCAAAACAGCAGGAAAACTTTTGTGAATAAATCAAGCCAAACTTGCATTCTTTACTGTTTTATGTACAGAGAGATAATATTAAACATTTTATAATAATAATAACAATTTTAATACCTGAATCTCTGATTTCATGCTTAACATGGGTGTATAGTCTATGCTAATAGTTTATGGTAACAATTTTTAAAATGCCATTTTCTCAAAAGGAACCACACCCTGAAATGTGAATGCTAGAGACTGTAACAGTCCTTTCTGTCCCAAATCTTTCTGTTTCTTTGTGTGTACACTGATATACAGGGTTTTCTCATCTTTCAGATATAACCCTAACATATTTTTTGTTTTACACTAATTTTTCCATCTTTCCACTCTCCCTTCCTCTGTAATCCTGTCTGTCAATTCTTGGTTTTTCAGAAACCCCAAAGGCTGTTAATCAGGAAAGTTTTTGTTTTCCTTCCTAGGAGATGATGGCAGGTCTACACTCTCCTGGTTTTGGCCAGGCTGCTTTCTGCAGAGCACCCCGTCACTCAGGGCAGTTCTCTGGGTTGGCCCTGCTGAGGCAGCTCTGCTCCCTGCTCTCTGTAGGGAAGCCAGCTGTAGCTGCCTCCCCAGGGGCAGCAGGCTTGACTGCATAAAATGATGAACTGTTTCATGGGATAAATTATAGCTTTCTCCACAGACTGAGAAAATTGAACGGAAATGGCCACAACGCAGATATATATTTGTTTGTATTCCTAGTCTGCAGCATTCACACATCTCATAGTATCTGTAGAAAACTTTTTTAAGAGCATTTAAAACTGTCTTGGATAATTTTACTTTTAAATTTTGTGCAGGAGCCTTGGACTAGTCTTCCAAAAACACTGTTGTAAAATTGGGATTGACGGGTTTAGGATTATGGCAATATAGGTTAATCCCTGGGTGGTGACATCCCTGTGGTCATACCAACCCACTGCCAGGTTTCCCTTCCTCCTGCTGTGTGCTGAAGTGGCCCCAGTGTGGCCTTTAGCACACATCCCCTGCCTGTGAGTGACGCAGCACTGCCACCCTCCCTGCCACATTCAAGGAGATGGGGGCTGCACCCTGCTCTGATTGCCTGTGCCTCTTCCAGCTGTATGCAGCTCCAGATTTAGCCACTTGAATCAGGGAAGGATATAATGCTGCAAACACTTAGGTTCTCCCCTTTAATGTCACAGGTTTCTCTGGCTGACAAAGTGGTATGTCACAGCAAATTTGCTTCTTTGTCATAATTTCCATTCTATGAATGTGTGAGGTTCCTGCAGAGGTTTTTCAGATCATGGTATTCGTTGACATAAACAAAAAATTTGAACATCAGTCTCTTATGCCAGTTACTTCTTTTCTAAGCAATTTGAGTTTTGTTTCTGGATTTTTTTCTCATCTCTTCTAGGAAATATATGATTAAATGTCTGTTATACAGTCAATGTCATGAATCTTCTCATCTGTTAGGCAGAAACATAATCTGAACTCAGCTTGAGGAAAAATTAGAGCAATTATCTAGGGGGGAGGGGAAAGGAAATAGGTTTTGCTTGTAGACAGCTTTATAACATCTGTATCTCACTCTTTCTCTTTGTTCTGTTTTGTTTTCAATTCACCAAGCATCATAGGAAGCAAATTCTGGACACCACTGCAAAATAATTTTTGCTTTCATGAAGAAGAGAAGGCATTTTCCTCTGTGTAACCCTCAAACTGCTGCATCCTTTTCTTTCTGTATGTAGTGGAAATGCTCAGTTTCTAGCTCACTTCTAAAGATCTTCAGGCTAAATCTCAGCATAAAGTTCTCAGCCAAAAAGTGGTTTTGTGTGTGTCAAGGGGTGTTATATAATCACCTGCATAAAAAGTAGTACATTGAAAGACCTTTTATTTCACTGGCACAGATACTCAGCACTCATACATATTAGATATATTTTAGATCAGTGTAACAGCAGTATTGCAAAAGTGATGAAGGTGGCAGCACCTGAAATTTCCTGCTGTGGCCATTTTTATGTATGACTGATCAAAAAGAGATGAGCCAAATGGTAACACGATAAATAATGGAAATTCAAGTTTCTGGTAAGACTTCAACTATGAGACTGCTCCTTCAAATTTTGTAGCAAAATGTCTACATCAGCTTGTGTATGAGATACATGCAGCACTTCTGTTACTTGAGGGACAGAAAAGTCAAAACTCATGTGTCAACATGGTTCCCTAAGGACACTCGAAAAATAAAGAGTCTTTGTGACAATAAAAAGCAATGAGTATCCTGTTTTCACTATTTTTCATGGTACTCGTTCCTTGAGATTTGGGATTATTTTAGCCAAAACTCAAGTAAACTGAGAAGTTCTCAACAGGAAAATTTAGTTGGAAAACCTGTATGTAAAATCTGGTGACTGAACTGCAGCAAATGGCCTTCAGTCATACAAAAGTGGCCACTACTAGTTTGGATTAAGGAATCTGCTTTGCTGGGGATTCTTTTTAGGACAGGGCCAATGGGTTAGATAAGTGCTTACCATCACTGTGAAATGCATGTGATAACTTGGCAGATAACTTGGAAAGTAGCTGCACTGAAATTTTCTTTTTCTTTTGCCCCAGCATCTTCCATTTATGTGAAAATGCTTGTTCAGCACCTACATTTATTTGCTATGTTTAAGTGCTAGAAGTGAATGACATTTTTTGATTTCTGAAATAGAAAAATATGACTTAAAGGAAGTCAGGAGTTCTCACTCTCAATAAGAGACTAATTAGCAAACTTCATGATGTGCATAAAACCCTAGGGAGAAGTTCACAGCATTTTTTTTCCTTGTAATGAGAGAAGGTACAAGAGACACTTTCTCTATTAACATTATTTTGATGAAATATATGGCATGATCTCCTTTTAATTTCTAATTACTTTCATTCTACATTTAATTCCACTCTCACAAAAGTTGAATTAATTCAATGGAAATCTCAGGTAAGCTTTAGGCAGAGTCTTAAATTTATATAGCATTAGAAAAGAGAAACTTTGGAAATAAAAACTAACAAAACGTGCTGCATGACATATGGCGATACAGAATATTCATTCAAGGATGTCCTAAGTTGCATGCCTAGTAAGCCATAGCCTAGTAGTCAAATACTATTTCCCTAAAGAATTATTAAATTGATTTCACAAATTACTAATTAAAAGTATAATGGGTTCTATATATACATAGATCTGCAGCACTTATGCATACATTTTATGTACAGATTAGGCACCTGCTGGAATACATTATTGCACCTACAACCGTTTTGTACCATCTGTAAATTGGAGTAATAATTATGGTTAAGTGTCACACAAATTGTATATAAACTAACAGCAGTGCTTGCCACTGCCTGTGAAGGTGGCCAGTTCCCATTCACTCCATCTCTGTCTCACATCCATACATGTGTATGTGTTCAGGTTTTTGTTAAACTGATATTCTTGCAAAACTTTGTCCTTAGACTAGTAAATGCGGCTTAGTTCTCTCTTAACCACTGATTAACTAATGCAGCAAGTAATATTTTGTGCCTGCCTTCAGAGACTGTAACTTGTTAGTCAAAATGTTGTCAAGTTATGGAACCTTCTATCTCTGAGACATTTATCTTCATGGGAACAAAATACTCATGAGTTCTTCCTTTTTCTGCCTAACATAAATAGCTAAACAGGAATTAGAGCAACAAGGAGGACAAAGGTATTGTTTCTCTTGTGAGTATGTTAAACACAAGGCTAAAGACCCTGGATCCTGGATGAGAGTTTTGAGTACTGTATTAGTTACAAGGGCACTGGTTTCATCTTCATTAAGGGGTGGGCAGTCCTTTGAATTGCATTAATTATTTTATAGTTTTTGCTTTTCTACCCTAAATGAAATGTACCAAGCAGAATATTTTGCTCAGCATGGAACAAAGGTTTAATTTCAGCAGGGAAAACAAAGTAAAAAATTAAATTAATGAATAAATATTATTCAATTTAAAAGTATTTTCATTGTTCAGGTTCAAAGAAAGGACTAACATAAAGGGCAAAATTAATGCATAAAAATAAATTAATAATATCACCTTTTTCCTGCATCTTTAAAAACCCACATCCTCCTAGGGCTTAGTTTCACAAACAGCTTAATCTGGTCTTAAGACTCATTGATGTCAAAAGTCTCCCTACCTCTGTTTCTGCCCTCCCCATTGTGCTTCTCTACCTCCTGCCCTTGTGTCTGTGCAACATCCACATCAGCCAGGTGAGCTCAGCCCAGACATTGCTCCACCTGGCTGCACCAACTTCTGAAGAAGGAAATAAAATGGGGAAGACCTTTGCAAGTTGTGAAACTGTGGTTTGTCTCACAATAAATGCCTTTCTCCATTGTGCTTTCCTATCCTGAGAAATGTCAGCTATAGTTCCAATATGATGCTGCATTTGTATTTTGTAAAAACAATATTTGTTTCATTGAAGCAAGCGTAGTCGATGGTATTTACAGATATCAGCATAATCATGTCTGGAGTAGACCTTTATGAGAACTTTCCAGATCATCCAAGTTTATTTTTTATATTTTTAATGGGATTAGTATAAAAACAATTAGTTGGTTTGGTTTTTTTTTTCCTCCATGAAACTTCTGGTTCGGTTTTGGTTTGTGATTAGATTGTAAATGTCACTAGAGGACTGCTAGGTATCTTGCTGGTTAGTTTCTCAACAATGTGTTTCAAAGCGCAGTGAGACAAAAAACTTTAAAATAATATTTTAGTTAGTAATATGAGTATTTCAGTCTTCTAAAAAGGGTTTGCTTTTAGTCAAGATTGGGGCAGATAGTCTTATCTGCCTGACCCAAAGTGGTTAAGCTATCCTGGCCTAATCGATTCTCCATTCACACAATTCCTAAGTAGCCAGGGTAAGCTGGCATATTTTTGTTCTGACCTTTGTTTAACCTGGTCTGAGACTGCCTCTAAACACAGGTCTCCTAGTTAGAGATAGATGTGGAATGCAAACAAAAACAAAGCCTCTGGCACACTTGAAATGGAAGATGACCGTTTCTTTTTCTTTTGCACCATTTCAGAATAAAGGATTTGTTGAAGATCCGTTTAGATGGCAAGCTGAGTAATACCATGTATTTCCAAAGGCTCAGTTTGTCATAATAGATAAAATCAGATTTACACATAGACTAGACAAAGTCTGAAAAAGTTATATTCCAAGAGTTTCTTTTGTTCTACAGAAGACTAAATTGAATAATCCATAATATCAAACAGGGATATGGAATGAAGGAAGTTTGAATTCATGACCCTCATTCAACCTAGCCATCCATAAAAAGAAAGAGAAGAAACTTTTTCATAAATGTGCATTAATCATTATCCTTTGTATTTCTATTAATTAAATAAATGAAACATGGACAATGTTAAAATATTACTTCAATGTATTGTGGATCTATGAAGAAAAGTTATTCCCTTTACAACACAGAGGAAAATAGACCTCTCTCTTTAGAGGAGTATAATCCTTTAATTCATCTAGGGACTCTAATCCAAGAAAATGTGTTCCACATCTACATGACAATGAAGAAAGTTTTCCTAGATAAACAGGTACCAGCCATTATATGTAATCACTTTAGATTTTTTTATCCCAGTTTCTGAGCTTGGTGTAAGAGGGAATTCAGGCTCAAATCTGGAGAGAAGTATATGATGATGTACAGTTGTTGAGTGGAATCCTACCATTTGCTTTTCTGATGTTTTTGTTTTCTTGTGAGTATACAGTCATTCTATAACTATCAACTCAAATGCATAAAGAAAAATTCATACCTCTTCTTTACCTGCATGCCCACAGCTACAAAGAAATTATTCTTTGATGAATTGAGGCTATTTTTATATTGTGAAGCTGAAACACAAATGCATACCTCAGTTTCCAAAGATAAGGCTGTTTCTACCACCTACTTTCTTTCACTTTGCATAGTCAGTGCAGGACTAGTAAATAAAAATTGCTCTGGTTTTGATGAATTTGTCCCAGTCAGTGTAGTCTTAAAAAAGCAGGCCACATCTAATTTAGGGTGTCTTATTTTGCTTGTCATTTAGAGATTATTTGCCAAAAAGACACACGAGGATTTCCACTTGTGGACAGTATTGCCTCACCTATAAGGAATCTCAGAGTGAGAGTTTTGTTCCTGCAAGGAAAATTCTGCTGAGACACTACAAAAAATCCTTTTCTTCAGTATATTAGTTGATGAAGTTTTTGTGGGTATGACTTTAGCCCTCTGACTGTTTGCCTTTGAATTAACCATAGAAGCTCCACTGTAATCTCGAATCTTTAGCCATGCTGTAGTGCTGTGATTTCTCAAACATCTGCTGGGGACTTTGAAACCACCACATTCATTTTCTTATGACCTAAGCTGCAATTTAATTCAGGTCTCTGAAGATGAAAGCCAAGGAAGCCTCTACAGAGAGCAGAACACTTCCCAAACAGTTCTGAGGCTGTGGAGATGGGAACAGCTGGCCTGCTCTCCCTTTTTGGTTGGGAGGGATTGTTGTTTCCAGGTCCCTATCAGACATCTGAGGAACCCCTATTTTTCTTTTTTTACTACAACCACTTCCTGAGGCGAAGTGCAACAGTCCCTATCCATCTGCCCGGAAAACCTGGAAAGAAACTTGAAATTTGTTAGGGTTTTTTTTTTTTTTTCAGTAACCTGTTTGAGATCTTTGCATATTACAGAAGTAGGAATAAATTCCCCACAAAAGCAGGAGGACTAGAATCAGTTCTTGCTTGCTTGTTTGTAGACAATGTCATAGTTCTTGCTAAATCATAACTAAGCCTCTGGTTTTTACTGTGGAAAAATGTAGAATGTAAAACCTCAAATATTTTCACCAGACAGAACTTGCATTCCTTGGCCAGCCCCAGCTGGAAGTTATTGTCAAGGTTGTTGTTCATCAAAGGACTCAAGCAGAAGGCAAAGCCTTATTCTGGTATTTCTGTAGCACCTGTACAGTGGAGCCCTGATCCATGCCTATGGGTCTTTGGTCTGACATATGACTCCTAGGAAACAAAAAAGTAAATAATATTCAGTGGTAATCTCACAAATGGTCCCTTTAGGGCCACAGCTAATATAGTGCACGTAAAATTAGGCATGTGCTCAATTATAAAGTTATTACTCAATCAGAGGTTTTGTAGGCTGAAAATGTGATTAAGGACTATTTCAGCTTGAGAAAAGCCCTAGATTAAATGTTGGGGTTTGGGTTTTTTCATACAAAGCTCAGATGTATCATATAATTTTGGAATATTCCTTTCATTTTTAATAAGCTTGTACAAGCTATACAGTTGGAAATGTCTTCAAATGAAGTTTATAAAAGAGTGTACTATTCAGATTTCAAAGAAAAAAAGAATTCTGCAGTCAAAGAAATCCAAAGGTTTTTTCCCAAGCATTTTGGTTTTCTAAGTCTAGGGCTTTTTAAGTTAAGATTCAATTAATACATTGTTATTCAAATCAACCAGAGCATTAAATGAAACAATATTGACTTAACCTTCCTGTTACTCTATGTTTCATGACAGTTATTCCAAAAATTAATTAGTTCTGCTTGACAAAATGAGTTGGTGATGTAAGTGTTGCTAGAAGTAACGCTTTGAGTGGAAGCTACTCAAAAATCCCGTGAAGTGTTACTGTAATTAAGTGCCAAAAGTGTTACCATAATTAAGTGCTGAAGTTGGCTCTGGTGTGAGCTGACCTTGGTATTGACACAGGAGTTATGCCTACAAGCAGTGGATGTGATCACTGCCACTGGCTGAGCCTGTGTAGGATTCCCCACTCTTTGGTGGAATTTCAGTCTACTTGTGAAACTGAAGTCAGGGCTGGGGAAACTAGCACACTGAACAGCTTGTTGAGAACAGCCCTGCAGAGTTTTGTGCTTGAAGGAAGGTCCATGATGCAGCCAAGGTGGTGGGACAACAAGGAGAGGCTATAGGAAGGACAGTGCTGACTGATTAATTTTTCCAGGCTACCTGAGCTGTCAGTGGAGAGACACTGGCACTGCTGGAGGCTTTGGGTGAGCTGCTCAGTGGTCTGTCTCTCATGGACTGTGGTGAGAAACCAGGCATAGCAAACAGCTAACCTAAGGAGATAGGTAGGCACCTAAAACAGCACGGTGGAAGTTTCTTCATCTTCACCTCCTGCACGCAGATCTTTTCAGCACTTACAGTTACATCGGACCCTTTCCAGAAACAAATGCATTCTCTCTTCATTATCTTGATATCTAATTAATAACTAAGCTTCTAAAATGTGCAAACAAACCTTTATTTTATGAAGGTTTGAGAAGGATAATCCAAAACCTTGATGAAAGCAAGCCTTTGCAAAAAGTCCCCTCTTTGCCTGGAGGATACTGTGTATTTCACATAAGGAGGTTATTTGCAAAATTGGTCCTGGTCCAAATTTAGATATATAAGCATTTGCTTAAGCTTAACAAGCTCCATAATGTGCTTACAGGTAAATGCATGTTTAAGCACATTGTTGGAAGAAAAAAAAAGAATGCTGATGCAGATCAAGGGGCTCATCGGACTGAAAAAATAGCCAAGGGGTGAAATACAGTTACTTGTCACCTGAAACTATTGCCTGTTATTGTTCACCACTGATTCTTACTAGCGCAGTGGAAAAGGTGACATGGCTGTAGGGGCAATTAGCCTGCTTTACCTTCTTACCCTCTTTTACTCTTAGCAAAGTGCAAATGGAAACATAGCTCTGAAATCAGTCTTTTCAATTTTGCTTTATTCTAGATATGATTAGACCTTTTTACCTTTTTCTCTGACCCTTTACACATACTACTGCTGAAGGGGAAGTACATTTTCTTGTTGTACAAAATGATGACTTTTCACCAAAAAAATCAACCTCCTCCAGAAAAAAACTTTTTCATCTGAGAATCAAAACTTTTCTACTATAAGTTTTCTTGTTATTTTTTTACAAAAGTCAACTTTTTCCATAGAAAGCTAATGTTCTTTGTGAGCTTTTTTGCATTAGAAACAGTTTCATTGGCTCATATATTTATACTTTAGAAAACTACATGAGCACATCTATTATTTTCTGTCTGATTCACTGCAGGTAGTCAAGATACATGACTTGGTATTGTCACTTGGATCTTTGGTAGTTTGAAACTTTTGGGAACCAATACGTGGACATATATGGGTATCATTAGTTCACTTCCTTTCCAGTAAAAGAACTTGAGGTCATTAAATGCAACTGGAAGGAGGGAGGTTCAAATCCCTCTAAAGAGAGAGTTGCTCACTTTCCTCTGAGTTAAACTGTGGTGCTTATTGCTGTAGAATGGTGCAGATACTTAAAGTTTCCAGGGGTTGAAGGAGAGACCAAATAAATCCATGTAATATAATTCTTCTGAGGATTAGTAATGATGTACAAATTGTGTCTGATTCAAGAAGACTCTGAGCTGCAAATGGTTGGAGGATGAGAAAACATTCGTGGGAGTCATTATACACGTAGGGACTTTTTCCTTACATGCTTTACTAGCAGATCCTGGTGCTACATCCTGGTACTAGCAGCAGTGAGAGAGGGGATACTGCACTAGATGGATTGTCTGATCCAGTACTCGTGCTCTTAAGTGCACTGTTGTTCACTGCAGTCCTTTATATGGCTGGAAACTGTGATGTGTTAAGCACATCCTGAAGAGACGTCATTTCTCACTGATGTGCAGTAATGACTCAATACTCACAGGACCTTTTTCTCACGTGGGTTAGAAATACCCGATTATCTGTTTGCAAGTCCTGCCTCCTGTTAAAAAAGACATTGAGACTCAATTCAGTATTTCATGAAATACAAGAGAGAGAGGAGAAAATAACATACAGATTATACACAGAAAGAGCAAAAAAGTGCCAAACACAACATTTTTGAAATTACAATTTTCAAATTAGAAAAGGGGAAAGGAAAACGTTAAAAACGGTTTTGTTAATCATCTTTTTCTTTGTAGGTAAATGCGTCCCGCCAAGAAACCAAACTGATGGAAGAATGTGACCAGCTCATTGAAATTATCCAGCAAAGAAGACAAATAATTGGAACCAAGATCAAAGAAGGAAAGGTAAAAGCTTTTCTTCTTTAGATCCCAAGCAGGTCAGTACTGCTTCCTTGGGTTTACAGCTGTTTTGACTGCAGGTACTATAAATACAAAATTGTAAAAGTTCTTATGTAGTCCTGGGCTACTGCTACTTTCATATAAAGAAGAATGAAATACTTGAAAAATTAGTATGCTAGACCTCAACTGTTTATTTGGCATTTCTCTTACTAAGTGTAATTGTATTTTTTAAGGATGAAAACAGACATGATGTCACAATCAGTAAATCACAATTAAATTATGTCTACTTAATGATTCCTGAACTATGTTTTATGCCTGACAGTTTTTCCCCCCTAGTTTTTACTTTCACAAAATGTCACAGCATTTGGAATCATGTCTGGCAATTATCTACATGATTTTTTTTCTAGATAATTTCATTATTTATTCAAATACTATCACATAAAGATTTTATTCCAGTCATTGCATGTGTGTGTGTAATTCATGCGAATAGGAAGTCTTAATTTATTTACAAAAGAAGATATTAAAAAAATGCAAGAAATTAAATTGTGTGCATTTATAATTCCTGAGGTCCAGTGATTATTCGTGGCAAACATATTGAGCAGGAAAAATCTCTGATATTTAAGTTTCAACACATTTTGCTAGCTGTTAACTCAGAAATGCATTACGATTGAATTAATATTTTTATTTGCTAGGTGCACAGTATTTACTCTTTAACTGCTAACCTAACTAAGTCAAATATAAACTCTTCTTGTGTGGGAAAAGCTCAGGAAAGGAAGAAAGTCAAGAGCAGGTTAAATGGTTCATGTGGCTGTCAAGATATTCCAATTAAGTTGAAATGAAAAACCTGTAAGCAGGGGCTGACTTAAACATGTTTGAAGCCACAGGTCCTGTACACTGCGTGACAGAACCTGAATTTCCTCATGCTGTTAACAAAATATAATTCCCTTCAAATGGAATAGATGGTCTTCTTCATGTTTTCTTCAACTCTGTTTCTCTGTGCAGTGAGACCAGATGTGCTGCCAATGAAGTAGCAAACTTTCCATTCATTTGGATTTGTGCTATATACATGATTGTTTTTAAAAACTTTTCTTGCAAAGATGTATTCTAATGTCCATTTAGCATGGAAGATTTACAACACATTGAGTCCAAATTTATTTGAGCAGAGCTGATATCAGAATCTGTCCCGATTCTTTGTTCTGCTTTGTTGAGCCAAAAGTGATACAGTGGAGGTCCAGTAAAGATCTGGAATGCTTTGACCCAAATGTTGTATATGTTGAAAGGTTTCAGGGGTTCAAGAGACTCATGTGAAAAGCCACAGAAAATTCTGCCCAATGTATCTTCTTTTAAGGGGGCCTTTCTGGAAGGTAGGGCATGACAGATCTCTCTGTAGGACTGTAGTTACAGCTACGGAGCTAAAAACATTCGGTATAAAGTTCTAGCTGTGTCTACAAGCCTGGAGATTCAGCCTTGAAGTCACACAAGTGTGAAAACCTGGTGCAGCTCCATCCTTAATCTCACCTGTCACTTGAAACCTACAAAATCCCACAGATCTTGTAACAGGAAAAAAACAAATATCAACTAGATAAGATAATTTTAGGGCAGATTTCATTCCTACCATTGCAGAAGTGGGTGGGGAGTGAGTGAGATGAGACTCTTCCTTTTACAATTTATCATCCATTATCTTCTTGAAGAAGATATAAAAAAAGAAGCAAGCAAGCAAAAAACATATGTCACAAATCATGACATGCCTGCTTTTGACTGCAAAAAACTCACAAGGTAACATTTATTTCAGTTCACTGTTTACTTTTTAATTAATAAGGAGATGAGCTTCTTAACACTGCAGTGAACCTTTCCCGGTTAGACTGGTATAGACCAAATTGTAATCTCTGCAAATGCACAGGCAGAGAAAGCATTATTGCATTAGTTCATCCTAGAAGCTGGTCAGATCATTAGCATTATTAAAATTCATGCATTCCCAGCATTTTCCCTGCTTTGTTGTTTCTATCTGTAGAAGAAATACTAATGTTACATGACATTAATCATTTGGCCAGTATCTTTTTTGGAAAGTTTTTCAAAAAAGTTTATTTTCCTACTTATTTCTGTTGTCAGATAGGTATACTAAGACACCCTCATTTATGTTTAGGATGCAAATATATCTGAAATTTAACTCAGCAGCTTCATAGCTTGTGCCGTAATTCCTGAGACTGGGAATGTTGTCTTGATCATAAATTTGAATATTTCTGCCAATCCACTTTGTTGTTAGTTTCCTCATTTTGAATGTAACTGGCTCTTAATGTGCCTTTCTAAACTTCAGAATTACTTAATTTCCTTCCTATTTCTTACTCCTGTTCAAACTATGGTCCTGATGTGATAACAATGGAAAGGACTCCCAGACCTTTCAGGAACTATTCTAGTTCCTGGAAGTTTTGCTAGCCAACATTGTCTTTAAATGGAGGATTGACTGTGCCCTTTCCTAACCTTTCAGCTAATGATTACAGTCACATCTACTGTGTTTATCTCCAGCACATATGTTTGCAGTAATAATAATCATCTCTCCAGCACTACTGTGCTTTTGTCCAGTTAAAAATATCCAACAAGAAAACACCCTGTCTGACTAAAAGCACATAATGAGAAGGTCAGGTGTGTCTTCTTAGTAGAACCGAATAGTCTTTTTCTGTTAAGTTATATTTTAAGATTATTTCTTTTTATGAAATTCACTTAAGTAATAGGAAAAATGTAGTTAATCTATAAGATGTCTTTAAAACAGATCTCATAATTTCAGGGAAATGGTTATCTAAATAGCCCTTAGTTATCATGTAAGCAGAAATTACCAGGAAATTACGTTCCTTCTGCTGGAAAATAGGCCAGCTGTGCTTGTTTTGGCTCTCTCCCTTTGTTTTCCATGTGGAAAATATTCAAGCAGAAAGACTGTGCCTGTCCCTTACTGAAAATGTTGCATGGCTAGATGGAATTCCCCACAAAGCTTGTGTGAAAGAAGCTCTTGTCACCGAAGTCATTCGTCTTAACTCCTCCTTTGCCAAGGTTTGCCTCTGAAGCGCAAATACAATCATGATACACACCTTAGAGATGTGACTGCCTTCTTATGTTTTCACTCAAGGTGGTGAGGTTGAGAAAACTGGCTCAGCAGATTGCGAACTGCAAACAGTGCATTGAGCGCTCGACATCCCTCATCTCTCAGGCTGAGCAGTCGCTGAAGGAGAATGATCACGCTCGTTTCCTGCAGACAGCTAAAAATATCACTGAAAGGTAAAGAAGATATTCCTCTTGATAAGGAGAAAAACCTCACTTTAAGGTTGTTGAGTTGTCATAATTTCCGTAGTCTTGTCACTCCACAGATGTGGTCAAAGACAGAGCAGTAATTGACACACACTCCTAAAACACTACTTTGTGCTGTACCAGAGTGGGAAGAAACCTTACTGTAATGCTAAGTCAAAACACACCTTTGAGGAGCAGTCAAGAAAAGGTGCAAATTAAGATTTAGAACAGTTAACAGCATGCACAAATGAAAGAGGTAGAATGGTTGCCAAGCAGATGTCTGGTACTAAACCCACCAAAAAAAAAAAAAGGTTTCTGGAGGCTGAAATTCCTACTTCATGAAAAATTCTGAGATTGAGAAAGAAGTCAGGCAGGAAGTACATTCCTTAGAAGAAACTGGTAATGGTCTTAATGGATACATCTTTTTCACCAAATAGCAAGCCACCATGCATCTTTGAAGAGATAGAGATTAAACAGTCTGAATGTCTGGAAGTTACATCAGTTACTTTATTGGGTCCTTTGGTACAGGGAATTTCTATTGTTTTTAGGGTCCTGGCTTCTTTTCAACATGTCATATATATCAAGGACCTCAAGAAAAGGACTGTGCTATCAGAAATTTTCAGTGCAATGCTGTGAATGCTGAAACATTCCCACTGAATTTCTGCAGTATTTTTTGATGAAAAAAAATGTTCTGTTGGAATTATCAACTGTCTGGCAATCAATCAATAATATTTAAAAAACAAACCACAAAACAAAACAGGGAGAATATCTCTGAACAATGAAGAAGAAAGCCATCAAAAGTACGCTTATTCATTCAACTATTTCTTTATTTCTGGGTTTGCATTGTATTTTTACATTCTCCAGTCAATTCTCCCTGAATCCAAAGCATGAAATTCCCTGCTCCTATTATGTATTTTTTTAAGTCTACCACTTACTGTGGTTTGCTGTATCAGTCTTCAGCAAAGCCATCAACACTGGGTTGTTCATTACAGTTTCAGAGAACTGAAAATCTGTTGAAAAAGGCAAGGCCAGGCAAAGCAGTGGAGAATATGTGGTCTTTCAGACTTAGAGCCTAATTCATATTCTGTCACCAAGCTACATTGTGGCATCCCAGTTGAAGCTAGTAGTAAAACTACCATGAGTACCAAAAGCGAAATGTGGGGGTCTGTCCTTTTTTCAGTATTCAGCAGAACCAGCAGTAGGGCAGAAACCTGTGGAGACACAGAGCTTTTTAAGTGACTACCAGAGAATAGTCAGAGAAGCTCCATTTTGAACTTGTAAAACATGAACAGTTGCATCATAAATACAGTCACAGGAGAGACACTGGGAGAGCAAAAATGAGACAAGCTGACATATGGGCCCAATCAAACTTAATTCTTGGCTATCACAGATTGCTGTCTGTAATGAGACGGCTGTGAACGCCCTGCAAATCAGGGAATCATTTCAGGCAGTGAATAAAACCAAGGGTAAAAAAGCACCAAGTGCTTACAGACAAATTGCAAATGGAAAAAGATACTAAATCAGATTAATAAATTATTCCTCACAAGTAATTCTTACTTCTCATGTGGTGAGCAACATTTTGTCTGCTTTTAAATTGCTCATGTAACAGTTTCACCAGGGTCTTGAGCTCCAGCAGCTAAAGCAGTCTCCTGAAATCATGCTCATTGCATTTCTTCATCCACATATTTCAAAGTAATTGCAGTATAATATTCTCTGTTGTAAACACAACTGGTAGCTATGCAAGCAAAGTCACTACACACACTCCGATGATTTAGGCTGTGCATTATTTGCAGTGTGCAAAATGTGTTTATCCCAGAAAAACCCTTTCCAACCAAGTACAGTGTCAGAGCAGAAAGAATTACAAAATGAAATTCAGTCCTTTGAACCTAATATTGTGACATGGTGTCTGAAATTGTGAATTGTTGAGCTCACCAAAATCTGAGTGTAACACATGTAATCACAGAGCACCTTTTGCATGGCCCCAAATGACAGTCCAAAAAGGCTTGGTGATACAGTCTACATAATAAATATGTGCTTTGTGGAGGTGTTTGAATAAGCTCTTACAAAAAAATAAAGAAGTATAAAAGCTGAGAGAATTTTTCCCTTTAAATACATGGGGCAAAAGGCACTTCAACTGGGCTCCGTAAGAAAAAAAAATCTGTCCTAGGATCTATTTTAAACTAATTTCTACACCACAGTTGCAAGAGAAACCATGTTCAAAACTGTATAACAAGAATTATTGACTAGGAACCCTCCTCAGCTCAGTTTCTGAAAATTATGCTGAAGACAATGAGATGTACAGATCAGTTTTTGACTCTCTTAACTGTACTTTCCTAAAATACTAAACAAAAAATATATGAAAAAATAGTCCTTAGTAAACATTTGTCCCAGAGCCATTTCAATTCTGTCTACAGAAAAAATACTCTGATTTGGGAAAATTTTAGTTGAAGCAATCAAAATATTTTTATCTGACACGTCATGAATGACAGATAACAGACATGCACTGTGTGCATGGTTGTCTGTTTATCTCCAAACTGAAGCAATTGACCAGTTTCTAATGAGGCTTAGTAATCTCTTTGCCTAAATCAACTGAGCCTTCTGTAAACATATCCATAATCCAGCTCTCCAGAAACACGCATTTTGAGATACCAGGCTGAAGGATCTGAAAAATCCTTCGTGATGACAGTTTTCTTGTGAAAGTTCATCTCTTTATATTAGTACAGCAGGACAGAGAAAATGTGGATGTAGCTCCTGAAATGAGGTAGGCAAGGAAACCTTTTGTTTTTGGAGGAAATGCAAGGATGCACCCATGCTTTTCAGGGAAAAGCCTTTCAAAATAAACTGTGCTGACATCTATTTGTTTTATCTCCCCCCTGTGCCTTTTGAAGTTAACAGCAGTGTGCTGTGCTGAACAGCTGAGGAGGTGTGGGGATCTGCACCAAGCCCTTGGGATAGCAGTGCCAAGGAATGCCTGGAGCCAGAAACTGCTTGGAAAAAGAAGGGTTGGGAGAGATGCAGCATCTGTCAGGATTGCTTGAAACACAGATAATTATGGTGCTCTTGCTACTTTGGTTCAACGGATCATTAGAAAGAACAATTCAAAGTACATTGTTGCCTAACTAATATTTTTTTAAAATCTTCCCTGACACTGCATGTTAGACCAAAGTTCAGTAATAAGTTTTTATTGGAGATTTTGCTCTCAAAAATAAAAGTGTTAGGACAAGCTCCTAACTTAAACAACATAAATAAAATACACATAAAAGTTTTTGTCAAACTTTTTGAGAAAAAAACAATCACAATGACTGTGATAATCATATTGATCAGGTCAATGTTGACGTGAAAGTTATTGTGTCTTGAGTGCTAAAAGAGTTTTTTCTTTTCATTACAGGGTTTCCATGGCAACTGCATCCTCCCAGGTTCTAATTCCTGAAATTAATCTCAATGATACTTTTGATACTTTCGCACTTGATTTTACCAGGGAGAAGAAGTTGTTGGAATGCCTTGATTATCTTACAGGTACTTTTTTTATCAAGATGCTATACTATATATTCATCATAAAAAGTAGTGATAGGATTTTCTTCAGTCTTCTCCGTGGTCCCAACTTTGGCTAACTGCCAGGGCACTCTCACTCCACCTCTTCAGTAAGGGGAGAAAATAAGATGAAAAGCTCATGGGTTGAGATAAGGACAAGAAGTTCTCTCAAGAGTTACTGCTACAGGCAAAACAGACTCAACTTGGGGAAGATAAATGTAATTTATTGCCAATTAATTGTAAAAGTGGGACACTGAGAAATAAAAAAATATCTGAGAAAAACTGTCCCCCACTCTGTTCTTCTTCTTGGGCTCAACTTCTCTCCTAGCTCTTCAGCCTCGTCCCCACAGAGCAGTGCAACATGATGGGGAGTAGGGGTTAAAGTCAGTTCATCACACATCGCCTCTGTCACTCCTTCTTCCTGATGCTCTTCCACTACTCTGACGTGGGAATCCTCCCATGGAATGCAGTTCTTCATGAACTTCTCCAACATAGGCCCTTCCCACAGGCCGCAGTTCTCCAAGTGCTCCAGCATTGGTCCTTCTGCCGGATGCTGTCCTTCAGGAGCGGACTGTTTCAAGTGTGGGCCACAGTTCCTGCGAGAAAACTTGCTCCTGTGTGGTCATCTCTCTCAGGCTGCAGCTTCCTCCAGAGCATATCAACCTGCTCCAGTGTGGATCTTTCACAGCTACAGGTGGATATCTGCTTCACTTTAGTCTTCCATGAGCTGTAGGGAAACAGCCAGCATCACCTTAGTTTTCACCACAGGCTGCAGAGGAACCTCTGCTTTGGAGCCTGGAGCACTTCTCCCCCTCCTTCTTCCCTGACCTTGGAATCTGCAGGGCTGTTTCTATCACATTTTCTCACTTCTCTCTCTTCCAGGTGTTGCACAGCCTTTTTTACCCTTTCTTAAATATATTATCACAGAGGCACTACCAGCATCAGTGATGGGCTCAGCTTTGAGCAGTGGCAGGTCTATCTTAGGACTGTCTGTGTCTGACATGGCAGCTGTGTCAGCTCCTGGTCTTTTCTGACAGGGATCACCTTGTAGCCTAGCCATGACCAAAACCTTGCTACACAAGCCCAGCACTCTCTCCCTCTTAATCCTGAATGTATTACCCCTAGCACCCCCAGAATGCCCCAGGAAGCATTAGGTGCTACACAACACAACTGGGATGCATTTCCTACCTCTTCTCCTTACATTCCTCCCCACCAGAGTGATGAAGTGGGAGTGAGAAATGGTTAAAAGCCACTGCAGCAGAACAAAGTGAAAGAACAGCTGGAGCTCAGCGTGGAGCAGCCAGAGGAGGGAGAGCAGGGACCAAACCCCATTTCCCAGAAGGTGGATGCTCCAGGTGTTATCCTCTCCCTTAGGGCTTCCTCCTTGCTGCAGCAGATTGCAGCCTGGCAGAGTTCCCACGAGCAACCAGAAGCAGTTCAAGTAATCAGCATCACAGGCTCAGCAACAAAAGATGTTTTCTCGTGTCAGTGACACTGTATTTCCCCCATCACAGAACTGGAGGATCTTGCTATATCTGAGACTAGAGAGCACACAGTGCACACTCTACCAGAGTGTGGGTTGAGTTCTCAGAGCAGAGCCCCACCTCACTTAACTGAGATCTTTGGTCTGAAGAAGCCCACAGGATTAGACCCTTACTGAAAGCCTCAGTAATGTGCACTCTCAGACTGTACAATGACTCATAAAGAGAAACAAATTACTGTAATTTAGGATGTTTTGATTTCAATGCCAGAATTAGAACAATTCATTCCATTTCAATTGAAAACAGAAGAAACATGTGGTAGGTTTTCATTTTGCAGTGTTTTTAAGCATCTGCTGTTAACAGCAAGACTTTGCAATGAAGGGCACAAAGCACTTTGACAAAAACACTTGGAAACACTTCCTGGGTCCATTCACTTGTCCCAGTTTGCAGTTGGTACACCCATGTTAGTTCAGGAGAATGTGAGAGGGTGGAGTCTTTTCAATGCCAATCAGTGTATCTTTTCCATGCAGAGTGCTGTCTGCTGGCTTTTCTTCAGAGGAAAGGCTGAGAAAGTTAGGGTTGTTCAGCCCGACGAAGAGAAGGCTCCAAGGAGACCTCATTGTGGCCTTTCAATACTTAAAACATTTTATTAGGGCCTGTTGCAATAGAACAAGGAGTAATGGTTTTAAAGTAAAGGAGGGTAAGTTTAGATTACATATAAGGAAAAAATCCTTTATAGTGAGGGTGGTGAGACTGGAACAGGTTGCCTAGAGAGGCTGTAGATGCCACATCCCTGGAAACATTCAAGGTCAAGTTGGATGGGACTCTGAGCAACCTGATCTAGATGAAAATGTTCCTGCTCACCGTCTGGAGTTGGACCAGATGACCTTTAAAGGTCCCTCCCAAATCAAACTATTATATGATCCTGTGATTCTATGATTCTATGAATAAGTGAACAGATTAATACTGGGCAGTGCAAGACTAGGAGCATGCACAGGGCACCAACACCCTTGCCTGATAGAGCTGTGGAGTTCTTGCCACATTTGAAAAAGAGATTTTATCAGGAAGAAGTTTCTGTATCACCATGTGACTGATGAATGCAATCAATATCTAACACATATTCTAGTAAATAAGATACAATAGTAATGGGGTAAGAGTCATTTTAACTTCTTATACAGTACCAGTGAAATGTTATGGTGTCTGCCTCTCCCCAGATCTGCTGGAATTTTGCTACCATGTTGCGCATTCACCCCAAAATTATAAAAATCCAAGAAAATGAAAGGAGGGATTAAAACAGACTCATTTGCCCTAACCTAGCAATCTGCCTGTAAAATAATCGCTCTCAACATCCTTTATAGTCGAAGAAGAATTTTAAGGCACATATCTCAGGGCAGTTGACTCCATTCTGGAGTTGCCTATTTCTCCCAGTTGTCTCCAAACAGAGATTATATATATTCATTCAAATACAAATATTTGTGGTTTAGATCTTTTTACGAGGTTAATTCTGTCTAGTAGTCTGTTCCTGCACCCCTGAGGTCTTTTCCCCTTTGTACATCATGTGTCAATATTATCAGCTTAATTGCCATACACACTGCAGAAAACAAAGGAAGATTGCATCTGTACAAAGGTTGTCTTGCTACAAAGAACTTCTTTGTGATCCATCATGCTGGCTGTGTCATTTACACAGCTCCTTCTCTGCCTTTTTCTTAACTCAGCCATGGTCTTAAGAAATTGCTCACAGTGCAGCCGTTTTTTCCTAATAGACCATTTTTATCCTTGCCCTTGATGCCCAGCAAAAAACAGTTTTAGCTAGCTTTGTTTTTGTGTTATTTTCTTCACATTAATAAATAGCATATGGCTGCAATGGCAAAATGCGAAACACATGTTCAAATTATTTGAGTGTAAAATACAACCTATGCAGACAGTTAAAATACATTTATGTAAATGTATGTATATATGTAATGTGTATATATGTATAGTCCTAAGAGTTGAATGCATTTGATTATTCTCTACTGTTGTTCAGAAACTCCGGAGGAAGATTTATGTTATATTACTCCTTTCAGACTGGTGCATGGAATCCTCATAGATCTTAAACTGAACACTTTGTGACAGAGTGAATTAGGCTTTACTTTTATCATGTTTCACAGTTAAGTAAAATAAAGACCATTTGTAAGTCCTAGTGGTAGATCTATGTTGTGAATCAAGTGAAGAAACCTACCTTACAACTATCATCTGTACTACTTCTGAACAAAATGTCAAAGTCTAAATTCCAGCTTCGTTATCTCTGCTGCCAGTTGCTTTTGCAACAATTGACCTTGATTGTCTCTGGGAGATTTTCTTCTCTTTTGGTTTTTCCCAGTGTACTATTTGTCAGATCTTCTTCATCTTCCATCTCCCCAGTCCCAGTTTTCTATGTGGCACATTGATGTTTTCATCTTTCTTTCTTCCTACACTATTTCTTTCCTGAATATAAATTTAACCAGTTTGTCCTTATTATTTGTGCAGCTGTCTTTCCTAAGCTGCTACTATCCAAATGAAAATCTCTGATATCTTTCTGAAAGTTGCCAGCCAGACATTGACATATCAAGCTCAGTATCTTAAAACAATACTTCTAATCTTCCTTTGACTGTTCTATTCTCTGTGCATATAGCCTTGATATCTTTGGAAAGCTTTCTTATCTTGCCAGTTGCTCAAGCTCTTCATCTGGAAATCATCTTTGTCTAACTGTATATCTAGCTAGATCCAGGCAATACATATGACTTGCAAACTCTCTGCACAATTCCTAAGGAATTTTTTTTGTCCATTGTGAATCAAAAATACTTGTTCTGTGTCTTAATACTTTGAAATCAATTGAAGGAACATCTATTCTTTGACCTTGCAATTTACCCTGCTTCAGAAATCCCATCTGAAACAATGATAAGTTTTCTTTATTCATCACTTTAGCTGTCACTGCACAAAGAAATATGTATTGCCTAGCATATGCCAGCAATTTTTTCACACAGAAACAACTTCATTCTGGAAACTCGTCCAGGAAACAACAGGAAACAACCTGTTTTACTGCTTAACTCTTTCAGTATTGAAAGATCAAAAACCAACTCCAGCTAGCTCAGTCTCGTGGTTTGGGTGTAATCTCCTCTCATTCTGTTGGTTTTGAGCAGTTCTGGTCTACCCAAAAACTATGTCTAGATGACTGTGTGACTGAGCCCTTGATATCAACTCAAACATGGCAAGATAATAATACATAAAATTTGTATCCACATCTGATGAAACTGTGCTTTTCAAATTCCTGCATGCAGGTGCAGTCCAGTGTCATGATATGTGATGGAGTCAGTAATGAATATCTGAGAGAGGTTCAGAGCAGCTTCCTCAACTTCCTCATGTTCATGCCAGCAATAGAGATATTTCTAGCACCATTTAGTCAAAGAGATGGCTTAGATCTTCCTTTCTTTAATCAGTATCAAAATCAGTAAGGAATCCTTACAAAGTCAACCACCCTGTGACAGCAAGGAGATGGAGACTGAGCAAACAAAAGGAAGTTGAGGTGGTTTTTATCAATCTCTGTGACCTTGGGCTGAGAGAATTTATATGTAGTCTCATTAGTCACCAAGGGCTGCTGTGTTCATGCTGGGATTCACTAACGAGAGGTGGCAGTTTCAGGTGTATGGACCACGTGAGCGCACTCATTGCAAAAGCCATGCAGATGACATGGAAAGGAAGGTGAGTTAGACTAACCTGGTTGAGAGGGAGTAGTTATGCTCACAAAGGTCCATTACTTCTGAGAGCAAATTTAAGAAACTGCGTTTCTACTCTTAGTGGCTTTCAGGCATTTCAGATGTGATTACTGACTTTTTAAGTGTGTCTGCTCAGTTTTGAGTAGAAAAGAAGTAAACCAACCTTCAGCAACGATTTTTCTCTCTTGTGAGAATGTTGATTCACAAATGCACGTAGATGAAAGTCTGAGTGTCTGAAGCAGTTACCACTCCCAGATATTTGCTCTGATCCTCTATGGAGAACTGAAGGGTGTATTATGTCTTCCACTGCTGTGCTGAAAGCATACTGGGCTTCCTGAGCAGTGGTGGATCACATCTGAGTCACAAAGGGGAACTTGACAGTGCAGCCTGGAGTTTTCCCTGTGGCACCTGAGCTCTGTAGCAGTCCCAGTGAATTCAATAACCAAATCTCACGCTGTCAAATGTAATAATGAAGCTAACTGGATGAGATCAACCTCTTTAATTGCATTACAATCTTACACTATCTAGAGGAGTATGTACTGTGGAATAATGAATTTGGCAGTTAGATTTCTGCATTATACATTTTGTTGTAACAAAGCATTTGAATGTAGACTTGCCTGCCTTTCTGCAGGAGAAGCAGATGTATTTGTTTTATGCTGAGTGGTTTATGAAATGAATGTTGCTGAAGACCTGAATTTCATGCAGTATAGTCTCAGGTGGGTGGAGGTTAATCACAAGAGCCGGGGAATATATGTCCTGCTTAGGTCAAATCTTTTTTCAATCATTCATATTACATGAAGGCCTGTAAATTTCCAGCTATAAAGGCTGGGTGTGCATATGAAGAGCAAAATTAGGCTGCCATTTGCAAAGGACTTGAAGATACCTAGGTGCTATTGAAATACAGTTTACAGTTCATTAAACCTTCAGTAATTTTTGTTTTCCATAAATTAATATTTATTTTCTGTGATGAGGTAATAATAAGTACATTTCCCAAGTAAAATATTTTGCTGTGTTAGGTGAACGAGAAGACTGAAGAAGACTTTAGTTGAATACCAACACACCAAAAAATGGATTCACTTGTATATTTTTAGTAAAGACTTATTCCATTTTTTTTTTTGTTTTGAAATACGGGCAAAATATTAATACAAAGCCTCAACTAGGAAGAAAAAAATAAAAAAACTCCAGTGATTTTTCAACTGGATACATTTTTGAAACATTGTTGATAGTACCACTAACTTCTCCAGAAAACTATGGAGAGTTTTCCTACTGCTTTTGTTTATATTCTCCTCCTGGGTAACTGTTCTTATTTTAGTTTATTTCTCTTTCTTTTCATTAATACCCACCTGTCCCAAGGGTTCCTCTGCCCATTTAAAAAGAAAGACATTGGTAAACTTCCATGATACATTATTTAGAGCATCACAAATCATGGCCATATCATGAAAGACATTTGAGCGTTTCCTTATGCCTTTTAGTTGAAAAAGGCTACTTGGAAATGTGTCTGTACTTTAATCCTTGGGAACATACATCAGTAAACCAGAGACATGAACTGCAAAAATTCTTAATGGAAAGTAAAATAAATGTTTTATAAAAATAAGATATTATAAAAGTAAAGGTGGAATTCCTTCAGAGAGACTTTTTTAGAGGCCATTATTTGTTACTCATAGAGGTTAAAGACCTGACAGAAAAAAAACAAAAACAAAAACGAAACCAAATCAAACCAAAAACAAAACAAAACAAAAACAAACAAACAAACAAAAAAACAACAACAACAAAAAAAACTCAAAACGAAACAGTCAGAGCTGACTTCCTTTTCCTTTAATACAGGCATATTTTGGTTGTTTCAGCTTGAGTGCCCCCCTTCTTCTCTCTGTGACAGTTGGGAGAAACACTATTGAGCACAAGAATTTTTATTTTTTTTTCATAATGTGTCTTGTAGAGAAGATGGTTAGTAATGAAGCTCCCACTAAGATAAGAATGAGGAAGATTCACCAGTCTTTGAAAGAGAGACTCACTTCTTTCTTATTTAGGTGTTTGGCTTTGTAAAGACTGCAAACAAGGAAAATTTAGACCTAAGGAGTTTGCTTCAAGTTTCACGTATTTAAATAGCTCTTTAAAAAGAGAGTAGAAAATTGAGCATGAAAGTATGAGTGTTTGGAGCTTCCCTAAAATTGTATTTTTTAAATACCACTTGAGCAAATCTCTGGTAAGATAGGTTAGCCAAACACCGCTTTCAAGTCAGCTCAGAAGAGTGTTGACTCTCCCTCTTGATACGCATCAATGAAACTTTGGTAATTTTGGTACAATGGTCAGAGCAATCCCAGAAAAAGTAACATATCAATTGTACCCATTTAATCACAGTTTAATGTGACCAACAACACATCACTTGTTCTAGGGCATCTGAAACTAAAGCTACTTTAATACAAATAATTTTCAAAATCTGGAGTTTTTGATAGCAAGAACTCTTTTCCAACAGTTTGTTTATAATCAAAGTTAGCACTGAAATTAAAAAACCATTGCTGAAAAGTCTGTTAGATGATATCGCTGCAAATTCATGCCTCAGTTGCATCCCCTAAGTCTCAGGTGAGAGGGGAAATTCTTTACTGATTGTGTCAGTAAGCCTCCTCTGTTGTATCTCCCAGCTCCCAACCCACCCACCATTCGAGAAGAGCTCTGTACAGCTTCATATGACACCATTACTGTCCACTGGACATCAGATGATGAGTTCAGCGTGGTCTCTTACGAGCTGCAGTACACCATCTTCACTGGACAAGCTAATGTTGTTAGTAAGTATAAATCTTCTCTTTTGTAGTTCTGTTTCCTTACGGTTTCTCTGTAAACCAAGTGCCTTTAAATATAAATGTACTCCTATATCAAGAACAAAAAGGAAAAAATGTTTTCTAGAAAGATTTAAAGCCACAATTTTAAATCCAAACCAATAATGTTTTTAAAAGGTTTTAAAATTCAGAATTAATTCACTTAAAATTTCTTGTGTCTTTTCTGGGAATGCCATATATTGGGAGCTTTCAAAGACTAAACCCAGGTCATATTCCCAAAGGCATAAGTATTGTCTATGATAGCAGGACTTGTCTCTTGCATCCTAAGTCCCTTGTTGCAGATGTAGCAGGTTCAAAGACCTCAGATCCATTGTCTGCACTAATCAGGCATTTGGGAGCCTGGTCAATAGGTAGCACTGCAGCCCCCTTGTCATTTAGATAAACTTGACAACTTGACCCTTGTCAGAAATACTGATTAAGGCCTTCCTCTGATTTTTATTGTCTTCATGACTACAAAGCACAGGTCTCAATTAGTGTGCTAAAGGCTAGGTCAGAACACATCAATGCTTACATCAATGGAACAACAATTAATATTATAACTTTTCTGACTTATAATGACATTAACAAACATTGTCTACTTTGTAGTATAGCACATTTTTTATCAAATACACTATATTTTGAAACTGTGATTTTCTTTAATGACAAAATTTACTGACTATTCCTTGGATTTTTAATTGTTAAATAATTATTCCTCTAAGAAAAAAGTACTGTCTAATCTTTGGTCAGGAAGATGACACTTCTGGTTCAGAGTTCTGCGATCACTGGGGTCATTGACTATGAATTTGGAGAAGTGTGCTGGTTTAAGAGTTAACCAGCAGGGGAAATGAACTCAACTCAAAGGAGAGATTATAAGTCAGAATAACAATTTACTACAATAATACAGTAAGTACAATCATACAAACAAACAATTGGTCTTAACCCACAAAACCCAAATGTATAACCCAGTACCCTGGGGCATGAACAAAGTGGTGTTCCTTGGGCCCCGCTTGAGTCCAAAGTAAGGGGAGAGGGGAAGAACCTGCTGGTGGGAGAGCTGTTGCAGTCTGGTCAAAAGTGGTGATTGCAGTGAGATGCTGGGGGAAGAGCTGTTGCAGTCTGGTCAAAAGTGGTGATTGGAGTCCAGTATAGGGTGGTGGTCCAAGTCTGTTTGAGAGCGATGAGCCGCAGTCCTTCTCTGGATCCCACAGAGTGGTTCAAAATGTTCCAAGACTCCAAGATTATATATCCTGCAGTTCAGGCAGGAATGCTCAGCACTTCCCTCAGGGCGGGGAGTTCCACAAAGGGTGTGAGGACAGGAGCATCCTCCTATCTCACAGGCCTCTTAACACCTAGTTTATAGCCTGAGGAGTCAGGCTCTATGGGCAGATGGTGTAAATGGTTCATTGATAACAGTTTCTGGGAAATGGCATGGAAGGCTATAGAATACACAGTTTTGGGTTACACCCATACCCTGATGAACTGGTCTCAGTTGTCCTAACTAGGACAAGAAGTCATTCAGTTTCTTCCTTTTCCCTTTTAATGGGAATACCGCTAGCTGACACATACTTGCTTTAAGAAACAAGGATTATGAAATTAATCAAATCAATCTAAAGGTGGAGTTCGTTTAGTCAGTGTGTATGTAGACTAGGAACTCACTGCCACAGAGGGTTGTTGCGTTTTTGAGTTCAAGAGATGCCTGGACGGATCATGCAAGAAAAGTCCACTGAGCACAATGAAGTGCAGAGGCTTCCTCCTGGCTCAGGAAGTCCCAGAGCTGTAAACTCTTGAGACCCGGGAGACCATGGTGAAAAATGGTTACTGTGTGCTTTCTTGGTTCCTTAACATCCTCCTATGCCCTCACCTTTGTCCACATCAAATGCCCTGGCCCCACACTGAGCTAGGTAGGGTTAGTTCTGAGCCAGTGCAGAAGTGTTTTTCTTCTTGGAAAATTTGTTGAAATACTTTGGTGAAAGTCTGTGCTGTGGACATGCTTACATGCTTTATGTCAGTGGAAAAAATGGTATGGTCTATGCCAGTTTTCAGTACTGAGCCAAACTCTCGCACTGACTCCTCTGCTGCTGTGTTCACCTCATTTTCTCCATCGCTAACAAGGAGTTTGTTTTCCAAACCATATGAAAAGATATCCGAGAATTCATGTGCTGGCATTTTAATAACCTTTTTTAAGTACCATACTGTGAACGTATTATAGTATTCAGGATTGACTGAAAAATAAACTAGATTATTGAAAATCTGATTAATGTTTTGACAAAATCTCCATTTAGTATTTCCCTTGACAGCCTGATTTTGAAGAACACACAGTAAAATTTAAGATTGCTGGAAAGACCAAGTAAACTTCAACACATACTCCTACATCTGAGCAAGCTGGATAAGGGAAAAGTCTAGTAGTAATTTTGAACAAATTGAAGCAAGGTATATAAGGAAGGAAAATCTTCACTGATTAATCACTACTAAGCAGAGACAACTTAATGATACAACAGTACTTCCCTTGTTTTCTAACCCATTTTTGTCTGTGGATTTATGCTAGACAAGTCAATTATTGGCACTGTATGACAGCAGCAAAAGGTGTGCCATTTCCATACTTTTGTGATGTAGGGTTTTACTCTTTGCTTACTAGGGAATAAATAACAAGATATTTCATATTTAGGCTGTATTTTAGGTTTCCCATGTGGAGATGAAAGCTTTGATCTGTAAAACATGTATCAATTAGTCTGCTTTCAGGGATGCAATATAATTTTCAAGCATAGCATGAAGTGCTTAGTGTGAAGTCTGAACTTTCACTTTAACACGTTGTAAAAATGGTGTAATTAAAAATTTGAAGAGAAAACAAATTAACACTGTAAGAAACTTTGTTTACAAAATGCTCTGTAGACCTTAAATGAAGGTAGAACAAGGTTAAAGAACTGGTACTTTTTTTTTCTTTTTCTCTTTTTCAGTGCAGATATCTCTTAGCAAATATCCTGGTTGTTACATTCAATTTAATTGAGAGCTATAATGTTAACCAAAATTAAACACATGCATATAGAAGTATATGTGGAAGGCCTTTCTAAATGTCATAAACCTTTTTTTTAAATCTCGTTATTTAATATAGACTTGAACACCTCCAATGATGATGTTCCCACCAAGTCTAACTGCTATAGATCTGCCCAGGTTTCTAACATGTGAGACTCTCCCAGTTCGTTCCAACTTACACTGGTACTGGAGATTTGCCCACTAACATCATAGAATGATAATGGAATCACTTAGGCTGGAAAAGACTTGTAAGATCATTGAGTCCAACCATTAACTTAACACTGTCAAGTGCACCACTAAACCATGTCCCTAAGTACCACATTGGCATGTCTTTTAAACACCTCCAGGGATGGTGACTCAACCATTTCCCTGGGCCTTTACATGAAGAAATTTTTCCTAATATCTATTCTAAACCTCCCCTGGGGCAACTTGAGGCCATTTCTTCTTGTCCTGTCAATCCTATCCTGATTTTACTCAGAACACTGCCTGGATGTTTATTGACTTTGTTGCATTCTATTCTTTGTCCTGAAGAAGGATCTAATCTCCCAGCACTTATTATAAATGGCTTTCCAAGATTGTTCTTAGAATATTGGAGTGTACCTTATTAGCTCCATTGAACACAGAGAGCTGCTGCCACTGCAACCTTCATGTTTTGATGAACTGAAGCTAGGTGATTTTTTTTTAATCCTGTTGTAATGAAATAGACTTTGGGTTAGCACACATTTCTTCCTATGTATGGCATTTGCATGCTTTTGCATGTAACTATATTTTTATTTCTCTGTCGTATCCCAAAAAGTTTCCATTAGTATTGCATGTTGCCTCTAGCAGATAATGTAAACAGGTTCATAGACTGCCTTCAGTTCTGTGTTTTTGTGGCTATGAATTAGTCACCAGGGAGTAGCTAGAGTACTGCATTAAACCAACAACCTTTTTCCCCCGAGACAGTAGGAATCACTTTGCATACATATCCACCTACCGTGCTAATGGAGGCTGTTATTTTAGAATCTGTTTCTTAAACCACATAGCCAGCCTGACTGCACTTTCCAGTCCTCAGTATATTTCCCCCACCAGAGGCATATATCATTCAGAGATTGCTAAGAATTCAGTAACAAAAACAAGTAATGCTATGTTTTTCTAGTATATTTTCTATCCAACATAATCAACTATATTCTTTTTTATTAACTGAAAAATTGGAAAGTTAACATTTGATGGAAAAAGTCCAAATAGAGTATTTCATTTGAATCCTATTTCATACAGGAAAGATTATTTCCAAATGTGGCCAAACTGCTTGGCTATTCAACGCTTGGCAGCTCTGTTCTGTGCATAAGAGCAGTATGGAACTTTAGATTAAGCAGGCTTTAACTAAAGCAGTTGTTCTCAGAGTTATACCATTTGGACATTTGCATTTCTGAGATGCAGCTAAATCACCTGCAATCTGAATATGGTAAAGGCTTTTAAAATTACTTTGTCACTAGCTAGCTAACATGCATTATGACTTCATTATCCCGTTTCAATAAATTTTCAAGTATTCATTGAGTATACCTTTTTTAACATATTTGCTATAATGTGCTTCAGGAGGGTTCAAATTTAAACACCCATTTTTTTCTAGCTCTGATACAAGATGTCCACGAAAAATGTGTCTCTTTTTTTTAACAAAAAAATAATTCTCTCTTGGTGGTAAAGGGAATCAGGGTTAATTAGTTATATAGTCTAATTACAAAACTTAAGGATACAGTGTACTATTGTCAGAACCTTTTCACTGTTACATGACTCCTTTTGCTATGAGACAGGATAAGAATTTTTGAAGGATCCAAGACAATTAGGAGCCCAAGCTTTCATGAAAAACAGTGAATTTATGATTCACCTATCAATTTTTTAATATTCTAACTTTTGTCTCTTTCTGGAAGTTTTGTTTAATTAAAAATATATTCCTTACAGTCTTCAGATTTATACAGAAGATTTTAATATTTTTTAATCACACAAAAGCAAATTTGGGATAAAACCAGGAAAACTGCTTCTTGAAAATAATTTTTATTCAAAGCATTTTAAAAAAATTAAAATGCTCAAGCGATTAAATAGCCTTCCCATGACTTTGGTGCTCCTCTTCCAGTTTTCAAGAAGATATCTTTTATTAAAATCTACCAGTGTAAATTTTAGGAGGATTTACACTCTGTGATTTTTCCCATCTGTTTTTTAAATTACATCAACAACCAACACCAGGGAAATATCTTTACAAATTATTATCTCCAGACTCTGAGAAACTTGTTTTAAAAACTCATATATCCTGTACGGACATCACTGTGCTCACTGCACCATTCCAGGATGTAATTTAAATTCTCTACATTTTTGTTAGGCTACAGTTTTAAAATACATTGTTTTACCATCTGTGTAGCCCTGTAAAAAGCCCTGGGTTTTTGAAACAAGAAACCTGAATGTAGCCTGGATTAGGATTGGGTACAATAGGAGACCCTTAGCTCCTGCTGCTGCTCCAGTGAAGAGATGTGTCCTTTTCCACTTCACCTGCTGCCACCAGCAGGGAGCTGAGAGGGCAAACGCTGATCCGAAATGCCAGTGTGACCAGGCTGCTTGCTCATTTCCCTGAGCTCTCTTAATCATATTCTTTTGTATTCAGAGAAGAAAGGCTGTCCTGACAGGGCATATCTGGAGACAGATTCTTTTGATGCAGTGACAAATTATTCTTTCATACTTAAAAGCTTAAATTGGCTGCCACTGGTAACTATTCTCCATTTTGAAGGAGTTTGGACTTGTAGTTTGGCATCGTCAAAACTTCATTCCTAAGATTTTTGATTCAAAGTACAATTTCAAGCCTGTTATCAAGTATCTCACAGTCAGGAAGCACAAGGACATATCATGAGCCCCTTGATGCATAGGCAAGAGCTGAGCTTGTTGAGACAGCAAGGTTTGTCAAGCAAAGTAACCAAGTCAGTCGCTGCACATCCAACATTCATTGTACACCAGTAGTCTGGGATGCCTAAGACTGGAAAAATGAAGAAAAGAAACCCAGAGTATCTTCTGTTATCAAAGAGAATAGAACATTCCCCTGGAACATAAGTTAAAGGGAGGGTTCCTAACTCTCTCTATTGACTGTGCAGAGAGTTTAAATACATAAGGTCCTTATTGATTATTGGCTACATATAAATCCACATACACAGGAGGAGAGCATAAACTTAAGAGGAGATTCATAGCACTGCAACAGTACCTTTACAGTCCTTCATATACTTATTTAGGTCAAAATTTTATACTTCATTAAGGAGCAATTAGTCTCTGGGGGGTATCATAAAAAGTGTAATGCAAGCCTGAAAAATGTGCCCATTAGAGAGTAGTAATGACTAATACAAATCTAGTTTAGACATGAGTTAGCAAAAATCTAGGCATTTCTGTGTCTGCATAAGGGTTAGTTTATATATGGCTTATGTATATCATAGAACTTTGCTTTCAAAGTGTGGTTGTGGGTGGAGAAGACATTTCTAGAATTACTGTCGGTATCCATCCCACTTACTGTCATATGTTATTTGTTAACCCATCAGAGGCATCTTAGTTAAGGATTCTTTGGTCATCCTGCACTTCATCTAAAATCCAGTGCTTCATTTTGTTTTATTTGAACTTAATACTTTTTTGCAATAGTACCTATGAGTCCAGTAAGGAACGGTCTCAATGCAAAATCATTGTGGTAGTTTAGCTACGGAACAAGTGGGCCTGTACTCTAATACCCATGGCAAACTGGGGAAAGATGAGGTTTCCTCTGAGCAGTCAGTGAAATATGTCAGGAAGCTGGTATTTTTGCTTCCTTTCTTCCGCTTAAGAAACCCATTCACACACAGCCTAAGAAAATAGATAAGATTCAGAGTTTATGGCTTAGTGAAAGAAGACATGGACTGGTGTTGCTACAAGCGGTTTACTACCAGACCCAACTGGGGTTACCATGAGGATAACACTGGGTTCTTTTTCTTCATGAGGAAGGCAGATGATTGCTCTATATGACCTAGTTTTTCAATAGTCTTGAGAAAAGCAGTGCTGCAAGGTTGCTTTTCTGTGCTGCTTCTATTCACGTATAACAAACAGTTGGAATCTCTTGTAGCTGATATTTAGGGAGGCTAAGTGTAGTCAGATGTTACTACATGTCACTTGGATGCTCACTGGTTGGTGCATAAGGAACACACTAGAATTCTTTTTTTTCCACCCACTATACACTAAGAAACTGCAACAAAGAAATGCTGTCATTCTGGTAAATCATGGTCCAAAGGCCACAACCCTTATGTGAGTTCAACCAGGGGCTTAGGCTTCCAGACTTCAAATCGGGGTGATGAAGGAGAGTGACTCATGTCACATGATTTTAGACAGCTGAAGTTAGGGATCTCACCTATGATAGTCACCCAGGCTTCTTCTGTGGACAAGAAAAGAGAGGTACTTGTGGCTGGTAGGATGTTCACATGTGGAGAAGTGAAAGAAACTTGTTACTGAATTCTGCCTCAGCTCAGAATCCAGAAAAATAGGTTAGGCATCATAGCTCGTCATTAGATGGCAAGATAATATGAATCCAACTTGAAACTGTGCTGCAGTTACCCATTTGCACAGCAGGATGAATATCTGCCTGCCTCTTGAGGATGCTTTGTAATGTAAGGGAATTTTGACACACAAGCTTCATTATTCTTAGATTGATATTTGGAATTTGAATTCTGTTTCTAATGGTATTTTCTTATGAAGAACACATCCCAAATTAGGAAGGAATCTTGCAGTATGCTTATGAATTGTCTATGAGTCACAGACTCATAGACCTGTATCACAGGTCTGTTTCTTTCAAGTTTTGTATTCATTAGCCTTTTAAATTTTATTTTACATAAAGGTTTTGTATTGTCTGATATGCAGAGCTGAAATTACTACTGAGTTCTCTTTACTACTTACTGGTAAAACATTAATCAAAAGGTGAAACTGTCTTTAAATAACAACAACAGCTTTCATAACATATTCTATGCGCAGTAAAGGCAGAGACCAAGAAGTCTGTCAGGTTCCTAATCCAGTCAAGCATTTCTCTATTAAGTTTTCCAGACTTGCATATGTACACACATGCGTACACTTCCACCTGGATCTATCTTTTTCTAGCTGTGTAACCATGTAAAAGGTTGTGAATATATATACTCTTCATGAATGTTAAATTTTTTATTTATGTAAACATTTATAATATGAGAGCTATAAGACTTGGGATCCATTAGACCAGGAGCTGTTCCAAATGTAGAATAAGTAATATGGGTGATTGACTGCCAATGCAGTTATACCACAGTAGGAAAAAATGTATGTCAATTAATAAGTTAATTTTAATGGAGTATTTTCCTGGTTTATGATATTGCTACTCCCTTATTTTACTTAATTCCTATATATTATACTTCTATGGTTGTCATCAAATGTACCCAAGAACTTTTATAAATGTAAAATTTACCAGATCTTTCCCAGCTGGCATCTCAGCACGAGGACATAAATCAAAAAGTTGTGTCCAATAAATTTACTGGCTGAGATTATTTTCTAGCAAAGTCTGACATGTAAGAATCAAAGCTTTCTCTGAAGACCATTCTCTACCCTGTTTGGCTTCCCATGATTTGCTTCAGGTTCTGAAGAATGCATACCTGGCGACTGTCAGCAAAGGTGCCTCCCCAGCCTTCCTGGCTTTATTGCTTACGTTAGTTTTCTGAGGCTTAAACTGAGTTCATTAATCCAAACAGTAGATTGATGGGATCGTCATAATCCTCTAACTCTTAAGCAATAAAGAATTCCTTGTGCTGGGATATGAAAAATCTCGGACTGCTAGTATCTCCACTGAGACATTTCTTAAATGCCCATTTTTTATGGTTGACTTCACATAGCAGGAACTTAAAAGGTACCATGGCTGAGGGTTGATGAAATGAGTTAGTGGCATTAAGTAGTGGCTCACTAAATGTAATAACATTTTAAAAGGTATAGAAGCAAAATTCATATTGGTCGTTGGGTTCCTGGGAATGCTCTAAATGTCCCTCTGTTACAAAGTGTTTAGTGTGTTATGACTGATGTGCTCTGTTTGAAATTGCAGGTTTATGCAACTCAGCCGACAGCTGGATGATTGTTCCTAATATCAAACAAAACCACTACACGGTGCACGGGTTACAGAGTGGCACTAAGTACATCTTCATTGTTAAGGCCATTAATCAGGCAGGCAGCAGGAGCAGCGAGCCTGGCAAACTCAAGACAAACAGTGAGTAATGTGAGATCCAGCATGCATGCATTCTTTCTGGCCTTCCTTTTTAGGAAGGAAGAAGATACAAGAGCACAGAGCAGTTTAACTTGTTTAAAGTGCTTCCCACAATAAAAGCCACTTCTTTAACTCAATTCGAGAATGCCAGAGGCTTCGGTAGTGCAGAAAATCCTTTTTTTTTGGGGGGGGGAGATGCATCTGTTGTTTGGTCACTGGAAATACCACATAGGAACAGAACCATCACATGTCAAATGGTTGAAAATACTCTTTTGTGAATTTGTTTTAATATCCTCTCTATTCTTTTACCTCTACAAAGCAAAAGCTTTTCTTATGTTTGCAAGAAAACCTTTTATTTTGGTGTAGTGTTCAGAAGATAATTTCTAGTCTAATTTTATCCACCAAAATTATATCTTTTTAGGACATTGGAAAACTTCTTAGCTTTATCTGCCTCAGCTTTTTATGGAGTTCAGCAAGGTGGTAGAGTAGTCAGAGATCCCACTTCAAAAAAACAATGGTTATACAAATTAATAGCAGATGTAGAATAACAATTTTAAGACTCGTTTTCAGCTGTTTTCTTCTTGTGTCTCAGCCAACATCTCAGTCGTGTAGTCATCGTGGGCAGCTCTGAGGGCTGGAAAGAAAACACTGGGATTTATGCATCCTCTGAAACCTGCTTATTGTAGGGGGGTGCTTGAAGAGGGGCAATACTGAATGTTACAAGAACAATACTGAAGAGAATGGCATGTACAGCTTTCTGATTTCTCCCTTTCTGCTATTAACCTGTGCAATGTGACTAGACACAATTCAATACAGAGAGACATCCTTCAGATACTGCTTCAGCACACAAAGGCTACTAACCAGTCAGAGAGGCAGGCCGTACATATGTTACTGCTATCAGGTGGTAAGAAACAGCCCCCAGATACTTTCCAATGGGTTTATTTTATATTTAGTCATAATACATAATTAAATGCACATTGCAAAAGTAGATAACCCTGAACAATTTACATCTTACTTGAAGTACATGTGCCAATGCCTCACACAGACTTCATGAGAGTGCTCGTTTTCATTTTCTGTGCATGTCATCAAATCTTCCAATTACATGTCTTTCCCCTTGAAATAAAAGAGAGTAAGAAGGGGAAAGTGCTTTGCTGGATTACTTGTGGAGTCATACTTTTCTGGTTGTCTCCTGGCGGAGGTAAATGATCTTTCTGCCTTCTGACACAATAAGCAAGCCTGTCAGAATTGTGGTGGGCTTTATATATCTAGAGGGTTCAGTTTACCAAATAGCTTCCGGTTATTGTCTACAAATCTTGTGCTACAGCCCAAGATACTTGCCAAAAGCAACAGCCTCAATAATGTTATTACACCATATTATTTGGACCAAGTTACAGTTCACTTCCTTCTTTTAATGCACAGTATCCAATACCACATGGGCATCCTTCCAAAGCAATCCTGAATTGTTGACTGTGCTTGTTATAAGTAAAGCTGTGAGTGAATGAATGAAGAGACAATGCTAGTGTTTCTTCTTATTTTTAAACTCATTTTGTGGGATTTGAAATCATACTTTTTGTAGGAATAATGAAGATGTTATTACGGAGCCCTATCCCTAAAGAATTAATTGAACACAATTTATTGTAAATCTAATATGCTCTGAAAAAAAAGCAACCCTCAGACCATTATTAGCATGTATATTGGTTTCAATTACATGCAAGAATCAGAATATTGTGGTTACCTCTGGGTCAGAGATAAAGGACATGATGATTATGCAGGGCTCTTTTCAGGGATTATCGATGCGGGGAAGTCAGTGCACAAAGAAATTGACAGTAAACTGACAATGCAATGCAAACGAGCTATTGCAGGGATCAGAATAGGTTAGTCTATCTCAAGAACACTTGAGAGGAGGAAATTAATATGGTTATGTAATCTTGCAGGCTTCTTAGAGGTTCACTAATCCACTCTCCTTTTCAAAATCAAAGCCAAGTCATCTTTGCCTCTGCGTCTCTAGGTCAGCCGTTTAAACTGGACCCCAAATCTGCTCATAGAAAATTGAAAGTGTCTCATGATAACTTGACGGTGGAACGCGATGAAACATCCTCCAAAAAGAGTCACACACCAGAGCGATTCACAAGCCAAGGGAGCTATGGAGTAGCTGGCAACGTGTTCATTGACAGCGGGCGGCATTACTGGGAAGTGGTTATAAGCGGGAGTACATGGTATGTATATAAAAATATATGTGAAAAAAGCACTAGTTCACACCATGCATAAGCTGGCATAGTTTCTGTGATAGAGACCAGTAGCAGAGACATGGGGAAGAGTATGAGAGCAGGCCAAGCATATATTTTCACATAGTTTGTCAGACTATTTTCCCAATCTCCAGTGCTTTTGGACTCTGGAACTAAATCTGTCACATTAAACATCTTTATATTTAGCAGTCTTCACAGGAGTTTTACTCCATGTCTGGGAATGATTGTTTTTTTGAACCCATGTACAGTACATTTTGAGAGTGAACTTTGTAAATGTGATCATTTCTCTACTAAACGTGAAAGATTTCCATGTCCTTCAGTAAGAAAAAATAAATAAAAATGAGGACAGTCTGATGATCCAGTTCCACAGGGACAGAGATCGGATTTGCTTCTGAGGAGGGGATGTGGAGCAGCAGAGCTGTAGGTCTGTGCCCCAGGGTATGAAGCAAGGGGAAGGAAATAGAAGAGTGCTTTCCTCCACTTCTGAATGATCCTCTATGTCGTACAAGGGCAGATTTCCAGAGGCCTTTAGTCAGTGGAAGAGATGTTATCCTTTGGTATTCAAAGGCATCATGATGAAGGTTAGTGGAATGGAAAAATCAGCAAGGTCTTCAGGTATTGCCCGCTGTCTCAAACAAGAAAAATACTGTTTGTCTGTGTCAGTGCTAAGAAACGGAAAAAAAGTAACTTATGGCACATTAATCTCTGTTGGTTGAAATCCCAACAAATACTGCAGTGTCTCTAAAATGTGAGGAACTTTGAAATTTCTGTTATATATGACAAATCAGGTATTTGTCCTCAGTGTCCATTAATGAGAACATTTTCACAACCCTTTTATCCTGCACATCTTGCCATAAATTATGGTTTCCAGAGCAAATCTCTTCACCTATATTGCTTCACTTGGCCAGAAACCCAGTCTCAAAAATGCTCATTTGAATCTGAAAACTGCACCAGCATCTGGTAAAACATTTTTGAAAATCGCAAAATGGTTTTTTTTAATGTGTCCTTGATGTTTACTCTTGCATGCCTTCTTCTGGGCCATATATAAAAGGAGCAAGGAGAGGTCAGATTAGCTGACAGTCAGCAGTGTACTTTAAAATCAGTTAATTCCTCTGCATTCATCTGTTGGAAATGGAAATTTGGGGCCAGTGATTTCATAGAATCATAGAATCATAGAACCAACCAGGTTGGAAGGGATCTCTGAGATTATCAAGTCCAACCCTTGATCCACTACCACCATGGTAACTAGACCACTCTCAGCTGCTGAGTACTCAACAATCTTCCTTTTGAATACCAGAGGTAAGCACTCACAAAAATTGCCATAGCTGCGAAACTAGAAACAATACAATGAGTTTCCCTGATCTCTCAAACCCAAAAGAGAGACAAAGAAAAACATTAATTAAGCCTGTGCAGGTATTGTGGTGAAACATCACTTAACGAGAACATAAACCAGCAGCAGTAAGAGGCCGAGGCATTCCAGTGAGTCCTCTGGGCTAACATTTGACTTCACAGAGAGACTGACATGGCTGGAAGCATTTGTTTCCTTGAGATGTTCTTTTCTTTTGCAGGTATGCTATTGGTATTTCCTACAAGTCAGCACCGAAGCACGAGTGGATCGGAAAGAATTCTGCCTCCTGGGTGCTTTGCCGCTGCAATAACACGTGGGTGGTGCGGCACAACAGCAAAGAAATCCCCATCGAGCCTGCCCCTCACCTCCGGCGGGTCGGGATTTTGCTGGACTATGACAACGGCTCCCTTGCTTTTTACGATGCTTTGAACTCCTTACACCTTTACACTTTTGACATTACTTTTGGGCAGCCAGTGTGCCCCACGTTCACAGTGTGGAACAAGTGTTTGACCATTATAACTGGCTTGCCTATCCCTGACCACCTGGACTCCTCGGAGCAGCTCGCATGACTGCTAAAAGCCAAAAGGTAGGACAACACATCTTCCCAGGGTGGCCAGGCAGCTGCCTGCAGGAGCTTACCCGGAGCTGGTGGACCTATGTGGCATCCTGGCCATCGCTGACAAATTTGGCCAAAACTGAAAAGGAGAGAATATCTCTTTCTGTGTACTCTGTAAGGAAGAACAAGAGGTGGCTTTAAAAATATCTTGGAACTTTCTTTTGCAGTTGGTTTTGTTTGGTTGGTTTTGTATTTAGTCTCTTACTGGAAGATTTATAAATTATTTATAAAAATAAAAAAAAAAAAACAAAACAGAAGTGAAAGCCTGGTTTGGACACCTGGAAAATTACTTTTTTTTTTCCTGCACATTGATGACCCTATTAATTAAAGTTTCATCAGCCTTTTGAATAATTTTATTTTACAGTGGATAAAAGCAGGAAATCAGAAGGATGAAAACTGCGCAGTGGACAAGTCAGTATACTGCAGGTTCTACTCGTACCAACATTAGTGGTCTCATTGCCAGCCTTATTGAGTGTGAGATCTCCCAATTTCTACTTTGCACATGGAAGTGTGCAGACCAAAAGAACAGAAACAAAAAAGAGAGCCAGCCAACACAGCAAAAGAATAAAGTTTAATTTACTTCTGTTCACAGGGCAGTGCTCTCTCAGTTCATAAAAAACATGTGGAATATCTCCTAGAAATGTGAGTGGATAAATCATCTGGTGATTTATTTTATTGATGGCAACATTCCCATCTACCAGTGCTTTGCTTTCGTCTTTGGGAAATATTATAGAATCACTGAGGATGTGGAAGACTGATACCATCTCTGAGAATCAGCAACACTGGAGAGGAGCAGCCAATCCAAGGTCTGACTGTAGACTAATTTGATAAAGCACGGCATCATTTAAGGATTGATTGTAATAGAAAATGTCACGGTTCTGATGGTAGACATGTGAATGCTTATTGCTGATTTTACAAGGTTCAACATAGCAAGCCCAGCCAACAACTCGGAAGTGAGACTTGCACCACTTTACCATTGATTTTAAATTAAATACAAATGTTTCACTGTCATACACTGTATAGTGTCTATAACAAAGCAAGGAAGTCTGTTTTACATGTGCTGTATGGAGAAACAATGCAGCTGGAGTGTGCTCATAGTTATTGTCCTGGGTTGTTTGGGAAAGCACAATTCTCTTTGTGAATGAGGAGTAAAGAGCAAGCTTTCAGCAGCAGTAGGAATCTGCATGGGCAGACCTGACATTCATCCTAGTGTTGGTAGATGAGCTTCCGTGAAGGCAGTAGAGGTTGTATGTACTTTATCTCAAAGCTGAATCAGGTACATTTTTTCCTGTTTCCCTTCTACAGAATAGAAATCCTTTGTAATTACTGCAATGCTTATAAATATTCATTTAGGGAGATGTTTGAGGCATATGACAGCTTTAAAAGAATGGTTTTCCTGTAGTGTTTTGTTGTTACTATGCAAGTGGTTAGAATCTGCCTGTGTAGAGAAAGGGTAAATGTAATATCAGCTTTAAGAAAAGATTTGCTCGGTAATTTATAACCATGCTTTTGGTGTCTTTTGGAAAAGATGCCTTAATGCACTTTGTTCACTAATGGGTCCAAAATAAAATGGTTCCAAGCTCAGCTTCAGATTTTTAAAATACTGATTCTCCCAGTAAAAGACTATATTACAATTTGCCTTCTGATATAAAAAAATTTATGAGCAGGATGAGGAATATGTACATGCCTATCTGGTTTTTTTCCTTTTTTTTAGTAGAAAATAAGTGCCTGTCCATGTTCCTTTGATTTCCCTTTATGTGTCATGATAACTGCTGAATTAAATAGAGAAAAATCTGGCAGTACATTGCTGGTACCAGGGCTTTGAGCTGGGCAGCATCCCATTGTTCACAGGCAGGAGCCACTGATCTTTCCAGAGTAGACATAAATAAGACAAAACGTGTACACATTGTGAACTGCAGTATTTATCATACTGTCTTTAATAATCAAGAAATGTGTACCCAAAAATTAAAAAGTAAATAAGTCCCCAAACATTGCATTTTACAATTGAATACAATGTTACTGATACAATCTGATATACACTGCCCAGAGGATCTGACCTGGGATGTTTGGGAGGTAGCTGAGATGGCATGAAAATTTTTGTAAAATGAGTTGACAGGAGATGACTGATGCAAAGCAGTGATAAAAATATACATGAAGAAAGGAGTTTTAATCTAGGCTTATTGCCAAGTTTCTGCCTAAAAGGAAAAGGCATATTAGCAAATTACATGTAGCAAGACTATGTATCTTCTCTTTTGCCACAAACATTAAATCTAGAAGCTGATTTCAGGAGTGGATAAACTGAAAACACTCTCCAGTGTTTAGCTATACAATGTTCGCAGAGATTGAGCTGGATGGAAGCAATACCATGAATTTGGAAAGGTCCCAAATGATCTCACGTATTTTCATTGTAAAGACAGGCCGTGATTCTAAAGACAGATCAGGGTTTTGGCCAATGGAGGAAGAATGGTCTGTTATCTACAGGCCTTGCTGAATCATTTTTATTTTAACACAGAACATTTCATTTGGAGCTAAACCACATTTCTTCAATGGCCTATTAACTCAGTCAGTACTTGTTGTGCATATATGTTTGTGTATGTATTTACACATATGTATGGGTATACACACCAGTATATGCACAAATATGGTGTATATGCATACATACGTATATACACAGACAAAGCGACAGCAATTAGTCAGGTATTCCTTTTTTGCTTGTTTCTTGAACAATTTCATATTCTGTACGATGATGAGGAAACAAGTTTGCTATGAATGGTGTTCTTCTGGACATTTTTTAACAAACAAAATCTGTTTATTTTGCAATACTTGATTCAATGCCTGATTAATCAATAAAAACATTAATTTGAAAATGTAGCTTCTGTGGTCTGTGGCATTTTGCATGGTCCATAGTAATGAACTGAAATCTGAGGGAACAGTAATCCTTGTATAAAAATAAAATATGGTCCTTTAATGTAGCATGCGGTCTTAGATGAGGGTTTTTCCCTTATTTTTGAAAGTTTTGTGACTAGGAATGAGGTAGCATTGTATAATGCTGTGTTTAACAAAGGCAGGTTTTTGAGGAATAGTCTGCTGAAATGCAAGCAATGAATGTGGTATATAAAACTTGTGTTGGTATAATGATTGTTTCAAAGGTGTATTTAATACCCAAGTTGGGATTCAGCAGAGTTAGAGCAAACAATAGCACAATGTCTTTAGAAGATAGTAGCAGCTCAGAGTAGTCTTGAGCTTGAGGTAATGGAAGGGCGGGGGACTTTTTTCTCTGAGGCCAGAAAAGATTTTCCATGTCTTAGACTTACATGTGTTAATGCACATCTAATAGAGAAAAAAATAATTCACAAATGGGCTGTGTGTCATAAATTATTTAGTAGACTGTCTTCAGCCCACTGTAGTTTCCCACTGTTGGCTCTCAGAGAGCAATAAACTTGCTGCATTTTCTGCCATGAGTTTATTCTTTGTCCGTTTTGAGTGTCCCATTTTCCAACTGCTCAGCAAAAAGACTCCCACTGAGCCGTGGGTCCCAAGAGTAGGAAGCATGAAAATCCCTCAGGTCTAGGTACAGTGTGAAAAGCAGGAAATCTGCAAGTGCAGGTGAAAACACATGCATGTTCTTCATTATTAACAATAGTAGGTCATCAGACAGCAGCGTGCATCATCTGTTTTTATCCCATGTCATAATTGCAAACGCTATATTCTTTGCACGTTAGAAAATGCAACAGGACACTACTGACAATGCAAATTAAAGTGTCAGCTCGTTAATCAGTTTGTTTTGAGATGGGCAGTATTTATAGCACTATGAAAGACTGTGGGAGATTTCATTAAAATATTATTTAATATCTCACACAGTATAAGTATTTCTTTCTTAATTATTCTGATAAAGCAGATTTCTAGTAGTCACCAGATTCTGCTTTTAGTTGCAGCAGCCCAATTTTCAAATAAGCCCATGCTCCAAAATAAAATGAGGATTGCTATTGGCTCTCATGGGTATCACCAAAACTGAGGCTATTCATTTTAGTTGGAAACACTGTCTTCATTTCTGGTTTAGGACTGAAGAAGTTCACACCAGTGCACACCAGTACCTCAGTAACTGTCCAGGGCACACCTGGCCTGAAGGCCTTTGGTGGGGCAGCTTTGGGAAGATGGTGATAAACAAAAATATGCACAGGTTGCTTACGTAGTGATGTGCTGGCAATTTTCTTGTAATACAAACTCTGATGTCTTTTCACATGCTCTTTCTAGTAGTGGGAGTGTGTAGTGACATATAAGGATATAAAATGCAGTATTTTCCTGTGCTACTGAGTTGGTTGCCCATATAGAAATTAGCACAGTGTTTTTGTCTTCTGCAGATTGAGGAAAGTCCTGCTCTCTCCTAAGTGCTGGTTTATGTTCTTGATTATGCTGAGCTATTTGTATTTATTGCGCTTCCTGAAATGAAAGAAACTCTTTTTACATTCTAAATTTTGCTTTAGTACTTGATTTTCATATAAAAAAAATAAGAGACTAAGAGACAATGATCTTAACAATGTTTCAGTATGGATGAGACTCTTGGTTTGGAGTGTGAGCCGTAAGGCATCTGTCTACATAAATCAAATCTCTGTGCCAGAACAGACTGATTTGTCATTTCTGTGGGAGTTGAACAGTGCAGGTGCAAGTGTTTTCTTCTGAGATAGGCTTTTGCATTAACTCCACTCTTTGAGTGGAATATTCTGTGTCTTTAATTTTTTTTTAATTGGTTTTTTGATTCAAGTGCAGACCATGTTAATAAGACTAAGTAATATAATCTTTTATCATGTTACCTATTTTAACAAACCCTGCCATGTCATGTGCCTCTGGTGGGTTGCTGAACACATCAGCTGCAACCATAACCTTTGCAACATCACCTCCAATGTGAGAAGTGATGCTTAAGCCATTGACCAAGTATGTGACTTTCCCAGGTGGGATTCATCCTGATTTAAGTAAGGAACCAGTTGAAGGTGAAAGGCACATATATTTCACGAAGGGTGATATAGGAAAGATAAGGGCTTGAAAACCATCGGCATTGAGGCAGTTCTGGTTTAGAAGCACGTCAATGTATTAGGAAGTCATGAAGTCTTTTACTACAGTGTGATAACAATGTCATTATTACTGCTCCCTGAAGGAGGAATGGGGTAAGCAAAAGAGGGAGTTCTGGAGCAATGCTGAGAAAGATCACTCAGAGTGACAGGGCAGCTGGAAACCTGCCACCACTACTTGCCTTGGCACCATGCTGCAGCTCTGCAAAACAAGCCTGCACCTATTTACCCTTCTGTTCCAGCTCAGCCTCAATCCACATTCCCAAATGACAGGAAAAAAATATTGCAATTATATGTTTGAAGTCCTAACCTGAATAAAAGCAGCAGGGCAGGGATGAGAGCCCCGGGCCTTGATCCACCTTTATTCACCCAGATTTTTACATCTGCTAACTTCAAAGGAGATAGTCCTGATTTACACAGAGGTAGGTACAAACCCATGAATCTTCAGTTTCCAACAGGTCAAACCCAAGTGAAGCAGAAGTCCCTGTGAGAACAGCTCAGCATTCCCATTAAATCATGTCTTTGGAGAAAGCACATTAGCTGCTAGCAAAACTGCAGTTACTCATGAGCTGTTTCCCAAGGCCGGCACAGGTGTGTTTTAAAATGTCTAGTTCTTTTAAAATGTATGGCTCAATAACATTCTTCTTGTGTGAATTGTTCAGGCAATGCTTTGCTGTTTCCTCCAAGCAGGGTGGGAACAATTCTCTTAGCAGGTGCTGTGTTACTTTTATAAAAATCATGAGAGTGGCAAATACATAAGTTATGATATAATGCTCCAACATAAGGCTATTGTTCTCGGACTTCCATTTAAAAATGTATAATCACTAAAGAAGTTTAGAAGTCTGCTTCCTTTAAGTGTTTGTCCTAATTTATATAGTTATTTGAAAGCATGGAAATGTTTCCTCTTGAGGAATATCACTTCATTTCTTGTTAATACACAGAGACACATTGTAATTAGGACTATTCCTGAAAATTCACGAATTCATAGAATAGCTTATAATCAAGCCTTTAAAAGGCAGCAAATGGAGGCTTTATGTTTGGCATAACATTGAACAGGGAAAAAAGCTATAACTGAAACATTTAACAGATGACAGATAGCTGCTACACAAAACGATGGGAAAGTTTTCACTAGCAATTTTTTATTTCATCCTCATTTTATTTTACTTGGAAAACAGATGGTTCCATTTGAAAATGTTTATCTGTTATCCTATTTCTTCACTTTCCTTTTCTGTTTTCAGTCTCATTTTTAGATTTTAAATACTAGAGTAATAACAAGGTAGTTGGCTTTATTTTTTATTTCCTTGAAAATTACCTTTTTCATGAGGTGCACAGGAAATGAAATGAGAAGTCAAAATGAGAAGTGAAAAGCAGTGTGCAATATGCAAGCTTGAAAGTTGAGAATATTTTTGAAACAGAAGTTAAAGAAGGAATGCAGATAAATCTGCCACTCTCCTACAATTACTGAATTATTTGGTTTCATTATTCTAGGATTAATAGCATTGTTCTCTAATTAAAACAGTGTTATGAGATCTGATTAAGGAGCACAATCAGAGAATTAGCAGATTATTTTAGGATAATCATGGAACAAGTTCCCTTTAATAACAATACATATAATCAACCTCACTAATGTCAGCTTGGAGTTTTTAGGGTTCAGTTTGTTTTTGTTTTTTTTAATAATATTGTGTGTCCTCACTAGCGGTAGTGCCCAGCCTAGAAGTTTGTGTGTCTTTTGAGAAGCATAGGGTCTAATTCCTTATGGAATTGGGAAACAGTCCTCCCTGTGGCAGGTGTAAAGGTTGTGCTTGCACAGTGAGAACATCTCCCACCAGCAGGGGGTAATTTGATCTATATTTTTGGCATCTTGTTTATGCAAGTAGTAGTGATGGTCAAACTGAGGATGAAATAAGTTCATCCATATCTGTAGGTGTAGGAAGAGATGGAAAGACTCTTTGTTGAATCACAACTAGTGATTACAAACAATGGTAGACCCAATCCAGAATTAGAAATTAGTGAATACAGTCAGTAACATATCCTTTTAATTCCTTCCAGTGACTGTGACCTCTCTCTCAATTTGTCCATCAGTTTACATCTACATGCTCCTTGAACATTTGTTAAAGTTGGAGTTGAAAATGTTTGGAGTTTTTTTAACCACTAGGTTTTTGTCAAACTACTTTTAAAACAAACATTGCTGATATAATGTCAGCAGCTTATGGCAGAGGGTAGAGGTAAAGGAACAATGTAGGACCTAGAACAGGTGTAAATTGAGTTCAGAACAGATTAATACTGTTTCTCTTCCAACAGTCGAGTCACAGAATCCTACATTGCATATATTTAGACAAACAGGTGTTATTACCAAGAGCATGCCCTGAGTTATGCTGTAAATTCTAACAAATGCATGAACAGTTGAGGAAATTGGAATAAATATTTGAATTAGATACACAAAAAGAACTAGAGGAGAAAAAAGTTATTTATTCACTGCTAATAATTCAAACTATTGTAGCCAAACCATCCTTTCTTATTAGAATCCTAATGCTGTTTTCCTGTTGATGAAACAGGAATGCTTTGTTTTTCTGTTCTTATGAAGTCAGTGCTCCATATTAGTATTACTTGGATTACTTGGAAATCACTCAGGATGAAGAAATTTCATAGGATCAAGTACAGAGTTCTCACCAGTCTTGAAGCCTGCATAAGCCATTAGCCAGATTCAAGGCTGAACTACCATCAAGTTATGAATGCTTTCATGTATATTTAACTGTGCCAGAAGAAACATGTAGCATTAAAAAAAAAAAAGTGGTCAATTTTATGTCCATGTGGGAATAGACGTCATTCTATCCAGCTACAAAGCTGCTATTTGGTATAGGGACAGGAAAATATTTTTATGGATTTTGTATAAAGCTGTGCTTGTGCTGGTTCTCATGCACCCAGAAATGCTGTAGCTCTAAGTCCTGACAACCTTAAATCTATTTGTGGAATTCAGAAGCTCTGCAAATCATGCTGAGGTGCTGGTTGGTGTGTGTGGGTATAACTTGCCCTACAAGGGCTCCCACTGGCCCAATGTCTCCTACTTCCCCAAAAGTAGAAGGAAAGGCAAACCAGCTCCCAAAACTCTTCATCTCTAATCCTTTCCTGACATCTCTCATGGCAGGAACAGTAAAGGCACAGGGTGGACATTAACTCCACATCTTGTGTGGCAAGACAATTATGCTATGAAGCTTTAAGCAGGCTCCTCTGGGGGAGGAATCTGACCCCACTAGCAAGGCTCAGACATTTCTCCAGCAGCTTCTCCAGCTTCTGCCATAGTCAGGAAATGCAAGGGAAATCTTGCAATGACAAGGTGTGAGGGTGACACATCTTCTAAAGGCACGTCCAGAAAGCTCAAAGAGAAAAAGCTCAAAGAAAAAAAGTGTCATTCATCCTCATAAGAAGGTCTGCATAAGAAGGATGGATACATTTTTCCATGTTTCCATGAAGGCATGGAAAGCTGTCTCCTCATATGTCGAGTTTGGTAGTGCTTGTGGAAAGGCAGGCTTCATTTAATTTGAAGAGCAGAAAATCATTGTTCCATAGTTTTTCTTACCATTCTCCTAAAAGTTTGACAAATGGGAAGAAAAAATTGTCAAATTCCACTGGTCTTCATTGGCAAAACAAAGAAAATGCAAACAACCCAAAGACAATGCAAAAAAAACCCCAAAGAAAATGCAACTAAACCTGCGTGTGCAAAATTGTTGTTTGTTACAACTGACATACTAGACATATTTTTAATCTCTTACTTTTGTAATAGTAGCAGATTAATAGTACTATTATAATAGTAGGAGAAACAAAGTGGAGGGTTTATCATGACTGGAACTCTGATAATGAAAGATAGAAGTTGAAGGCAGAAATAACATCCCTGGGAAATGCTCCTAAGAAGGTAAAACCAGAAAGGGTTTCCATAAGGCAATTTCCATAAGGAATGGGAAGCAAATAGCACCCTCAAATATTCACCCCACTCTAGGAACCTAACTTGTAAAGGGGAGAATCCTACTCCATGCCTGAACTTTCAACACTGGTCTTATGAGGAGTCACAGAAAACTAGCATGTATTTGATACCTGCCCTTTAAATAGCTAATGGCAGATCAAGTGACTATCACTCTCTATAATTAGCAAAATGGTATATTGAAAGTTTTATAGTTGTGATTACAGAGCAAGTCCATTTCTTTGGATATAATACAGAAATTTATAGACAGCTTCTGACAAAGTCCTTACTGTGCTGAAGTAAGCAGGCAATTTTACATTGGTCTCAGTGAAGCCCAGATTTTGCCTCTCAAATATGTATGAGGTGAAATATTGTAAGTCAAAGTCATATTAAATGTAGATATCTCCCCTGAACAAGATATCTCCCCTGTTGTAGCCACTGAGCCCTTGTTTTTTTCAAAAGAAGGCATTTATAATAATGCTTTGATGAAATGGTCATCCAGACAACACCAACAAATAAAAATGCTTCTATTTGACCATAGAACAAACTGCCCTGGAGATAATATATACTTATATGCATTCTATTGCATTGCTCCTGTGCACAGGTATTTTAGATTCAAAACTGGTTTGCTTATCCAATGCTGCAAAATGTTATATATTAATAGTCAGCATTGTTCTAGCATTATTCTTAAAGGTTTTTTTAACAGGTGTCACAATCAGATCTCCTCTGGTATTTCCTGAATTCAACATTTAACTCTAAGATTGTATCCAAGCTAGAATAGCTAGATACCAGTTGAAATGACATCATCATTCATTCCTCACAGCACTAAGCATCTATTGCTATCACAGACCAAGCAAAAGTATTAAACACATAGTGCTTTTTCCAAATGGAGTTTTTTTATGGAATCAAGAGCTCCTCAGCAAAATTGTCTTCTAACAGAAAAGTAGCCAACAGTTGTAAATTAAAATAAATGCATAAGAGATAGCTGAAAAGTGCTGGCTTTTTAACATATAAGTCAGATGATGAGGTCAAAAGTACTAATTTTACTTTGTTATTTATTTGCATCTTCTGCAAAGGAAATAGGGCTGGTTCTCTGAAGGCCAGCTGAAAGTCCTTTTGATAGTCATGGCAGATTCTTTTGAATGGTTACCACCCAGAAAATTGTAATGGGGAGAGAAAAATATTCTGTAGATGGATGTAAATATCCCTTTTTCCAGGGTTTTAACTTAGACTCACCTCTCTACGCTGTATAGGTTACTTTCAGAGTTTTATTTTTATCTATTTCTAAGCAGCACAAGTATTTATCTAATGATACTGTGGTGAAGTATGATTCATCCTTCAGAAAAAAGCCTTCACATGCAAAGTATTGTTAACTGCTTGTTCTTCACAAAAAGGAAGCAAATTATTCAGGCTGGAGAAATGTTATAGTGAAGGTTCTTGATGCTCTTCAAGCTAATGGAAAAAGAATTGCTCAAATAAAAGGTGAGAGTTTCTGCAGGAAGTACTTTCTGATGGGAAAAGGATTAGCAATCCAGGAAGGGCAACTAACAAAAACAGACAGAAAATCACTCAAACTAGGCAAATATTTTGTAAAAGGCTTGGCAAAGAGGGATTTAATGGGGTTCATGGTGAAAGGTGCATTGTGGACAAGATTGAGATTGCCTGATGTGCTTTAGAGGGACTAGTCTGAGGGTTTCTATTTGCAGAGAGTATGGGAATAGCTTATGAAACTGTACTGGCTCATTCTGCTTAGGGTCTTGAAAGCAGCAGCAGAAAATAATGGAATTGAAATACAAGTCAAGAAAGAAGGAACTGGGAACAGGAAACAGCACAATATGAAAAAGTTTTGTAAAATGAGTCTACTTATCTTTGGATTTGTAACATCAATGATTATTGAAATGGAGACAGTTTCTAAACTGTAACTTATTTTCATAGGTTGTAACATTATGATTCATTACTTTTCTTAATTTTCATTATTTGAACAAAATATTCCTTAATTTCTGCTGTGTAAAACTCAGCTTACAATCTTGATTTACATACAAACAAGGCCTTACATCCTTAGGTATTTCCCAATCCATCATCATGGCCAGGCTTCGTGAACGAAGATTTAGGAAGGGCTCTACCCACATTTGTTACAAGCACGCTGGTGGCTAAAAAGCCAATATGAGATAGGCATGTCCGGTTGCAAAAGGCACAGCAGAAAGACTCCTTAGATGGTATATTCTGCAAGACACGATTCTTTCTGCGCTGTCTTTTCTCCTCGAGAGTGATCCTGTGTGTGTTCTCAAAGGAGACAGCTGCGTTATAGATGGTGTGTCTCCAGACCTCCTGATTGGAGGCCTGAGTAGACCAGTTATGGTGATCAATATGGCCAAGGTTGAGATGTTGTTTCAGGGAGTCCTTGTATTCCCAATCCATACAGGCATGAAATTAACCCTATCTCCTGATAAAACCTGGGCCCCTCCAATAGCACAGTGGGAACATGGAGACACGTTTTTCTGCCTCTAGTTGATTCTACCAAAACTTTTGGCAGATAATGTAAATAGATGGGTAGTGAGGCCTCTAGGTTTGGGAGCTTGGTGGGTTGATGAGGGAGAAGTAGGGATGATTTGCCTTTTACATGGAAGCAGGCACTGATTAAGTGATTAAAAGTAACAGCAGATGGTTTTGTGTTGAATTTCTGGAATGGAATGTGTCTGAAGGGTGATGAAGATGTTTGATGCTGGATGATGAGGAAGTTTGGCCGAGACATTGCTGAGGTGTCACTGTCAAGGATGTTAATGAAATGTAACCACAGTCACTGTAATCCAAAAGGATTTTGACAAAATCTTTGTAAGGTTATTGTGCTCTGAATGGTGTTAAAATACAGAATTTGTGTAAATGTAAATGAACTGATGTTTAGTTATTGGAATGAGATAATGCAGATGTATTGTGGGATATATATAATTGAATGTGTAATCTAGATGATTTGAGTTATAAAAGATGGTGCTTTGGCCATCTGTCAGTGATTATCTTTTACCAGGCTAAGGAAATTGTGGATATGAAAAGAAATAACAATTTATTAGCAAGTTTTGGATTGTATGAATGTGTCTTGATTTTTGTAATAAAGAATGTTAAGTCTACCTCTTAATTTCTACTAAAGTAAACATGTGACTTTCAGTAATGATTTTATTTTGAGCAGAATCAATCTTAAGAAAAGCAAGGGTGGTAATTAAACCTTATCTAATCTCAATTTAAGATAGTGGTCAACTGACTAATAATATGATCATGGATCACTGCCTCACTAAGGAATTCCTTCCCATTGAAGCAAAATCACAGGGCATATGCAGCTGGAGGCAGTTTTCCAGAAATTTATCCCAGGTAGCCTTGAGAAAAACAGTAGAAGCTGTAGCGAGGAAAAACAACAGGCCAACAAGTGGGTAGATTTCCCTAATTTTTTATCATCAAGGGTAACGAAATTCCTGGCAAAGGGAAGAGAAGGGCTACCAACCTCACACCCTCACATTACATCAAGGTGATTCCCTGAAACAAAGCCACTCTTCCCTGCTCAAAAAAGCTTTCTCCTCCACATAATTTCATTAAGAACTGAAACAGTTCTGGAGCAAATTCATTTTGTGGTGTAGAACTATTGAAGTCAAGGGTAATAACAGCAAAGCTAAATTTAGAGAGGTACACAGGTAAGAAGAGAACAAAGAGGGTTTTTACTGGGATTAATGATCTGTGGGAAAGATGAGTGAAACAAAGTTTAGAGAATTTTTTTCTTTCTGAATCAAAATAGTTTTGGGATTATCTCTGAGTCATAAATTCCTACTAACCATATAAAAAAAAAAATCACTTTTGACTGAAAGACAGCTTTCCATTACATTCCCAGAGCCTTGCCTCAGAAATGCTCATCTAAACGTGCTCAGAACTGCTCATCAACCTCATGCTAGAAAAAGCACACTATTTATTCACCTTTTATTACAGAAAACCAAAAAATATATGAAATATATGAGCCAGCTATGGTACAAGATTTATAAATTCTGCTCTTTTCTCCTGGCAAAGGCACGACATGATATGTAGTTAATTGTTCCTTGAATTAGCATGTTTTATAATCACTTTGGTAAGGGAAACTCTCCGATAACCTACAACTATTGCAGTTCCATGCTGCTGTCCCATCAGCACTCCCAGAAGGGCTAGGACAGGCCCCAAATCCTAGGAATGCTGACTATGTTCTGACTACAGCATCCTTGCTCTCCTCAGAGTATGTGTTGAACCGCATTATGGCAGTGTGGCATATCAACACTAGAAATGAGGTTTAACTGGAGTACACATGGGTCTACTGAATGAGCTTAACTGAAGCTAATTCTGACACCAAGAGCCATAACCCTCCAAACACAGCAGTTAGACGGTGTCTTGCTTGCTGTGCTTGAAGACTGAAGCCACATGCCTTTTTTTTTTCTCTTGTTGTAGGCTTAAACTCCCTAGTTGATTCAGTCCTTTCCTATAAATCAGCTTTTTTGAGATTTGTCATCACTTGTATTGCTTCCCTGTATATTCTTTTCAATTGATCCTACATTGCTTTTACTACAAAGGCAGTGCCAAAAAGTAGATACAAAATTCAGTGCAAGACTTTATCAGCTGTTTGGAGCAAAAGGATAAAAACAATCATCTTTCAAGTCTTCAAACCCCAATTTAGACTTGTCTTTCTCATGAAACCATGTCAAAGTTGAATAACATACCTGTCACAGTCACTGCAACCCCTGTGAGAGCTCGGGAGAGCTACCTCCGGTCTGTCTTCACCTTGTCAGCAGCATGTGTGGTTTTAATCCCACCTTGTCAGGATTGTGTTCATGTTCAGTCCTGTGCTGCAGTGAATTTAGTCTGGCTTTGTGTCAGCTGCAAATGTAACAACCATATCCTCTGTTCCACCTCTTTGGGGTGTCTGGGAGCAAACCAAAAAGTGTTCAGCCTAAGATGAACCTTTTCTTCCTCTGACAAATACCCATTAGTGCGACTATTGGGACAACGTACTCAATGACAGCTACTCTTGGAGCAGTTTTTCTCTTATACCTACTTGTGGTAGTTTCGGTCTGGTAACATTTCCCTTGTTTGTTTGTAAGATTGCCACAGATGACAGTGCCAGAAGACTCTCTGAGTAATAATTACGTGACAAGTGGTGTCTCTTGTCTCTTCCTAGATCTGGTCACCCTGCTGTAGAAGGAAACACGACTTGCCAGATATATTTGCTCTTGTCAAATGCATATTAACCTCTACTCATTTTGAAGCTGTTTTCTAGGTGCTTGCTGGTTTATTTTACATTAAAAGGCACATAAAAACTGACAATGATGACTGTTATTCTAAAAGAATTATGTGATTCATTTTCCAAAAACTACTAAATTCTTTCTCCACCTTTATATGCAGTATAAAACACACACACAAGACCCAAAAAAACAACCCACATAATTTCAGAGCAAATGAAAGAGGAAATAGATATCCTATGTGATGTTTGGTTCAAAACTAAGACACCTAAATGCCCACATGTAAGTGAGTAATGCCTAAGCATCAGTATCTAGTGCCTTTTGAGAAACCCCAGGGTGTAAGAGATATCTTCAGGGCCTGGCAGATATGCCATGGGATCTATAGGAGACACGGCTTCTCCAGAGCAGCAGGCAAGGTACTGTAGACACATGAAATGGCCCAAATTTAACAAATGGGCCATTTCATTGGTTGACCTAAATTAATTGACCTTAATTTTGTAATTTAAATCTCTAATGGAAACTGCTCATTCAGTTTTATGCTACTACTGAACTTTGATCCCCTGATTTTGGTAGGCCCTCTTGGGCATATCATCTTAAGGCTTAGGCTAAAAAAAAAAAAAAAAGCCCTTTTTTTTAGTATATTTCTACCCTTTTAGAATACAGTTATTTTTACATTTAACGGGAAGGAGAAGGAGTATCTTTTCCCTTTGCTATATCCTCCTTGGAGCAGATTATCAGTATCTCTATTTAACTGCCTTTGCTACAGTAATTACAGTGAGTCAGAAGCCATTCCCAGCACTGCTACTTGCCTTTGAATTACTGGTGCTCTCTCAAGTTTTGAAAAAAGTCAGAAAGCAAAGAAAAGGGATTCACATACTGGTCTGAGTTTAGAAAAGTCCTTAGGTGATACAACAATTTGCTAGTTTAATCTGGAAGCAAAGAGAACATGTGAAAAAAATTCTCATACCATTGAGAATTAGGATAGCACTATGATGCAAATGGGGAATCTTAGAATCAGAAAAGAATATGCATAAGGAAAATGAAAGAGTTAGCTGAAGTTACTTTTACCTGCACAGAAGAAGCTAATAGGCACCTTTTATCACACTTAAAGACATATACAGCAGAAGGTACGAATTCCTCCAGTGTCATGTGACTTATTCCTTTAAAGGCAGATCTCCCTCTTACTGCAGTGGCTGGAGATGCACAGAGGATTGCTTCTGCCTCCGTGCTGCTCCCCTCTACACGAGTTGCAAAGGTGTAGATGGATTTGCATTCGCTGGGGGACCAAGTGTTCTGCCTGAGAAAAGCAAAAGTGTCCTTTCCACATCCCTAACGGAGCCCGCATATGTGCTCAGGATGCAGCTGCCAGATCCCTGTCTGTCTGTCTGTCCCATCTGCTTACAGCCTGGATAACCCTGGGGGGAGACGCTTCTTCTGCAGCAGGCCCTTTGGCTCTGCAGCAGCAGCACTGCCAGAGTGTCAGTCCCAGCCCCAGGCTCCCACTCCAACAGCTCACACAGTTTGGGGCTTGTCTCCCACATCCCATACACGTGTGGGGATCAAAATTAACAATGCCAGCATGTTGCTTTCAGCATTAGCAGGGAGACCATCTGTGTGACAAAGACCCATTACACACATAATTATGTTCTCTTTTAGGTATGTCCACTTTGGCAAATGCCTAGTTTTTAAGCTGGCCATATATAAGCCAGTTGTGGTCTGGAAACTGTAGAACTATGTTAACACTGGACTTTCCCAAGTTAATGTATAATGTTAGGAGAAAAAGTGGAAGAAGTGAATTGCTTTTGCTTTGTTGCAACATAACTCCCATGCTTGTAGAGCCATACCCTTTCCAGCTGAGGCAGGTTTACAGGCAGCATTCACAGAGTGTGGGTCTTTATCCATATGTGCATCCACGCTCCACTCAATTAACATCCCATCCATCAACGTAAGTGAAACACAAGCTAAGTCTTCATAAAATGGATTTGAAGCAAGAACATTTTTTTAAGTGCCCTGGCAACCAGACTTAACAACTTTTTCCAAATATACTGCTTTTAAAAAAGCCACAAATTTGTAGACTCACATTTTTTCCAGAGTTATATATCAATGAATTCAGTCCAACTTCCCATCTGTTTTGGAGATTTATTTTGTGTGTGTGTGTTTAAAAAAAAAAAAAAAAAGAAAATGCTAAAGAAAAATGCTTCCAAAAGTTCAAAAATTACTCAATGTTTGCTTGAGGATCAATACTAAATATCAAACACTGGAAAGGCATCTGTATGCCATGATTCTTGATCAATAGCAACTAGAACACAATAAGCAATCTTAAATGTGTTCTGGAAACTAAGAATCTCACAATTTTCACTATGAAGCTGTTTAAATTACAGAAGGCTCCTCTTTTTTTTTTTTTTTTCAGTGTCTCCAGGCCAGATGGAGGTGGTTTTAAAGATTTCTGTAGATGGAGGGGTTTTTATATTGAAATTTTTCCAGCAACTGATGTAACAGAATTAAGGTTTTGAAAAATCAATCTTACTTTAATTGCATTTTTAATTAGTCTGGTTTCAACTCCATATGAAAGTACACAATCCAAGATTTGGACAATCAAAAATTTCCTTTTTGAGAGATAGGTATACCTGGGGAAAAAAAAAAAAGATTGAAAATTTCTTACAAAAATAATGGGTTTAGAACTTGGCATTATACATATGATTGCTTGGGAAAATAAAATAAACTTTTCGGGGAGGGATTATCTTTTATCCTCTCCTGTTTAAATCATCAGATAATTGAATAAAGAGAGGAGCACTTTGCTCTGCTTGTCATATTCTCGGGTTTAATCTCAGCTATAAAAGGCTAGTCCATTGTTAAAATTGAAAAACCTCTACTGTGAAAGGGAAATATAATAACCTTTGCTGCATAGACACCAGGTGTTTTTTGCTAACAAGCACTGTTGATAGAGTGATGTTTAATCTTTGATGGTAATATCTAGGATGTATTGAATTGCAATAAAACCACTTTCCAGACACAGTATCTTCCAAGATTATAAAATCTATGGGCAAACCATATGATTCTGCACAATGGCGTTAAATGTTGCCTAGTAGTGGCAGGGAAATTTGGGTAATGTTGTAAGTTTGATCTCTTACGTGGGAAAAATTCAGAATGTTTAATAGCTTTATTAAGCAGCAAGATTTTGTTCCTGCATATCAGGTCAGCAATAAATTCTTACCTTACCGCTGTTATAAAGCTCAGTAATAGAAACCTGAAACCTGAGTTATATGACTCTCCCCTAGGAAGGCTCTGTGATTCACTTCTCTCGGTGCAGCACAATGACGGTAGGAAACACCAGATTACATAAAAAAGTGAGGAAGAATTGTGATCCAAACTCTACTACACAGTTGCAATCTAATGTACCACTGTGGAAAAATACAATTTATTATCATGATCAAATTAGATTCTCACTGAAAGCAGAATTTGGGAGGCAAAAAATGTTGTTAATATACACTGAGCTGAATTAAAATCAGTCAAAAATACGGGAGCTGAAAATTAAAAGGAAGAGTGGAAGGAGAAAAAGGCTAGAGATAGAAGGTAGAGTGATATGTACCCATTTTCCTATTATATTCTTGATCAGGCATCTGACTTGTTTCATCATTTTAAAAGTCCTTTCTCAATCTAGGATAATTTTTAATCTTTATCCTGCAAGATAGGTCATGGCCTTAAATGTCTGTGGTTCAGTCTTATGCTCTAAAATACTCAGAAAATTCACCACCCTTCTTCACATGAAACCCCTAAGTAACAGAACCCCAGCAAGAAAAAAATTCTCATGTCCCTTAGGGCCTTTGTCTGGGATATCTTTGTGTTTCTGTAAGACCCAGCTCATTGTCACTACTGAAAAGTAAAATCCAGGTTTCAAACTAATCATGGCCACAAACTGGAATATAGGAAAAGTTGAGATAAAGGATTAATGTGACTCCAGCAATTTAACACAAGGCGGAAATTTGTCTCCGTGTTCCAAACCTTGAAACACACTTCATTTTCACCTCTAGGCAATAGTAAAGTATGCTACCAAATTCATGGGACGGGATTAAGCATGTTGTAGCTAGGGAATTTTTAAAATGAACTGGGATTAATCTTGCCTACCAATTAAATGCTAATCATTTGGCCTAAACTAGCACTTAGCTTCCTGCTATAGCCAAGGGAGAAGGACAGACACCTCTAAAGAATGATTACTTCAACTGCTACTGAATACCCACGGTAGGATGGATCACCTTTCATAAATGTCTGTAAGTCTCCACAGAATACAGAAGGGGTCTAGATGATTAACTGAACTCACAACTTTAAGTCAGTTTGAACTAGAGGAGATTAATTTCGCTGCTGGTGATTAAAATAAGGCATTTTGCACTGCTAATGCCTTATGAATTGTCCATACAAATGTCAAATGCACCTGCTTCTTTCCAGCCTTTATATTATAAATATATCCATTCTCTATTATAAATAGAGGAGTCTGGTATTTCAGCTAGTTAATTTTTTTCTTCCAGGTAGCATTATTTAAGTCTGGCATGGATAGTCTGAGTCAGCGGCTTTTCCTGCAGATGCTGATTCCTCCTAGAGAGAAAGAAATCTTAGGATGTTGCTGGCTGTGCCAGAGTATCATCACCCTTCTGTGGGCCTGATATTGCATTGTATCATGATCCCAAATATTATCTTTACATTTTGAAAATATGTAAAAAAGAGCATTTGGGCTAGAAAGGCTATTGCCTACCACGAATCACTGGCTTTTAAGTTATAATTGAAACCACACTGATGCCAATTACTCCAGGTGGGGTGAGTCTGTAACACATCTTCAGTGGTTCTGGAGCTGCAGAGAGTCAAACAGTAGAAGTTTTAGGATGGCCCAAGTAATATTATAGTACCTTGAGGACCAGTTCAGCCCAGTTACAAGGCATGATGGCAGATGTCACGTGCTTTTCATTCTCTGCCTCTCATCAATTTCCCCAGGCTGGAGATAGGGAAATGGGTGATGTGGCTTTTCTAGATTCCTTATTCTTTTTGAAATTATGGCTGTTTTCAGGGAGCCTGAAAAGCTAGCTTTTTTGAAGTAGGTGTTGATAATTTCCATTAGCAGCAGACAGTAGTTTTTCCACCAGCTTTCAGCAGTCAGGGAGAGTACAAATCTGCTTTGTAGGAGGCAGCTCACATAATCCTAGAGGCTTCTAGAATTTCATTGTGTTTAATGGAGTTTCATTATGCTGGGACACTGAGGTGGTTAATGCCTACCAGACCAACTGAAAGTTTCCTACCCCTGTGAGTTCCTGTCACATTTAGTTTATTTCTTCTGAAAAGCAAGATGAGAGTTCTTTGCAACAGGCTGGTCTCAGGTTTAATTCAAGAATATTCAGTCTTTGCATGTCAGCTGTAACTGGCCTTTACTGAGGGCTGATCACACTTAAGGAGAAATTAAATGAAAATACAGAAAATTGATACAGGCAAAGATAAATAGACAGACAGGCAGACAGATAGATAGATTACATAGATAGATAGATAGATAGATAGATAGATAGATAGATAGATAGATAGATAAACAGACAGATGGACACATTCTCACACACAAAGACGGCCTTTACACAACCCCTTAACTAAAGCTGGATGGTGCACAGAATGTGCACAGAATGTGCATGGAATGTGCACAGAAAGGCATTGGTGTACATGTGAACAAGCAGAAGCTATGTTCACTCCCAGGAAAGGAAGAAGCCCCAAGGAACTGAGATCTCTGCATTTTGTGATGGGTTATCTAACAAGGCAAATCCAAGAGTGGCAAGACCTCTGTGTCCCTGCTTGAGGTGGTGCAGTGAATGTTTGAGGTTAAAGAGCTGGAGAGAGGCTGAAGAGCTGGGCTGGAAATCATGCTTCCCAGGACCACACAAAGCTGACTCTGCTGAGCCAAACATTGCTAGGGCAGAGGAAAGCCTTTCTGTGCCTGTTCATGTGGGCAGACTGGATCAGGAGTATTAACCCTGAAACAGGAGTATTAACCCTGCAACCTCCTCCCAGATTCCCTGAATGTCCTGCAGAAAGTGGCACAAAACAAGTGAAGCATCAGCATGAATGACCAGAGTCTGCATTCATTGTTTTTATATTTGCATCTAAAACCAAACCAAAACCAAATTAGGCTGGTACATTGTTGGGAAATCAGCACAAATTACAGGACTACCAATGAAAATGCCAGGATTTTGCCATATGCAAATGGTTGTCTTTGTGTGATTTGAGGAGACAACTAGCCTTCTAGATAATTTAGCTAACTATCATTTATCTTTATTACTGTATCAACTGTACTTACAGAATAAATTATTGACATCATAAGGAATTAAAACTACCCTTTTTGCTCCAAAGCTTTGTTAAGATTTCCTTGATCTTTTACACCTTTTTGCTATTTGGAAAGAATATTTTCTGCAAGTTCTAGGTCTTCAATTAAATGACTATGAAACAATCCTTCATTCTTCGACTGAAACACACCACAGGGCACAAGGAAGTAAAAAAATCTGTCTTGTGCTCAGGACCAAGAAGCATTTCTCTCTAAAGCATATCAAAAGTAAATCTAGCTACTGTCAACAGTGGCTGCCCTTAATTGTTACCCCATGGCTCTCCCCAGCTTTGGTTGGGTTTTCTAATAACTGTGTAGTAAATCTGCCATAATTTTCTCTTCTAATTCTTAGCTACTTTTCATCTTACAATGTGCCTAGGAGTATATCATGGATCTTTTTTTCACCACCAGATGAAAGGCAGATGGGAATAATTCTTTTTGTTAGTTCCCACTCTACTCATATCTCTCTTCCTCCTTAAAATGTGTCACCACAGGCACTTTTGTTCTCCACAGACATTTTTTTCTTCATCTTTCTGCTGTCTTTTTGCTCTGTAATCTCATATGACTTCCTTTTCCAGGAAGTTTTTAAGTATTCACTTTTTTTTTCTTCACCAAATAGCCTTTTTTTACCGTGGCTTCTCATGCTGGAGCTCCCCACTTACAACCACTGTCCCAACCCCATACAGAGACTGTGGGCACAGACCTGAGCAGGCAGAAGCTTTCAATTTCTTTCTGAATCATCCCTTCCACAGCAGGAAGAGTAGGGTCACAGCAGGGTTTCAAAATCGTGGTCAAAAGTCTTCAGATGTTGCATCAGAGCCAGAAAGGATCTAGATGATAATCAGAAGTTTAGCAAGTTCCTAGCTTTAAAAACAGCTTGATACAATGGAAAGAAGAGGAGAAATAAGATATGAAATAGCACTTGCAGCATGAGAGAAGCAAATAAAAGGAGCTGATCATGGACCATAAGCAAAAGCACTATATAAGAGATGAAATCGCAAATAGTAAATGGGATACTAAGAGAAAAGAAAACCATGGTCTCTGCTTCCCTATCCTTGGTACTGCAGTAGGAGTTCAGGGCTTCAGGTACCTATGGGTTTAGAAAGCCTTTATGTATGCAAGTGCTGGAAAACAGATGCTTTGACGGTTCCTGCATTCCTCCTGGTAATTGTCTGTGGTAACACATTGCCTGGTGAACTCAGCTGAAATATTAAAAGCCTCCAGCTGCAGACAAGCTGACCCAAAAATGAATACATTCTTAGTTGGTGGAAAAATCCCTTTCAAGTGAGACTGGATTGCTTAGAGTTCTTTAAAAATTGCATGAGAACTTTTTTTTCTTCTCACGTCTGTATGGGGCATTAACTGGAAGCTCTCATTAACTGAACAATAAAACATTTAATATGCAAAAATGTACCTTATAATATCACTCAATTTTAGCAAAAAAAAAAAAAAGACTGCTGCACCAAAGGTAATTAGTTGTTGTAACCTGTTGTTGTCTGATCTTTCATTATAGCTAGCAAATATTTTTATTTATCCTTGGACACAGTGACACCACAGAAGACTTGAGCTCCATTTTCTTAGACAATGTGCAAGTTTAGGATAAGAAATGAGCTAATAGATGCCCAAAGAAATGTGTGTGTCTGTGTTTGCATTATTTGTAAGCATGTCGGTATTTCCCATTGTCTGCAATTTATGCATGGGTGCTTCCATATGTAGTAACTCCTTGCCCATTCAAACATCCTGCAAAGGATGACTGGATGGCAGCACACTAATCTAGAATATCAGTCACTTGTTCCAGTTTTGTAGCAAATGCCTGCAAACTTGCTGAGAGTGCACTCCCTCCCAACATTCAGACCATTAAGGAGGATACTAAACAGGCAAGTGCACTAATTCCCTGTGACCAGCCTCCAGCTGGACTTTGCGCTGCCGGTCACAACCATCTGAGTCTGACATTTCAGACAGTTTTTAATCCACCTCACTGTTCATTTATATAGTTCATATATTTTTTGCTGTCCTCTTGGCATGTCCCTATCTCCATGCATATGTTTGAGCAGGGCCTCCATGGCCCCAGTTTGTTGATTGCAAAGTCTATCTTGTGCTCATCACTCTGCAATTATTTGCTCACCATCCCAGTCTACCATTTCCCCTCTTTTTCATCATCCCTGAGGCCACGCAGCCCAACTCCTTTCCCTGCTGACATAGAGCCTTACTTCATGCACACAGGCTGCATGTGAGGACCTCCTCTGCTCTGGCCCGGAGGGAGGCACTGAGCACCCTTTAGTGCTCTGGACCTCCATCCTCCTGTGGGAGCTCACTCTCGGTCAAGGCTTCTCCTGTGCCTGTGCCAGGCAAGTTGATCCCATGCGTGTTGGCATTCTTTTGGCATGTCACCACTGTTGCCAAGCACATGTACAGCAAATACACTCTTAAGCAGTCTTCTGCACCACCTTCTGCACCAAGTGCTGAGCCTTTTGGCTGCCTTTGCTAGCTGGACATGTCCTTCACAGTTTGTTCATTCTTCATTCAGATCATCTGACAAACTCCTCTCCATAAAAATTCTGAAGTTTTTATGGCACACCATCATATATTTTATGTATGCTTACAGACAAATGGACTCAAGCTAACCTGTTGAAACACTGCTCACAGTCTTGTCCTTGCACTTTTGCCTTATACATAATGTATAAAGAACAGGTTAATAATGTAGTTATATTGAAGATACTTTTGTATATAAATAAATGATTAAATAAATGAGAACTCATGCATGCACATGCACACGCGTGTGCCGTGCACGTGAGTAAGCATCCTATAAGGCATTCAGCGTGGGACCCATGGTGATGTGACAGGTGTTGCCACAGTGCCCGAAAGCCCAGAAGTCAAGTTTGCAAGGCTCATTTAGAGGCTTGAAGAGAGCTACACCTGCATGGAGACTCATTAGGCTTCCAGACAAGGCTTTGTCAGTGCCAGTGCCGTGGCATCAAAGACAGACCAGAGTGTCATTCCTGTCTGTCCTGGCATGAGTTTCTTTGCTTAGGGAGCTACTTCTGCAGCAGATGTCCTGGGAAAATGGCTTTTAGTGCCTGAAATACTTTCCTTCATTTGGACAACAAGAGTAGTGATTATATGGCTTCTACAGCAAATGGAAGGCTCTGGAATTATAGGTGTTACCTGATTGAGCAGCTGGCCAAGTTGCCACATCCAATGACAGCACCCTAGTCACTGGATCCTGGAGACATGGGGAGCCCTCATCACTTTTTCTGTAGAATTTGGGCTGGTGTAGAGCCGGGAAAGCCAAACTGGGGAGTTTGCTTGTAGCTTGTTTCTTGCTACGTGCTATAATGATGTATAAATGGTGTAATGATGAGACAGTGTTATCAATCCACCACTGAAATATTCCTGAAAACATTCTAGGAAATTCAAGTTACATTAAAATTCAGCAAATGTATTATTATTATTATTATTTTAAGACTTTTTCTGGAAGACTCCTTACTGATTTACAAATATAAGAAAAATACCTCATCTGTGTTTCCTGAGTTGTTCTGGGGAGAAAAAACCCTTAATTAGCATGAGAACAAAGGAAACAGATGCACAGTCACACCAGTGTTTTACAAAAATCTTACCTGTGAAGTTTATCTGTGGAGCATATATATACACCAAGTCTGACACAGAATTTGCGATTGTCTGTCATGTTTTCCAAAACAGGATGGGCGTTAATTACTGAATGGTATACCCAAGGGCTCTTTGTGCTCATTTTTTTTTCTACTTTGGGATTCTGAGATCTCCAGAGATGCACGTATCCTATCAGTGGTATTTCTGAAGCAAATTTATTACAGTACTTCTGCATTTTTAAAAATCATTGACAGGAAATAGTATCTCTGAGAGATACTACTGAACTGAAATTAAAGTCCAGTGCAATTAGTCATTTCCTTGTCTGTAAATGACTATTCCCTATACAGCCCTTTTTAAATTGTGTAGCCCAGCTCAGCTTTCTAATGACCTTAGAGCCTTTAAAAAATCTTAGTGACAGAGCTGAACAGTGAAGTCATAGAAATATACCTCAGCAGAAGAAAAAGTTTATTGACCTTTTAAATGTCCAGGAATGCAATACAACAATGCACAACTTAAATTATGTGAATCTTTACATATAACTAAACATACCCTAAATGTCCCTATTGAGAGTCTACATCAGAGTTCAAACCAGAACTTGTACGTGATACATTTATTGTCCGTCAGTAACATAATGTAACATACACTTTGGTCATGTAAGGGACCAACAGCTAGGGAATTAATTGTTAGAGTGGGAAAAGATTGTTTAGTCATGCTGCGATGGGCCTAATTTAAGAGTTTGAACTGTTAGGGAAGGAAACCATGTAAAATATTCTCAATTTTATTAGTTCAGTGAGACATTTTGGATTCACACCACAATTCTAAGCCTGATATGAAGCTCCCACTATGACTGGAACCAAGTGTTTACTATCCCTATAGTTCATTAAAACTCACACTTATTTTAATGGTCTTTCCTTCCACACATCCTTTAGCATATGCTGTCTCAAACTGACCATTTGTTTAGCACATAACCAGGTGGATTTTTATTTTTAGGCCAGCTGTTTTGAGGAATAAGGTTGTTGAGTGACATTCCTTGAATTTTCTTCAGGTTTGCTCAGCTTAGCAGCTGCCTTTGGCATCACTTCAACAGTTGTTGTCTGAGAAGCTCCATGGATTGGGATGAGATTTGGGTCTTACCCTATAACCACCTCTTCGATGTCATGTGCTGATAAAGCTTTCTTTCAGTTGCAAGCTCTGCGAGTGTCAGTGAGCCTCGGGGCTCTGTCCTGAGCCTTTCAGATCTTTCATTAAAATGAAATCTCCTTGAAGCATTGATTGTATCATATGGCTTTCATTATCATAAGCACACTGATGATATTCAGATTCGTGGTACATGTTAACCTTTCCTACTGGGGTCAGTAACAGTATCTCTGAGCATCTAACAGCTGTCTCCCTGTGGATGTATCATAATATTTAACATTAAACACAAGAAATAGGGGGCTCTGTTAATTGGAATTGGACAGTTTCTATTTTCTTTTGGTTTGCATTTCATGGAATCGGTTCAGTACTTTTAGGTGGAAATTTGAGTCTTGTTCCTGATAATAATTTTTCATTTAATTTTCCATTTCTATTTTTTATTCAACAAAAAATATGTCGTTACTTAACATCTCATAAATTTGCCTGTACTTAATCATTGCATCAATAAAAACATCCGTCTGTATGTGTTGTGGTTTTGCCTTTATTCAAAAACATATTTCTCATGTCAACATATGCATACTCTTCTGCTCATAGCATCTCTCCTTACACTGGCAGCATGTCTCCTTATACAGAATCTGCCAAGACCAGTAGGAAGCATGTGCTTAGTGACAATGTATATGAGCTTATGTACAGGGCCCTTGTCTTCTAGGCTGGAACACATTAGGCCATCTTGGAGTATGGGCAAAGGAGCCTGAGACAAACGTTTTTGTAATTTAACTTAATTGTCTCTCGTGGGCATGAAAAAAGAGCATGTGGTCTGCTCCTGCTTCTCAGTAGGGGCTTTTGCTCACAAGCAGGCTATTAAATAAAACAGCACAGTCATTCTCCAATGGTCCTTGAAGTGATTAGAGAAATACCATTTTATCCAAGCAGCAGCTCCTCTCATGAGTGACAGCAATGGGGCAAGTAAGAAGTTTCTCCTCAAACAGATTAATAGATAGAATATGCATGTATCAAGCTGTATGAAAGGTTGCAGAAAAAAAGGTATTCAGTTTCTTATTTGGTGGCCACTGAGAGGTGACAGAGATGTTTCATTTTCTACTTGTGCTCACTTTTACATAGGTGCCTGTTGGTCTGCAAGAATTAAAATGTGGTCTTCATCTGGGCAAATGCCAGCTTGCACTTTTTTTCATTTTAAAACAAGCAGCAACAGAAATATAAACTTCTGCTTGTAATGAAAAATAAATCAACAAATTACAGAGTCTTCAAAGACTTGAATGTCTGTATATAATCAGGTATAATGGTAAGTATCAGGTAAATAGTGTGTTAATTTTTTGGTATTGCATGCCTTGGGTTTCCTTTGCAATGGTAAGACATGAGAGAGACACTAGAAGGAAATCTGTCTCATGGTAATGGCTAGTCCTTTGGTCAATATTGTGCTCCTCTGCACATGCTCTAAAAAAAGTGCTCAGCTTTCAACTCCATGTTGTTCCTCTCCAAGTAGCTTCTCAACAAGGAATAAGGGAAAACATAAAACCTGGATATGTTCTAAGAGCACCATTCTTACACAGGCAAAATGCTAACCTCAAGCTATGCAAGTCTCATAACAGTGTCTGGGGAATCATGTCAGAAATGCACGACAAAAATCAGTGCTTGAATTGTTCTCCAAAAGTTTAGCTTGTGCCAGTTTTGAGTGCCTTGGGTCTACCACACCACACTGTCAGGCTCTGTCCTGCCCACTGGCATCCATAGCTTCCACAGAGGTGACCCTCTGCCTGTTTAGCCTGAGGACAGAGGGTGGTACCCACCAGTGCTACCGAACAGAAGGTGGGCTGTTAGTGAGGAATATCCCTGGGGAGCTTTGGTCATGTAGATCAGCTTCTCCTTCCAGAGACAGTGGACACCTCTGTGTGCTCAGCTCTGCAGCCAAGCACCTTCACCCAGCGCGTAAGGCAGGCCATTGCTTTCTCAAATAAAAAAAATAAATAATGGCCAGTCTTCGCGAGCGAAGATTTTGGGAAAGGTCATTAACCCTTCCAGCCTGCGCAGTGGATTTTTAGGTGAGACACAGCGTGCGCTGAACTGAGCCCACCCTTTAGTCCTGAGGTTCATCTGCCGGGGCCGAGCAAAGCTTGGACAGTGGCAGTGAGGTCCCCAGGATGTAGGTTTGTTTAGAGTGACCTTCTCTTAGGTGGATTGCCTTCCACGGCTGATGAGCTCCACCTGCCCAGGGGGCCGGGAATTGAACCCGGGTCGCAGCGGTGAGAGTCAGACACTCTAACCACTAGACCACCAGAGGCCCCACAAATAAACTTGGGGTAATTGCAGTGCTGGGGATTTTCCACTTCACATACATCCATTTTGCTAAAAATCTGAGAACAAGGGTTCTCTGCTTGATTTGAACCTCGGTGTGCAACTGAAGTGCCCCAGCTCCCATGTTACTCAGAGGCAGACATCTCCCATTACAGTTCGGCATTTATTATAAGCAGTCATTATCCCATGAAGCAGTACAATAAAAGTGTCTTGCTACCAGGCAGTGATAAGTCTTAGTTTTTATGCCTTTCTCCGCTCAGTGAACAGGAAATAATTCTGACATTTAGAATCAAGACAAAAAGCATTAAAAATAAGTATTCTACATTATTTCAGTGAGAAATGTTTTGCTTTTTTTATATTTATACTTGGGAATCAAAATGTTTTGCTTTTTTTATATTTATACTGGGAATCAAAAGAAGCTAAGACAGGATTCCCTGTTCAACAAAATACTTTATGGATGAGAACGGAAGAGAAAATTGGGGGGAAAAAATTCTATCGTAATACGGTCTTATTTAGTCAGAAATAAGTTTGGTTTCTCCACTGCAGAGTTGGCAAATGGCACCATGAATCTTCATCTGAAAAAGGCAGCTTAAATACAACCTGCAATTGGAATCATGGTCATTATAAGCTGAAGGAAGAGAATCAGACATATTTTTAACAATGCTGCAGAGAAAAATGAGTTTTAACAAGCCCAATACTTTTTATGGGAGCAGGAGAAAGATTTGGGAGATTTGTGTGGGAAGTTTGGTTGACAGTTAGTTGAAGGAACAGGTAATGACAATGGGTTTTTTGTAGCATTTCTTAAAGCATTATTAGCAGCAATCTGGAGAAAAATAAAAGAACAAAGAAAAACTTCCAGCACTGGCTCTGAATATAGTAAGCACAGGAAAAGTTTCTCTGAATTTAAATGCCTATACCTCATGCAGTTAAATCATTTGCAAACATTTTTAATATCTGATATAGCTGTATTTTTCCCTTGCTTTTTGGACTAAATTTTTCTTCCCTCACAGAAATCTTAAAAGAATTTATGCATGTTTGGCAGGTAGAAAGACCATAACAAGACATAATAAAAATAGTTACAGCAAATGAATCTATGACTACAGATTTTGAAATAAAAAAGTATAAACAACTCTTCCCATTTGTTTGCTTTTCTTATGCACATTTCACTGAAGAAGGCATAACTAGCACCTCAGTGCTGGACACATCATTATCTTGAATCCTATCTGGACTTTTTCTGCTTAGACTATGCTTACAAATAATTTCTAGGGCAGTTTTCTTTGTCACGATATTTAACTCTCTTTCACTGAACTCCTATAAATTATTTATACATTTCTTCCTTTCTAAGTTCATTCCTTGTAGGAAATACCCAATAAGAGCAGGAGCAAACAGGAACTATCTGGAAATAAATGTATCTCCAAACTCTCCCTGAAACAGAGTTTTTCGAAGACGTTTGTTGAGAAAGTTCTTAAAGGACAGCTGTAGAATTTCCTAATCCCAGTCCCCTTTCTAATTATGACCAATAAAGCTTTTAAGAAGATAAGCAGAACACTAGAATATAAGTAAAAGAATATAAATGTACAGACTCAAATATACTATTCCATTCTGTGAAAGAACTGTCTCTGTCAAACACGAGTTATACATCCTTTACTTTCCACATTAACTATGTACAGCTACCCTATCTGCTCCAAACACAAGTGGTTTTGGACAACAATCTGATTGATAGAGGAAGTAAACCTACTCATGCACTTATTTCTCTTGCCAGGGCTGTACTGCATGCCTCAACGCTTAGTGCTAATAAACATGGTTCTTACAGGGTTGTGAAGGGTACTCCAGCACAAGACCCTTGTAGCGAACTGCCAAAGACAGGGCAGCTTTCTTCTTTTCATTTTTACTACCTCCATTGTATGGCAATGCATCACTGGCAGATGTATAACCTTGAGCATCACAGTAAACTTAGAAAGTAAACTGAAACGAATTCTGATCACGCGAATATGATGTGATCTAAAATTTCATTCTCACCATTCCCATTACAACAAATTTTCGCTAAAGAGAACAATGTCTGGCCTAGACTGTGATTCATATCTCAAACTTTTCACACTTCTTTGCTTCTGACAATATTTTCTATAGATTTTTTTTTTTCCTCCAGCAAAGTTTTATAGAGTAATACTTGCCACTTTACTAGAGCTAAATTAGAAAAAGAAATCTGAAGTATATGGTCTAAAACATTACATATATAAAAAAATGTCAAGTTAGAAAAATAATAGGCTAACCCTGAAGAGATTTTATTTCTATAAAAATAGGCACATTAGAGCATTTAAATTCAAGTAAAACCCAAGGTATTTAGGGCTAGTTTGGCCATTCTCATAAGACTGACAAATCTTGCATAAGGGAACTATAAACTTGTTAAAGAAATGAAGGAATAACTGAGGCCTAATTTATTTTATTTGACTTGACTACATAAATGAGAACTACATTTTCCCACTTTTTTTTTAATAGTTGTAGCTCAAAGCTACCTTTCTTTGCTCATGTAAAGTATCTTGAATTGGATACATTCCTTTAGCATCTTTGGTCTAGGCATCCTAAAAGTACACAGAATTCAAAAATAATATAACATGCAACAGAAGGGGGGGGGGGGGGGAAGTTAAAAAGAAGTGCACATTTTGTGTACATTCCTGGACCATTCAAAAAATCCTCATATCAGGGCAACAGATGATGTAGGGTCAATATCAGTGAAGACCTAAAGCATATGAAAGTTGTGTAAGGTGTAGCATATACGAGATTCTTGGCTTTCAGACCATAATCTGAAATGTAGAGTGAGGACTCAGAGTCTCTTCTGAGTGGATTGGTCAAGCAAGAGATTTCAGAGGAGCTTTCTACAGAGATGTGTACTGAGCGAAGAGATGTTCTGATTCGTCAGTAGGAAAGCAGAGTATTCTCCTCCAGTATAACGAAAATAGGGATTTATTTACACAACAAGTCTTTGTGAAGCTTATTTTGACTGCATGTCCATTCAAGCAGCACCATAGAGGGCACAGCCCACTGAGCAGCAGAGCCTGGAAGCAGGACTGGTGAGAGCATTCCTCAGCAGACACAGCACCCACTGTGCCCCTGCAAAGCACCTGGACAGGAGTGAGTGTGTGGTTCCTGCACTGCATAAGGATTAGACATACTCACATCTACATAGGTGTAGTTTGTTGTGTACCGATGTTTATGACGCCCATGTATCCAACTGGAACAGATCAACACATTTTGAATTCTGCACTGTCTTGGACACTGTATATGTTTTAAATGTGTTTGAAGATGTTTAATGAACCCTTGCAAACACCAGTCTTTTGCCGTGTGCACATAATGCCTTGGAGATGCAATGTTGTCTTGACATTGTTCAGCCACTCCTTAAGGACATTATATCCTATCCTTTCTTTTTTCAGTTACACTAATTTTTGTTCACAATACTTTTGTTTTCCAGCTTCTTTTAACTAAAGGCTTGTGATTTAAGGGAATGACTTTGTTTGTTTGCTTTTTCCTGATAATTTCCAAGTGTTTTGTTGATTTGTTCTGTGATACAGGAATTCCATCTGTTCCTTACTATACCTTGGCTCTGCTTTATTTACCATCTGTATCACATTTTGTTTCAGAGGGTTTGAATTAGTACCTTTTGTTTGCTATACCACCTATTTATCGTAATTTCTGCATTTGCAGATTCTCTCTTCCACTTGTCTGAGTTACTTGTTGCAATAACTAACAAGTAATTCATCAAAATTAGGCACTTGTCTATAGACTTCAGTGTACCTCTAAACTCATATTTGAAACTCCTTGCAAAAAGGTGTTTGCAACGTTAATAGAATTACAAGATAATGGGTCTTGGAAAGATGACAATCAATAAAGACACTTAGGGTAACATAATATGTAGGTATGATAAACATAAAGAGCCTTGGAAAGAATATAAACTTCCATTTATTTATTGTAAAATAATACAGACGAGTTGTTATTCAAGTTATGGCCAGAAATCCAGTAGTTCTCTGAAAATTGAGAATAGCACTCAGAAGTACTAGGTCATTAGCAGGACATTTTATTTATCTTCAGTAAATATCTGTGTTTAAAGGCAAGACCTCTGCTTGGCTTTTGCCCAGAAAATATTAAAAGTATCTCAGTGCAGAAGAGAAGTTAGACTCTGATGGTCAGCCAGCTGTTGTAAGATGTGGTTTTTATCACTTGGATGAAGTTTGTGAATCATAAGAAGCACCAGCTGGGAAGAGTTCTTTAGTAATGGATCACTCTGTATGGAACAAAATGTATAAGAAGTATTTTGCCCCTATTATCCTATTGCATTATCCTATTTAGAAGATAAGCATCCCCTCTGACAGCCAACAGCTTTTTTGTTGAAATAGCAGTAGGAAACCCTTACAGAGCTTACCAAAATCTGGAGTCAACAGACGTGGTTTTTACCTATCTCTGTGCATCTGTCTTTAAACATAATAATTATTTTTTAATTCCTGCAATTTTTTACATTAAAATTTTCTCTTGTTAAATGACTGGCTAAACATTTAACTGGCTAAACATGAGAAAATTTGTTCTCCAAAGGAGCATTTCTATCCATTTTTGTCATGTTCAGAACCCCAAAAATGACTGGACAGCAATAAACTCTGAGATACAGGGAGTCAGTTTTGTTCTGCAGAGTAGCTGCCTAGAGAAAACATTTCTGCTGACTGAAATACATCTGGTATGCAAGAAAGATTCCTCTATGATGGAAATTTTCTTGAAATCATAAAATTAGCATTTGAAGTTCCTCCATCAATCCTTGGAGTTATAAAGAATGTAAAACTTACCTTTTAAAAGTAATTTGGCTGGTTAAACTCAGAAATATTATCAGTAAAAGATGAACAAGTACTGACTGAAATTGCGTATTAAAGGACGTGAGGTGGTTGACTGAGGGTAAGACACAAAAATGGCATTCAAGCCTTTAGAATGCTTCGGAGTAGTTATCTTTTCTCCGTTCTAGTGCATTTATTTCACTCAGTGTGTTTGTTCTCATCAGCAATGCACCAGTTTTATCATATTAAGCTCTTAGATACAGGTTAATAGATTTCATAATACAAAGTGTGAATTGGTAGTAGTGGCTCATGCTCCAGTCTTTGTGCAGCTGTTCTGAGCTTGAAACAAACCCAAAAGAAAACAAACTCCACCAAAACAAAGAACCAAACCCTAAAAACGTTTCATGAACTGTATTAAACAGTCTGGTTCCCCAATGGATTTCAGTCTATTCATTCAAGAGATTGAGCAGATGAGCTTAGGAAAAGATAGTAATGGGAATATCTGCAGCCAATATTGCTGCCAGAGACTTCATACTGTGGAACCACAGGTCCTATATGTTCCTGAGGGCAGAATATATAATATACATACTCCAGATTATTATGTCCCTTAGTGAATGCTTTAAGTCTTCTCCTTATACTTTCTTCAGCACTCTTGCTGCTTTAGGAAATAGTACCCTCAATAATTAAGCTCTTAGATTTTGTGTTATCCAGTTTATGAAATCATATTCACTACCTCATTGACCTAGTCTGTCAGTGGACCAATATTGACAATTTAATGTATCTGAACCACATGGTTTCAGAATGACGTAAGGAATTTTACATTTTAATTTTTTCAAACTTCATGTTTCTACCATCTCACCACTGAATATTAACTTCATGTCCAAAAGCTCATTTAGAAGTTTATCTCTCTTCTGTACAGTCTATTGGTACTAAATATATTATTCTTTATTTCAGGGATTTCTCAAAGGCATTTCACTGTGCATATTGCTAATGCAGTAAAGACTGAACATTTGAATTTTTATACATGAATGTTATTTGTATGGTCTACATTAAAATAACTTGCTCTTGCTAACACACTACTGGTATAGTCACCCAGAATCCAGTCTGCTTTCAGCAATTTTTAATTCACATTTAAGCTGCCTAGTGAATTCCTATTAACTCTGACTGTTGAGATAATAATCTCCATTTCAGACATGCATAAATAGCTGAGCCATGTACAGGAAAAAACCCCCATCAAAATAACTGAAAAAAAGAAGCTGGTAGATGTGTTGCTTATACAGAAACATAATATATAAATCCCCAAATATTCAGATAAGTTTGAAGAAGTTTGCTTACATGTTGAACTTCATCATTATATCTTGTTTTCTTTCCCTTTAATAAGGCATAAAGCCTCCTTTTTTCCTTCTAACTCTTTACTGTGGACAGATTTTATCAGTAGAAACCCAATACAACCATTCCTGTCAATTTACAAGAAATTCTTTTCTTCCTTCCTTCCCTCTGTTGGTTTTTTATTTTAGTTTTTATTTTCATATAAACTGTTTAGAAAGACTACTGTGATTAGATGGCTCCTTGTATCAGTTGGCAATGCTTTCCCAGAGTGACAGGCTAATTTCCTCCTTTTCTCCTCATAGCCTTGCATCCTGCTAGTGCTGCTGTGGGAACTGGGGAGTTCACTAATATTAGCATTCTGAAGAGGTTTACCTAGGTCTTCATTTATATGCATGGGCAAGTAAGAAGCAGAGGGATAAAACTGAAATGCATGGGATATGGAGGTGGGGCTTTACTATTTCAGGTGTTGGAAATCCAACCTTCAGGGACAAAAATGTAGCATTTGGGGCTCTAACACACTTACACTTACAATATTTTCCAAAACGTAAAGAATTACATAATGGCAATGTTTTCAAAAGCATGAGTGTAAAAACAATCTAGAGGCTATTTTTATAAGAGGAATGAAATCACCCCTTCTGAGGGAAAATCTGAAATAGGACACAGCAGTCTGACAAGCAGGCATACTGCAGCTATTCCTCCTGGCATCACACAATTTAGTTCAGTTTCTTTTTTCACATCAGAATGTCAAACTGCAAGATTTCAGAACTGAGGAACAACTCATAGAGAGGAAGGGATATGACTGAGCACAAGATCACAGCTGCTGGTTTTGCCCACATCGGGTGTTAGATGCCCGTTAAATGTTATGGGGTCTCTGCTCAGCTGTGAAATGTGCTGCTGAGAGGAAATACTGTAACTGAACTGAAAGGCATCTCAGCAGCTTCTCCCCAGGGTCAGATGTTCTTCTCCCATGAATACTCCCCCAGAGAAAGGTCACACGAAGGGCTTGCCCTGCTCTCCTGGCATGTGGTACAGCCTACAAGGGCACTTTCTCTCGATACTGGGTGATCACTGGGGGAAAGTAAATAATAATGATGTTTTTATTTTCAGTTGTTGTCTTACCCCAGTGCAGTCCTTTGTCATATTTGAATGGGTCTGAAAGAGATTTACAGCCTGAAGTTTTATCTGAAACATGAGTCAGCTCTGAATCAAAATTAAGTATTCTCCTTTTCCTAAGAGTTAAAGCTAAGATGCCTATTTTCATCCAGATCCTACTGCTAACTCCCTGTGTATTTTATTCCCTCAAACCCATATTTTATCAAATCCTAAACTTATTCTCATATTGATTATGCCCTTGGCATGAAACTGTATTTCAATTTCACAGTATATTGTATCACTGTACTTATTAAAAACCACTAAAAACCCTTACCCTATGAACTGTCATACCTCTTTCTGATAAACAGCATTAAAAACGTATGTATCTGACACCAAACGTGTGGTTAGAAATCACTTGAAGAACTGTGTTTTGTGAACATATTTCATCCAACAGTGTGTAGCCTTCCTGAGAGCAGAATACTTCACAAGTGAGTTGGGACAAATCTGGACTAGTACTAAACTACAAATAACATTCAGTATTTTTATGGTAAAGTCCATAGCAATCTAAACTGGAGTACAGAGGAAAATTAGTGAGCAGAGCAATTTAAATTAGTTTAGCATACCAGTACTTACTACTCTCTTTTATTAGTGTTTGAGCACCTAGCAACTGTATATTTTAGGTTAGTAAAGACACACTATTGGTCTAAGCTGTCCAGCTACTCAAGTACCAGACAGATGAAGCAAATTTTTTAAAAATCTATGTCTTAGGGAGAGAGGTGGAGACAGTATTTTCTGCAGCAAGTAGCTTTTTTCTTTGTTTTGTTTTTTTTTTTTCTGTGTAAATAACCATGAAACAAAGACAACCCTTTCAATTTTCTGCTACCATTCTTACTTCTTAGGGAGATGTAATCAAAGTATGGTCCAGAAGCAGTCATAAAATTACCTGGGTTTCTGTATTTAAAAGAGCCAAAAAAACCAAATAGCAGCACCACTCCCATCCCAGCCCCCAGTTTTCAAAAGGTGGAAAAACAGTTCCTGTCATGAAATTTCTTTTAAGGGTAGAACCATCTTTTTTTAAAAAATAGATTATTATAGCTTGGCAACAGCAATAACCAGAGGTAGGATTCTGTCTCTGAACCCCTGAGCAGCTTCTGTACTGAGACCTTCTCAGGTAGGAGAGTTTACATGTGCCTGCATTCTCTGAAAATGACAGTAACAGACTGCAGAGGAACACAAATGGCCAATTTAATCTCTAGGTAGCCTGTATAAGAATACAAAAGACAAAAGGATCCAGCACTGAAATGTGGTTCTGAAACAATTGCCCGGAATTCAGTGTATTGCAAATACAAGACCACCAAGTATTTAACTTATAACAGGTAGGCTATAAAAGCAGAACACCCTGGTGTATTATTACACAGAGCTCCTTTTGAGTTCACTGAGTTGAAGCCTCTTTGGACTTACATTTGTTCTCATTAAAACTTAGAGATTTTCCATTGAACTCAGTAGATCTTATCTGAACCAATAAAAGGGAAGAGGCTGATGTGCTGAGAAAATAATACACAATGCAGATGGCATTTTTTCCTCATCTCCCCTTTGTTGTTTTCCTGCAAGCTTTTCATATAGGTTCCTTTCCCCCCAGTCAATACAGAGTGGCTGAGGATTTTCTGCAGAAGAGTTCATTCCACGTTGAAATAAACATTTAAGGTGAGTGACTCTGGAAGCATCTTTCTCTGCTGACTATGGAGGGAGTTAGGATAATCGGTTTTAACACAGGACACAGACAGAAATTCAATTCCAGATTCAGACTTGTGTTCCTGTTACAGCTAATGAAAATGGACAGCTTCATTCAGTTGCTCCAACTTAGCATCCAGTGCCTTTTAAGATGCCCCAGGTAAGATATTTTGCCTGTCTGCTGTCTGCCTGGCCCTCATAGCCTGAGACTTTCCTAAGGCCTGACCCATATTTGTTGCACCTGAGTAGATTCTCCTGATGGTTTGAGTCTCTGAAATAGCCTATTTTTAGGCCACCCTTATTTAGACAATGGAATTTAGCCTCTTGTAGCCACAATAAACAAAAGGTGACACTCAGTTGCCTAGACTTAAGTTTCTAATGCCAAACGAGATTCTCCATGGCATCCAAGGCTGTCACCACTGGGGGCTGGCAGATCCAACTCATGACTTTCTGGACCAGTAGCTGCAGCTGTGTAGAATAATTGAAAATGTCTAAATAAAGAAAACATTTACCATCCCAAAAGGCCTGTAGAGGTAATTGAACTTTGCCTCTCTCTGGATATTCAGCTGATGAAAAATAATTCTAGACCTGAGTTCAACTCACTGCAACACCTTACTCAGATCCAGAGAGTAAGGCAGGCACCTAAATACAAGTGTTTGAATCTGTAGGTTTCATCTGTAAATTCATTAATTTTAGATCGGATGAAGCCTGCTGCAGTTGCTTTATGCAGATGAAGTTATATATAAACACTTGCTGATCTTGCAGTGATTGCCATTATTAGAATTTGCAAAGTATATGTATTTCTACTGTCAATTATAAAAAGAATACCTCACAAAATATGCACATTATTTTAGACCATTTTATTCTGTGGCATTGTGATAGTTATGGTTTGTCAGCATTTCCCTTTATCTTTCATGAATCTGAAATTTCTCAGTGAGTTTTTCAGCGTTAGAATAACTTCTTTTCAAATTAAATTACACCCTGCTTTGCTTGTCATTGACCTAAATACATTTTTAACCAAACATTGTAAATCAGGGAAAACATTTTAATCTCAGGCAGTTTAGTTCCTCTAGACACATTTTTGGCATGTTATATATAAAAATTTGGTCTAGAAACAAAAATTTGGCATCACAATTTTAGTGATTCCTGAAGACTGGAGTAGGCTGAATGATCCTTTTAGAAGCTGTGAGCCAAAACTTTCTTTTTCCACTTAGGTTTAAACTATTTGGGTGGACTGATTCTTTTTTTTTCCCCAAAAGTCAAAGTTGTTAGTTTAAAAGTCTAAAAATTCAAAATCTTATCACTTATTAAAAACATTTAAGGCAACTTCAGATCCTTTTTCATTTCATTGACTGATTTCTCTTTCGACTCTCTGCTTAGATGTATAGACACATGCCAGTAGGGTTCACGGTAATCTCTGGTTACTAGGTTAGGAATCCTATGAAAAAAATGAAAATTATTACAGATTTTGCAATGGGAAAACAAGAAGATTAAACTATGTGAACTGCTTGTATATACAGGGAAAATGTCTAGGATATAACTACCAGTCACGTACCTCAGCCATAATAAAGACTTTGCTTACAGGTTATGGAACTAAACATCTCAGATCTCTTGCTCTTGTTTGAATTGGTTTAGGATCCTGACTATCTTCTCTCATTAGGATGTACAGCAGATGTGAAATATTAACTTAATTGTAGCAGCAGAAGCACAGAGAGATGCCGTGGGGAAAACTGGTGTCTTTTTTTCATCCTTGTTTCTTAGGAAGAAAGGTAATGTTTTGACTGGACCAAAATAATTACCTCTGGAAATTGTATCCTAAATGCCACATCTTTTCTTTCCTATTTTAATTCTTACCGTGTGGCCTAAAGTAAGCAATTAGCATAATGCAACTTTACGTGTAACTAAGAAAATAAAACTGATTCAAGCAAGGACTTGATACCCACAGCTATATAATATTTTGTCTTTGCTTAGAAGCCCAGCCATGAATGGAGAGATAGCCAACAAGCAATCCCAAGGGGTCCTGAGACATTTTCTATGTCTGCAGTTGATTCAACAGTGCAAGAGACAACTCCTGGGGAGTGTCTCCCTGTGTGTAGATTTTAGTTGCTGGGACTATGGTTCCCCACCATCAGATGCTCTCTCCATGGTGTCTCTTCAGAGCCCAGCTCCTCCTGGCATTCCCCTCAGCTCTCATCCGCATCCAGCTCACTGCCAGGAACTGCTGGCAACTTGCATTTTAGAGGCACCAGGTTGCTACAGAACAGATAACTCTTTGTGAACAGAACTGTCTTTGTCCTGAAAGAATTACACTTTTAGCAGTAAAAACATACTTCCATTATGCGTGGGTAGTCATATTCCCTAAATGGGATAAATAGTGGCTGGCCTGTCTGCTTAAGCATTGTTTTCATTCACCATTGGTTGGAAGGATAGAAATTTTGCCGAAGAACCATGCTGTCGTGAGTTCAGTAGTTTTGCAGCCAAACCTAACCTCCTTCTCAGTCAGTATATGTATTTATTGTCTGTGATAAGCAACAGTATCACCTCTGCTGAAGACCTTAAACAGATTGTAAATAAGAGTCTAGCAGCATCACATTAATGTACGAGAGACTGAGACACATAATTTTTCAATTAATATATGCCATATTCATTTATGTGTCATTTTTGTCTTCTAGAAAGATGTTTTCATAATATGGGGGAGAACCTATCCAACCAAAATCACTACAGTGTTTTAGAAATCGCACTCTGCAGCTAGTGAATCTAATCAGAATAATACCTCTTCTATCAATTTTGAAATTCCCCTGAAAAGTCCATATCAAGCATTACCTCTTACATTCTAGGCTACCTTATTGTAGCTATAATTTTCCTTCTGACTCTTGGGGAATTTTCATAAGCACTAGGAAACTCTTGGCTGAATCCTATTTTCCTTATTCCAAGATTTAGTCTGGGTCTTACTGAAATTACCCGGAATGTTTGCATGTGTAAGGCAGGAAACATTTTATGCTATCCCTGCAAACTATGCGATAGGGAAATTTGTCAGCCAGACTTTCCAGGAATGATTGCGTTGATTTATCTTCAGCGTGGTATGTCTCAACAAGATTTCTCCGAACACTTCATTCCTAAAGCTATTTCCCTTTAAGATACTCCTGACATCTGCAGCTTTTATGGCTTGAAGCACTAGAAGGCTGCTCCTCAGATGGTCGTTACTCCACAAACAGTCATGGTTTTGACGTTAGTCCAGTCGCGGGCTATGGACTGCAGAGTCCCAAATCTCTGCATCAGAGACTGGAATTCTTCTGGAAAATAATTCTTTTGACCTCCTCCAACACTTTCTTGTTTTATTTTGCTTAGTTTCTTGTTATACTTTCTGGAGCCAAAAGGTGGCTCTTTATCCTTTCCCATGAGCTCCCTACATGTCACGCTTGTGTGTTCTCTCCAGTGCCTGTTCTTCCAAAAACTTCTCTGCCATGGCATGCTGTATTACAAGCAGAGGATAAAGAATAACAATATCCCCTGGGCCCCTTGACTCCGGGGTAAATCTTACGTGGCAACAATAGCCACGGTTTGTCCAGGAGAGCTGCAGCAGGACAGATAAGAAAGGCATGTGGACTCTGTGGAGTGCCTTCATGGGAGGCAGGGGCCTCCATAAAAGTGGAAGTCTAAGCACCAGGAGGGAAGCACCTGGGATATACCCCATGGAGACCAACCAAAAAACAAGGAGATATCTTAATTCCACAGCAAGTTCAACCACTTTTCCATTGCAAACTTTACAGCTTGAAATAGTTCCTGTTTTAATCTGGAGTCTCCTCCAGTACGACCACAGTGGCATTCATCCTGAGCTGTGAAAGGAGAACTTTCAAAAGCTCAGACTTGGCAGCTTGGTCTGGAAAAGCTTTGCTGCTGCCATAATGCCCTGGGAGAATGACGGAGAAAATGTAGGCTGCTAAAAATTAAAAGGATGAATAATGTAAACAAGCTGATTAAATTCTGTAACCTCTTCAACTTCATGGCTCTAGGGTGGCTCATGTCCCCTTAAAATGAATGAATTCTGCAAGCTGGGAGAAGGAAATTAGAGTTGGCTAACAGAAAAAAACAAGCAGTGTACAGTAAAAGAAGGCACAAATATCTAAAGAGAAATTGCTGTTTTATTTTATGCATCTGCTCTACCCTTGTGGTGAATCTACCTCATTATTTCATGGGGTAAAATACGATAAGTGACTACAGACAAGGCTTTACAGAATGCAGGTAATTTTTTCTACCTAGTTATCTGATCCTGTTTAAAGCAGATTTGAATGATACCGTGCCCAGAGCACTTTCCAGCATAATTGTATCGATCCAAATCTAAAGGACATTAAGATATAATGAGACAAAACTCGTGTTCTGTCTTATTTCAAAATTATGAGATGCAAAGAGTCTTCAAATTAAGAAAAGTATGAAGGATAAAACCTCTTTTCAGCCATTCCTTTATAGCATGGGCTTATTTTCATGATGATTAATGGGTATAACTCCACATAAGGTAGGAGAGAGAGAGTAAATATAAACTGTGAATATGCCACAGGTTGTCTTTTTTACATGTGTGAACTTAAAAAGGCACAGGATATTTTTTGTCTCTGTCCTTTGCCAAAAGTTTTGTCAGATGGGAAAACTTTATCTTGTCTGGGATACAAAGTACCTACATAATGTCAGTGACATGTGTACTTTACCTCCAGTTGGAAGCACAGAATCAGCTGGAGAGCTGTCTTTGGTATTACCTTTAAAATGCTTGATAAGCCCCGTGGAGGACATATCATATAATCAAAAAATGTGGTTACACATTCCCTTGGAATCCTTGAGGTTCAGAGATGCTCTTCATTGCAAGAGGAAACCTGAGCCATTAAGGGTGCAGACAGAGCCCTACTGTCTAAGGTGAGAGGTGCAGGTGATGAGATGTCATACTCTGAGCATGCCAAAATGGGGTACATATACCCATGGCAGTGGAATAAGGGAGAGGAAACATTCCCTTTTCCTCAGGAAAGTGTGCAAAAAATCATCACTGAAAGAAACCTGTTCAAGTCTTGAGCAGTGTCATTATCTCAGAATCACAGAATCACAGAACATTCTGAGGCAGAAGGGACCCATAAGGATCATCATAGAAGAGGAAGAGGCAGAGTAGAAATGTACCTACAGATTTACACCAACCTAGTGAACACACTTCTAGAGCTTCACACCAGTGTTGGAGAAGTGCACACTTTGCTGTGAAAGAAAGGATCATGCCATTACTGCTTTGGAGGTCTTGGATCAGAGATGAACCAGATGTAATGAACTGAAATGTCTCATGAAATTGTCAGTCCTGTGTCTTTCCAATACCATGAATACAGCTGGTGTCCCAAATGAATAATTCTGGACAGGCAGGAGAACAACTGAGAGGAGCTGAAATATTTCAGTAAGAATCAAAGGAATAGAGAGACTTCAACAAGCTGAGTCCCGTGTCATTGCTGGCAGTCACATCACATAACCCCACAGGTCTATAACTGATCAAGCTCTATTTTTCAGCTAATTGGATTTTTTTTTTTTTTTGCCTTAATGCCTCCAAGTAGAAAGTTATTGCAGATCTTCACTGTAATAATGTCTAGAAGTCTTCTAATTATCAGCATAAGCTTCCTTACAGCCAGGTTATATCAGTTCTTTAACCTAAATAACATTTTTCTCCACCATGGGATTTCCATTGTTAATACGTTCATAGACCAACCATAGCTCTTTTCAGACATTAATGGGAACATAAACAAACCAAGTTATCTGCTCCTTTGCTTTCTTACTATTTACACATGCTATCATTGACAGGTGGGAGCTGGGGAGGCAGAGGTGGGGACCTGGGAACACAGTCTGCATTAAACTTGATATGAGTCAGAGGGTTAAACCTCTGCTCATCACTCAGAAGAGAAGCACCTCTGGGATCCTCCCTTTCTAAACTTGTAGAAGAGTTAAATACTTCAGACAAAACTCTGATCTCCAACTGACTGATTTGCACTAGATGACTAAACATTGGCTTTGATATAAATTAACAATGAGCCAGCCGATGTTACTGTCATTTTAAACTCATGAGAATGGGTTTTCATACATTGTACTGTACTTTTTGTCATGAATTTCTTTTCTCATTTGAGTTTGTTTGATCTCATTTAATTGCAATAATAGAGGGAAGAGAAAGCTGAATCAGTTTTCCTATTCAGTTTTTAAAACATTTGTATAATTTCAAGCACATAAGATGCAACATTGTTAACATGTGCTTTTATAAACTCTTTGAAAAACAACCTAAGCAGAATTTAGGCATTATTTACATAGAGACAACCTTTGATATAACAAAATACAGTGAAAGGAAACTGAAAGGAAATAAAATCAAATTATAAGTACGATACAAAATTACAATAGCCAGGATAGGTGAAATCTGAGACAGATTTTTAGAATAATGTGAGTTTCTATGGCAGTAGCAATTTTAAATCAAGATTGCATGCTTTTCTGAAATGTATGCATCATCTTAGAGAAGATATTAACTAAGTGAATTATTCAGGTTACACTAGGTGTTGTGTTTGTCCACATTTTTTTAAAAAAATATTGGATGTAATGGAGGCTATACATGTTTTGCATATTATTCAGACTGTTCTAGGCTAGAACTGCAGAAAATGAGGTAACTCCATTGCAGAGAGTTGAAGCTGGGAGTTACCTACTCTAACAAGAAGTTGGAGTGGCAGCAATGAAATCTTATATACAAATATGAAATAGTTATAGTTCCTTTTAATGACCATCTCCTCTTAAGATTAGCAATTTCTCTGGAATAATGAATACAATAAGTAAGGTGTTCACTGTTACGGGTGGCTAGGGGCACTATTAACACTTGGAAGGCCAGCTCCCATCTGTGCTTAAGGAGCAATTCTTGGAACCAAAAATCCTTTTGAAACCTCTCCATAGATGTCAAGGACGCCGGGAGAAGCTGACCGGAATCTTTCTACTACACGAATTTGAACAAACTGCCAATAATGTGACAGGTTTGTGTTGATAACAAACACACTCCAGTATACCAGACCTGCCTTTTCATGTTCAACGTGAACAAAGTATTGCCATATTATAAGCAAGATTCATTCCAAGAAAACACATAGTGATTCTAAACAGATGCTGTCCTTCAGTTACCAAAACAGTTGTTGAAACACCGTTTGGAGGAAGCCTCTGGATCCACCTAGCTTAAATAGTCACCTAGCTGCTGTCAGTCCTCAGACCTGGCATTGCCACATCCTGAAAGCCTCTGCAGATGGATTTCCCACAATGTCTCTGGGCACCTGTTCCAACAGTGTACTGCCCTCCTACATTTTCCGTATGTCCTAACTTGCAAAGTTTCCTAACATGCAAATTGAACTCCCACTCTGTGGGTATTGCCCTCTGTTTTAGCCTAAATTGAGAGGATTTGGGTCCATCATCTTTGTAGCAACCTTTCTTTAGCAAGATTGCCCTTTTGGCAAGTTTTGATTTGGTTTGCTCTGCACTTGCAGTCATATAACTTTCTCTAACTTTTTATTGCCTCCCACTCATTAGTTATGCTCCTTTCCAAAATCTATGGTCATTTTAGTATTCTCTGATGAGGAAAAGCATTACTTTTACCCTTACCTTTTGACATTTCTAAGATGTAATTCTCTGTTCTGCTAGACTTAGTAAGCATTTGAGGGAACAACTCAAAGTTGACTCAAATCTTATGGGAAATTTCTTAAAAACACTGATTTGATTTCAGCCTCAGGTGAGTGATTCAGACCTTCTTCAGTGTACCAGTCATTCCAGAATTAAAAGCGCAATATTACTGCACAGTAATAAAGTTCCCTACATATAGTGTGAGGCCTAGCAACATAAACTAGTGCAAGGGTAATGATTTCACTCCTCTGTCCAACTAAGCATGAATCCAGGCCTTTCCTATTTCTCAAACAAGTATAGGATGGACTGAAGGGGACAAAAATATGAGGAATTTTCTTTTTAGCAAAATGGTGATTGAGTTTTTGACAATAAGTATTAACAAGTTTAATGTTTCTCTGCTGCAAATATGGAGAGGGAAATATAAGACAAAATTTTTACTAAGTGCTACTCCATATACAAGGTACGTTCCTTTGAAGTATCAATGCTCTTTTAGAGCATCTGCTCTTCAAAGGAAAACATGACAACTGGTTTGAATAGGAAACCTTAAGCCCTAAGCATAATAGATAAAGAATGTGAATGTCTTTTGATGTAACCAAAAGGCTTTGATGTATTTATAAAATCTTGCAATTCATCTTGTATTTTCAGCTGATTAATATATGGATTAAAATAATTAGTTATAACTAACACATTTTAAAATGTTTTAAAGCTGTTCTCGATCTTCCTGTTTCTTCTTTCACTGTTGACATGCCTGCTACTTTTGGAAGCCATATCACTGGTTTCTGTAGTCAAAGACAGATGTTCTGATACAAAAATGCTTAATGACCCAAATAAAGCTTCCTTAATACAAATGGAAATTAAAAGCAGAGTGTGTGTTGGATGAGGGAAACCAGGCTGTTGCTATGTGGCTGGTTTCATTTATAAAGTTGACAATTCCCTTGCTTAGCTGAGAAAGAGCCAAACTGTACTTTCATTTCATGACACGACAGTATAATCCACACTAGCTCCACTGAGATCAGTGAATTTATTCTCAATTTATCTCTCGGGGAGCAGTATTTGGCCTTCACTAGAACAGGATTTCATTTGCCACCTTATAAGATTAATGTGTTGGAGACATTAAAAAAAACCTAACCTGAAGTATTCATTCTGTAGAGGTACCAGTGTTGTTCAAATATTCTTATTCCTTTCCAATTACTGTCTTCTATAAAGAAAAAAACCCTTTCCTCTGGGTTTTGGACATTTTGTCTGATCAGCACTCTCCACTGCTCTTGTCCTATAAGCCGAGAATAATGCCTTCCCTGAAGCCTGCTGTTAACAGCTCCAAACTTGTCTGGTGCTTCCATTTCATAGAAAACTTGTTTCTGTCAGAAATTTTCAAGAGCTCTCTTGGCTTTTTGGCCACTCATTACTTTATTTTTCACAATAAAATCAGTTGTTTTCAAATCAGCAGAGTGTAATTGCATGTGCTAAGGGAACGTTCACATCTCCTCTGCTATAATGAATGTGTCCCAGGGCTATGCTATCTATTTGCCCTTTCAAACTGCCTGTTTAATTTCCCTTGCAGCAACCCTGCACCTGCTGCTCATTTCACCATGGGGACACATCGTGAATTTTTCTAATAATATTCATGCATCTGTCCTGCATGCTTTCTTACATGAACATCTCTGTTACTTTCCTTCAATCAACCTACCTTGGTTTCTACGACCTTTCATGAATAACTAGGGACTTTGTGCTTTATCGTGAGTGCCACCTGGTCTTCAGAGTTGTCTACATAACCAAATGGCAGATATGATACACCAAACACTAAAAAATATGACAGAAATCCTCCTGGACTTTAGTTCACCTATTTCATAGTTTCAGAGAGGTTTTTCCTTGTAAAATCATATAACCATAGAATAGAATCATAGAATCATTAAGGTTGGAAATGGCTTCCAAGATCATTGAGTCCAACCTTTGACTGGACACCACCTTTTAAACTAGACCACAGCACTAAGTGCCATGTCCAATCATTCCTTGAACGCTCCAAGGGATGGTGGCTTCACCACCCTCCTGAGCAGTCTGTTCCAGTGCTTAACCACCCTTTCACTGAAAAAATTCTTCCTGATGTCCAAACTGAATGTCCCCTGGCACAGTTTGAGGCTCTTTCCTCTTGTCCTGTTGCCTGGGAGAAGAGCCCAACCCTCATCTTGCTACAACCTCCTTTCAGGGAGTTGTAGAGAGTAATAAGATCTCCACTGAGCCTCCTTTTCTCCAGGCTAAACAACCCCAGCTCCCTCAGCTGCTCCTCATATGACTTACTTCCCCAGCTTCACTGCCCTTCTCTGGACACGCTCCAGAACCTCAATGTCTTTCTTGTAGTGAGGAGCCCAGAACTGAACACAGGATTCGAGGTTCAGCCTCACCAGCGCTGAGTACAGGGGCAGAATCACTTCCCTGGTCCTGCTGGCAACACTGTTCCTTATACAGGCCAGGATGCCATTGGCCTTGGCCACCTGAGCACACTGCTGGCTCATGTTCAGCAGTTGTCAACCAGCACCCTCAGGTCCTTTTCTGCCAGGCAGCTTTCCAGTCACTCTTCCCCAAGCCTGTAATTCTGCATGGCGTCATTGTGATCGAAGTGCAGAACCCTGCACTTTGCGTTATTGAACTTCATGCAGTTGATCTCAGCCCATCAATCCAGACCATTCAGATCCCTCTGAAGAGCCTCCCTTCCCTCCAGTAGATCAAAATTCCTGCCCAACTTGGTGTCATCTGTGAACTTGCCGAATGTGTCCTCGATCAGCTCATCCAGGTCATCAGTAAAGATATTAAACAGAACTGGTCCCAGTACAAAGCCCTGGGGAACATTAGTGAGTGCCTAAGTAGCAGAGCAGGTCATTAACTACATCCTGCTGGACTACAGGTGGTCTATTCTGCTCCCCATCCCTGTGTACCAGCTCAGGGGGCTGGTTGCCCTGAGGATAGACAGCCTTTCTGTTAAAGACTGAGGTAAAGAAGGCCTTAAGTACCTCAGCCTTTTCCTCATCCTTGGTTACAATGTTCCTCTCTGCATCCAATAAAGGAGGGAGATTTTCCTTGGCTCTCTTTTTGTTGCTGATGTATTTATAAAAACACGTTTTATTATCTTTCACAGCAGTGGCCAGATCAAGTTCTAGCTGATCTTTCACCTTTCTGATTTTCTCTACATGACATAACAATATCTTTGTACTCTTCCTCAGTTGCCTGCCCTTCTTCCAAAGGTCATAAACTCTCTTTTTTTCTCTTGAGTTCCAGTGAACACTCTTTTTTCAGATAGGCCAGTCTTCTTCCCTGCCAGATCATAAGCACATAAGAACAGTCTGCTCCTGTACCTTTAAATTTTCCATCTTAAAGAATGTTCAGCCTTCCAGTACTCCTTTGTTTGTAATGGCTGTTTCCTAAGGGACTCTCTGGGCTAATGTCCTAAGTAAGTCAAAGTCTGCCCTCTGGAAGTCCAAGGTAAAAGTTTTGTTGACTCCTTTCCTTATTTCACCAAGAATTGAAAACTCTTAACATTTCATGGTCATTATGCCCAAAACGGCCTCTGATCACCACACCTCCCACCAGCCCCTCACTGTTTGCAAACAGCAGGTCTAGTGGGACCCTACCCCTGGCAGGGTAACTTACCAGCTCTGTCAGGAAGTTCTCTTCCACACACATCAGGAATCTCCTAGACTGCCTCTCCTCTGCTGAGCTGAGTTTTCAGCAGTAATCCAGCAAGTTAAAGTCTCCCAGAAGTACAAGGGCTAGCGATCATGAAATTCCATGCTTAGAGAATACTTCATGTGCCTCCTCATCCTGGCTGGGTGTTCTATAACAGACTCCCACTGGGATGTCTGTCTTGTTAGCCTTCCCTCTGATTCTCACCCACAGGCACTCAACCTTACAATCATTATCCTTGAGCTCTATACAGTCAAAACACCCCCTAATGCACAGAGACACCCCACTGCCTCTCCTTCCTTGCCTATCCCTTCTGAAGAGCTTACAGCCATCCATTGCAGCACTCCAGTCATGCGAGTCATCCCACCGCGTTTCCACGATGGCAACTACATCGTAGCTTTCCTAATGCACAGTAGTCTCCTGCTCCTCCTCTTTGTTTCCTATACTATGTGCACTGGCAGAGATGCACTTCTGTTGGGCTATTAATTTCACTCCTAGTACTGGCATGCTGCCCCCAGGCTCATCTCTAGCAAGACTGGTCTTATCTCCTTTCTCCTTCAAACCCAGTTTAAAGCCCTCTCAGTCAGCCCTGCCAACTCATGGGCTAGAATCCTTCTCCCACTTTTAGACAGGTGAACCCCATCTACCTCCAGTGGACCTAGTGCCATGTAAACCAATCCTTGATTGAAAAAGCCAAAATTCCACACATGACAAAATTCCACAGCCTTTAAGCCACCTGTTGATCAGGTGGGTTCTCCTGTTCCTTTCAGCATTCTTCTCTGCTACTGAAGGGACTAAGGAAAACACTACCTGTGCTCCTGTCCCTTCAACCAGTCATCCCATTGCCCAAAAGTCCTTTTTAATTGCCCTAGGACTTCTCTCCTCAACTTCATCACTGCTGACCTGGACAACCAGAAGTGGGTAATAATCGGAGGCCTGAATCATTCCAGGGAAGGTGAGGGAGGCCAGGAGGGAATTCTCCTGCCACCCCAAATAGGGACCTGTTTCCTTTCCTCACAGACTTTTATGTCCCCTCTATCTGCTTGATACCAAGAGGGTCAAGCAAATGATAGTGACTCTTGCCTAGCTTCCACTGCATTTCTCTCAGGAATGCAAGGGAATTACTCCACCAGTCTATTTCTCTCTCACATGTGGTTTAGGGAAATCATGTGGTTTAGGGAAAAATGTAAACAAAATGCTCTTTCTGCTTCATACCTCTTCTGTCTTACTGTCCTCTCATAATTTCTTTTTTTGCAGGTCAGTGTAACTGTTCCAGATGAATTATCTTTGCTGCTAAATAACACTTCTCTTTGCTTGATTTACTGATTTTTTAGAACTCTACAGGTAATGTCACCATGCCTCTTTTCCAGTGATGTACTGAGCAATGTGGAAGCTGGATTAAACCTGAGATTAAGACCTCTGAATTGAGGTGTCTCTGTTTGAGCTATAGAAGAAAACCAGTTGTTAAACTCAGCCTAAAGGTAGGTGCCTCATGTCAACTGAGACATGCCAAGCAAGACATGCATCATATCCATAAAGAACCAGCAGGCATGTCACAGAAGTCATGGGAGTATTTCTGGAGAAGCAGGCCCAAGTAGAAGGCCTTACAACAGCTAAAATGATGTTTAAACATCTATTATCAGGCAATTGCATGCCCATATTATCTTTTTTTTCGCTACCTTTATCTTGATCTGAATCCTGCCTTATGTTATAAAGGAAGAGTCAGCACAGCATACTTTATTAAGGCAAGAACTACTCTTTTGGTGGATGGGCTTTTACCTGAACAGGGCCTGTTGGGTTGGATTTCTAAGCATATATGCAGTTACTTTTAACGCATAATGTACTTGAAATATTCATTTTTGTTTAGAATATTATCTGCTAAAAACACTTTTGTTACCAATCTTAAAAAGAAACCTGAATGCTGACAAATTGGAAGGGGTTTGTTTGCATTCTCATACAGTAACTTCCAATTTCTGCCTCTTAGGTCTTCTAAGGTTTCTTATTATTATTTTGCTTTGAATTGCTCCCAGATACATAAAGGGCCCTATTTGCACTCATCTTGAATAGGTGTTATGAGCAATGGATTTTGTTCAGCACTTTGTTGCATTAGGCCTTATCATAACACATTTTGTGTGGAAAGTTTGCATCATTTTGGGCCAGATCTGTGCTGTGATCAGAGAATCAGCACAACTTGAAACTGATGTGAGAAGGGCAGTTTCCAAGATTTGAGTCATGCACAGCCATTCAGTTGATGCTTTTCAGACCTGGCCTGGACTATGTTTTTATTGCAGCTGGCCTCTTGCCTTTACTCTACACTAGAAAAGGTTTTACTGTTCATTGATTGTGGAGAATAATCTAAAAAGATTCTTCCAAACAGGCACCACATTAAGAAGCTCTCCTGTCCCAGTTTACACCACTTCAATAGTGAATAATAGTAAATGAGAAACAGAACCTGGAACAGCCTCGTTCAAACTGTTCGGGTCCCCCATTGTCTGTCCCTACCCATTCAGCAAGAACAGGAGTTTCTGGTTTGTCACAGGAGCTCCTGCTCTGGAGCCTCTGCTTGACTCCGTAACACTTGGGGGTGAGAAGCTACACCGTTGGATAAGGTCCTAACATTTCAGATTCTCTGGGGGACTTAGGTTATTTTTGAACTTTCAAAGATTAAATAGTTGTAGGCTTTGACTTCTGATTTTTACCAGGAATCCTTCTCTCTCCTGGATTTAAAAAAAATAATATTCCAGAGGTTTGGTTTTAATAAAGATTACTTGTCTTGCATTTTTTTTATGAATGTGACTTTCCCGGTTTTTCAAACTTCTCCTCAAATCTACAGTGCTTCACTGAAGCTGCACTATATTTCATTTTCTCCAGATACATAATGCCTTGAAAGAATGAGTAATGAAGAGAATGAAAAGGAAACACTACTCAGTGAAATGGAGAGAATGAATGAGAAATAGACAAATACTGACACAAAGAAAATGACTCAGAGTAAGGCAGGGAATTAAGAAAAGACATTCCAGTGAGGCCCCCTTCAACCTCTAAATATAGTATTTTCCCTCTTTAGACAAAAATAAAAAGCTAGAAAGGAAAATGCAAGGGGCCTCCTTTAAGGAGTTTAAAAAAGAAAGGTATGAGATGACAGGAAATGTGGAAGCTCAAATAAGGAATAAAGGCTTCCTAGGTCACTGAGTCTGATCCTCTTCCATTTCAGACAATCTTTCTGGCAAATTGAGCAACCACCCTCAGTTTACCTGAGCTTTTTGTCTCTTCACTCTTAAAGGTAGACCAAGGTAGCATTGCTGATTTCCTGATCAGATTTGTCCAGATGAATGCAAACTAATGAATTCTTTCATCAGCATTATTAATCAACTCTTATATTCACCCCATATCCTCTTGTATTCACCTCAAGAGTTACTAATACAAACTAAACTTTTTAAAAAAACAGTAGTTCTAAATTTCTACTTAACGAATACATGATGATGACCATCAAATTTAAGTAGTAAGCATTATCTTACACGTAATACCTGTACCAAAGATCAAGATTACTGCAATGTTATGAGATTTTAGAATATAAAACTCTTGATAAAGAAATCACCTCATAACCCACAAAAGTAAGAGATACAGGTTAACAATGCATATTTCTTGAAATTTCAGAGTATAGATGATGCAGGTTAAGATAGTTTATAAAGTTTCCATTGTCCATATTAGCTTAAATTTCACCCCAAACCTTGGGCCTTTGCAAGCCTGTGTTGTGCTGTCCCCATATTCACTAAAATGGGGATAGCAGCATGTCACAGAGTCACCCTTGAGGGTAAAGGGTTTCAGATCCTGTAATAATGATAGTAAATCTCCAAATAGACTACTAACAGGTGTTTATCAGGAGAGTGTTGTGCCCTGGATTCTTATGTAGAACAGGCATATGTTTCATATACAGTACATAAAGTGTGTGTCATATTTCATATAGCAGCACTGAAGGCTGTGATGTATTAAAGCTTCTTTCATATAATCAGTTACTCTATGATCTCATAAAAATTCAGTCTGTGAAACATTTGGAAAGACTGCAGTGTTTGTAAAAGTACTTGTACCAGATGAACTGCAGTACATACCAGCAAAGAGCATGTAGCATCCTATTTGCACCATGGCATAGAAACATATTAATAAACAGAAAATTCCAGTGATGGAAATCTATCATTGATTTAATACTGGTTGTGAGGGTCTGATTAGTTAAATAACTCTGAGTATTTATACGATTCACAAATTAGAATGGGCTGCTTGCTCACTCCTGAAAAATGAAAATCCAAGCAGAAAAGGGAAAAACCTTCCATTTCCCTTAATAAGGGAAAGTAAAAGAGTTGAATTACCACAATTAATCACATTTAAACAAAAACAAGATAATACAGGGTCATTTTTTTCTGTGTTCATACAAAGTAGCCTTTGACTTCGTCAGTAGTTTCACAGATTGTATCAGTTTATGTGGACATCAAGATGTAACTCAAGTCACCCACCTTTTGGAGTTTACACTTTTCATAGTCAACAGAAAGAAACGGATCTTCTGGACATGACTCTCAGCATTTCAGATACCAGCTTCAGAGTAGGAAGAGTCCTGCCTAGTACTGATCACGAACTATAATGTGAAGCTGGACACCCAGCTCAGAGGTAAATGTACACTGCAGAATGTTACAACACTTACCGTGGGACTCAGCTGCCTGAATATAGGCAGGCAGTGTTGTTTTAGGCACTGTTGGGTGTCTCCTGCTACTCCAGAAAGACACTGAAAAGAAGAAAGAAGCTGGCCTGTGTTGTGTCTGCTGTTCCTGTGCGCATATCTTGGATAAACTATGTAATCTGACACAAAACCTTGTGCCTATATTTAGGCAACAAAATGGCCTTCAAATGTCCCTGGCATTACCATCCAAGGGGCATATAACATACAAACAACATGGGAAAGTTTGGGGGAAAGGGAAGGAGAAGGAAGAAAATAAATTGAACAACTTCAAAAGTACCATATGCACTAAGCATTTGCAAAAGGATTTCCTGTATGCTTAAAAGCCACAGTGATTTAACATGTCCTACATCTGGATGTCCAAATCTACATGCTGATTAACTTGGACTACAGGTTGAGCTCTTTAAATGAAAAACCAGGTGTTTATGAAAAAAGTGGGAATGTTCTTCAAACCTAATTGTAAACTTTGACTACTCACAGAAAGAATGAATGATTCGTAATGTTTTATAGAAAAAGAAAGGTGAAGCAAGAACATTTCAAAGTGAAACACTTGGCAATATTGCCTAAGTAAGCAATTATTACAGAGAACAAATTGTTACAAATGCATTTTCCTACAATGGATATGAAAGTTCATATCTTAACAAAGGAGTGCAATGCAATTGCATTTGATATTGTCTTTGTATGAGAAAAAAAACTCAGTCTGCATGTAGATCTGTATACCATGAACATGATTTTTGGAGAGGTTGATTTTTAGAAGAGGAGGGAAGCTGCTTATTGAGCTGCATAATGAAAACACTAGCACATGCACTTTGTGATAAGGCTATCTTCATAATGCTTTCTTATTAGAGAGTAAGGCACATGGTAGATGAGGCAAAGAATTTAAAGGATTTTTCTTATCCAGGCCTTTCAGTCATTGCTTTTCCATTTGACCACATGGGCAGAGAACATTAAAAACACTGATCTGTGGTAATAAAATCTATCCCAGTGGCTTTGCACAGTTTACCTTCAGGCACTTGAACAACTTTCAGAAGTCACTTAACACTCTCCAGTGATTAAACAGGAATGTATACTTCAACATACCCTGAACCATGTGTAAGGCAGACATCTCAAACCTCTTCTCACAAATGGTACAAACCATTATACACCTTCTTTCCATCTTAACCTACCCTGGATTCATGGTCACAAATTACCTTTTCCTTCATTGATTCATTCAGTCTCATTCTGGTCATATTTGATTATGCTTTCTACAATAGCCTGTGGCAATAAGTTTCATTTTTCTTATTAAGTATTGTGTGAAGTAAATAACTGTTTTGCTCTTAGGACTTTGATCTTGGCAAAATGGAGGTGTGATAGACCAGGGCCCTCCTCACATGTTAACTCTCTGTGTTACAGCGATTTTTTTACCCTTACAGATAGGGTAAAAGAAGATATTTGTGGATATTTGAGAAGATATCCACATGAATTGTCTTTAAGACTTAAAAATGAAATTACATAATTTTTCTGTTGCTTCTTCAGAATTCTCAAAATGAGCAGCTAAATGTACAGTGATTTTTTTCAAAAATCTTTAAGAATCCTACTAGGATGAAGTAACCTATTTTTCACTGTGTACAGCCAAACTGCATGAAACATAAGCCTGCTAAGTTGCAGACAGTCTTCTTATTACAAGGGTATACAGTGCCTACCACAAGGGAGACATAACTCCTGTCTCTTCCTCTGAGGTTTTTTTATTCTCCCTGAGCAAATATGTTCTTGTCAGCGCTGCATCTATGGTTTGGCTGGGTGTAATAGAATGGCTTCTGTATTCTTTCATTGGTTGGCCATTTGTGTTGGAATTAGCATTCGTCTAGTCATCTGAGACATAGCGTCAACATCTGGAAAACGTTAAAACCTTGGGGACATTGAATTTGTACTTTTTCCTGTGCTTATAACATTGCCTATATCCTTTAGTGTCAACTATTTTTGTTGCATTTTTAACACTATTTCTATTGAATGTGCTGGTAGTTTGATAATGATTCTATTTTGTCATTTTAGATATCCATATGTATGATGTTATTTCGAAGAGCATGTTTTCCTAGAGTTTATTTCACCTACTGTTTCAACTATAGCTATGAAATGATTCTCAAAACAGATAGTTATAAGTATTGTGGGTGCTTGGCAGGAAGTTTTTTGTGGCTGACTATAAGAATCAGGAAAGTTGCGATATTTTACTCAAGACACTTTTTCAGGCCTAAGTCACCTACTTGACAGAGGTTGTTTCATGGATTGAATCTCTCTGGTGTATCCCATGAGCTTTTCCTACGAAAGTCCTAGGTGGAATTTTACATCACTGAGTATTTTATGCCCCAGGAATCATTCCCTCTTCCGTTCTTACTGTTATGTTGTCCAAACCATTTTAGACTTTTACAAATTTATTTAAAAATTTATGTGCACTCTTTAATTTTTTTTAATGGGTAGTAGGATCAGTTTCTTAACTCTTTCTTAGGAGAATTTACAAGTTAAGTACCTTTAACATAACTGATCCTTCACATTTAGAGAAATGAAATCTATTGGCAAACTGTAGGTTTATGTAGTATATTGTACTGAATGAGTAACTTACCATCTCTGAGATATAGGTGTCTCACTTAACAAACTAGGGACAATAATCCCTTCCAATCCCATAGCAATAAGGTCACATGCAATATGCTGCACAGCTCTCTAAATATATAAAATATATTGCATGATTGTCAGTCATTGCTATTAAAGACCCAATGTTTTGAAGCAGATCACTTGTCAGATCCTATGTTCTGAAAATGAGAGTTCATTGACATTAAAAATGTATTTCTCTGTCTCTGAATTGTGCTGCATATAGCACTGAATTGTTATTGAAGAGAGGTAAATTGTCTTAATCTATAACAAACTTTGGTTTCAAATGTGAAAAGGTGAATTTAACTAATGACTTGACTTAGAAAAATAAAGGAGACTGTAAAGACTTCGGTGCATTCCTCCAATTCAAATTGCTTTAAACCTCATGTTTTCTTCAGTTTTCAGAAAAATGCACCTAAGTCTTTAACAGAAGGCTCTGTACACTCAGAGTAAATCCTGTCATCATATGCCAAAATACTTTTTCTTTGAGAAAACAATATCTTTTTAAAAATCAAGCAGCTGAATAATAGAAGAGAATACAAGACTACATAAACTTTTTTTTAGTGTATTTTTTTACTTCATTCTAGCTCCAGGCCTCAAACAACAGAGTTTAAGTTGTTTGCAACCATCTATGACCTTTAACACTTGTTTTTAATCAGGAGAAATTCTGCTTTGATTAAGAGTTTTGCATACAATGTGAGTGTAGGCATGAAGCACTCCCACAGTTCCTCAGGAAGCTGTCCCACCATGCTGGCTGGCTGAAGGTGTCTCTGTCACGATCACATACAGCAGTGTGTGGCTATCACAGAAAAGGAACTTGGTCATGGATTGCTGGGTAGAAATCTCTTTACACCTCCCTCCACCCAAAGAAACAAAAAAAATCAAGCATTTAGATGTGTTGCTTACAAAAAAAAAATGCCTTCAACAAAGCTCTACCCAGATAATAAGCTCAGAGAGTCTTTACAAGTACTCCTTCCTTTTCCAACACTGTTGCCTGCTTGATTTTTTTATATTTGCTAGGCAGTCCCACAGAGAGATGGAGCAAACCTAAGCAAAACTGCTTTGGAGGGCTCTCTTTCTGAGCCCCTCTGGCTTGTTGGAAGCTGCTTGAAATGTGGTCTGCAATTAAGAGAGTTCCTTTGTCAGGAAGTTGAGAAAAGAATTAAGTCCAGATATGTATAAATGCATATACTTGTAAGGAAACATATCAACTAGTTACTGTATTCGCACAGTAATCAGATAAAGGAATGTACAGTAAAAAATGGAATCATAAAATCCCTGGACTTTCTTGTAAACAGGTTAGTATCACTTTTCTGATTTTTTTTTTTAAATAAAGCAAAGGAAAATATTTCATTCCTTGAGTTTAAGCACCTGAGGCAGAATGCATTACTACATCAGGCATTCAACTAGTTAACAGTTAATTCTTTTAAGAAATCATTACCAAGAGCTCTCTACCTTAGCCAAATGAGCAGCTGTCTTTGGTGGCTCAAAACCTGCCTGGAAAGTCTTCAGAATGCATATGTGTGTAAGAGGGATAAGAGGAGGTAAGGAGAAGTACTTGGGGAAAAACATTCTCAATAAGTATCCAACACCCATGGTCAGTCCACATAAAAACAAACCTTGCAAATATTTCCTAATGTAAAATGTCTAGTATGAGTTTTGATCTAAAAAGTTTATCAATACAAATAACTATCAAAGTCACAAGCACCATAAAACAGAAGCCAAATTCAGTGAGATACATAGTACAATTTAACTTGGTGCAATTAACAGTGCAAAGAAGAAAACAAAAAGAAAAATAATCAAAACCTAAGCAATCTACTTTTAATATGTTACACTGATTTTTTTTCTAAGACACTGAAAAGCAATAAGACTTCATGACATTACAGATCAACACAGACTATTTTTGTGCATTCCCTCCACTCCTAATCTTACTCTAAAAGATCAGAGTAAATTATTCTCAGCTTCAAGAACATAAAATATCCAGGACATTGGTGATTCCAAGAAGAGAGTAAGAGTTGATTATAAAAATCAACATCAATATTCTGGTTTTCCTCTGTTAACAACTACTAGGAGCAGAGTGTTGATTAGAATGCTCTTCTTCCCTCATGTCTGTATTCACCCATATACTGATTGAGAATCAAGTAGCCAAACTGATGTTGAGATTTTAAACTGTTCTATGCTTTCTTTTCCTGTATCCTAAGGGGTTCCAGTCTCACACTGGATCCTGACAGAAATTATACCTAGTTTATTTCAAACAAATGCCCACTACCTAAATTCTTGTTACCACTGCAATCTCCTGTAGTGTCAGTGCAACTGATGCTGGCAGCATCTCAGCTGTCTTGCCCTGGCCCTGAAAGGCACTAGTGGGGTGACCATGGGACTCTGCTTTTCTGTCATTGTCAAAGTAAATATCTGTGAGCTGCAGTGCTAAAAATTTGGTGCTGTCAGAAAGGAGCTTGTTACAAATACTCCATGGCTACCACAGCTCTTTGAGCATACCCTGTCAAAAACACATACATTTTCTCCCAATGTCAACTGTGCCATGAGTCCTGTACGTTAAAAGACATGCTGCAGGGTTTCACTGAAGAAACACAACTAGGCATGGGTTGTCTCACTGATTTTTCTGGCTCAGGACTAGCTTTAAATAGATACGTATGTTTTATATGCTCTTTGCTCTTACCATTCTGCTTTTCCTTTTGACTCTTCATGGCAGCGTTTCTTTTTCACACCTGAGTGATGGCTTTACTGAATGGTAAAAAAGGGACATAGGAGGGATGTGGTGCTGCCATGTGACTTGGTAGCCAGTCACAGTCCCCTGTCCCACTCACAGTGCAACAACTTCTCCACATCTCTGCTCATTTTAATGACAGTGTCACCAGTGCTGTTTGCAGATTTTCCTCCACAAAGCAGCTTGGCTCAGTCTGCACCAGCAGAGAATTCATGCTTCTAGGCCATGTCAATACCTCTTGTGATGGCTGGAAAAAAATCTGTTACAAAACCAAGGCCACTTATAGAGAAAAGCCCTCCTCCTTCCCATCCCATGATCAGGGTATTTGTTCCTGTCTTTTTGTTTCCTCACCTAATTTTGAGAGGGAGAATGTGTGGGTGATGGGCAGATTGTCTCACATTGTCTGAAGGAAGCAAATTCAGTACTCCAGATTTGGAAGAGATAAGGAAGAAAGAGATTTTATAAAACATAAACTGCTTTTAGCCACCCTTTGCCTTCCATCCCTTCCCTGCTTCATCCCTCCGGAGCACAATCCTGTTGTTTCCAGGTGCGGGGAACAAACTATTTTTAGATGGTGCAGAGCACTGCCTGGGTCCTCCATGTTTATCTGTAGCTGTCCTGTTATCTTTCCTGATTGCAGAAACACGACTGTTTCTTTACTGGCTGCTCATAAAGAATTTCCCAGGCTGTTATGTTCAGCAGTGACTTCTACAATCCTGTCCTTTCTGTAATCAAGGTTGAGTTTGGTTGCTCCAACTCACTCCATGGATCAAATGGGGCTCAATCACAAATGGGGCTGCAGTATTTTTAATGTGACACTGTTGAGCCTTCGTAAGTACTCAGTCTGAAATACTGAAGGATGCTTTTTCTCTAGTGGTGTAATGGTTGTAAGGGAGATTGCATGGTCACAACATCCATCAGAGTTCTTGGGTATTTTTCTTTACAGTTTGCAAAAGTAATATAAAACCTACTACAATATTTAAGAACATGTCTTTTTAAGACAATTGAAGAAAGTAGTGGTGTCTAAATATGCTCCAGCTTATTTAAAAATTGAAAACAGTCCCACAGCTGCTTTTTTGCCTCCCCCCTCACACTTTTTTAGGTTGCCTACGCACAAAACATAGAGGTAACCCAAACCACAGAGTATTTAAATATTAATGTCAGCTCCTGCAAATAAGATGCTGAATCTCAAAAACCTAAGGCAAACACTTTTGTATGCAGAATTAAAATAAATAAATAAATAAAAGGACTCTCCAATTATAGGTCATGTGCAATTACCTAGAATGTCAGACAAAAAGCTGTTGAGAGAAACTTGTAGGCAGTGTGGATTGTTGGGGAAGGGATCTCACTTAATGGAGCCCCAGAGCACAAATGTGTGAGGCTCTTTGTGATAACCTTGGAGTGTTTGATAAGAAACATAAGATGCTTTTGCTCTGAGCTACTTCTGCAGCTCACCCCTAGTTTACCATGGAGTCAGTCCCCTGTATGAAAACTCTGAAAAGTACACAATAAATTGCATCCTTTCAAAGGTCCCCTGCAGCCTACCTGGTTGTTCCCTCAGGATTTGAAAGCTGTATAGCAAAAACACCTCTGTCCCCTTTCCATGTATTCTTCCCTAACACTGTCTGAAATAGCTTTCCTGACCAGCTAAATGAATAGAACTAAAGAAAATCAGAGACCACCAGCTTTGTCCCTGATGCTAACCAGAGGAATTCTCCAATCAATGGCGCTTACCGACAGCCAAGATACATGAAATTCCAACATCCAGTATGTGCTGGATATTGAAGGCATTTTTTCTGCTAGTTTCAGTGGAGTTAACCCAACCTTATTCCAACAGTTAATGAACTTCAGTCTTCAGGATACTCCTTTGAAAATGACCTCTTTTGTCTGGTGGGGTACCATGAGATGGAATACTGAACCATGGAACATGACAGAGGAAACAAATCTGGGCTCTATGTGCATGGGATGTGTAGGTCGTTCCCTAATGTTTCCAAATGGTTGCAAAACAGAGCTATGTGAGAACAGATCTTCCCTTTTCATGAAAAAAATCCTTTCAATTAATTTATTTTTTAAAAAAAAAGCTTTGGAACAATTTTCACCCTAATTTTTCTTCTTTATCAGATTAATTTCCATGATCCTTCATCTTTTTACTTCTCAAGAGAAAAGGAATCCTTTGTTGTTATGTTCTTTGAAGAAAAATAACCTTGACCAATTGAGGAGTAGAAGAACATGGAGTGTTCAAATGCAGTTCTCCAGAGACACCACTGCTACCTCAGATTTTTTACAAACAGTCTTCAGTACCAGATATACTATTCTTAATATGAACTTTCAACAGACATAAATAATCAACATTCTGCTTTTAAAAATATACAGATTAAAAATGTTGTTGATCTTTATTTCTTCTGGAATAATAGCTTAAGGAAAATTCCACCTCCTATTGCAGCATTTTCTCTGTGTCTCACTCTCTTACAAATTGTTCTTTCAAATTGTCAGAATTGTATGGCTTTGGCATAGCTGCATAATTCCTATACGATCCTTTGAGAGTAATAGGACTGGATTGCTCTGAGCAGTTGTTCACCCTGAGGAAGTGAGTGCTAGGTGGAATGAAGCAGAAGTGTCCATTTCTGGTGGCTCATGCAGGAAAACAAAGTGAGTGCAAAGTTGACAAGACACCTAAGTGTGTCTGATTTGCCAAGAGACTCTGCTGCCATCAGATAGCTTCCCCATCAGTCAATCTTGCCTGCTCTTACAGGGTTGATATCTCATTAATTTTAATAGGGTTGCTTGCTTGGCTGTGGGGGTCAACACTGATTAAAATTATTTCAGGCTGTTGGCGATAAACTGGAGCCCAGCTCTAATCCTAATGAGAGGTCAAGAAAGGTCATGAATCAGATCCTACAGTTTTGGACAACAGTTGTCAGAAGAGGAGAGACTGCAACCAGTAAGTTCTTACAAGTGACCCAATAAACAAGTTACAAGGAGGCAGCAGAAGTACCCTATATACAAGGATCACAGTCAGAAATATTAGTTATGAGGCCTGAAGTACCAGTACTGGCCTTTATGTTAGAAGGCATTATTCTAACACAATGCCTCTTTCCCCCTTCTTTGTTATACAAGCTGTAGCACTAGGTAATTACACCTCAGGTAAACATTCTAGATTCACCTTGCAGTCAATAGAAAGAATGATGTTCTTCTAAGTGCAATTCATCATTTTGTAAAATCTCAAATAAGCTGAATGAATCACACCCTAGATGATTTCTCTGTTGGCTGTAAATGAAGCTTAAGACAATTCAACATCTTCAGGTGCACATATCTTCATTGTTACTTTCCAGAGTCAGGAGAGAGGAACCTCACTCAAAGGTTCAGCACTTGTGAAGATGCTCAGTTTTTATTAATGGAAAGGCACAGACTCAAGCCAGAACAGACTGTTCTGGTATTAAAGACATTAATTTCTAGCCAACTCTGACACCCTGTATAAACATTGACATGAGGAAACATGTAAATACAGAAATAGACCAAGCAGTTGGAGAAAAATGGTGCTTCTGAACACCAAATTTTTGCACAAGCTCCATTAAAAAGAGCTGGGTGAACCTGGAGAGACTTTCACTGATAAGCCTATGAGGTTTGTTTTGCCCCATTTGCCTTCCAGAAAGCAAAGGCAGCATATAAAAAATAGAGGGTAAAAATACCTTTCATTGACATTACTGCCCAAATAGCTATTTTTCAGAGACCCATACCTTCAGGCTGAATCATAGCAAGTTGAGTTCCAGATGGGTAATTAATACATCAAAATACAAATAAGATTTTCTTTTCATGAGCTATTGTAAATTATTAGCAGAGTCACAAAACCAGTACAAAAAGTAAACTATTTATTATTCCTTTTTATTTTTTAAAGGCTAGGAGATGCAGAGGTAATAGATGGACTTCCGAAGGGCACAGGGTACAGTGTTTGGATGCTTTTAATTACACTAATTTTGTCTTGTGTGAAATAATTTATCTAGCCTTGACTTCACCCTCATTAGTTCAGTCACATCTCTGTTTTTCAGTAGACACCAAGTACCACAGAGGCGTTTGGGCCAAGCAATAATTTTATGATAAATTGATAAAATTTCAATGCAAAAAATACTTTGATTCTGATATTAAGAACAAGATTAAGTGATCAAAGACAAGAGAGAATGGGAAATGGGAAAGTTACCTTGCAAAAATATAGTAAAACCATTGTAGCAATGCTTACATTCCTTTAGGTTGTTAGTGTCTGATGTACATCTGGGGACAGTGATGTTTAATATGATGATTTACAAGACAGCTGCAAAAATGAGTTTCTCTAGCCCTGCTCCAAGCTGTGGCCATGCTGGAGGTACCAGGGAGCAGGATGAATATACCTGAATGAGGACAATCTCCTATGTTCTAATGCTTTGCAGTGATAGAGCACTATCATTTCCATATATCTGCATTGTTTGTCCATTTTTTTGCCCATTGTTAAAGCAGTAATATTTGAGAAATAAATCTCCCTTCCCTAACATTTGTTTCCAGTAGCCCAAAGTGACCTTGGAAGCTCAGTATAAACCGTGACACCAGACTTTTTCTGTTTGTCTTCTGCATCCTTTCTTTTGACAGGTTTATTAATTTCTAGTTATCATATATACACACAGCCAAAGTCAACACAGCTGGTAAGGCCTTATCCATGCCCTTTTCAGCACGCCCAGGTTGTTGCTTTGGACTCCTTTCTCTTCTCTGCCAAAGAGAACTCCAAGTCAGAGACACAGGGTCTTGCTTCAAAGTTGTTCCCTTGATCTGCTGTGCATCCATGTGACATTGCTCATGGTTCTGATAGCAAGTCTCCTCCTGCAGCTTTTGGCTGCTGTTCAGCAGACAACATTTATTCCAACTTTTTTCCTTTTTTCCTTCACATCAGAATTTGTACTTGAAACAACTGCCTTCAAGTATTTTATAGGACATAGGAAATCTTGATCAGAGGTTTAACAACTTCTGGTCTGTGTTGGTTTTTTGCATTTTTTTTCCCTCTTTTAATATGATACTTAAAAGAACATCCTTGATGTCCCTGCATGGATTTGTGAAACATTTATGGCACTAAAAACACTTTATGGATTCCAGCCACTATTGCAATATCTTTGATCTGGACCTGGGACTACTCCAATAAACACATTCTCTGTGCATGATGCACTCTATTTCTTTTTCACCTGGTCGCTTTCCTTTAAAAGTTTTCCTCTCTGCACATTGCTTTTAACTCTTTAATATTACTATTTTAAGTGTTATGCTCTAACCAGTCCATATTTATTTTTATCTGTTTCTTAGTACAGTGATATCAAGCAAGAAATAGTATAAAAAGTTTATTGGGAAGACGCGAAAAAAACTGCTTTGAGATGAGAAGAAAAAGTAGCCTAAATCTCTTGGGTCTTGCTTTGGAATTGTGTAAGGTACTTTTTGGTTCTAAAGCAGTGCACTGCTGTTGCAAGAAGTCTCAGTGTAGGATAGAAGTGGTTCAGTAGCAAGTGTTACAAAACATATAATGACACCAGGATTTGTGTCCAATACTTTCAGGGCAGGCACAGCAGCAAAATTGCACTCTATATGTTAGAAAAAGTATTCCACATTCAGAGACTATATGCAATGTGTACAACACTGATCTGTCATTACACCAACCATTTGTCTACTCCATTTGGATTCTGGGCTTTAAATTGAGACAATAATCACAAATTAAGGTTATCACGCAACAAGTCAGGAAAAAAAGAAAAGCTGTAGGAGAATAGGAATACTTTTGAAAAGAAAAATGATGTAAACAATTCAGGGGCACAACAGCCACTGATTCATTTCTTCTTGACGTGATCCATATCCAGGATAACATAAGACATTTTAAAAAATATTGAAATGCCTTCTACCAAGAAGGAAGACTTTTTTCTAGTAACTTGGTTTTTGTACTCTTAAATGAGGTAGGCATATTTGAAAATTCCAGTTACCTTCAAAACCCTTTAATCTTTTTGTAGACATCAGTGCATTTTTTTCCATACTACACCAGAAATTCAGTCAACAGGATGCTCAGATTTATCTGACCAGAGGCAGATGTTTACATCTGAGTTTGCCATCTTGCTGTATTACCTAGCAAGGATTTAGCAGGTGAAATTCATCTGGAAATAAGTACCTCCTTTCACAAGGTATGTTTCTACTAATACTACATGAGTCAAATGCTATGAGTGCCTCTTTCTTTTCTCTGACTGTGAAAAGAGGAATATGTGAGCAGGTATAAATGTTTTTATGACAGACATTTCAAGTCAGGTAGGATGAATCCCAATTCCAGAGTCACTTCCAGACAACATATCCACATTATCCATATCATACCTTAGAGCCACCATCAGTCTTCATTTCATGCTAAAACAAAGACAGGAGTCTTTCATGCCTACCTTTTATCTTTTTTAAGCAGTGATGGTAATGCCATGACAGAGAGCATATCTCAGACAACAAATCTCATTCAAACAAAACATACACCACTTTTCAGGATGAATGGTAAAAGCAGTATTATTTTTCAAATAGAAAAGTCTTCTTGACTCTCTCAAGAGTCTTCCTGCCTAATGTGTTTCAGGTCAAGGTCAAGAAAAATCAATACATTAAAGTTACCTACTACCAAACTTTCTGTCTTTGAAGCTATGGCCTTTATTTTCCCCCTTTCTGACAAAAACTATATGTTTGCCCAAAAAGCACAAACATAACAGGTCACCTTTTTTGGGGGGTTTTGTTTGTCTTTTATATTAAAGACATGGTAATACCAAATAAATCCTAGTGGATAAGGGGTTTTATGCCTTCTGGGACATTGCTACTATTCCCAGCTCCCCTTTGGTTAAAAGGTGTTCAGCTGCACTCGTTGAGATGTCTGCATCATTTCTGTTAGTATTCCCAATTGTTGCCTTTTAAGCTTTTTACCTCTTTTAGCACATTTGACAGCACTGTCTCCCTTTCAGCCTCAGAGCATTAGTGAGGTTGTTTTGTGCAACACAGTGAATTTCTTTCTGTTTTGGGATATTTCCTGCGTAAAACATATGATGATTTGTCATTCAGACTGTGCTACAAATTAGAAGCCTAATTATACCTGACAGCTGTTGAAGACGGAGGCTGTGACAAGAGAAGAGCTGCCTGGTGTCCCAGGCTTGAGGGAGAGACCCGGGGCCAGCCATGCACACACGGCCACACCTCACTCCAGGCTGATCCAGGGTTGTGGTGGTCCCACTACACATGGCTCCTGCGCCCCACTGCCACTGTGTCTTTTAACTTTATATATTGCAATGCATAAAACTAGGATTCCCTGTTGAACAAAGCAGGGACAAGTAGGAAGTACTCGGGACTGTTTTCTTTTCAAAAAGAGACTCTTCTTTCAAACTCAGTAAGTTCCAGATTTTTGAGAATATGATACACTTGCTAGGTCCTTGTTAGAGGGTAACCATTTTGTCCTTTTTCAAAGTAGGAATGAATCCAAGTATGAATTTTTAATTTTCCAGTAGTAAAGTGGCTATAAATATAATGCTATTCCAAACAATAGCTCTCTTTCTTTTAACTCAATGCCTTTTTTCCCTCTGCACTAACTGATAGGAATGAAGCTCATATGTCTGAAAAATATGATTATTGATACATGTATTTTTGGGAAAATATAGGTCCTTGAAGTAGCATATTTCGGATACACAGTAAAGCAACTGGGAAATGACTGTTTCTCTTCCATATCTTCTCTGGAATACATTTATTTCTCCATGCATGATTGCTTTCATATGCACTGCTTGTGATCTTGATCTTGCTTTAAGTAATTTATTCCCTGCTCAGAAAACATGTACATATTGCCTGCTGGCTGAGTGTTAATTTAAATACATAAAATAGAAGAAAGCTGAACAGAACAAAATAGAATGGAACAGATTGAATGTATCAATGTAATTAATACAGGTTAGTCTAACATTTATTACTTTTTAAAATGCACTTCAGTCATATGCATATTTTACCTTTTCTCTGTAATCATAATGACTGAAATACTATTTTCTCTTATTTAAAAAAATTCTTGCATATTGGATCATTTCAAGACAATTGTAAGTAGTGTGAATTCCTGAGCTCCATCAGAAATTGTGAAAGTTGGCAATGCAGTTTATAGTGCCAAGATGTCACTAGTTTTTTGCAAATGATAAGAAATAAGACTTCCTCAGTCTTCTTTGTTATTTGGAACATAAAAAACCTGAGATTATATGGTTTATACCAAACTTGTCTAAAAATGCAAAGGTGAAGATGTTTCTTAGGGAACAGTATTCTTTATTCCCAAATCCTTTGTCCGGTCTGCTGAGTGTGGCAGTGCTGGATAACAGAGTTTTTGCAAACGCTGAAGAAATAAGGTTTTGTCTTTTTTTCAAATTGGCTGATTTTGTCTGATCAGACTTCATCTGTATGGTCTCCCTTTGCATTCAGCAGAGAGAAATAATCACCTCCAGGCACATCCTATCATGTCAGCTGAAATGTTCTTGCTGGGTGCCTACATGTCTCCATGGAGGGTGGTTTGATGAGTACAGTGAATAGATAGGCAGCTTTTACAGAGGAAAAAAAATTAGATGAGAAGGATTCCTCCTAATTGTTCATAAGGGGAAAGAGCCCAGCCCCCATCCTGAGCAGTGAAACCTGCTACAATAACTCATCCAGGCTTTCAACAGTCAAAGTGCTGGCAATCCTGCATTCCTCGGGACATGATGTGGAGAGCTTCAAAGGGAGTTTGTTCTTCACTCAGACTTCAGCAAAAATACCAGGTCAAAGGTTGAGGGTTTGTAAACTAATATTCCCCAGATGACAGGACAGGAACCCTTACCAGTATTCTTTCCCTATTTTTTTTCTTATTTCTTTATTTCAAGGGAACTATGTCAAAAAATAGTCAAAGAAAGAAGAAGAGAATTTTCAATGAAAACAACAATGCTGCAAATATCTTTGTTGAGGGGGGAAAAATACATGCACATTTTCACACATACATTTTAGAAACAGAATATGCATGAGCCTAGAAGAGGCTTATGGTCCAACTCACTGAACAATGTATTAGCATTTGCAATAGTGTTAATTTTTGGAGTTTTCTGTCTATCTTCTTTTAATTGTCTTGGAGCCACCTGAATTGTGTAATAAAAAGAAAAAAGAAAACCAAAAATTCAAGGAATTCAGCTGATATCCCCACTTTTTTTTTTTTTTTAATGAGCTATTAAAAACTACACAAGACAAAGCAGATCATGGATGAAAACTTCCGTACCCAGTCTATACACAGGTCTGCTTTACTAGCACAAGGCTTATAAGTTTCATGTGGGAGACTTTGTAGGCAGGAATATAAGGACCTGAGGTGCTGAAATAGTCTTCAGGAGAGCAATTTCCAGCCAGAGGTATCCGCTGTCTCTCAACCAGCAATCCCAACCTGTGCAAGATCAGAAGTTTATCTCCATGAAGCTTTATCCAGCTCAAGTTCCCACAGCCCAAGTACCCCCAGCTCTGAAGAAACATGAGATAAAGCAGCTCACTCCTTCACCCCTGGTCCTTCGGTACTTGGTCTGTGAAGGAATTTCTTTAATGAGGTTTCTATATATGTGTATAGATAATAAAGACATTTACAACTGCACTAACTGGAAGTAAGCAGCCAGAGAGCGAGCTGTGTGAACAGCAATGCTTTCCCAATGTACTGTCACACTTCTCAACACATGTAAGGTGCTGCAGAGAAGAGCAGGAGAGGAGGACAGCCACTTCAGCAACTATTGATGTCAGGAAGGCATGAAATTTCTTACCTGTCCATCAATAGGACAGAGGTCAAAAAGATTGGACTGACTAAGACCTGACAGCACATATTGAAAAACACTGAATTCTCCCCACAGCTGGTTTTTGACTCCCACCACAGACCAATCAGTGGTGTTCCCCAGGGCTTGGTTCTGGGGAAAGTCCTTTATCGATGATTTGGATGAGGAGATTGAGGGCACTCTCAGTCAGTTTGCAGATGACACCAGATTGAGTGGGTGTGTTGATCTGATGGAGGGTAGGAAGGATCTGCAGAAGGATCTGGACAGGCTGGATCAGTGGGCTGAGGCCAATTGTATGAGGTTCAACAAGGCAAAGTGCAGAGTCATGCACTTTGGTCAAAACAACCCCATGCAGAGCTACAGGCTGGGGGAAGAGTGGTTGAAAAGTTGCCTAGCAGAAAAGGACCTGAGGGTACTGTTTGACAGCCACTGAATATTAGCCAGCAGTGCACCCAGGTGATCAAGAAGGCCAACGGCATCCTGGCCTGTATTAGAAACAGCAGGACTAAGGAAGTGATTTTCCCCCTGTTCTCAGGCCACATCTCAAATCCTGTGTTCAGTTTTGGGCCCCTCAAGACAGGAAAGACATTGAGGTGCTGAAGCATGTGCAGAGAAGGGCAGTGGAGCTGGTGAAGGGTCTGGAGAGTAAGTCATGTGAGGAATGGCTGAGAGAGAAGGGTTGTTTAGCCTGGAGAAAAGGAGATTCAGGGAAGATCTTATGGCTCTTTACAACTGCCTGAAAGGGGGTTGTAGGAGTTGGGGATCAGCCTCATCTCCCAAGTGACAAGTGGCAGGACAAGAGAAAACACCCTCAAGCTGTGCCAGGAGAGATTTAGATTAGATATTAGGAAAAATTTCTTCACTGAAAGGATGATCAGGTATTGGAATAGGCTGCCCAGGGAAGTGATGAAATCATCATCTGTGAAAGTGTTCAAAAGGCATGTGGATGTGACACCTGGGGCCATGGGTCTAGCAGTAAACATGGAGGAGCTAGATTAATGGTTGGACTTTATGATCTTAGAGGTCTTTTCCAATCTAAATTATCCTATTATTCTATGATCATGGATTCTGTCTATGAGAGATATACAACTGTCACTCTGCATATGGGATTCACCAAGTCAGCTCACAGGCTTTCTTGTAGCTAGAAATATGAATGAAAAATGGACATAACCATACCAGTTTAAAAGTTAGATGCCCAGTCTGAGCTGGTTATCCATACTTTACTTAAAAATACAGAGGTGAAGGAAGAAGAGAAAAGAATTTTTTTAGTAGCTCCTCTCGTGCCATCTGGGAATTATTAATTTGTAAGCCTTCATACTTTGACTGAACTTGTGCTTAAGTTTAAGTGGGGAATAGCTGCTTTGAAGCTCTTCCTCAACTGCTATGACAACCAGATCTCTATATCTCAGACTGGCTAAAGCCCACATGAATTACTGTAGCAGGCTTCATCAGTTTGGGACGGGTTATTTATGCCCATACTGCTTGCTCCAAGTGGGAACCATCCTCATATGCCTAAAAACGGGCAGGCTTAACCTTTCAGTCCCTGCTTAAAAGAATGCCACAAGCCTTTAGAGGGGAATTCAGCCATTTCTCTTGAACACCTGTTTTAGGATCTGCTGAAACTGCCCTCGAGTTGCAGCTCTCTGTCCTTCTGTCCCTTTTGCATTGACCGCAGGCCAGCTGTGGGACCCAGCTCAGAAGAGTCATCTCCTCTGAGGACTTCAATGAAACACTCAGAGAAAATGGTGAAAAAAGGTGTAGAAGAGGAAGACAAGAAGAGTGGGCATAAAGCTGAAGAGTAAAAGGGTTATGACATGTAGTGTTTCACAAGAGGAAAAAAATAAACTGTTCATCCATTCATTTAATCACATACAACTGCTCCCTATGCAGTGCTGCTGGTTTTTCTGCTGGAGGTTTTTTTCTATTCTCCACCCAAAGAAAAACACATCAGTTTTTCATAGAAATAGCTTTGTCTGCAAAATTTTTGTCTTTGTATGAAATGACCAGAAAAAGTCGAAGGTAAAGCCACAGCATAGTGGTCCCCATCCACATATTCTACCTCCAACATAGTCAGTGTGGTTTTCCTTAAGAATAGCAAATTTGCCATACAGCAAGTACATGACATGCTCCTTATGGCTTATCATAGCCAAAAATACATGACAGAGAAAAGAAAGAAAATGCTTAGTGTTACAAAATTAACAGACCTCATGCTCAGAAAAAATGTAAGTAATTTATTACTAATCTACCTGGTATCATTCTGCATGATTGTAAGAAAAGAGGGGAGTTTAATTGTTGGGAAAAAAACAATCAATCTTTTACTGGAATTTGAAGGATCAAGGCAAAACATGGCATCGAGCCCAGCTTTAATAAACTCCAATGACATATGAGCCTTAATTTTCTTTAGTAGAAAGGTATTTTTTTCTTCTAGTACTTTTTTGCTTCTTTTTGACAGATATTTGACTACTGTAGAGCACATAATAAACACAAGCTGCCTTCAATCCATTTATTTTGTAAAATATGTGGTGTCCAGTTCTGGATTAAGAAGAACATTTTTGGAACAACTGGAGAACTCTAAATGTACACTTTAACTTCTTTTTTTTTAGAATTTTCTAACCCTTCTCTGAAAAAAATATATGAATTAATTAAAAACTAATTACATTGGCTTCTAAGGAAATAATGAAATTCCCAGCTCTCAAGCTGTAAAACTGCATTGCCCAGTATTTGATAGATCTGTGATCTTTAATTATTTTTTCCAGTGTCTCTGTCCCAAATTTCCCCTCTATTTTTTTTTTTTTTGCACTGGCTTATCTCCTAGGAAAATCCCAGCTGTTGTTAAATCCAAGTACAAGTGAAAAAAACAGACCTTTGCATTTTCCCACAACACTTTGGCTTCTGCATTTCCTAAATGATGGATGAGGATTGGTTTCAGTTCAGGAGTTTTCCTGTACACTATGACATGAAAAGGTGGGGGTGAAAAAAACAGGAGAAATCTCAGCTAGGTTTTGTTGTTGGGTTTGACCCAACAAAATGGACGGCTCACACAAACAGGATAATTTTAAACCCCAGGAAAACAAAAGGCAGCACAGAGAAATGGAAAAATGTTTTGCAATAATAGTGTTATATTAATTCTTAAACCAATTGATTTCAGCATGATTGTACCCCCATAAAGTCCAAAGACGTTATCTGATAGTATATTCTATATGTTCTCTATTCTATTGTAGTAAACAACTACCAACTCCACATAAACTGACCAGTTTGACAGCCTCTGTTTTGAAACCAAATCTTTGGAAGGTAAGCTTTACCACTGCTAATTACTGCCCTTAAATTCAACTGAAAAAATGACATCATGCTCTCATAGAGGCAATTATCAATGTTTGTTCCAGGGACCTTTGACTTTGAGGAGAACTAAATGATATGGTTGTTTGCATGCATAGTATCCTAATATTTGCACAGGCTATATATATATTTGCACAGAACTGTGTTTATATAGTCCCTGTCTGAAGTGGCTAGCTAAAATCAAACTCTCTTCCCAAACCTATACATTCGTGTCAGCATGGAAAGATGCCAGGTGTACTTTGTCAGGCAAGGTACTTCATAGGCTTTTTGGATCGAAGCTGTTTTCAGCTGTTTTGGCTGCCTCAAAACAGGCTTGGCTGCACTTCTCTCTGCAGACAGGCCCCAGTGGTGTAGGGAGAGCTCTTTGGAAGCACCTTGGAGAAGGGGTACAGGCTGCTGTGTGTTCCTGTACCCCACTTCCAGCTCGACCTGGGGTGTGACCAGTTTAGAGGCAGCCATTACGTTTTCACTGGAGGCTGAAATTATCTGTAATGGCTTACAGATTTAGCTTGGATTCTGTGAACACTGAAACATTTGGGAACAGTACATGATAGTGGTGATGCTGGAGCAGCTCTAGTGCCTGCTGGGGGTGCAGGGCCATGTGAACAGCAGGGACAGTTGAGCTCCACATTCCATTCCTCCAGCCCAACAAGTGCTGATCTGGTGCTGAGTGAAGAAATGAGCACAGACAACATCCCAGGAGGTGAGCCCGGGGAGGTGTACTGGGGCAATGTGACAGCTGGCTGTGGTGGGGAGCTCTTCTCCTCTCCCTCCCACTGTGCCCACCAGCTGTCTGGCTGTGCTCCTCAGAGACAGACACCCATCATCTTGAACTTGTTAAAAATGCCTTCATCTTTATGGCTTTTTTTCCTTTGCACAAACAAACAGTGTTTACCCTTCCTTCATCTACAAAACAAGGTGGTATCTAGAGATCTGGTAACCCTGCAAGATATTGATTTTAATACACTGGCCTTTCACCTCTGAAGCTTAGGGAGTCCTCTAGGGGCCAAGAAAATCCTGACAATGAAAATCAAAGGGACCTGGAAATGCTTTGGTTGAGTTGGACCTGCTGGAGTGGGTCCAGAGAAGGGTCATGAAGGTGATCAGAGAGCTGGAGCACCTATGAGGACAGGTTGACAGAGTTGTAGTTGTTCATCATGAAGAAAAGAAGGCTTCAGGGAGACCTTACAGTAGTACCTTCAGTACCCAAAGGGAGCCTACAAGAAGACTGAAGAGGGACTTTTTACAAGGGCACATAGTGACAAGATAATGGCTTTAAACTGAAAGAGGTTTAAGAATATATATTAGGAAGAAATCTTTCACTGTGAGGATGGTGAGGCACTGGAATGGATTGCCCAGAGGTGTGATGGATGCCCCATCGCTTGAACTGTTCAAGGCCAGGTTGGATGGAGCTTTGAACAACCTGGTCTAGTGGGAGGTGTTCCTGTCTATGGTAGGGGGGTTGGAATTAGATGATCTTTAAGGTCCTTTCCAACCCAAACCATTCTTGATTCATTACATATCTTCCACATGTGAAAGATTTTATTAGTTTTTCCAGTAAGACCAACACAGCACATTGTCTTCTGGATTGGAGGCATTTCTTCTGTTAAAAACATCTGTCTGAATCATAGGCAGATGGATGTTCTCTCCATTCCAAGACCAAATACCCAGTGGGGAGGGCTATGCATTGAGGGAGGTAGGGAAAACTCTAGGGGACAGTATAGATCATCAGGATGTGTCTAACATGTTCCATGGGCAACTTTGCAAACGTGCCCCTCTGAACTCCCAAAATGCAGGGAGCAGCACTGGCTCCAGGACAGCCATGGGCCCTGAGGATGGATTCCTTCCCCAAGCCTCCCCTGCAGCCTGGAGGCAAGTGTGCAGGCTCTGGTGGTGATGCAGGAGGGACTCTTCAGAAACACTGGAACCGTTTTAGTGTTAGAAATTGCACCTTTTGGAAATTAAAGCTGTCACTGTTCCTTCTCAGCTACAAACATTTCAGGTAATGAGTTTGGCAGGAGCAGGTACCCAGCTAGTCAAATAAAAGAGAGTTTGAGGGCCCCTGCATTCAGCAGAGATACTCAGGCCAGGGATGAAGAAATTCAACACAGTTTAAAAAGTAGTTTTGGAGAACTGTAAATACATCTACAAAATCCCTGGCAGATTCTCTGGTTAAGAAATTAAGATGCCTCTTTGTCCCCTGTAAAAGCTTTATATTGTTTCTGTCACTCAGAAAAGCTGCAGAGATATTTCTTTTTTAAATGTGATATTAATAAAACAGAGTCAAAGGCACATTGGTGGCTTTTCTGTCTGCCTGCTAAATGGCTTAGAAAGTATGCAGCTCTATTTTTAGGGAGGAAATGCTTTTAGGGATTAAAATTCAAAGGATAAGGTAAACAATTGCACATAACTCTTTAACGCAAAAGTTGATTTTTCCCTTCAGTGCAGGTTAGTGCTTTCACAACAGGCTGATGAAAGAGGCCCTTGCTGATTTTTTTCCCCTGCATAGGCTACAGAGGATCTCAGATGAAGTAATGAAATATGGAAGAGCAGTACAAGTGCATATGGAGGAGCAGGGACAGGGGGAAGGTAAATCCAGCAAAATTAGCCTCTGATAGTCGACTGCCCCAGCTGGAATTAGATTCTGTCATTTGTGAATATTTCATAGTTACCAGCTGAAAGACATCTAGTGAAGCAAGTAAAGCCAATCAGTGGAAGATCTGAAAGTTTTGCTTCTCAGCCAACTAAAATAAGCCACAAGTTTTATTAACATTTTAAGGAGGGAAAAAAAATGAAAACCAATATCCTCTTTCTCACTGGCAACCTGAAGGAAATGCAGGTATAATTTTGTTAGTGAGTGTGTGTTGCTGATTGGTAACATTCTCCCCTGGCTGAGGGAAGAGCTCAGGGACTCCTGTGGGAGGCAATATGCCAGGGGAGTGTGGGTGTGGGTTTATGGTGCCTTGGTCCATGCAGGGGGGCATCAAGGAAAACTCCCTCTTCCTACCTGGCTAAAGCATATTGGGTTGTGTTTGACTCGCTCAAGGTCTTCCCCTAAATCACGCCTCTATGCTAAGGTCCCATTTATGTCAAATATAATAGTCTGAAGGAAGCAGCAGAGACAGAGCTTCATGTTGTAACCCAGTCCTACGTTTTTCTCCCTTTTTTTCTGATGTGATGCTAGGGCTATGGAACAGATTGTTTCTGCTCTCTACTGCAAGCAAAGTTCTTGTTTCCTGAGCACCAGGGCATCAGAAGAAATTAAACCTAAAGTTCATTTTCTAGAACAGCATTAACTTCTACGTAGAAATGGCCTCTTAATCTAGATGACAGTTTTATTACAATTAAAATATCACCTCTAGGAGGCCCTTTGTTTGCATTTGACAGATTTTATTGTGTTTATATAGGCTAATGAAGCAGAATTAAATTATGCAGCTTATATTAAATTTAAATGACTGATTTATTGTATTTAAAATCCAAAATTTATCATGCATGTTCTTTAATGCCACACAAACTACATTACTTCATGCTGGTTTATATTCTACTTTGGTGTTTTGCCCAATTGAATGAGGTTTTGTAAGCGCACTGAAATGTGGTGTCCAAAATGTCCAAATAGCTAAAACAGGAAAGACTGTCTTTAAGCATTTTAAGCATTTTAAAAGAGTAAAGACATTGTGATGCTAGATCTAGCCTGTGCTTCAGGTCAGTGGTTCTGATTTCATGGGTTACTATTGGTGATTTCACTGAAGTGCTTTAATTTGAGCCTTTGCCAACTGAGATCAACTATCCGCATGCTCGTTTCTGTTGTTGAGATTTCTTGTTACTTATTTTTATTGATCTAGCAAACTTTGTTATTCCCTGTTGAACATACTGCTCAAATAATCCCTACTGCATACAGCATTCAATAGAAAGGAGCACTGAGTGCTCAGATTTCCATGTAAGTAAAGAGCTGATCACCTATAAATCTGAGTGTAACCTGATTCACGTTAGTCTTTTTATTTTCTGATCACAGAATTCCTCTCACTTCGCTTTAGATTTCTGTCCCATAGATGCTTACAGCTCACCTCATTACTCCATGTTTCTTCCTTCACTAACAGAAAAAATTAGATATGTGGTGAGATTCACTGGATATGTATTTTAGATGCTGACTTTAGGATGAGATGTGTTGTGCTGTAATGCCTCTATTGCCAAAGGCAATTAGTTCAGATACAGCAGACATCTACAGTGCAGATATCTGTTTAGTTAGATTAATCCCATGGCTAATATCTGAAATATTGCTAAGATAGATTCCAATTACTGTCAATATTGGTGCTTTTTTTTTCTTTTTTCTTCTCTTGACAACATAAGGACAAATGAAGGGCTTGGGATAAATTTTTTTGTAAATCAATGTGAACAAAATGAACAACTGGAATCACTGCTCTTAGGGTATATCAGACAATTCTAGGAAGCTTTAAGTAGTCCAAGAAGCCCTATTTAAGAATAGCAATTTTGCTGAAAATTTGACTTTCAGGATAGAAAGTAATTCATATATCAGTTGGAATCTGATAATCAGTTTTGGCCAGGGAAGTGACAGAAGTAGAATTTCAGAAAATCATTTTTCTTTTTTAACAACAATGCTTGGTGAACTCATGACATAATGATTTATTTTACTTTGTAGTATTGCTTGTCTTCAATTTGTCTTTCCACTTTGGCTATAAGCTCACAGACATATATTGTTTCATATGTAATACTATGGGGAAAGATATTGGGGCTGTTTTTCTGCTCAATTATTAAGATGGTATCACCAAGGGAACAACTTAAATGATTTCTGTGATTAAAGATATTGTGTAATGACACAGATGTTTGTGGATATGATTAAATTGGAACTAGGAACCAGTTTAAGTTTCTAGGGCTTTATGCACTGCTTCATCCTTCAGCTCTCAGTTGTCTGTAGGGTCTCTATCATATGAATTTCTCTTGCCTGTGGGTGTCATCCACCAGATTCATCAGCAGAAATCTTCATGAAATCTTCATGACTCAGCTGCACCTATATCAGTTTCCATTCAATGTAAGGAAAGATTCATTAACTTGCATCCTTTTGTGATGTGTATTTGAACTGTAGAAAAGAATGTCTAGGCAAGAAGCAAGGTGGGAATAGGCTTCTGGCAGAACAGTCCTACATGTTGCTAGCTCATTGTTTCAACCACAGCATCATAGAATGGTTTGGGTTGGAAGGGACCTTAAAGATCATCTAGTTCCAATCCCCCTGACACAGCCAGGGACACCTTTTACTAGACCAGGTTGCTCAGAGCTCCATCCAACCTGGCCTTGAACACTTCCAGCCATGGAAAACATGTAGGCTCACAGACTTGTTAAGTACCTATAGTGTACTGGGATTTGGCAACTGCCATGCACCAGAGGTAGGGAATCCCAGCAAACAGGATCTTCTTTAAAATACAGAACCTCTGATTCTGAAATACCTATTTTGTTTATTTTACACGGGGAGCAGCTGTAAGTTCAACAGGAATTTTCCACTGCATGACTCACTTTAGGAAAGAACACTTCTCCCTTCACAGATTTTCCATTGAGAAAAGTTAACATATCATGTTAGAATACACAGAATCCAATACTAAAAAATACAGTTGCCACAGTCATCCTCCCTAAAATCAAGGTGACAGGCTATGGTCCGTCCTGCAGCAAGGGTCTAGGCCAAAGTCCCATATGTCTCCCATTTCAAAGTTTCTAGCTTGAGGATTTATTCTTGTCTCTAAGATGGGTCTAGGGTCCTGCTATGGATTGCATGAAGAGTCCAAAAGCCCTGGTAATTCTGGAAAGTTCACTAGTGAAGAATATGAGTTGCCATGGGAGCTTTTCTTATATATATAAAAAAAACCCAAAACCAAAACAAACTAATATGCCTTTGAGTATGACAAAAATGTATTTCCTCTCTGGAGCAGCATCACCTGTTCCTTGCTCTCTGACTCATCTGGCTTTTGTTCTTTTTGCTATACTTAAATCACAGTGATGCAATGATCCTTAAAAGCAAAGTTGTTCCTGTGTGCTAATGACACGCTTGTCTACTTGGTGTTGCTAAATGATGCCTAGGTAAGTTGTTTTTTGCAGCAGATAAGTGGTTATAAAATAGATATCAGTTTGCAATGTGGAAAAATATGCAGAATTTGTGACAAAAGAAGGAAAGCTTGTGTAAAGAATATCTGCCAAGGAAGAGTCTTGTCTCTGTGTATGGATCAGCTATAAGTTGGATACTCCAACTAAACTACAGGAGCAGAGGACCACAAAGATGATTAGGGATCTGGAGCATCTCTCTTATGAGGAGATACTGAGAGAGCTGGGCCTGCTTAGTCTTGAGAAGAGAAGATTGAGAGGGGATCTCATCAATACATGCAAATATCTCCAAGGTGGGTGTGAGGATGGTGCCAGACTCTTTTAACTGATGCTCAGTGACAGGGCAAGGAGTAATGGCCATAAAAGAAACTACAAAAAGTTTCACATCAGCATAAGGAAAAAATTCTTTCCATGGAGTATGGAAGAGCACTGGAACAAGCTGCCCAGGGAAGTCATGGAGTCTCCCTCTCTGGAGACATCCAAAACATACCTGGATGTGTTCCTGTGTAACCTGCTCTAGGTGACCCTGCCTTGGCAGGGGGGTTGGACTAGATGATCTCCAGAGATTGCTTCCAACCTTAACTACTCTGTGATTCTCTACGATTCTCTCTGACTTAATGCTGTAATTTTCATTTTTCATTAAGTAATTTGAATTAGGAAAGGAAAATATTCCATTCAAGCAGAAATCTTTATGTTAGCGCATTTAATAGGCCTGTTACAACCCTTGAGACAATGCAGCCTAGGTTGTATATGGTGAGACTATATAGAGCAGAAGTGAATATGCCAAAAAAGCAGTCAGCCCCTACAGTTGCCAGAAAAGGTGTTAATATTTTTCTCCATTCTAGTAGAAGCTCATTGGGATATGCTAAACTCATTCGTTAAGTAACGCTGCAGAGTGACAGATGCTGACATATATAATTTGACAGCTGCAAATACCAGGTACTAGAAAGTGTCATTTCCCATAAGTATAAAATAATGGGTCATTATTCCCTGACAGATTAAAAACCAAGTACTATGAATAAATGAATTGGTAATCCTGCATACTTTAAAAGAAAAATAGAGCATTATTTTTCTTCTTCCAGAAATAAAGGAGATTTCCTTTGTTCTCCTCTCACCTGTGTGTGTTGCGTCCAATTGCCAACTCACTGATGAGGTGGAGCAGAGGAGGGAGTCTCCCACACAATCTACTTAAAGCATTTAAGACCTTTATGTTTCCAGACGGGGGATGCTGCCTCCCTAGGAAGCCAGTGCAGAAACAGTATGTGCATCCAGCAGACAGCTCAGAGGAGAGGCTTACTGTCTCCTCGATTGCAAAAGGATCCCAGGAGGGCAAGCACCCAGGTCAGGTGCCTGATATGAAGGGTGCAAATACTTGCCTCTCAAGGGTTATCTGTCTTGCCTTGCACTGATCGATAGGATGCATGTTGTTATGTGGCCCCATAGGAGGGCCTCAGCTGTGGCTGCTTCCTGCCTTTAATTCTGAGCCCATTTTCCTACTGCTGGGGCCACAATGACCTTCCCCAGGTAGACTGCTAACAGCAGGAGACCCCTGAGATTTCAAGAGCAGCAGCACTAGAGATGTTTGTCTTCCTCAGGGCAGGAGGAAATCTGCGCACTGGCTGAAAGTGAAGTGCAGGAGTGCAGCACAGACAGTTCATTCAGCAGAGCTCTGCTGAGCCTGCACTTGCTGGGCTTGTTGGAGGCAATATATCTCCCTGGGGTCTAGAGTGATGTGGCCTGAATCCTAAAACAATTGGCACCATTCCCAATATGAATACATTTAACAGGAATCTAGTTGATGTCAAGTTGATTTCCAGTGCCTGCTGTATTTAGCCAGCCTTGCACCTACAAGTATGGTTATACTGTGCCCTGCGGCTAGCAGTTAAAACATTGCTATGATATATCTTCTGTCCTCTCTCCTATCTGATTATCAAACCCATCATCACCATAACATTACATTGCACTAGATGATGCTGGGACCAAAGGCTGTTCTCCAGTTGAGACAGTGGATATTGTCCAACTGCAGTAACTTGAATGTTGTTATAGAAAGGAGCATAGCAGAAGCTATGCCAGTGCCTTTGAGTCATTGGAGACACCACTTGAAGAATCACAGAATCGTTTAGGTTGGAAAAGACGCCTAAGGTCATAGAGTCCAACTGTTAACCCAGCACCACTGTGTTCACCACTAAACCATGTCCCCAAGCACCACATCCACATGCCTTTTGGATACTTCCAGGGATGGTGATTCTATCACTTCCCTGGGCAGCCTCTTCCAGTGCCTGTTCACTCTTTCAATTTTTTCCTAATATCCAATCTAAACTTCTCCCAGAAGGAGGACATCTCTTGACATCTGACATCTAGTTAGGCAGGCTCTGATAATCCTTCCTAGCAGCTCTGCAAAAGCCAAATAGCTGTTTGCTACTCAAGAAAAGTGCTTTTTGATGTCTCTTGGGACAATGTTTCTTTTGTGTATTAGGTACTTTCCAAAAGAATCAGTATTTATTCATTTATTTCAGTTTCTTTAAATCTGCGTGCCTCATATGTAACACAAGGCCATTATAACTGACAAGTTTGCACTCTTGTATAATGGAGGACCAACAGAATTTCACCCATATTTCTGCATTAGGGACTTGTTCTTATTATTGCTCACATTAAAGACAAAATAATGCCTTCGCCCCTTACTTATTGAACCTGTAGTTGTAAGATTTTTAACAAAATACTTTTCAAGTATTTTATTCAAGCTTTTCAATGAATTTTAAAATGTAACTTGTATTTAGATGCTCTGGCAAATCATGCATTGTTTAAGATCTGGTTTTTGTTGATTTTTAGTAAACTATGCTTGCTACTGTGGTTTTTTGTAGCAGATTAATTAGAAGCATGATAAACCCAACTGGAAAAACAACACTGGATTTTTTGAGTGGATTTCCTAGCATCTTTGTGGTTCGATATGTTTTTTTGCAAGTCTTCTATATTTAACACAGTAGCCTTCTGATCTGTGACTGGGCTCCTAGAAACTATTATCATATAAATAATTAGATGTAAGTTAAAAACAGCATGACTGTACTGAACAAATACACATGATTAAAAATGTGTTTGTATCAGTGGGAGAGAAAGAAAGTGAATCTGCTTTGAATGTTCAGGTTTTTATATCTCATTACTCAGAGACAATAAGTTATTGTTTAATGGATTGATTAAATGGAATTTTTCCCCTTCCTCAATCCACTTGTTTCTTCTCCTGTATTTAACAATTGACTACAGTTCAGAGACCTGCTGAATTTGTTAAGGTTTTCACATATTTCATTCCTAGAGGGTTTTATCTTCAGACTGCCGATCATCAGGTTGAACTCATTAAAGGGAACATTTCTGGGTACCTCACACCAGTATTTGCAAGCTCAACCTGATGCTATCCATAGCATAAGACGCAAGTCTTCCAACACTAGCTCTGTTTAAAGACAGGCACTTGGACTGTCAGCAGTAGGGTGTATTCTTGGCTTCAAGAACATACTTTTGAGGTCTTTGAAGACAGGAAGTGTCAGAACAACTTTGCAGATAGGAGATTATGGACAAAACTGTGTAACCAGCATTGCAGAGATGAAATGAGTGCTTTTCTCAGTCTCTTAAGCTACACATTAATCAAGTCAAGTATTAAAGAGCTGTTAAATATTGTTATCAACAATCACTTAGGCAATGCCAAACTTCTATACATTTATAGTATATGTGGAGTTCATGCATTTACAGTAACATTGGTTAGCTTTCAGGGAATACAGGTAACTTTTTCTTAATTCCTATATCATAAACAATTGATTTAGGGCCTTTTTATCCCTTCAAGAGCCAAGATTTAAAAGGGGAAAAAATCAAAACAAAGTATAAGGTTAAAAGTTTTTATTGAGGGGCCTGGGATGCATGCCTACATACTATAATTTTCTTCTTTTAGTTCTAGGTGTTGGTAACTGAAATTTCCCTTTGGTGCAGCATATGGCTGTAGTAACAATATGTCTGTTTCCTTAGTATTTGCTGGCAGTCTAGTTTTCTTTTGTTTGTATAAAGTAGAATGGAGCTTTAAAGGCAGTAGCTCAGGATGTGTGGTGCTTGGAGCACTAGTAAAGTGGTTGAGACACTGCTGGCAGCAGGAATCTGCAAAGAAACCATCAGATCGGAACAAAAACAGCTGTCTGCCAGCACCATAAACTTTAGGAAATGTTGTGGGTGATTAGTTGCTGCTCCTAATGTGTGAAAGTTGGCCTGTCTGCATATAGGCAAAATAAACTCCCTTTTACTTCTTGCCACTCATACATAGAAATCACAGGACATTATGGGATTGATTATAAGCCATAAAAGACAGGAAGTTCAGTCTTAGAGTGAAAACCATGGCAATGACTGTCTCTTTCTATTTGGATGTCATTGCGTGAAAAGCTAAGGTGAAATGAAAAGGAACAGGAAACAAACCTCAGATGGGAATGGGACAAAAAACTCTAATGGGAAAAGTTACTCGGTCAGGAAGGAACACTCAAGCATATAATATAAGGCACCTGGCTTCTCTGAAACTTTGGGGCTTTTAAGTAAACTTTAGTGGTTCTGGAACAATAGTACAAGAACAGTCCAGCAAACACACTGAGTGCCACAAAGACTTTTTCCCCAAAGAAAGACATCCTTCCCATTTCCACCATCCCACTAGCTGGAATATTCTAAATAAACACCATTTCAACAAAAGCAAAAGAGAATATAGATTGATTGCAAAGAAGAGATTATAAAAAGGTACTTTTTTATGAAACTCTTCAGTTACATTTGTTTGGGATAAACTGTTTCAAAGGTCATTTCAAAACTGAATTAACAGTGAGTGTAAATCTGAGAATTTAACATGAATTAAAATTAGCCTTGTTTTGTGCTGCAAGGCAGTTTGAATATTTTCTTTCTGTGAGAGATTTCTCTTGCTGAATTGGTTATGAAATAGATGTGAAAACTAAGGGCAGAACGTGGGGCTATTTTATTTTTTCTTTTATATACTTCTGAGTCTTCTGCTTTATGCAATCATACAAAGATAAATATTTATATAGCACCTGCCAGTATATGGCTTAAAAGCACTTAACACACTTTAATATATACTATTGCTCAGAAATAGAAAAAATACAGTTCTAGGGCTAAAGGTAATTTCCAGCTGATAGCAATGCTGGAAAACGGAAAGTAAACAAGATTTAGAGCAAAGTAAACCAGAATTAACTCCTAGTACGAATAAGCAGAAGAGCAAAGCTAATACTTCCACTCCTGCAAAATTTGTCAGTGGGAATTTCAAAGCCTGATTTTTCTTATCTTTCATAAACAGCCTGTAAATCTTAGGCCCCACAAAATAAATGGATGGTTTAGTACTTACTCTAACAAAGGACAAGACTTTATTCCCACAATTTAGTAAGATACAGCCTTGGCAAAAATAGGAAGATCTAAGTGCCTATAAGGGGTTAAGAGGAGCTGTAGAAATGACTTGTGCTTTTGCCTAAGCAATAAAACCACATTCTTGGGTGGGGGGAGACTGCAATATTTTGGAGTGCTTTTTCCGCACAAAAACGTCACAAAAAATTTTTTCTTTCAGAATGATCCACTTAATTGTATTTGCAAGGAAAGTAAAGGAAATGAAGGCTTTTGCTCTCAGAAATGCCATTTTTGCTTTTTAATCCTAGTCAGCAGCCCAGTGATTTAGGAGTTATTCTCAGGAGAGTACCAGGATTAGCAGACGGGTATCAAAACTTTGGTTTTGTTTTTTTTTTTTTTAATCTTACTGGTCAGCATTGACTAAATAATTAAAAATTTACTAAAGAAATCTAGGAAGCAGCAGAACCAGAAGCTTCAGGTTAAAGTCCTAGAGGTTTCCCCAGAATCATAGAATCATTAAGGTTGGAAAAGACCTCCAAGATCATGGAGTCCAACGTTTGACTGAACACCAACATGTCAACTAAACCACAGCACTAAGTGCCACATCCAGTAATTTCCTGAACACTTCCAGAGATGGTGTCTCCACCACTTCCCTCAGCAGCCCGTTCCAATGCTAAAGTCATTCTCATACTGTGAAATGCATATTAAGCATTTGTGGAAAGTAGGACACCTCCAGGAGGAAGGCATGAAAGAGCCCTGCCTCCAAGTGCTCTGTCTCATAGGACAGATTTATTTCATAAACATAAGCAAACTTCTTACTTTTGCATGTGTAACCTTAATTTTTGCAGAATTTAACTTTTTTTTTTCTTTTAAGACAGTTAGGAGATTTTCTTCTTGCTGGAGAGACTATTTTGAGAATCAATTTAAACATCTTCAATGGTTATGCATATATAGTATAGTATCGCCCATCTTCGCGAATGAAGATTTGGGAAAGGTCTTTACCCTTCGAGCCTGCACAGTGGATTTTTTAGGTGAAACACAGTGTGTGCTGAACTGAGCCCACCCTTTAATTCTAAGGTTCAACTGCCGGGGCCGAGCGAAGGTCGGACAGTGGCAGCGAGGTCCTCAGGACGTAGGTTTGTTTAGAGTGACCTTCTCTTGGATGGATGGCCTTACAGGGCTGACGAGCTCCATCTGCCCGGAGGAGTTCCCTGACCGGGAATCAAACCTGGGCCGTGGAAGTGAGAGCGCTGCATCCTAACCAGTAGACCACCAGGGGGCCCTGCATATATAGTACAAATATGTTAAATTTAACCTTTGAAGTAGTACTTAGCTCTTTCGCTGCTCTTTCACTTCCAAAATGAAAACAAATTAATAAAAATTGCTCTGGATTAAAGAGGCATATTCTGTGTTCCGTTCTTAGCAGAGAGATACCTCAGCCCAAGGTTGTATAAGTACCTATTTTGTAATAAACAGCTTTGGTCCATTACAACTTCAAATGAAGTTTCACAAATTCTTCATCATCTCTCTCAAATCCCTCGGAGTCAGTAGAAATGTATTTACTCATTGCCAGATACATTGTTCCAAACAAGCCGGTACAGGGCAATACGTACTAGGTTAAGACACTAAACCTGGTCCTGGGGTATTCTAGTTCTGTAGGCACAAATACTGCTGATCTTTTCTCCATACTTTCTAGGAGGGAGGGTTGTTGCTAGTCCAAGTTGCCTCCTGTTATGTAGCCATATATTTCAGAGCCAGCTATAGATCTCTAAACAAGCCACGACTCCCTAAGCTTATGGAGTCAGCACGTGGGAGAGCTTAAACCGGTCTGTCTTAGCCTCCTGTCACCCACCTCATGCCTTTTGGCCTCTCCCCAGCCTGAGATGGTGCTCTGGCACTGCTGGATGTCACAACCTACTTACTTTCAGGTAAGTGATCCAAGGAAGAAGTGATACCCTGGAAAAGCATCACCTGGTTGTAAGATCCTCCTCATCATGGAGGTCTCAGCAGCCACAGCTTCGTCTCTCAAGGGACTAGCCCAACGTTCAGGCCAGGAGCAGAGAGAAAAGCAGTCTTTGCCCATCCTGTTGAAGATGAGCCAGAGGAATGCATGATGCTGGGCCTCAGTATGCAAAGGGAAAATCTCCAGCCTAATTGCTTCAGAGGTGGGAAACTTCCATTTTGTCTCTGTTCCCAAGCCTGGTAATATATTGTACATTTAAGAAGAGTAAGTAAAATACATAATCAGAGTTGGGAGAAAGGGTAGGAATGCAGAGCTTCCTTCTCCTACTAACTGCAGCAATTTCTCTCTTCTCCCTCCTGCCTTTCCCACGTTAATTTTGCCAGGATTTGAAGGATGGTGTCAGCCTCCTTAAAAATGGAGGGTGGAAAGACCTGAGCCCTCAATTTCTGCTTCCCTGCTCAACTTTCTAAGCACCACAGCATCAGAAGCATTTCCACAATTTCTCAGACATTTTTCACAAGAAAAAGAGCAAGTGCTCTGAGACTCCTGTGATCACCAGTATAGGGAAAAAGTAAGATTTTAAGGTCTTCTCTGGCATTTTTCAGTAGCTAACATCAGCTGTTGCCTATTCTTTGCAGTGGCTATAGTAGAACCTGTTCCTTAGCACTTAATTCTCATTATACTTTTAAAAGGATATTTAAGCACCTAACTTGGGGTTGTAAATTGCACAGAAGCCTAGAGGTTACATATGGCAAAGCTGCCCACCAAGGAGTCTATGCTTTTTTTCAACATCTGACCAAATGTTTTACAGGGAAGGCCTTTTACTCAATTCTTTAATGTTGTTTACATATATTTTAGAATTGTCATTGCAAAATAAGACCTTTCAGTGTTCTAAGGGCCCTTGTGTATTCCCTACACAGATTTTGCTATGCCAGGGGAAATGCTTATGCAAATAGGAATGATGGTAAAGAAAGTGGAAAGAAAAATATCAGGTCAGGAGAACAAAACTACATTTCTTCTAGCTCCGTCAGCTTGGCTATATTTTCTTCCTGACAGCAACTTTGAAAAGGCAAAGGAATTCCTTCAACCAACTCTTCCTGTGACCTAAATGCATAATTGATGAAAATGTATTGGTTACATGAAAGCCTTACAGAAACCACCAGGAAAGCATTGCAGATTATTTTTTCCTCCTTTTGCCACTATGTTTTTACAGATGTGATATGTGGTTTAAAGAGCCAAAGCAGACAGTCATGCTTTAGCCCTGCCAAATAGTCCAAACAAAGAAAAAGGTTTCTGTCTTTCCTCTCCCTTTCCTTTTCCCACCAGAATATATCAAGCTAAAAAAAAAAATAGATTTTAATTGGCATATCTCAGAAAATTCATGAGAAAAATTACACTTTTAGAGCAAACAGTTGTACAGCTTTGCTTCCTGCAAGAATCAGAAGTCAGTGGACAGCAAGGACACCCTGGTGGCCTCTGTCAACCTGAGCAAGCTGGTGGCACTGTTGCTGCCTCCCGGCCATGTCGAGGACTGGAATGCCACCTAGTGGCCCCCGCGGCCCGAACCCATCGGAGCTACTAAATCCCTGCTCATTTTTATCCTGACGCTGATTAACAAATATTGCAGCTGAATTTAGACCCTGGAGCAGTGGATCACTAAATACCTCGAGCAATCGGTGAAGCACGGAATGGAATCATAGAACCACAGAATGGTTTGGGTCGGAAGGGACCTTAAAGATCATCTAGTTCCAACTCCTTCTGAGACAGCCAGGACCAGACCAGCTTCTACTAGACCAGATTACTCAAATTTCATTCATCCAAGCCTTGAACACTTCCAGGGATGGGATATCCACAGCTTCTCTGGGCAACCTCGGTGCCTCACTATCCTCACAGTAAAGAATTTCTTCCTAATATCTGACCTAAACCTGCCGTCTCTCAGTTTAAAACCATTACTCCGTGGGGAGTGTTTGCCCCAACATGTTGCAGGGGTACCTGCAAGTGTTGTCTGCTGGTTCAGAGGCAGCACAGATCACCCATGTGCCACTGCTAGCTCTCCTTATGCACATGAGGACTTTGGCCTCTCCCAAGTGTGCTCTGGTACTTGAATACCTAATAACTGATAATATCTTCTCTTTGAAGCTCACAGAAAATCTAAATGTAAAGACAACTATGAGGCCCTTTGGGCACTGCAGGAAAGATATGAGGATAGACTATGGCTGGCTGCTGTGATAAAATGCCAGCCTATTGTGCTCAGTGGAGATGGAGCTGTGGTAGACACAACAATGGATTTGCTTTTCATTGATCTGAGAAAGGCCGACTTTGTGCATCTGTAAAAAAATAAGCTTACTGCAGTTCCTGGTGCAGCTGTGACATGTGATGCACTCACTCACTGAATACTCCTCCCCTGACAAACTGTGAGCTTAGCAGGAGGGAGCAGTGGGAAGGAAATGGCCAGACAGACTTTCTGAGGACCAGTTTAAAAGTCAGTCCCAACAGGGTGGATCCTCAGCCAAGTATCACAGTTCTCCACCTTTTTCCTCTGTGCATTCCTGTTCCCAGAGCCCCACAGTGCCAGGACAATGGAGATGGGAGGAGATAGTGGTGGCAGCAGCCTCCAGCTCTGCTGGGGAGGAGGTGTCTGCACTGCTGCTCTAACTGCTGTTTGTATATCACTGTAGAGCACCTGGTATTTCTTGGAGTGCCAGTGGTTTGAGGGAAAGGAATGGTGTAGAGTAAACATCTGTAAGAGAATGAGAAGAGAGGGCTCATCCTTTCGTGGAATCACACTGTGGGATCCGCAGAAGAGCTGATCCTGTATTTGTCTATGAGCAGCTGGCCACCAGGCAGCCACACGTACTCCACGCTGGAGCCGCTTTGCCGTAGGAAAACATTTTAGTCTTGCCCTTCACTCCTGTGTCTATCAGCCAATCACAGCTACTGCAGTTTTTTACACTAGAGAGGATGGTCGGTGTCAAGATGCAGATGTGAAGACCTCACACATCCTATATGATGTCTGGTGTAACTCTGGACACCTAAAATAGGAACTGTAGGATCTGGTCATCTTGTTGGAGTGCTGCCTGTTAGAAACATGGAGAATTAATGTGTATTCTACCTTTCCTCTCCACAGGTTGTCCTGGGCTGAATGTCCATCTGCATCTCACAATGCCTGAGTTAGGCACTTACACCACCCACTTCTCACAGTTCCCTCATTTCCCTGCACATACAGACTTACTTCCCTTAATATAAAGTCTCCATGATTTCAGCAGGAAGGCGGATGGCAGGCAGGAGCCTTGGCTTCAGTTCTCGCCTCTCCATCCAGTGAGCAAACATAACTGCTGCTAAGAAGGCTGTTTTCATCCCTGGTCTAATGTATATGTAAAGAATGGAACAGCTTTAGTAAGAGAGGCAAAAAAACTTCATAGTCTCATGAATGGGGCATTCTCCTGAGGGGAGGGATCTTGGCAAAGGAACAATTCCTCCTCTCCCCTATATTATTGAAGCTTGAACACCAAGAAGGCAGAATTCTAACACGGAGTCAGAAGAGGAGCAAATAAGACAGTATATGTTACTGTGGTTTGTATGTACCAGACCATCAGATGAGCAAGATGACCTCTGGTTCTGGTCCCTCAACAGCATGTCTTTCACAATTCACCAGTACTGAATGTTTATACAGTGGAAATAATGCTGGGAACTAGACTGTAGCTTAGCTAATGACTTTGTTCCTGAAAAATTTGCATTCTGTGCAGAAGTTCCATGTGTTCAGAGAGAGCAGATGTGTGGATTTGTTTGTGGGGTTTTGGGTTATTACAGAAAAGCTGCAGGAAAGAGGTAGAATGGGTTGGGGCTAGAGGTGGAACAAGGAGAAAAACAGGGAAGTGAGAAAAGGAGGATGGGATGAAGATGTTGGTTACCTGCCTACCTGGTTATCCTTACACAGAGGGAAATCAGGTACTCCTTCAATGGTGCCTGTTTATCTGGAAAGAGACAGTGTGGCATGGAGAGATTTACTCAACAGGAGTTGCTGTAGCCATCAAATATACAGGGATTTCTGTTACCTAAACCTGGCTTTAAAGAGAGAAAGGTAATAGTTTCATGTGTGTTCCCACAGGCTTGGAAAGAAGAGGTGCAGAGGAGATTATGATTTATTCTTTGTCTTCCTGTGACTAATGCTTTCTAGTAGTGTTCCTTAAAAGTTGAAAAGGGGCCAAAACATAATTCAGAGTCAATATTAATTATATGTGATGTGGAAAAATGTCAGTCAGACCATTTATACCTTTGTTCTACCTGTAATTATAGTACCACTTGAATTAGTAAATTGGGAAATAAATAAATAAGATTATGAAACGAATGCTTAAATGTAGGAAAGAGATAAAAATCATGAATTAATAAAGTAATCTAAATGATGATTGATCTCAAGCAGTGACTGAATAGAAGATGGTTAAATATTCTGGTCAATGACAAATAGATGTTAGGTTTCAACTTCACTTACATGAAGCTAAGTACTGTGTTCAGGCTACAGCAAGGCCTAAAAATGTGATGAACCCCCCAGTATGCTAATTACAAGACTATAAGCAGAAGCCTAAGTTCCCTATGACATTCAAGATACAGAATCTGCATCTCAACATGACTCAGAATAGCCAACTGAGTTATCTTTAAGTAGAAGTCTACAAATGCTTGTAGGACAATGCTCCTTCTGGCTTGCCAGAAAGACAACTAGAGCAGCAGTTAGCAAAGAAGGAGCTGTACCATAGTAACTAATTGAACTGCACAAGACCTGTATTGTGTGACTTAGGACATTCACTTAACATTATAACTGGATTCCAGCCCTACCAGATCCAGAGTCTCTAACCATGAGGCTACTGTAAAAAAGGAAAGGACTGGTGATGGCACCTCCTGTGCTTTGTTTTTTTTTCCTGGAGCTCACTACTACCTAGAATTTATCTTCTGACAGAGATTTAGGGGATGTTTCATCCAATTAAATGGGTATGATTGAACCTGTCACTTTAAGTCTTTGATCTTAGCTCTGAATTAAAGTGCAACTGAAAAATATATCCAGAAGTGAAACCATAGGGCCTTTGCAACATGTAGTTTTAAAGAAGTTTCATGATTATTGTAAACAGAACAACCTAGTAAGATAACTCTTTTTTCTTCTCTTTTTAGATATCTAAGGGATTTATGATGCTGAAGTAAAAAACATTTTTTTCTGAAAATAAAACAGCCAGCTGTCAAGGCTGATTCTTTGAAGTCCACTGTATGAACTTTACTAACTCCTTACTTAATGTTACCTAACCCATAATTGAATTGGATATCCTAAATCATTCATCAGGCTTGAGTTAGCCCTATAGGTAGAAAAGGAAACATCAAAATCATACAGAAGCATTAAGTGAAATACTTCTCTAATTAATAAGATGACCAAGAAATATTTCCAGTACTGTCAGTTTTATTTAAAAAATAGAGTCCAAACATCATTTTTATAAGGTGCAACATACACACTGTTTTCTACAATTAAAAAAAAACAAAACCCAACAAATAAAACCAAAGCAAAACTGTAGTCATAATTATAGTGTCATTCCAACACGGAATCCACGAATTTCTGGTACTTCTTAAATATTCTTTTTCTGCTTCATCAAAGCATAAGAATTAATAATTAGTATCACTGTGACAGCCAAAGTGTCTGTCTAATGTCTTTCATGTTCTGTACTTTATTATTAAACTTTCTGGTACAGATTGCTTCAAGTACACACCAGAAGCTAAATGTAACTGAACATAGTTCATGCAAAACAAAGGTACAATACTGAACTTGCATCATTTAAAGGTTTTCATTCTCTTGTTTAGTTCAACACTTTTGAAGGCCACCTGCTTGAACACAAGGATTGAGCTGAGGTTGCATGAAGTGAGCAGTATATACTAAAGTACTTATGTAACTCAGATTGATCACACTATGTGACTATCTTGAGCTCTACAAATTCAAATATGTAGTTAAGGCTGAGATCTATGCCTCTTGGAGTCTATTCAGTAATTTCTGAGACATATTTAGGAATACAGATGGAAAACAGTGACTGACAATGGGCTTGTTATGGGGAAATAAATTAAATAATTATATCATAACTGCATTTTTTGAGAAAAGCTTGTTATTCATTTATATTAAGAGTGTTTTCCTTTCAGACACTCATGTGAAGAGCAATGAAGACTGTAGCATGGAGAAAGTTTTCTAATTAGCAAAGTCTATCCAGTTTCAAAGCCCTCCATGTCATTCTGGCATCAGCCTTGGCCTTGATGATAATGCCAAGCAAATGAAGTTAGCCATGACTGTGCCATTTCTGGACAGCTAGATATCAGACCCTGCTCTAAGGGGGTTTAACATATTTTGAAAAGACACTGGAACAAGGAGCAGCAGTACACAGTTACATATCTAAAGGTTTTTCCCTTGACTTCTTAGATATTTTAAAGCATTCCATCTAAAAATGAACATGTTTGATAGAAGAGAGCTGTAGACTCATTTACCTGCTTTTTACTTGAGTGATAGTCCCAGGGTCAAACTGCACCCACAATAACCGCATGAATCTCGATTCCTTCTGTTGTTGATTCTTACAAACCACCATGCCATTTTTTGGATCCTGTTTTTAAGCCCTGAGGGCTCCTCCTAAATAGCCTATTAAGACAAGGTGACAAGCTATCACAAGGGTGACTCTTGGTTTTAGTAAATCAGGCCTCTGAGTATTAATGGGAATTAACCACACAAGTTTATGCCTATGCATAGCCACTGAGTTTAAGCTGATAAATTAAGTATGTGAATTCATATTCATAGCCAGATTAACCTCAGTTAGGCAACTCCATGTCTTTTTCTCAGAAAATTATAATGATTTTCAGTGTTGATACGCCATCCTGGTTGTTCTTAGCAAACATAGCCCTCAGTAGTATGGATGCTCTTCAGAGGTAGCCTTCCATGAACTACATTATAATGCTACAAGGACTGAAATTTCCTTCACTAACAGAGAAGACTTTAGACCTCTGCTTTTACCTGAAGCCTTGAATTTGATTTCAAATAGTAGTTGAATTCACTTACCAACTTACTTCTCTTGGCTTATGTACAAAAGTATTTTGGATTGCTCAGATGGGGAGAATACACTACATAAACATAAAGGAAGATGGAGAAAGTGTTCATCAAATGTGTGTATTAACATCAACAGCTACAAATGTGGAAAGTAGAACACAGTTCTACAGTTTTAATCTAAGAACAAGATCGTTCTCAAAAGTCAGCCTATTCAGCTTAGTCCAAATCCCTTAGATTCTAGAAGTTTTGGGTAGAAACTGACATTTGTACAAAGCCTCACTTGGGTCTAGTTGTGGTAATGAACTGATTTTATTTTATGATGGCATCTCTGTTCAAATGAGGGAATCCAGTGTTTATGAGCTTTGTTGTTGACTTGGTTGGTTTTTTATGAGTTTGACTGCTCACAGCTTCACAGAAAAACATAAGAAATAACCATATTATGTTGTATTTCCTATTTTCAGAAGGAAGGATTTGCTCAGTTCTATAGTTCATATAGTTTTAACAATATCCCTTTAATAATACATTGTACTGCAGATGTTCAGTTAACAAAAAGTATACACTGAAATATTTATGGGCTTTGGCAAGAGCTATATAAATTTATGTCAATCTGTTGCAAACACTATTGTTAAATGGAGTACTTAGCAGATTAAAATTATCCCTTTACTTCCGTTTCTTTTACTTCAACAATTTGGGCCATACTACGTGTGAATGCAGTGGGACACATGCCAGAAGGAAGCAGGGTCATGGGAGATAAGAGGAGGAATTTGTGACATGTAACTTCAGCCATCTAACTCAGGGTGCACCTGACTAGTTCTCTCAGTTCAGGGACACAATAATCATGTACCTTGCCTACATGTTAGACCAACAGTCTGGGTTTGGTCTGGAGTAAGCAACAGGTTGCTCTGGCATGAAAGGACATGGCTCGTCTCTGTCCATGAAGACCATCTGGACACAACCAGTTATCTATATGAAATTGAACAAAAATACAAGAGGTTGTAGATGCCTAAATGAAGGGACCAGACTCTTGGGAGATCTGAAAGGGATTCAGGGCATCCAAGTTAGGATGCAACCTTTCTCCAGTCTTTAAGCTCATAGCTATAAAGCAAACGCTGGGCAGCGAACTGAGAGTACAATTTGGTATTCTGTTATTGAGAGCAGTATTGACTAAAGGGCTGACTCTCTGTATCTCACATAGGACCAGAACAAACGTTTAGGAAAATTTAGCATTTTTACCTGAGTGACTTAGAGTTCCCTACCAGGGTCTGTTAAATATTTTGCTTTGGGTGCAAACAGATAAATACTTAAAGCTTTGTTATCATCATTTGCATTCGCAGTCCCTCTGATCTTATCCAGTCATAGTGTTGTAGAGAGGAATTCCACAATCCTATGACTGACAGATGGATAAAGAGTAGATCTGTTACAGAATAAGTGCCAAGAAAGAGCAATGACAAAAAGGACCTAAATGGAGGACCAAGAATCAATGCAGAACTTCATCAGTTTGTGAAAAATGATGATGTACACAAGGAGACAGGTGAGGTATTCAATCTCTTGTCACTAACACTGATGAGAGATGGATATCAGCATCCTTTTAGTGCTTTAGAAAATTCCTTCATGGGTTTCTATGTTTTACACTAATTTTGATAGTACCTGTATGCAAAATTGCATAGAGAAAAAATAAATCCTTACAAATAAGTCACATTTTAATACTAGTAAGGGGAGTTGATTGAGACAAATGCTAAATGGTATAAAATTCAAAGGACTAAAGCAGGGAGCAAGGGACACTACATTTTAAAGTGAGTTGAAGTGTACTCTTACTCCCTTCTGAAGACTTAGCTACAGTCTTAATTCACTTAACATTTACAAGATAAATGAAGATGACAAAATCTTTCCTTTAAAAATATGACAATTTTTTCCCTTATGAAAATGGTATAATTCAGTAGCAAATAAATAGCCATGATTTCAGTAACAAAAGCAACTGACATTACTCAATATACACTCTCTAGCTTGGAACACAGACCTTTACCTCTCCTGGCAGCTGGTACATAAACAGTGTCTCCTACCCTTCACACCTGCCTCACAAGTTACTGTGAACTTGAAGCATCCCACTGGTGCTTCTGGCTCTTTGTCTCTAAGCACTGCATCACTTATACCCACCAACACTCCAACTGAGCTGTTGGGAATCTCATTAAGGAAACACAGCTTGATCTCTGCAGCTGCTCAGAGCTTCTAAACCGCCTTCCTCATTAAATAAGTGCTGTCCTGCATCCACTCCCTCTGTCAGAGGCATATCAGGCCATTCCTCATACACATTACCTTTTTCTTTTTAAACAAGATGAAACACCAAACATAGCCTTTGTGTTAATCTAGAAGAGATTCCTTTGGGGTTACTTTCTTCTTCCTTTACCAGTCTAGTTAAACATGATAGATTCAGGGTCCTGGTTTGCCATTTGAGCCATATGTCTTAATACATCCTTTTTAGTTATGATACCCAGCAGCCTCCTAGAGGAGAAAAGGAAAGGAAAGGTCAACAATCATCTCATTTATCATCCAGGGTTTTTTTCTGTTCAGCTGCAGGGACATTTTGTGCATGCTTCCATATAGCACTGTCCATCTCATCCATTCCCCAGTGATTATCTTTTTATAAAAGTATTTTCACCTCATGTATTTCTACTACTCTGGCCATGATAATAAAGTGAGATACTTTGGCTTGTTACCTCTTTTTGTTGGGAACATGACTGAGTGAGGAGCTACAACAACTAACACTTTGTGCAACAAAATAATGAGTTTCCTTAGGCTCAAGCCGCAGAGGACCAACAGCACAAAATGAAGGCATCAGTGCTTGGTACTACACAAAGTAAGCTAAAGCACAGAATTTCTGAAGCTCTTGCTGTCCAACAGCATAATTCCTTCAAATTTAAAGGGTAATTTCTCATTTATGTGAACCTAAATGTACTATACCCATCAAGAAAGACATGGCCTATGGGATGTCTGATCCCAACAGTCAAAAATTTCATAACCCTCAGTATTCAAGGGCTTTTACTTCCAGTCCTTGAAGACCATTAGGCACTGAATTTTGAAACAATGTCATCGTTATAGTTTTTCCACTTTTCATTTCATGTAAGTACCAAAACTCAAGGTCAAAATTTCCAAATCCAGGCACCTAAAATCAGGACCTAAATCTGCATCCTAATAATGATTCTTATTTTCTTAATGTTGAGGACACTGCATCAATAATAACAACTGACACATGATATTTCTGCATAACAAAAAGTTATCTTGACAGAAGAATAAATTTTAGTCTTCCATATTTGAAAGCGACGGTTCTGGCTTTGTTATCCTGTTCTAAAGTTTCTTCTTACTACTGGATCCTGGGATGAGCCACAATGCCCAAATATCTCAAATCCCATTGGAACTATGGGATGTTATTTCTACTCCACATGGTGCAGCTTTTTACTCTCCTAATTTCATGTTTGCCCACCTCCTTCAGCTGTTTTTTTTTTGAGGGCCTTTGGTTTATACACCTTTTCATTATCCCATAAACAAAACTGAATAAGTTAATTTTCCGCCAGGGACACCTTTATCACACTCTTCACAAGCATCTAATCTAGCTGGATGTCTAGAAAGAGACACATTCTTTCCAAACAATACTACTCGCCGGATCTGCCTCTGTTGAAAACTGAGTGATAGTGGGAGTCAGAACAGTTTATTTTGTATTTATATTTACTTTATCTAAATACACTAAGGATTTGGGAAAACAGAATGAAACATAAAACCCAGCAAACACCATTTTGGTTCTGAGTCTGACTTCTTTTGCTGCCTTGGAGAGACTCTGGGTGATGTTCCCTTATTCTTCCATTCGTAAAATAAGAAAAAATAAAAATATTCACTTGACTGTCTCAGAGGTGGTGATCAATTAGCTACCGTCTATACTTGCCTTTAAATAACAACAATGGTGGTTTTGTTAATGCTGAAGAAAATCTCCTCAGGTTCTCTAAGTGTGCTTGACTCAGCAACTACTCACCCACTGCGAGTGACAAGACACTGCCGGAGTCCAAGTTTTCGGAAAATATCTACCACAGTCTCCATTGGTGTGTGGTCAGTGACAGTGAAAGGGCTCAGGTTGAGAATACGACGCAGTTTCAGTGGATGGGGACTGTTGGGTGGCAGTTCTGGGGGGTCCTCAGTGAAGTACACAATGGAGTTGCTCACCACCCCATCCTGACGCTGTCTTGCATTCTCTGTGCAACAGAAAGATCAATGTAGACAGTGAATTAGGCTTGATAACAAACAAACAAAAAAAGTCCTCCTTTGGAACACAAAGGTAGTAGTTTGGTTTTGTCTTTAACATACTTAATTCCCAGAAGCTGGGGTTACTGAGCAAACTTGAATTTCCTTGAGACATTGCTCCCTTGAAGCAAATATAAGTGATATTTTCACAGGCACTTACTATTCCTTGGTTGGCATAATGCTTTTTCTGAATAAATATGCAGTTCACTGCCTTCATGAACATCACTAATCCAATTTCTGTCAAATTCAAATGACCATATGTGATTTCCTCCATTGTGAGAATTGCAAAAGAAATTTTATTATATGCCTGAATGAGTGGATTCAGCAGCTGTTGTGTATGGTCCCAGCTGGCTTGGAGAAAAACTTCTCAGTGGAGTTGGGAAAATGTGGACATAGTGAATGGATTTATGAATGCAAAGCTAGGGAACTACAAACTCACATCCCAGGGATTCGAGGCGGCGTGGTATTGTTCTAGACCAGCACACCTCTCTGGCATGCAGCATAAATTTTGTAGGCTTACTCTCAATTCCTTAAATAGAGTTTGCATATATAGATTTTAAAAGAGAAATGAAAAATACTGTCCTACTTAAAGGAAAATAGTAAAGGGAGGAACAAAATATAGGGATGAGTTTGATACGTTTTTCTCAATAGCATATATTTGACCACTTTTAAAAGTTCAAAAGCTATCATTAATACTTTGATCAAACTACAAAGCGAACATCACCCTGCATCTGGAGTTTACGTCATCAGTATAAGCCTTTTACTTTAAAGTATGCTCCAAGAAGAATTCTTAGCATGGGAGTAGTTTATTTTCTTTGTAGCGTTTACCTCATTTCTACTCAACACTATAGGGTATAAACAATATATGAGACAGATATCCAAACAAGAGACAACTTCTCTCTCCCCAGAATAAGCATATCACATGTTTGGCTCTGCGGGTTTAACTCTGTCTCCTTTTCCTTTTTTTTTTATAAATTCTTGTAAATAGTTAGAACTACTATCTTTGATAAACACAGGTTGCTTCTGTTCTTAAGAGATATAGCAAATCAGACATACTCAAAGCATATGTATATATTCTTGGAGCTCATTGCCATCAATCAAAGTGCAGAAACCTGCTCCTGTGACTTTTAATGTGTAGACAGTAATTGTTTGCAACATATTCCAGCTGCAATTTTTTTTATGTTTAACGATCATTGTCTTGTAATATTTCTGGAACTGGAGCAGTGCTGGCTCAAACCTAATATCAGCACAGTATATGATTTTCAACCTTCTCACCCTACATATTACAAGCCCTATTGCAATTTATAGAAATGATGCTAGCTTTGTCTCAGCTTGCTTCGATTCATACATCTTATTTCAAGTGTGAATATGCCTGCATAGTTCTTTGATGTATGATCTGTGCCAAGAGGTAACATTAATCAAACTGAAGGTAACTCCCACCTTTGATAAAAACCTTTGACAGCAAGGTATTTCCTTCCCAAAGCTGCACCCAAAGAAATAAGGCCAAGCGCTTCAGTTACCACATTGCTGTTCCCAAGACAGCAATGACCCTGAACAACAGTGATTAGCCAAAGCCATGATTTCACTCTTCCATGTCAAACATCTCTCTGGAGAAATTTGAACGATGTAGTACTACAGAGTAAATTCAGTGGCATCAGAAAAATGGTGGATTTTGTACACAGTCTCACTGGACGGGGAAGTAGGAGTAAAGTAAAACAGAATGGATCACTTTTGCAGTTGGTGGGTAGGAAAAGCAAATACAGATTAACAGAAAGAGCAAAGCAAATGGATGACGATGTCTAGTTTTAAAGAGTAATCGATGCAGAAGGTTCCTGTCGCAGCTAGAGAGTGAATTAGTACTCCCAAATGTGAAACAGCCTCTCATATTCAGGAGTTCACATTTCACAGCCTACATCAAATATGTTGCTCTCTCAACTCCACGCTGGGAAAAGCATGTTATACAGGCCACCTGGCTATTGTCCAAGGCTCTGCCTTTTGTACAGTGCCTCTGGAGCTGGCCAAATTTAAGAAAAGCTTTACAGGGTCAAATACTCCCCTCTGTAAGACTGTAAAGTAGGTGCCATCTAAAATGTAGACACCTATTCCCAGAGGGTGACTCTGCCCACCTGACCTGCCTATCTACTCAACAAGGATCAGTGGAAAGATGCAATCCTCCTGAGGATTCTTCTGAGCAATTGGAAATGGCATTGCCATTAACTCTACAGGTACTGGATGCATTTCTAGAGCATGCTCAGTGCTCTGCTCAGTAACAAATAAATTATGTAGGGGCAAATCATGAGGCAGATAGCTCTGTGTGAATGGGTATTTGATGCAGGACTCGGTAGCTATCACCATCATCCAAGAATTCAGATGTCTGAGGGAATTGGAGTACTTCCCCAGAGTATTCCTTGGACCACCAGGGAATCAGCATACTGCTGATGCACAATTAATTGGGCCTGAGAGAGAAGCTGAGGATTCTTGGTTGAAACAGTATCTCTGTGAAATCTCTGTCATCTCTTTTCTTCTTCTGCATGTAGTATTGATGACTTTATTCTGTGAGATGAGAAGAGGGGAATCAAGTAATAGTTGAATGTCCTTAAATAAATTAATATAAATTTTAGGTCTAAAGACTTAGACTGAGTCTTTTTTTCATCCCAGACATGAAAATAAATAGGCATTAAAAAAATGTCTTTAAAGAGCATTGTTATTTCAAATTTTATTTTAGCTTTGTGAGAAGAGAGCTGTAAAGTTACCTTCAAAAATAACCCAAATTTTCCATTTATTAATTTTCTCATCTGAAAAATATGGGAATTTTCATCTGAGAAAACAATTTTTTAAAGGTGCCTGAAGCAGAGGGATGAAACAAGTCCAGGCAGAGAAGAATAATTCCAAGTCATGGAGATTTGGATATACCAGATCTTCCACTCCCCTGCAAAGTACAAGGCAACCATGTCCAGACAGCAGCTTGCCTGCCTGCCCATCTGGGCCTCAACAGGACTGCCAGAATTGGGAGCAGACAGTGGGGTTGATTTGGCAGCCTTGCAGACCTCTGCAGTTCTGGATGCCCAGGATATGGAAAAGCTGGGAAAACTTGCTTTCATCCAATACACCTATTTTTCAGTTATCCCTACTTAGCCATCAGACCAACCAGAAAAAGGCCTGCTGGGTCAAAGCCTTTGATGGCCTGGATGTGGGCTCTCAGGTAACCAGCCAGCTATCCACTGGATGCTAGACAAAACTCAGCAATTTTTACCAAACATCCTCCACTGAAAAAGTTTCCACCTGTAGGGATAAAGGCCTACATGTGAGAAAAACTGAGATAGTACAACAAAAAGAAGCACAGGGATTTATATTTCATCACAGGGTGACAAAAGTTTATGATTGCTCTAGCTTCTTCTGGTAGTCCATGGGGACTGCAGGAAGTTCAGCATTGCACTGGCTTTTGATCTACTTCTGACAAAAATTCTGGCCATATGAGTTGAGTTTCTCTCTGTTGTCTCTAGCAGAATTGTATTGTACTGGTTTTAGTGACAGCAAAATTAAGCCTACAAAGGTCAAGCCCACAGAATTCTACTAGGTGGTATGAAGCAATAGAAAAGCTTCCAGGTCCTAGCAACTAGTAAATTAAAACTCCTTTCAAAATCAAACTTCTGCACACTGATACTCTACTCACTTATTGCAAGAATCAGCTCTCGTCTCTGTGCAAATCCAATAAGTCTCTCCGAGTCTTTTGAAACCACTACTGGAAAGCCATTGTAGTCAGTCTCTTTGATAAGCGTCTCAACGTCCTCCACCGTCATGCTGTCCTGTGTCAGAACAGAGAGAGGAGCTTCCCCACGTCTTGGTCTCATCACATCAGTTGCCAGGGTTCGGTGGGTGAATTCATCTTTCACGTCCAGAAATGGGTAGCCATTCAGATGAATGTGAGCTTCATAGATCCCTTCTTTTCCAAAGGCATCTGCCACCCACTTGCTTGTGACAGCTGCAGCCATAAGAGGTACAATGTACTCCAGGCCTCCTGTTAGCTCAAACATAATCACCACCAGAGAGACCGTCATTCGAGTAACACCACCTGCCAACAAGGAAAAGAGTCAAATTTCTCTCAGTGCTGGTATACATACTAAGCAACTCATTTATATTTTTGAGTCTTACACTTGTAAAGGCATGTAATTATTCATACTGAGTACTTTGCCCTTATACTTTGTGAAGTATTTTTGGGCTTATTTCACTGAAGAAACATATTTTTCATCTACTGCAATTTTCATCAAGAAGGTTGAGTGAACTTGCTGATGCCAAAGATGCTAACATTGAAAAGTAAACAATGAATGCCAAGACAGAGACTGAAAACCAGAAAGGATGCCAAAAAAATAATCTCAAACTTGAGAAACTAAAATTAAATCCTGCCATTACCCCTCTAAAATGACTCCAGGAATCACGTTAAGTACCATGGCTGAGGCAGGTAGGAGCATGGAGAGGTGGCTTTCACACTGGCCTATCTATAGGATTCATGCTGAAGAGAAAGCTAAGCATTATCTTTGGGCACAACACGGTTACAAAATCCTATGTTATAATAGCTTAGGGCTACTGCAAGAGCTATGTTATAGTTAAAGCCTAGCTTTTGATATCACTATAGTAATACAGTTTGAACTGTGTATAACTTGGTTTGAGGCCATCTAGGCATGCAGCCACAGACAGGGTTGTAGCTATATTTTTCAGTCTAGTCTTTCTGTATTAATTTCATAAGCAACCTCGTTGCTCCATCAGTTTACATTAAAGGATAAAAATACCCACATAACTGCAGACAAGTGTGTATATATCCCTGAATTATTAGGTAACATTTCTTTGCCTCTGTTCAAAAGGTAAGTGTAATGAATTGCTATTTTTAGGCCTCAAAATGAAGTACCATTTTAGATGAGAGAAATCAGAAACAGGTCATTAAAAGATGCTGTTCATCTAGCAGCATACAGGAAAATTAGATTGTTGATTACTTAACACAACGATCCAGATATGACTTTCATCTGAGGAATGCCTTAAACTTCTGGCTCTGAAAAGCTGAGAGCAGATACCAGAGTAAGGATCATTTAATACTTACTCCATATCTTTTACTCTAGACAAGACAGGTCTTGGGCTTAAGTACAAGCTGTGACCATTCTGCTGTATGTCTCACTGCACCTTAATTTGGACCTTTTAAAAGAAGAGACTACTGCGGTCTCACCTTGAGTACTGTGTGAAGTTTTGGGCACAACAATATAAAAAAGACTTTAAGCAATTAGAGAGCATCCAAAGGAGGCAATGAAGATGGTGAAGGGTCTGGAGGGGAGCGGCTGAGTCACTTGGTCTGTTCAGCCTGCAGGAGACTGAAGGGACACCTCATTGTGGTCTTCAACATCCTCACGTGGGGAAGCAGAGGAACAGGTACTGATTTCTTCATTCTCGTGACCAGTGACAGGACTAGAGGAAATGGCATGAAGCTGCACCAGGGGAGATTCAGGTTGGATATCAGGAAAAGATTTTTCACCCAGAGGGTGGTTGGGCACTGAAACAGGCTCCCTAGGGCAGTGGTCGCAGCACCAAGGCTGACAGAGTTCAAGAAGCATTTGGACAACACTCTCAGGCACATGGTGTGACTCTTGGGGTGTCCTGTGCAGGGCCAGGAATTGGACTCCTTGGTCCCTTCTAACTCAGCATATTCTAAGATCCTATCATTGTATGCAGACTAGCTGATCAACTGGAATATCAGAGCAACATTTTTGTGTATTATTTCTATTATGAACATTAAGATCATTTATCAAGAAGTGGAAGCATTTTACTTGTTTTGACAGTAAGATTAATCCTAGCTATTTTAATGTGTCTACACTGCTGTAGGTGTTCTCATCCAAAGGGAAGATCCAGATTGCCTATAAAATTTCTGGAGAAAAACGGGTCCTTTTGAGGCCAAATTTATCTCTTCATTTGCCCTGGTTTTAGATGTGTGTTGCCAGATAAGACTGATCTTTCCAGTGTCTCATTTTTCTGGTTTAACTGTGAAGGGTATCAAGACAGCTAGCTCAGATGTTTATGTCTACATTACAGACATTAAATTTTCAAGCAAATCCCACCCTTCCTTCCTCTATAACTGATCACACAAATGATCCTGCTTTTCCAATATAAGCATCCAAATATGAAAATTTTCCAGTTCTTCCTTGAGTACATCTTTCATTTCAAACCTACCCAGTCCCATTTAATCATGTGTTATGCACCCCACTACTTTTTCATCAGCTAATGACAATATCAATAACAACAATTAAATGAGACAGACCATACAAGTACAGAAGGGAAAGATATGATCAGGCAAAAAAATGTTCAGATGGTATGCTTGTAACGTTCCTCTTGCATCTATGGATAGAAGTTTGATATGTGAGGTATTATTCAATGATCTTGCTTTAATAGTTAACAGATCGTCGCTGTTATATCCAATAAATCCTATTAATTGAGTGTAATCTGATATTGGCTTATGGTCAAAACAAAAACCAAAGTACAGCTCGGTTGACCATAGCACGACACACAGCCAAAATAAGACCCAGAATTTCTACCACTGTAAGCTTAAAATTTTATCAGAACCAGGAATTGTTTTCCCTGCACTGAGAGAGAGCACAGTCTAAACAAGTAAATAGTTTTAGTCCAGTTACAGTGAATTTAATTACATCAAAAGGAAAAAAACCAAGCAAAAATACTGCTACGTGGAAACTTGCAGCCTAACTTTAGGTTTTTTATTTTCCTTGTCTGTGCTTTTTGACAGATTACAAGGAGTAGCCATTGGTGGCTGCAGGTCTCTCTGTTGCTGACTACCTGGTAGATCACTGGAGGTCACTAGAGGCAGCTGCCCATTCTTTAGACCATCACATCTTGATTTCAGCCTCTGTTACATCCAGAAATGCCAGAATAGCACCTGACACAAATACAATTTGTATGTCACCAAACATCAGTGTTTTTCATGTGTACATGTTTTTTCATACCCAAGCAAGCTGCAGCTCCGACCATTGCATAAAGTCCTGGTGTGACACAGTCTGCCCCAGGTCTGCACCAGTTCCTGAAGATGATCCAGTCATGATGGTGATATGCCAGCTGCTCTACTCCAATCCCAACCATCCTTCCAGCCATGGCTCCAACAGCCATGCTAGGAATGAAAAGGCCTGAAGGGATCTGGAGTGAAATAAAGACACATGAGCACCTTGAATAAAATTACTAGTATCAAACAATTTTTTATTATGAGTAAGAAAACCAAGTTTCCTTATTAAATACTGGTTCAGAAGGCCATAGCCTCATGGCGGCCTGCAGTGCTGATCTCCATGGTCTGACATAGGTTTCTGCAGTGACTGAGTTTATGTGGCTGCGTGCGTATTAATAGCTTTATAAAATGTTAATGCATTTTTTAAATTAATTTTGAATCCTACCTGCTGCATCACACTGAATTTGGGAGATAAATGGTGTTTCTGAATAACAGTCTGTTTTTGAAGTCAAGATGCTCCTGGCTTTGCCTTTTTTGCTTTCTCAGCAGGAAGTCAGGAACTGCTCATGATTCTGTCATAGGCTTAAGAAGGAGCTTAACAGAAAATAACATCTTGATTTCACCCTCTATCTTTATTACTACATTTTCAGGTTAAATCAGACCAGATTTTAAATTAAATGTCAAATGCAGAATAAAAATTCAGAGAAAAGAGGTTGACTGCTCAGATACAGCAATTTCTTCATCTCAGTTTGCTACGTATTTTTCAGGAAGCTCTATGAATCATTACTTTGTTGTCTGCTATACAGACAAGCTACAAATCATTAGGACACAGTATTGAAATGAGAAGGAAAAAACCAAGAAAATAAAAATTCACTTTGCCTTGACTAAGTGTATTTCCTCTTAGATGTCCAATGTACCTGCAAGTTGGAGATCTATTCCCCAGTGGAGAAGACAACTCAGATGTTTGACACAGGCTTGTATGGTGTTTTGTTGTTTTTAGAGAGGAAAGCTTGTTGTATCTTTTTAAGTCTGAAAATATACCTTGAGCTTTCTAGAGAACTAAACTAACCGCTTCAGCATGGCCCAGAGGCATATAGGACTGATAACAGCAGATGTTATATCCTACACCATATAGTGTTAACTTTGCTAATACAGTTGGATTGAGTCTTCCAGATTTAGTGGGTAAAGCTATTTTGTCTGTTATTTTACAAAATAGTTGAAACTGTCAACTGCTTTTAACATATTTTAAATATACTGGATAAATAAAGAACCACATGTCAAATAAAGAAGCAAAGGTTTTACATGAACAAGCATAATAACTGGCTGCCAGCCATAAATCTGTTTCCAGAGTGAAGGGCTAAAAGATGGATCCTCAGTTCAAGTGTAGTGTTCAAGAGAAAGATGAGACACTTTACCTTTGAGTACAGTATAAAATATAATGTAGAACCCAGAAAAACTTCCCATCATCTGCTACCATCAGATCCAGAACTAAGTGCTCAGATAATGGGAGATGTAGACAGACAGATGTGTGGTTTTTTATGGGCTCTAGCAATCAGATATATAGAGCTCACCAAAAACATCTTAGTACATATTGAAAGCTTGGATAAATTGTTCTTGAACCTTTCATCATTTATTTAGGGGGAGGAGGAGTTGTTGAAAGAAAAAGTTGCAAATCCAGAATAATCAAATCATATATTAGTCCTCCTATTCATTCCCTCTTTTTTCCAAGCTACAGTTCTTAAAAAGATTCAAAAATAGACCTTTTCAGATACTTTTATATTTTTGTGATGCTTTAAATGTGTAAAATAGTCAATTTAAAATTATTAATTCCCTGAGAATAGTTACCTTGAGGCACATTAAGACATTAATCTACCTAGACAAACAACAATGTAAATAGTCCATATCCATGACAGAGCTAAAAAACAGCTGCAGTGGGAATCATCTTGAATTTGCTTATTGGCAACAGCAGATTTAAATTCCCATACAGATTTCTTCTTCACCTAACAAAAGCACAGATGACTAGAAGGTAGGAAAAGCAGCGGCCCACAGAGCAAGGTGCTGGCAGGCAGGTGAGCCAGCAGCATCTCAGCAGCACCCATGTGCTGGGCGTAGGTCAGAGGCACACAAGCCCTGCCAGCCAGACCAAGGCTGCCGACAGCAACTCATCTGTGCCTTGTGCTCACGGCAGCTTCTGCACTTGTCCCCGACTTACCTTCATTCCAAAAGTGAATATCGTGATGACAATTTTAAACACCAAAGCCAAGGCGAGCTGCCACATGGCAGAGTAGACTCCAGGGCCGGCAGGTCTGTCAGGAATGTCATCTACTGGCCGGGTCATGTTGGGGTCATTGATGTAGTCACAGAGCTGTGAGGACTCCAGGGCCCCACAGTCATTGAAGAGCTCCGAGATCAGCTCGCTGGTGCTCCTCCGCGTGTAGGGGTTGGGGTAGGCGATGATGGCAGTGATGGCTGTAATCACTATGACCTCCAGCACTGGGTATTTCCCAAGTCTGGTGGTTTTTCGCCTCCTGCACCAAGCGATGTTGCATCGGATAAAGAGGGTGCCCCAGAGGCCCCCAAAGACGCCAAGTAGGATGAAGGGGAAGAGCTCGGCCATGTACCAGGGGGTGTGGTACTCCACGTAGAACAGGACCAGTCGGCTGTTCCCAAAAGGATTAATGGACCTCAGTGTGAAGGCAGCCACAAGAGCAGCGAAAAATGACCTCCAGAGGGTTTTCAGAGGAAAGTAATAGCTGACCTAAAACCAAGAAGAGACCATAAACATTTCACTGAGTGTGACAGAGGGTGCTCCTTTTAACTGCCATCCCCACCTGTTTCATTTTACTTTACTGGGAGCACTAGTCCTTACCAGAACCAGAATATGTTCACAAAGGTATTAGAAAAGGCATTTTCAGATTTCAGACAGGGAGCAGCAACTAGTTAAAAATCAATAAATCTAAATTCAGAGTTGCTGTCTAGAGAGTATAAGATGGATGCTTGACAGCTTGGCCCATGCGTCAGCAAGCAGAAAGCTGGAGAAACCTCAGCCCAGAGACACGTTTTCAAATTGAATCATCTAATTTGTTTCCAGAAAGCCAGTGCTGCTCTGCTACTCAAATTAGGCTAAAATATCTGGTTATTTCTTATTACTGGAAATCAAAGGTTGTTTTTGCTTTAGAAGAAAAATAAGCATATAAATACTTGGGAAAAAAAGAGTAATCTTAGAAAAAGGTGCCAAACGAAAATATATTTATTGAAGCAAGTGAACTTCCAGGTCTCACCTCTTCCAGACTGAAAAGCACACCTCCAATTGGAGCCCCAAAGGCAACAGAAACTCCTGCAGCAGCTGCAGCTGAAAGCACCTACAAAACAAATGTTTACATGCAAGGCATGAGTCCTTTGAAGCCCCAAGTAATCAAACAGGGAAATTAGAGATAACGTGAGCCAACCTCACCTCTCTTCTCTTTCCTTCATTCTTGCTGTACTTTGAGAAAAGGCTGCTGAAGAAGTTTCCACAGCAACAGGCCACGTGGACTAACGGCCCCTCTTTCCCAAGGCTGAGGCCTGAAGATACCACCAGAACCAGGGTGACTGTTTTGATTAAAAGTGTCCACTTTCCCAGGTAGCCCCTAATAATGAACCCACTCAAGATGGTTTTTATCTGGAAAGCAGGAAGAACATGTTGAAGAGATGAAGAAACCTTTTCTACTCTGAACTTTCAAATGGAGTTAAAACTCCAGTGGAGTTTAAAAAGTTGCAGACTGCTTGAAAAGAGCCAGTGATGGAGAGAAAGAAACCACAGGTAGGGCAGCTTTCCCACAGCAATATCTGAGCAGGGGTTAAGCAGACCACACTTTTACTGCTGTTATGGGTGGTCCCCATAACAGTCAGTAAGGACTCTCACAGAGATCAATAGAAATATGAAACTCTTATATATCTCCTTGGCTTACAAGATCAGAGTTAAACTAGACTCAACTTTAACAAAGCAAGAAAAAAAGCAAATAAACAACCACAGGTTTTTTCCAGTTAAAACACATAAAAAAAGTTCTAAATATTTGGAATTGCTGCACCACAAAAGCATGAAAGTATGATGAAATGATAAAGTCCAAAAGATCTTATTTGGATGCTTTTTCTCTTAATTTTGCACGTGATTGGTTAGGATAGAGCACAAGGCATGTGCATGCCACATAGGGTGGGATTTGGGTTTGACCTCTAGGCCTGGAAATGGGCTGGAGCTGAGCATCACCTCACATGAGGGATTTACCACTCAGAAACTAGCTTTACAGTTAACTATGAAAAGTTTTTTAAACCACAGATATATCAAACATGTAACAAAGACACACATGACTACTTTGAAACATGGAAATTATTTAAATACCTCAAATTATTTGAGGTAGGGTTTTTTTAAACGTTTGGATGCTTTTCTTAGAGATCAAGAACAAAAGCATGCCAAGATTTCTAAAATTTGGGCTGTTGATTTTCTCTGCCACATTCCTAAATAACACTTCCAGTGGTTCCATAGCACTTTTAACAAAAGACTGTTCTGATTTCAAAGATTTTGAGTAGCTCTGCTGATTGAATTACAAGGTTTTTCATTCTAACAGCTTAAATATGGACTGAGACTCAATATGTAGAATATTGAAAATCAAGTAGATATTTTGGCTGCTATAACACTGTCATGCTGGCATAATGTAGATGACATTGTGTACAGGGACACAATTTGCAAAAGATGTGCACCAGACACTTTTCAGGCATTCCAAATGATGGGCATCTCAGGAAACCTTAATTTTGTAGCCCTCCCTCTTTTTTTTTTTTTGCTTTTATTTAGAGCCTAGCCTAGAAAATAACTGGTTTTGTAACTGACCCAAGTAATTTCATTCAAGGAAAATTCTATATGATCTTCTAGTGAGTATGTGTTTCTTGGAGACGTTGATTTTTATGTCAAGCTCTGGCAATGAACAAGTATGTGCATTAACCTGTCACAGTGACCTTCAAATACTTTATACTAAGAAAAATTTAGATGAGCACCATAAAAGCATAGACAAAGGAATGAAGTCAGATGAGATGGAAAGACAATTTTCTTGTTTCTATGCTATCTCATAGTATAGTTCTGGAATGGGAAAAGGTGGTAAATCATCATTTTTTTGTTTTGTTTGGTACTTGGATATTCATGCACAAAGAGAAACTCACCTCTGGGATTCCAGAGCCACAGGCATAAGGAGCAAACACTCTGACCAAAGAGACTGCCAGGAAAGCAAAACATAGAGCCCACATAATGTACAGAAAATAGTTTAGAATGTAAGCACTTGCACCCTAGAAAAATAACAGTAACAAACATTGTTAGACAAATGCAGATTGGCAAATCTCACACTTCTACTAGGGGTCATGATGGCACAGAGCCTGATCTTTTCATTTACATGTTAACTGTGGTTTTTCCTCAGGAAGGACAAATAACTTTATATACTCCAACAATTTTATTACTCATGGAAAGAAGCAGCATACTAATATATACTTAACCTAGTCCATACAGTCTGTTTGCAAGGGACCCAAACACCGAAAGCTGAGCATCGTTCAAGAAAAAAAATTAAACTAACCTACAAAAAGTTCCAAAACATCAAACAAATACGTCATAAGGGCAAAAGCAATTGGTAATAAAAAGGCACCTAATGAAGGAATCTGATGTGTTCATCCCATTGTGGAGGACAGAGGATGTGACCCTGATATATCTTTGTCTGAGGGCTGGTATTCAAAGGTCATTTCTCCAAGCAGATGCTAATCTTTTCAAATGAAACACGTGTGTATATCATTAGCCAGTTCAGTTCACAAATGGGAAGGAAAAAACCATAAATAAATCCTTTCCTTCTATATGATGCTATCTAAGATAGGGTTGAAAACAATTTGAAAACACCATAGTTTGGCGGAACCCACTCAGACACACCTCAGTCAATTTTGCGCTATTTTAAAAGCTTTCCAGTCAGGAATTAGCCTGTCTTCAAGCTGAATAGCTTTACTTTTCTAACAGAATGGACATGCTAATGATCATTAACAACAGTTTACTGTGCAGTGCCATAGTGAAAGCACAGTCAACAGTGACCTTCAGGTTTTCTACCTGTCTCCAACGGTCAAGTCGAAACTTTTGTTAAAAAATCTGCCTTAGGATACCTCTTCCTCTTCTCGTGCATAATTTTTTTAGAATAATTTCAAAAACCCTACCTACACAGACAAAAGAGAATTTAGTCAGAGGCATCAAATTGATACAAGGAGCTTAAGCCTTCAAACAATATCCTCTAGCAACATGACACTACAGAACAAAAAACCGATATAGACCTCAGTCATGAATTGGTATGAATCCTTCACCTCTAAGTGAACTCTTCCTACCGGATGCAATTCCAGCTGCTCAAGAACATCGAGGCCCCTGTCTTTGCTCTGCAGGACAGCAGCCTGGATATCAACATTACGATAAATCAAGCAGGAAAACAGGCATTAATCAGTTGTATCGTGTCTTCAGTTAACAGAGCTGGTCGAGCCCTGTTCCCAGTCATAAAAAACCTAGAGCTGAGAAGTCTCCCTGTTTTCAAGCCTGCAAGGAATCAACCTTTAACAGCATAGACGTTTGCTAGTTTAATTTTCTAGGTCTGCCCAAATGAAAATACAGTAAGGAAACCACTGCCCTTGTCCTTATGGGTATATTTGAAAGAAGTACAATTTGTTAAGGTCCTCTTGTGCTTGCTGAAGTTGGCAGCTGGCTTTGCTGATAACAGCAGAAGAGCAATACAATGTTATCCTCCGGTGCCCTGAGACTAAGCAGTCATAGATCCCACACTTGCAGTGATTGACATCCAGCTGTAGTAACCATGGATCTTTGTTGCTACAGCTGAAGACAGCCTCGTGAATGTCTTCTCCTAGTGCTTTCAATTACAAGCAGCTATGACAATATTTACTCTTCCTCTACAGAAAACTCTGGATATCTTGCCTCAGGGCAAAATCCTCCTGTCAGTGTGAGCCTGGAGTACCTCCAAAGAAGGCCAACGCCTTGATAAAAATTTGGCCCTTCTACGTTGAGCGAAAGCTGTAATTTTGCTTCTAAATTCACTGGAGTAAAATTAACTTTGTTTCTTTTTACTTCTTCTTCTTTCACAACTCAGAAGTCATAAGAAAACTATGTCAGCTCGTTACTGCAATCACATATACACCTACAGCTCTGTGGCAGGACCCCACAAGAGTCTGTATGGCCAGTTCAACCTTATCCCTTGGGACAACTTTCATTGTTACATTTTCCAGATATCTGGCATTCTTCAGGTTCAACTGCAGCAGTTTCTAATGATTAATAATATGAAAACCTTTGGGAAGTGAAGTAGCAGTAAGTCAGTATAGCAAATGGCTCATTTCTTATCCACTATGTGCCATTACTAAGGCCCTGAATCAGCAGAAGTCTTAAGCATGTACACTGCAATCAGAGACCAAAACAGCTCACCAGGAGAGGTGATCCAGCTATGACCTTTCCCACTAGTGGCTTGAAAGACTCATCCTGGAAGCAATAGTAATGAAGCACGTAGGGAAACTGAGAAAAATTTTGTCTTTTAGTTTGCAAGACCAAGCAATATTTCAGATCTGGTGTCAGTCCAGTTTAGATACAAATGGAACACAATCGAAAATAACCCTTACTAATTCAGAATACTGAAAGAAACCAATGCCTCAGGATGCCATCCAATGTATGTTTTCTCCAGAGGTCCACAGCTCTACCCTGACTCTATGGGGTATCTCACAGTTTTCAGACTCCTTCCTACGGGTGTTACAGCAGTGTGTCTCCTCAAGACTGACAGATTCAAGGCTGCAAAATTGAGAATGGGGTTCCAGGTATAGAGGAGTTTCCTGATCTTGCAAGTCTCAGTTTCATGACAGGAGATACAGAAGCTCTGGGATGGGAATACAGTCCATTGCTGGGTCCAGTGTTATGATCCATGGAAGACACAAGGTCCTTTCCTCTACCCCAGACAGGCATCAGAAGTGAAGTCCTCAGCTCCAGTGAAGTTGGGGTTGGGACTAAACTGTATCTCCAGAACCGGGAAGGTCCAGATCACCAGATACTGGCCAGAGATCTGAACTGAGTGACATCTGATAAGCTTTTGATCCGCCAGTGAATTTGAGGTTTTGAAACTCTCTCACATCGAAAACCCTCTTCCCCTCCTCTTTGGAAGTCATTCAGAACCAGAAGGTTGAAGAGTATAACTGACCTACAAAACAGTGTTTAGGGAAGAAAACATAGCCTGGTAGGTGTCTAGTGTGCTATTATATTTTCCATAATAATTTGTATCAAGCCTCTGCTTTGGGCTCATTTTATAGGAGTACTAGAATGGAAACATTTTTCAAGAGATGCCATAGGAAATGTCACAATTCTCAGTGAAAACATATGTACAGGGTTTATCACAGCCATAAATTGGCAAAACCACAAGGAAGAACTGATCTAAATCTCAGTCCTCAAAATGTCAAATTTAGTTGGCTATGATGAGAAAGAATCACAGTCATGCATAAAAAAAGAAGACATGTCTAACTGGAGTACCTTCAGGGAAACTATTCTAAATACTTTTTGCCTAAAGTGTGCTCCAATGCACACTCCTGTTTTATAGGGCTGTTATGTAAATGTCAGGTACAAAGTGAAACAACATAGAAAAAAAAGGCAAAATTATTCTGAAACTCAGTCAAGTTCAGTGTATTTTGATACCTGCTAGAGTCTGCTACTACTACAGGAACCATATCATGCAAAACTTGTAAGCCTTTTTCTGTGAAACTGAATTTTTACTTTCCATATTCACATTTTTGTTGGGCTTTGCCTGGGATTTCAGTGTAATAGTAACAGACAGCTATAATATTAAAATTTACAGCATCCATCAGACCATGGCAGCCAGGAACCCACAGATCTTAGAGGCTCATTTGTTCTCAGAAAGAACCCAAAACTTAGCGAAGATGAACCTTTTTTTCCTACTTTGACAGTACACCAGGGGGTGAGAAGCCCAATTTGAATAGAAAGTGAGTAAAGTTTCACAGTGCCCACCTGGCTGATACCTCTCCTATAGGCCATGGCATACAACAGTTGTGACTGCTGCTTTCAAATAGCATATGAAAGCAATAAATTTTCTCAAGGATATGCATTGTTTATATATTTCAGCCAGAGTAACAGCATGTCAAACACATGCACAGGATTTCCAAATCCCCTAACAATTGTAACAGTCTCCTCTTTTTTCCCTTCTCACATTTTTTTGTTCTCTTAAATTACAGCATTGTCCCCAGTCCTGCAGCTTTATACCAGAGTAATATTTCTTCGCTGTCGCAAAGACACAACCACCCAAACTACCTGCTGATGAAAACCAGGGCGAACCTAGCAAACCACTGGCAAAGGGAAACTTGACACTGTGATCAGCAACTGTGCTGAGAGATTTTTGCCTCTGATTATGTGGTGGGAATATTCAGGAATAGGGAGCACCCCACTACTTCCATTATGGTTAGTTAGTGGAAACTCTTGAAAATTGAGCTACACATATTCACAGACTCTCATCTAGTACTACTTGTACTATAAACCTAAAGCAGCAGTGAAGGGAACATGAGTGACACACTTGTAAGGCAATGAAGGTGTCCTCAAACACTGCAAGACCAGACTACATCCACATTGGGAGAAGATCTCATACAACCTCTCCCACCTCCATGTCATATTCAGTTATTGTCAGACTCAAGTCAGCTGCAGAAATGAGGAGGTGAGAGGGACTTAAGACAATGACTTTGCCAAAAATTTGACTTGTGAAGGGATCAATTTTATTAAATACATTGAATAACTTAGGTTGAAAAGAAAATGTCCTTTTTTGTATGCTTTTAACGTGCCATCTGCTAAATGGTATATAGAGAGGCTTCTTTCGATTGTCTTCAAAATGAAACTTTCACCTGCTTTGCTTTGAAACAGCATTTTCTGTCCTTAAAATTACTACCATAAAAAAATGTAAGAAAAAAACCTTAAAATATAAGTTTCATGCCAGTCCAGATCAGCTTCTTCCCTTCTTGTCCTCTACCCCTGCAAATCTTTCACTTTCGCCAGCTTTTGGTGCTAGCTAAATATCATGATGCCTGATAGAGAAAATGATTGCAAGGGATAAACAAGCAGTTCTTAGGCAGCTCTCTCTACTACTCACAGCATCTGAATACATAAAAATCCATCTGCAATCCTGAAAATTTCCTCTTAAATGTATTTGTCAGTGCTCATCTTTTTTTGTCCCATAAAATTGTGTTTGAAAGGGGAAAAAAAAAAAAAAGGGCAGCTCAGGTCTCCTGGTAATTATGTTATGCGTATGATGAAACCCTTTTAGTTTAATACTGATAAAAAGAGAGTACAATCTCACAGTTTTCCACTTTCCATTACAATGAAACAATAGGATCTCTTCCAAGTTAAGCAGATTGCTTGTGGAAATGTCTTTTTTTGCAGTGTGCTCAGTTTATTACTTTCTCTTTCAGAGAAACTCTCTGGAGGGAACATCAGCAAGTATGAAAAAAGGGCATTGCCTGGCCTGCTGTGACCCCAAACTAATCAGGTCTCTCGTACCTCAGACTGGCTTACAAGAAGTTCAGACCATTTCTGCCACTGGGGACATTTGTCCCTGTCATCGAATGTAGTTTCATTAGACGTCCAGCAGCACTGCTCATGGCTGTACCAGAAGGCAGACAGGCAGACACCCTCCTTCAGGTCTGTCATCCAATCCACAGCTAAATCTATCACTCCAGCTAATGTGCCTGAGAAATGAAATGCAGAAAAAGAAATATTGGCATTAAAAAATATTAAGTTGCAAGGAAAATATCTTTCATTTTAATATGGGGGGGGAAGTGATTTGGGGAAGTAAAATTCTTTGGGGACACCTTACTGCAGTCCTCCAGTACCTAAAGGGGGCTTATAAGAAAGATGGAGACAGACTTTTTAGCAGGGTCTGTTGCAATAGGACAAGGAGTAATAGTTTTAAGCTAAAAGAGGGTTGGGTTAAACTAGATATGAGGAATAAGTTTTTTACAATGAGGGTAGTGAAACTGGAACAGGTTGCCCAGAGAGATGGACACCCCATCCCTGGAAACATTCAAGATCAGGATGGATGAGGCTCTGAGTAACTTGATCCAGTTGAAGATTTCCCTGCTCATTACAGTAGGGTTGGACTAGGTGACCTTTAAAGGCCCCTTCCAACCCAAACTATTCTATGATTCAATAAATACAAATCTACCAAAGAACTGGGGGAATTAACAAGTTTGTCTGACCCTCAGTGCTTTCTCATAAGTTTTTATTTTAAACATTATCATTTTCATACTGACTGATGGCCAAATAGGGGAGGCATAACCAATGTCAGGCCTGATCTTGCAACCTGTCCCAGGCAGGTGCATGACCTGGCTGAGATACGGAAGACTTCATGTGGGGTCTCTACACACACACTAAGCTGCAGGTCTCAAACCATGCTGTGTATTACAGGGGTAGTGGAGGAGAAGGATAGGTTTGTTTTCCTACAGCATTTCTGGTCCCAACACAGCAACCTTTCAGAAGGATGATTTCATTACAGAGACAACATGGATGCCGAATTTTGACTTATGAACTTAACAGAATGGGGCTTTCCATGTGTGTGTACATTCATTAGCAATCTGGACATGCAGAATAAAATTATCCTTCAAATCCTCCCTGTATCAAACCAACCCTTATTTCAGCCTTTCCCCAGTAATTACACAGAGCTACAGTGACACCCGGTGGCCACCAGACACAGACACAGGTAAACTTGCTGTGCCCAGACACAAAAAAAAGAAAAATTCTAATTTTATAGGGCATTTGCTCATCAGTGATAACAATTTGCCCCAGTATCAGCTCCCTGAGAGCAGATGGGTCCCCACAAATGCAAGAAGAGCAGGAACAGGAGGCTGGGAGCAGCCAGAACACAGACCTGCGTTCTGTCCTATGCCCATACTTTCTGGGAAGAATTAAATCACCAACTTATAGAAGAGTCATTTAGTGTTTTCCAAACCCCTCTCATATACAGTGGAAAGCAGAATTCATATTATCTTTATAAATAATCATTAATATAATTTCAGAAAACCAGTAATGGATTTGAACAGAATTTATCAGTGCACTTCTGCGGGACTAAAACACTGGGGGGGGGGGGGGGAAGCTCTGGAAAATGCGAACTGGTTTGGTTTTATGTTTCCAAAACTTTTAGCTTCATGGCTCCTGCTAAGAATGTAATTACATGAAGCAGGAGTGGGGGCTGATCCCCTTTCCTCTAGCAGCTGGGGGACACAGGTGGGTCCAAGAGCTGGTTTATTTGACCTGGAACTAAAGTTTTCTGCTTTTCATTTCTGTAAAAGGGGGGGGGGAGAAATATATTTCAAATAATTCAGGCAAGTGGAACCTGGTTTTAGTTCCAAAGAACAAAAACACCACCAGTCTTCACAGAGTCTTGCATGTAAGCATATCTTCTTATACCCTTAAGAAGGACACTGGCAAGGACTGGTCACTAGGGTAGCAGTGAAGACTTTTTGTTATATGGAAATAATCTGAAGAACTATACAGATATACTAGACAGGATCACACATAAAAGAAAGGCTGCACAGCACAGTGATGACATCTGTACCAATTATTTTCTTTCATGAAGACCCTCCCTTACTCTTGCTTACTCTCTTCCGTTTTTCCCAAGTTTCTATGGAACCATATTCTTAGATGATGATGAATCATTGTGTTGCTAGCAACTTCAGATTGCATAGCTTCCTGAGTCTTGCAGTAAGCTCTAAATTCTTCTCCAGTTTTCTGAAAGTTTCAGGAAACAAAGAATCCTCATCCCTTGGACATGAGCACCAAATGCTGTGCCTCTTGAATCTCTCGATGGATCTTTAGCATTCTCTGTAGTTACCCCAATCTTCAAAGTTTACATTACTCGTAACCAGGCAATGCATATTAATGCTACCTAGCAGAAGGTGTAGAGGAAGACAGGCTTTTGACATTATTTTCCCCAATAAAGTCAGTAAACATAATGAAGACCAAAAATTCAATTTTCTAATATAAAAAGCTCACAGGAACCTCAGCACCTGTAAGACTTAATTATGCAGCTGATATAATCCCTTTTGCCAAATACTTTGTAATCCACAGAAGGAGGAAAAAGCTATATGCCATATACTACACATGTTTTCCAGAGAAGAACCAAGATTTACTGGCTCAGTGCAGCTACACATGCACAGAGCAACAGAGCCCAATGGCAGGAACACTGGAGAACAAGGATTTCTCTGATTGGCCTCAATGGCTTGTGTTGACTGTGGAGGTGCTGCCTTTGAGGTATTGCACGATCTGAAAGATACAGTTGATAAAATTGGTGGGATTTAGGTTTGTAGATCAGTTAAGCTCACTTTAAACTCCTGGCTGGGTAAATCACCCAAGTGCATCTGGAAACATGTTGGAAACTTTGGCCCCTGCCAGCCCATTCCCCATGAGTCCCACCTTGCTGCTCTCCATCGCCAGCACAGAGGCAGCAGGGTCAGGATGTTCCACGGGACCCTCACACTCTGGGTACTGCTGCTGCTACTTTCCTCTTCCTCTCCCAATCCTTGCCACAATTTCTCCTTGCCTTTGATAATGCGTGGACCCAGCTGCCCAAGAGCTCACCCAGTGTCCATGTGGCTGAGCCAGGCTGCTCTCCATGGAGCAGCAGTAGCTTCTGCCTGTGCAGCAGAAGAGGAACCATGGAGGAGCCAGGCTGGTCCACGCAACCTGGCTGACCATATAGGTACCCTCATAGCAGGCTCTCCTCTCTGAGCAGGCAGCACAAGCAATACTTCAAGTAGAGAGGAAAACAACATGAGGTGCCTCTTGACGGCACCATCAACTTCACCTCCTCCCTCCCCAAACCTGGCTAAGAAACCTCATCCATTCATCAGTTATTCCCCCCCACACTCAACAAAGGGGTGTTGACCCCTTGCTGAGGCTGAGGTGATGACTCTCCATCTTTGCCCTGTCCCAGAAATGCTGAAGGCACAGAGCATGTGTGTCATTTCAATGGCAGGGCTCAGTACAGGTCATGGGTAATTTTTGTTCTCTGGGTGATTCACAAGTCCTTGTCCCAGTGTAAAAAATTACTAATTTGGCTTGACTCCTTGAGGTAAAGCTTATTGCTCTGCACACTTGTCATTGAAAAGGCTGCAGGAGCTAACAGAACTCAGCTGCAGCTTATCCTCAACCTCTATTCCCAAGCTGGAGGTATCAGCATTAGATCTTATCTGAGGTCAGCAGCTCTGGCTTTTGACAACCTTTAGGTTTCAGCATAAGGTTTCATTGCAAACTGGAACTGAATCAAACCTTCTGGGATATTTTTACAAAAATGGGAATGTGTGTATGTATACCACATTCTCTGTATGAGCCAGGGGATTACTGAGGTCACTAGAGCCCTGAAGGGCTTGCTCTAACTTTATTTGTAAGCAGAATTCTCCGTCCCAGGTGAAGCCAACCCTGGCCTTCAGGCAAGATTCAGCAGCCCTGGTAGTACACAATCTATCAAACTCTCTTCCCATCTCACCCTCCCACCAAAGATTTTGTGGAAACAATTACATGTCCACAAAATAACATAATTTGTTATTTCAGCAGTGTTTTCTTGAGTACTTCACTGGTACTTCTGAGGCTCCTAACAACTGTAATAAAAATGTTGATTTGACAGATGTTGAGAAGTAAATTCTCATCACTCCTTGGAAATTGTGAAACTTCACATCATGCTTTTACCAAGCAGCATGACACAAGAGCGCCCTGACCTCACTGAAAAAGCATAAAAAATGGCAGCTGTCTCAGCTTGCTAAGAGAAGTGTAGCTTTCCAAGCTGAAAGATGTGCTTAACTGAGGAGAAGACAGGAGAAATTGAGGAAATTAATGAATTTGCCATGTGAGTTTGAGCAGGCTGTTAAATATGTAATGTCTGTCTGGCCTGGAAGCAGATCTGAAACTGAGTCTGAAACTGTATTTTGCCTCACACATATATAAAGAAGATAACCCAGTGGATACAGCAATTTATAAAGCTTCCCTTTGAGTGTCCACAACCAACATTTTCCCCACATCATATTTTCTACTTGCAAAATTAAGTGATGACAAGAAAAAAAATCCTACCAATAAAATTGACTTCTGTAAATCAAAGATTCAGAAAGTCAAAGTAGCCCACTGAGTGTGAAGCAAAAGCAATAGAAAAAATCCCTCTACTGGTGAACAACATTTTTTCTAGGTCACCACTCAGCGGGAGATTTGCAAGTGGGTATATCTACTAGGGATCACAACTGCATGGATGCAAAGCTGTCTTTTTAGCTTGAAGCATCAGTGGAGAGACAACGAAGTAAAAACAGAAGGAGACAGCACTGCAGCAACTTGGGTGGGATGGTTCAGGCATAACTGTAGCACTAACACATATGTACCTGCCAGTAGTCCTATGAGAAGCATTACAACCCATCCTGACCAGGCGTCCAGCAAACTCTTGATGAACTCCCATATGGATTCTTTACTTTTGCTTGTAATCTGAAATTAAACACAGATATGTTGCTGATTCAGGCTGACACAGTTTTAGAGTACAATGTGTAAAATAATTAAACTCCCAGACTTTGTACACAATTTCTCTACTCCCCAATGTCCCAATCATTTTTTTAGAGCTGCTCTGCTGATTAAGTTGCAGCAGCCCTTTCATATTTACAAACTCAAGACATCCCACATCCATATCTTTAGAATTCCTCCTCAAGTCATACAACAAGACAGGAAGCAATAACTTCGGAAAACTGCTTGTTTTCCTCACTACCAGGATGGCTGTGACCAGGGACTGTGATGCAACAAAGCCTGACACCGTTACCTTTCGATGGCGGTCAGTGTCCCGTGATTTCTCTCGCAGCCAGTCAATGGTATGGAAATCTTCATAAGTTCCAACATCAGGGAAAGGCTCATCCAAAAAATCCATTAGGTTGCCCGAACCATTCATGTCGCCTGCATTGACCATATTAGGATCTGTATGTAGAGGAAAAACAAGTATGTCAATAAATTCATGCAAAAATGACTGTTACCTCCTTTAAAAGTCAAGTCCCAAAGTAGTGGCTACTATGACAAGCTCCAGAAAAGGCTGACAACGTTCCCGATGAGAGGAGTAGCATGAGACTTTGTTAAATGGGATAGTTTAGGCACAGAGGGTTAGATTCATACAACTTAACTTCAGCCATCTAAAAGTTTGGTAGGTACCACCTGGGCTGCTTCTAGAGACAGTGAAAGATAAGTGTAAGGGTGTGTGGCAGCAGAGCGCCTGCTCCTTTAAAGGTATATGGCCAAGGACCTATTTCAATAATAAGCATTCAATAAGCATAATGAGCAAAGGAGGAAGCCTGAACAAGAACATTCAGGGACACAAAAGAAATGCAAATTATAAGGGAGGAGGTGGTAAGAACCAAACCTGGATGAGGGCATGTGGGAGCGCGAGAATACCTATTCCAGCAAAGTTGTCTGGTTAGGGTTGTTGCCAGTTGGAAAACTATGGGGAAAAGGGGGAAATCAGAATCAAAATATACAGAGACATAGACCTGACAAAGCAAATGTGAAGACCTTGACCAGAAACAAACCTCACCACTCATACTAATTGAAGTGCTAATAACTGTGTGTCTGCCTCTGGAATACAGGCTCAGCTACCAGTTGAATCTGCACAAGAGAAACTGGCAGCCATGTTCCCCAGCATGGGCACAGACTCTGGGCCTGTGAGAGCAGCAGCAGCTGGGCAGGGGTCTCTTGGGTTGGGACAGTTGAAGGATGCAGCCGTGTGCCTCTAACAAAGTGTTGCTCTAAAGAGTGGTTAATCCTATCCATCCTAAAATAGGTGCCTGAGAAATGGGATCTTCCAGAGAATACCTAAGGTTTGTAATCTGAAATGGCACACCTAAAAAAGTCTGTTATCATGGAATTCCAAGGAAAAAACCCATGAAAACGCATGAGAAAATGGGGACAGATACAGACTTTAGAAGTTGTATAGAACAAATTGCAGAGCCTGTAGCTCCTTGACGGACATGAGATAACTTTGCTGGTCACTGATGAAGCCAGTATGGTACCAATGGTTGCTACCAACTTTCCTCCAACAAGTACAGGAATGGGGATGTCACAAGTAAAGAATTTGGATCTTTGAATCTGTGAGGAAATTTCCCAATTCTGTAATTGGAACAGGCAGAAACACGGCAGATAAGCTTTTAATTGACTGTCCATACACCATGATACTTCACTCGGCTCCCTTTATTTGCTGCCTTTTTTTCCCCACTCTCCCCATTTTCAACTATTTTACTTGAAATGCCTCCATTTAATTTTTTTGCCCTGGTGGAGATTTAACAGTGTAATAAATGTGAATATTCAGCTTTGTCAGTGTCTGCTCTTTGCACTTCACCATGTAGAAATTTTGGATGACACAATGTGCTGAGCACAAGCAGCTGAAAAAAGCATTATATTACAGGCAACCAGCAGGTCACCATTGTAACACTAAAGAAGCCCTTTAAAGTGTGGAAATCAAGTAATCTCCAAGTAACCTCGTGGCACGTTTGTCTGGAAGAGAATCAAGCAAGGGAGTAGCAGCCTGGGGAAGGAAACTGAAAGCAGAGCAGGTGTCCTACACAAAGCTGTGGAGCACAAACAAGCTGCTGCAGGACTGAGGTGATTTAAAAATCAGAAGTTAAAAGGAGTGACAATTGAGAACAGTAATACTTTGCCAAAGAGGTGAGAGCACACTCCTACATTTGCTAAGTGAAATGAGAATCTGAAGGTGGGATGATGTGGCTGACTGCAGGTAGATAAAGTTGCAAGAGGGCCTTGAGCCCAGTGTCTTCCCAGGACTGGAACAGGAAGCTGAAATGAGGTGAAAGGATTAGACTGTGCTATTATTTTGCAACACTGTGATATTTTGCAGACCAGTTAATTCACCTTATTCTTCCCATACAGCAAAGAAGGACCTGTAAAGAACATGCAGCTCGGACTGCTCACTTGCACGAGGCAGCCCCAACCCGCTAAATAAACAAACTTCTGGGAACTCTAGTATTGAAAGCACTGGCAAGTTTTCCTTCATACCACAAGAAAATTACCCAACATGTTAGTTATATCACATAAAAAATAGCTTTTTAAGTATGTTGTCAGTGCCCAGCACATGACAGTATTGTGATGGATAACACCAGGCCAGACCACAAGTATGTAGGATAATTACAATCTCAGCCTGAATCTACCCCAAAAATACGTGCTATACAACACGTCCAGGGAGAGAAAAAATGTGCTAGAGACCACAGGGCCATGGAAGACTAAGAAAACAAATAAGCTTTGAACTCTAGATAGCATATCAGTACCTGGAAGTTGCAGTGAACTGGATGATTATCAGCCATAAAGTTCACTTCAGGTAGTATGCTTTTGAAAGCAGAGATGTGATATCTGATTATGCAAAATCCAATTTTAGTAAAAAAACCACAGTTTTTTAGTACTACAGAGTGTCCATCTTATGTCCTAGCACTAAGCACCGTAAGTATCCCTTTCTTTCTCTTTATTTTGCATTTATTTCTCTCACTGCACTTCAGCATTCGTAAAAATCTACAAAGTTTATTTCAGGATAAGCTAACTTGCCCTCTTAGACAAGCTTGCAGAGATGCTTTCAGTTCTGCCAGCAGAACTGGAGCCTTACTCCAGTTACAGATAATAATTTAATAACTTAGTTAGAGATATTTAATACACAAAAATTAAGGGCCAATTAATCTCATCCAAGCTTGAACTGTAGCCAGGTGTACTGCAGCAATACACTCTGGACACTAAAATCTAGGCTGCTTTCATAGCTGAGGAGAGGAAGTGAATTATTTATATTAGAATGAGACAGATTGTTTCCCAGAAGTGATAATTTCTGTTTATTGATCACAAAGAGATGTCAGAGGTAGACATCTTCATCTGATCACTACCAATTGAAAAGAAAACATTGCAACATAATGACATGCAGAATTAGTAACAAATGCATCTCCTCACACTTGAGCATCTAAGAGATTTGGATGCTCTGACAGAGCTTATATACACTGAAAGGTGTTAAGTCTTGCTGAGGAATTGTCTGACATATGCATTTTGCCCCTTTGTTGTTCCATGTCTTACACGTCCTTGTTGTCCTTCCCACTACTTTTTCAGATGCTGATGCAACATAATTTGTGCAAGGGCTAATGTTTCCTGCTTAGTCCCCATATTCTTTTTCTAATAATTTCTGGCATCCCACCAACTTTTCCTAGGGCAGACATCCAACATTTTCACTGAGCAGCCTGCCATGACTCCCTGAGAAACAACAGCCAGTTTGGAGCCCATCATTCTGTGATCTCTTAGGGACATTTTCCCCTTTGCTTAGACTTTATCAGTTTTGAATTCCATCGGTCATTTTATTCCCTACAATACAATAGCTCTTCAGCTCTTAAGAGCCAGCTCTCATTTTTACTGACTAGTTTAGTGTATCTATAACTGAACATTTGCGTCAACACTCCGCTTTAACAATTGCAAATAGGTTCTTTCTAGAAACTGAACTAGAAAACAAAGAAATCTGACTGAACTACATACCTCTAGAACTCAGAGGGTTCAGATTAACAGATTTCCCTGGATTTAGACCCATGCCAGACTACCATGATCCTGTAGATGGAGCAAGGTCCCGGCAGGGATCCATTCACAAATCATGAGAGGTCACAGTACTAGTCCAGCACTTGTGCCTCCTGATAGATGCTCTCCTGGCTACCACATAACCCTAGATATCTTCTGGAAATCTTGGGCCAGATCAGCTTGATGGTCAGTCCCTGATCTCCCAGCTAGCCATGCCTGGCACACAGTATTCTGAAGTCAGAAAGAAAGAACTGTTACCCTACAAATGTCAAATGCATGAGAGCAGCTGGAAGTAAGGGCCAAAAGAGCAAGTCCAAAGATTAGCCTGTGAAGCTTTATGACTGCAGAAAGCCAGATAATTTTTAAGTAATCACTGAAACCTCCTACATAAATAAAGTCAAGAATAGATTCATGCAAACAGCCTAGAGAAGCCAGGGTGTGAACAACACTGGGAGCTGCTGATGGATCGGGACATGCCAACAAGCACAGCAGGTACTGCATGGACACAAGGCCTGTTCTGTTACATTTACTCACTTCTTGTTCAAGAACCAAAAGGTAGTAGTATTATTATATTAGGGTCACGTTTTTTCTGCAAGTCTCACAGTGAGGAAACTCATCATGTGATTAGGATCAGCTGTATGATACACTGCAGCTTGGAGGTAAGTTTTATACAAGAGCGATAAATTGCATTTACAGTGAAAATGCTGACAAACTCCCAGCTTTAGAGCACTGTTACAGCATGTGCAAATGTAAAAGCCACAGCTAGAAGAGTTCTATCAGTGAACTGACATTCTAGGCAGTATGCTGACTGACTGATCAGATCTGAAATGTATTTGACATGGCAAGAACAGACTAAAACATCCCATGGTTCAAAGGGGCAGAAAAGTATACTGATGGAAAACAACTAGCTGAACAGTCATCAAAGGAAAAGTCTTGGCCCTGGCCTATGGCTCCTAGACATGCTAGTTCCATGCTATGTTCTCCTCATCCTGTTTTCTGTTTTAATTGGACACATTCACTGAGGCAGGCAGTATGATTTTTAATGCAATTCCAACAAGTTTCAAGTTACTTTCAACAGATCACAGTTACTGAATTACTTCAACACTTCAAATGTTTCTAGCAGATGAATGTCCACCTGTGTGCTTTCATCTATAGGCTGTTTTCCTTGAAGATGGCAGTGGGGATGTTCTATGTGAAACATGACAGTATGCAGGCAGCAAAACATACCTCTATTCTGCTGTAGCATAAGGAATAAGTGAACGTGGCAAGAGGCTAGGAGAAGAAAGCAGAAGCATAAATGCCAGTTGCAAGTTCCTCAATTCACATTTGGAGTGACTTTTTCAGGGCGTCAAAAGCATCACCTGCTCCATCTCTTCCAAACGTGTCACGCATCAGCCAACACACAAAAGGAGAATAAGGCACATCTCAGGGCTTTTCTATGCTCTAGTACCAATATACCTACAGTGATGAAACAGAAGAGATGCTACTCCAGATACAAAGCTTTTGAAGCGATTCAAGGTCATGTCAATCATGACTCCATGAGAGTTGAGCCCACCACTGACCTGAATAGTTGGATGAGCTGTGTTCATGTGGCATGACATGACAGCAGCTACTGCACAAATGAAGGAGCACGGGGGCTGTGAAAATCCTTGGGATTTATTTTCTGTATTACTCAGTAATGAACAATGCAATTTTACTGGCAATCATCACAAGATGCCTTCATACTGACAGATGTTTTGCCACGCTCTGTGCCTTTAATATTTGTATTGACTATTCCAAGTACCAAGTTCTCAAAACACCCCAGCATGGTGCCCCAGTCTCATGGCCATTAACTGCTCAATGTGATCTGTCAAGCAAAGGCACCTCATCCCGAGAGCCGAGTGCTCTGCCAGCATCCATCCGTCCCCCATCTCAAGGGATTCAGACCTAGTCACAGAGACGGACACAGAGCACTCTCCACCCAGGGCTTGAACTGAATAGGATGTCAGTGCTGCCAGCAGAGTGAGCTGAATCAGAGAATCATAGAACAGTTTGGGTTGGACGAGTCAGCGTTCAGAAAGAGCCATAAAAGGATAAGGCTGAGGGAGAAAGTTCCTAGAGCTGAGCATGGTTACGCCACAAGTCTTCACTACCACCTAGCCAGAGAAAATGGTCTGACAGTTTAGGAAGTAGAAAGCAAGATTATTAACAGGGTCACCATGAAAGACATGAATGAAAAGTACAGAGAGATGATTAGGGGTGTATGTCTTTTGGGGAGGGGTCAGAGACCAAGATCAGGAGCCAAGAAGGCCAAGGGGGTGTGGATGTAACTCCCCTTCCACCACCTGCCATGTAGGAGATGACCTAGAAACATCAACACAACATTGCACAGGATATAGGAGGTAGATAAACAGTTATGAAACAAGAAGTAAGATGCTGTTGGGTGATTTTACAAGGAAGATATCTTCAGCAAAGCAAGCAGGCTGAATCCCCAGAAAGTTAAATGAGTAATTTTCTATAGAACGAAAAATATCTACAGGCAATTTAAGACTGTTCAACTTAGAAGCTTCAGACTGAACAAACCAATTGAGCTATTGACCTCGTGTCTTAATGATGGAGTTTTAAAAAGATGTTAAAATCTTGAATCAGAGAAATCTAGTTCAGACTCCTGAAAATAATCAGAAAACGCTGAACCCACTTACAGACTTTTTTGGAAACATAATATGGTACATAAAAAGCAACAAATAGTTAAACTGGGAAAATACAGAGGGAAAATGGGTATTAAAATGCCTTTCCTACAATTCAAGGGCTAATTTCACCACCTCCATATACAAGTAAATAGCCCTGCAAACCCTCAGACGCCCACCACACTAGCACAGGCAGGCTGTAGTATGGGAAACAGTACTGTAAAATATTGCAGCATTTTACTGTATGGCCCCACCACCACATATTAGACAGTTTCCTGCTATGATAGTCTGGGCAAGCTAAACACAGTCACATCTTTGATGTGCAGCTTTACCCTGCATAACCTCTACAGAAAAAATCATGAAGCCAACAGAAGAGCTCAAAAAACACAGGGCACCAGATCACAAGGGAGAGGGCCTGGGAGAGAAGAGGAAGGTAGGAGGGAACATTTGAGATAAATGGCAGAAAACTGAGGCCCAAAAGACTCCTCCAGAACAAATCACGGCCTTCAGCCACTCCTCAGTCACGACACAAGCTTACAGAGTGAACACAGAGAAGATAACAGTGCTGTCCAGGAGCACAGGCAAAGGGAGGCATGAGGGGACTTGGAGTGCACCAGTACACCTCAGGAGCTGATAACCAACTGTCAGGGCTTCCCCACCCTCCCATGACAGCCTGATTCCCTCTACTCCTTTTCTCCTACTGAGAGGCATTCTCTTCCTCTGAGGGGCAAACCTCACCCCAGCATCCTGCTTCCTGTTCCTTCCCGTGATGACTCTCCTTTTAGAAACCAATTCTTTCTGATATGAAATATCATGTGCCTGCTCCCCATTTGAGTTTTCTTGGAAAGTCTGAGCAAAATTAGTGCAGCTGCTGAGTTATGTCAGAAAGAGAAGGGAAAAAAAAATCCCAGCACTTTCCTACCAGCTTCAAGTGGAACTTTTGCCAAAGTTGGCTACATATTAAAAAAATGTTAAACTCACATCTCTCTTTCCAGCAAGTCTTAAAGGTCCCTCCAATAAATTTACTTGTTAGTGCAGATGTTGGGGTTGTGGAAAAAGCAGGAGGGAAGCAATGCTGACTCTGGAACATCCATCTGCAGTTTTCAAACTGATTTGAAAAATGTCTATTACAAGACACCCCTCTGCTAACAACCCAGCAGCTTGGGCAGATGAGCTCCGCAGGCTGTATCAACCCCCCACATCCTTAGTTCTTGAAGGAAACAAGATTTGATTAGGAAAACTCTGAAAGCCTTCAGCATCTGGGGTAAACTAAAATTCAGGAGACAGGACAGACTGGAAATCAGGCTAACAGTGTAGCAGCATGTATGGTTTCTATTCTTGGTTTCCCTCAAGTCCTCTGCCTCACAAAAAGAGGGGAATTTCCCTTCTGAACCAACTGGTTTTACTGCCACAGAGCTCTAAAGCCATAGCTGTAGGGTCATGGGTGCTACCCAGTTTTCCTCCTCGTGCCACACACAGCTGAACTTTGCACCATCAGATTTGGGTTTCCAGTGCTGCTCTTTGCCTCTTCATTCAGAAAATTGTAAGACTATGGCAGAAAAAAGAGTAAGAAAGGCAAATACTTTCAGAGAGAACAGAGTTGCAGTCAGAAGGGAATGCCCAGGTATGTAGTTACTCCTAAACAGCTCTCTCCTTAAATGGGTGTTCAATGGCATTAAACAACGCCTCTCACTAAAAACCTTTTTAAGCCTTCAGTGTGAAATAAAGCTGATAAACCTGCATTAGAAAACCATTAAACTGTTCTAACATGTCACTTCTCATGATTTGAGTGGAGGCAGTGAGTCACTGACACACAGATGGAGGGTAATGTTTTCCTGTTTGCAGGGCACTGTTTTTCACTGCTGTGTTTGATGCTGATGGGCTGCACAGCTACAGACAAGTTACTTCATCCCGCTGAGAGGAAGCTCCCATTTCTGCAAGATGGGGAAACCTTTTCCTTGGGGTGATGCTTAAGAGCAAAATGTAAGAAGTGTTTTAGGAATAGCAGCCTACCGTAATCCTGCCAGAGTTCTCTTTCAGCATTAACAATCGTGTGTGATTTTTTTTTGGTTCTGCTGGACTAGAGATGAGGCAAACTGAGAAAACCCAACATCTGGTGTGCATGTATGCACATACATACACAAAAATGAATTAGACACCTACTCTACAACCTGATCCCATTTCACTAAATGGAAAAATGAACACGTAACCCCCTCCTGGGTACCCAGCAAGGTGCAGTGTGATGGCAAAAGCAAACTGGAAAAGGACTGGTACCTACAGGCACTACGCTGCTGTTGGAGGACTGTGCACCATGCTGAGCTAAGAGCTGTTCAAACCTGAGAGGCTCCTGCAACACAACACTGGCCACTAAGACATGAGATGGCCCTGAGCCATGGGTGAGATGGAGGTCAGGAGCCCTCCCTTCCCCCTGCAATAGCACTGGGTTACAGTCATGATCCTGCTCACTTTCCCCTCCAGGCCAACAAACAACAGCTTCATGATGAAGCAGCTCCCAGGCCCAGGAGGTTACAGCACTCCAGAGAGCCCAGTTGCTCCAGGCAGATAGGAAGGACTCAACCTCAGGGAAAATGCTCCCCATCTCCTTCTTCTCCTCTGGGCCCTGCTTAAAAGCCACCACCACTACCTTTGAAAAGGTACAATCTTTACAAGGCAGGCCCCAATGAGCACAGGGGCTGAGCACGCACAGCCACATGTTGGAGCCCCAGCATAGCATCCTGGTGCTGCCAGGGAGAGCACCTTCCAGCTGGGGATGTCTCCAGGGTCACCCTTTTATACTAAGTAATTCTTAAAGTCCTTACAGTTGACCCAGCATACATAGAAGGTTGGTGCCTTCTCTTGTTCCACAAAGGATGTCTGACTCAAATCGGGAGATCAAGAGAACCACTGCCTGGAACATATTTCCATAGGGCATTCAGACATGATCTAGAGCAGGAGAAAACCCATCACACTTGGAGAACCCAAGGGTGGCAGCCCTGCTGTGCTGTTCACATAGGCAAAGAGCCGAGCCTCAAATGTGCCTGGTGAGCAAGAGCACGGCTCCACCCACAGCCAGTGCTGGAGGGAATTGAGCCAGCCTTGGCTCCAGAGGGAATCAAGGAGAAACCTAGCATAGGCACCAATGCAAACCATGCAGCAACACCTTTGCACTTCTATCACTTCAGAGGCTCAATCTTGAAAAACCAGGAGAGGTTCTGTTGGAGAAAATATAAAATTGAAATTCAGTTTTCATTTCTGTTTGGAACAACCCTTGTCCTTTCCTACTTCATTTCAATAATTCATTAACTACTTTCTCCCCCTGGCCCTGCCTTATTTTCTGATCCTGACACTACTGCATATCTGATCACTGGAAACCAGAATTCATCTTTCACTAGGATGTACAACCTACTTCAGCATGGGAGAGCAAAAATCTCCCCCCTGAATGTATAGGTGAGCACAAAGAGATTCTAGGCCTGCCAAATTTTCAGATTTTTCCAATAGTGGGAAAAATTTATTTGAACAAAGAACAGGATTTTGAAGAATAAGAAAACTTCCTGCAGATTGGGAGTGAAAAGTCACCTGACTCTCTGCCTGGTGAAGCTGTGGCTGAGTCATCCTCTGGTCTCTGGCAAAGGCACAGAATTATTTATCAGAATTGTAAAAAAAAATTACAATTTTCTTTTCTGACTAGTAGAAGCTCAAAAATTAACTTAGTTTCTCAGATTGTAACATTTGCATTAGAATGAATTTTTAGAAGTTTAAAAATTTTAAACCCCTTAAATATTTTTAAAAAGCTATACAGAAAAAAAAACACAGAAGAGTCACCATTTTTTCCTTCGCAGATATATATTCAGGTATTTGAACAGAGCGCACAATTAAACATCCACACCAGGAAAACAGACCCTGGACTTTGCTTCCACAAATATAAATTCCAAAAACACAGTGTAGCATGGATTTTTCAGCCATTTGGTGATTGGCATTTTGCAAAGAAGTAAAAATCTGCTTGTCACCTCCTGTGTTCCTTTTGGGAAAGGATTTCTCATGTTTCTATTGGACAACAAGGAAAAACCTACCTTACAGTACAGCAAATTATGCAGGAAACCTGCCGGACTAGGTACTCTGAAACCACATCAGCAAAAATTAACAATAAAGGAAAAGCCTCTTTCCCCAAATACACTTCTTAGCCCCTCAAGCAAGTTAATCCTCATTCCTTTATAAGCTTAGATACATCTATTTGTAAAAAAACAACTTCCTTTAGGCATCCAGGAAAAAAAAAAAAAAAGCAGGGAATGAAGAAAACACTATTGCTGCTCTCTCTTTACACGACTAAATGATGGCTGCTCACGTAAATACAGAATTCTGCAGACACCCGAAGGAGCCATCAGAAAATACAGGGAACAAAGGGCCTTCTTCAGCTATAAAGCTCCATCTGGCAGCATTTCTACTGGAGATGTCAGCCGGGAGATCAGCACAGAGCCAGCAGGCAGCCTCTGCACCTGCAAACGCTCTGCCTGCAGAGAAACTGTGCCGCTTTATTTTCCAGCAGAAACTCTGCCCGACAGAGCTGGAGCTCTAGGACACTAGCACGAGAGCAACCAGCAAATCATTTTTCCGAAGAATTATGTTGCTTACCTGCAATGCAACATCATTTAGCCCAATCCCAAAGATTTTAATAGCATCCTTTCTGGGGTGGTATGGCTGCAACAGCAGTGATGTCATGGGGAGGAAGCGGTAACAATCATGTGACTGCATCCTCCGTCTATAGGATATCTGATCAGAGGGAGACGGACCAGCTTGCAATCCTGCAGGATTAAACTGCAAGCCTCTTTACCCTGCCCTACCTATTCAGTCACCATTAGAACGTGTGCTGCTTTTTTCCCCTCCCTAGCCCGAGCTAATTGTTCTGTGCATTTTTTTTTTCTGCAACAGCAAAAACATTCACGTTTTCACGAGGAAAAAGCACGGTGAGTATGCTACGTGCAAGCCAACAAGTATTCCTCTTGACTCTGCAGCAACACCCAGGTTGCTGCTCTATGAAATATGTAATCACAGCAGCTTGGAAATGAGACAAACCACAATTTCACCATCTCTCGCATTTTTCCTTCTCCCTACGCTCCATGTCAAGTTTATCCAGACTGACTTCCCTCCATCTTCTGTATCATATTCATACTTTGCAAACTTCTCTCAAAGGTTTCATCCCTGTTACCTTCACTTCTTCATTCTCCTCACCATCCATTCATCCCTCCACTTGCAGCCTTCTGCCTTTTCTTCAATGCAACAGTCATTGCTTGAAAGATCCTCTTCTATATGCCAGCCTACTTTTCCTTTTCAAAATGTCTGCTTAAGCTTTCCCAAATATGTAAAAGCTACAACATTCTAAAATATATAAAAAACCTCCCCACAACAATTAGCCTATCAGGTTTTAGTTAACTGAGTATTACACCTCAGAACTGTATTTTTGGTTTGTGGGTTTTGGTTGGTTTGTTGTTTGTTTGTTTGTTTGTTTTGAGGTGTAAGTGGGGTGTTTGAGAGTTTTATCATAACAATGTATTTGATTTCTACAAGATAAGAATCTACAAAGTTCTGATTTGCACAAATTTTGTACAAGCCACTAGGATTATATTCTGCAAGACAGAGGTTGTAACTGGTTTTGTGAAGCCCACGTACGTGTTTATACACGTGCAGTGCGCTCTATTTCAGGCCATTCACCTGTATTGGAATATTGCACAGACTGGTTTTACCCTTAGGGGTATCCAGGCTCATGCTTTGTGTTTCCAAGCAGATGCGACAGCCAGGTAGAGGGAGGTCTTGCACAAGGACCCATGAAAATATCCACAGGTGACTGAAGGTCCACACGTGACTTCAACTCACTTCAAAGGTGAAGGAATGCAGTTCTGGAAGACCTTTTTGTCCCAGTGTGTTTGAGTAGTAATTTATGGATGTGCCGTGCAAGCAGCCCAGCCAGCAAAGCAAGCCAGCTGATATCGGGTGTACAAAACCTTTTTTGTTGTGAATGGCCACATGGCTCTTTCCAACTTTTGTCTGTGAGCTGAAGAAAGTTCCTGTACTCCTTACTTCTGACTGGGACTTCCAAAGCAGAAGCCACATGCTGGATTTTATTGTGAAATGTGAACAATTAGCTTGCTACATCTGAAGTTCCCACACCTTTCTGGAGCAAGGAGCATGCCTTTAGAGAAGAGATTTGATTATGCCCTTCACACACAGCACTGCAGATCATAGTCCTCTACCACTCATAGATCAGTAACAGCCCCAGGCCTTCATAACCATGTCAGTGAAAAGTGGAAAAGTGATAGAAATCCCAGCTTCCTGCCAGTGTCTGTTCTTTGTGCCCATTAAAATCAGTACTAATAGGCCAACTGAATTCTGAGGAGGAAGTTTAACACTGAGCACTTGAAATTCATTTTCTTGATAATGTAACTGCAATTTTCTTTAATCAGTTTATGAGAGGGAAATATGGAAAACAGCAAGCAGCATTTGTCAAACATCTACACCTGGGAACTTCTATGCCAAAGACACACACTTTAACAGAAACACTGTGCCCTAGACACAGAATAGTAATTTTATGCACTTACCAAAAGAGCATAAAGCTCTCAATCTCCCGATTTTTTTTCTGGACAGACTTTCCTAAATTCATTTCCTGTTTTTTCCTCGTCTATTACCACAGCTGAACTCATTAAGTCTCCTACTGAAAGTACATTTTTAGCTGGATGGTCAAACTGCAAACAAGGGACAGAATACCTAATTTTCTATAGAAAATGTAATTCTATAACCTAGATCACGTATGCTCAATTTTAAGGGATTTTTCAGAATCAGAAGAAACCAGAACCAGCTCCTAAAAAGCTTTTAAATCCAAGAATATGGTGATTTTCCAAAGTGCAAGCAAGTGATTTAACAGACATTTACAAATTCCAAAACTAAATCAACTTTACTCCTTGGTATTTTCTTCCAGTGGTACTCAGTCAATTGTGTGATATCAGAATAAAGAAAATACACTTCACATGATGTTTTAGAAAAGACAGTTCTTGCTTTTGCTAGCCTGCAGTTTCTCAAGTCTCTCTGTAAATGCTTCTTCCTCTCAAAAATGTGCAACTCTATAGTTATATAGGAGATTAGAGTCAAAACCAGCTGTGAAGGGTCCTCTTCCCTAAAATTCAAACTTCAGTTTTACATCCACTGAAAACAAAATACATAGTTCATCCAATTCCTAAAAAATAAATCTTTTTATTCTGCACTTACCTTTAAGTGCTTACAAGAACTGCAGCAAGAAATACCAATAATACTTCGTTCTCATCACAGAAAATCCAAAATGACATACCCATTATAGCTTTTGTTGTTGATCCTGATGGCAGTGAGACAGAGACAGTTGGTATCCCAAATGACTATTTCTAGCAGACTGTTTAAAAATAACCTAAACTCTGTCATACCCTTTGCGCCTTGCAAATACTGGATGGAGACAGGGGTCACATGTCCATGCCTGTGACATGTCCATGATTTTGCCTGTGCTCTTGCAGCTTAGGGTTGCAGAGGGAAACTGAGAAATGGCCTTTCTGTACTTACGCAGGTTTAATGTTTCCTTCGTGAAAGCAGCAATGAACTCCTGCCTAAAAAAGTTACCCAGTATTCTTTTGAGTGGTTTCCACCTTGGAATTAGTCATAATTACAGAACTAATAATGTCAACATGTTTTCAATACAAATCTACAAAGTACAAATGTTTGCTATGAAAAAAGGCAATTCAATGTGTTTTAAGTGGAGCTACCCAAGAATTCTGGGAATATTCAACTATGAGCTGCTGATACAGTTGTCCTCTTATCATGATTGATAAGCTCTTGGAAGAACATACCTGCCACTCCTTACACAGTCTGCATCCCTTTCAGGTCTTCAGTATAACCTCTCTAGGATCTCCAGTTTCTCAGATTTCTTCTCTTATTTTTATTTGAAAATTCATTACATTCACTTAAATGACAGTATTATTCAAAATACAATTTTTTAATGAAAGCACCAGGAACATAGCAAATATAAAACATTCAAAAAATGTCTTTGATATATAACAAGACTCTATTTCTGTTTATGGCAAATTATTTTATTTTGTAGAAGAAATACTTTCAAATAATACAAAAATGACACAATCATACAGAACTGTGACAAAAACAAGAGAGATGAATACTGAATATGATAGCTCATTACCACATCAAGACAGAACTCATTACAGCAGTCAGAATCACAGACCCACAAGATACACTGATGACATCTCACAGCAGTCACAATTTAAAAACACCAACTGAACCCCCTAGCAGAGAGGCCACCAGACATTGCTCCTTTGTTATACAGTCACAGAAGAATTCACTGTAGAAGAAAGGTCCCCACCCCAACCCCTGCTCAAAGCAGGCCTAATGCAACCCAGCATCTCCGGGCTATGTCCACTCAAGTCTTCATCCACCCTACGGGACACAGTGCTCCGCCTCTCTGGGCAACCCCTTCCAGTACCTGACCAGCCTCCTAGGAACATGGTGTTGTCTGTTCTTAGGGCACAGCAAGTACTTCTGGTGTCACTGCATGATAAATTTGGATAAATGCTACTATGTGACGGCCTCAGCTGAAAATGAGAAGCGAAATTCTGACTAACTGGTCTTTTCAAGTAATGAGCACTGAAAAGCTTGCTGTCCCTAGACTTTTACACAAACACTGCAAATTTCTTACACGATTTGTTTTTTATCTGCATAGTTTCTGAATACGTCTAGTTGTGCCCAAGAAACCCAATATACACCCACCAAAACTTAGTGGCAAAAACAGGCTTCGGGATGATAAATGATTTAGCATGATAAATGCTAAATATACTTTAATTTCACATATATATGATCGCAACACTTGATGCCTGTAATGATTATAGGTCATATTAGGAAACAGGGAATACTACCTTAAGATTAAATGTCTGTGTTAATCAACCTCATTAATTAATGATTTAGGTTTACAATCTTTTTTTCCCATTACTTTTTGCCTCAGCATGGATAAGTAAAAGTAAATCAATTACACTTCCAGGTTTTCCTGACCTTTAACAAGGTAACAGAAATTCACAAAGAGAACTTACTCACAAAATATTTGAAAATATTCTGATAGGTCTGTTTAGGTGTTGGCTGTTGTTTGGATTTCCTGACATATAAAAATCTGGAACCAATCTGATATTTAATTAAAAGACAACGCTATCTTCCTTCTAGGAGATTCCAGCAATTTGCAAAATCAGTCTTGTGTTGGGCACCTCTCTTTGTAGGTAATGTAAAATTAGAAAAATATGAGAAACTCTATTATAGTAGCTTAGTAAAGAAGTATTTTTACATACTTGCAGGATGCAAGGACACAAAACTGGCATTCTCGGGAATTTAGGGTGACAGTCTTTCATTAAAACGAATGATCACAAGTAAAATTATTTCTAACCAGATTTTAGCTGGTTCAGCTAGCAATCAAGTGAGCTGTACCTTCCAGAATTATACACCTTTCTCGTGGAAAGTTTCACTGTTCAACAGAACTCGCATGCAGTAACCGCAAAGCACATCCTTTAGGATGAACACGTGTTTAAGCACCCTTACTTAAAGCAGCTGCTTCCCCAAGTCAGAACACACATGCTTTCCTGAATCAGATCAGAATCTTTAAAACTCTAGAAATTACTGTAATATTCCATTAGCAGTCTTTCCATAAAGCTCGCTCACACTGCTCTTTTAACTCCCTTTTTATTAAAATGCAAAGACCTGTCACCCTTTTCCTTCCCCCGTTTATACTGAGGATCTAGTTAAGAATATAAAGATACTTTAGACACAACTGAAATGAAAACAATCTATTAGTGCACAGTAAGAACATGCAAATGAATTCTGCAATGTTTAACATCACTTCTAATCAGTGTTAAACACACTGCAGGTGATAATATTTTGCTATAACACAGACAGTGCTAAAGGATACAATGTACATAATAAGCTACAGATAATAAAGCTGAAAAAAGTGACAATTTTAGAAACATAGTATTTTCATTTCAGGTATCAGAAACAAAACCAGCTCAATGATTCCATTCTACTGTATGACAAATACTGAGGAACAAAATTTCAGTCTTAAAATACATCTTAAAGTAGGTATTTTCCTTCAAGGAAAAAAGGCACTATAAATAAATTACACTACAGTGAATTTGCCTGAACTCACTTTGTTTCTGTCTTCCAGCCTTTTAAGTCAAATAAAACAGCATAAAAACTGTACACGCTCTTAACAGGATAGTCGATCTTTTATAAAATAAGTTGTCTTCAGAGATGTCAGTTTCACAACAAGGAAAAACCAAGCCTTGTTGCAGTCGCTATTATAAAATATATATGTATATATATTTATATATATGTTTTTGTTTATGTTTAATTTTTTTTACTTTTTTTTATTTTTTACAAAACGTGTATATTAGCTTTTGCACAATTTTTTTTTAAAGAAACTTGGCTAATCTAGGAACTTCATTAAAATAAAAGCGATAAATACTTCATGTTTACAATGCAACAGGTCATACATCATCAGCTGGCAGAGGAGGTATGTTAATCCTTGGTCTTGTAAAAAAAGCTATCTTCTCTCTGTGATCAAAACAAGAGAAAAAGGAAATAAATCAAACTACGTTTCCCCTCCTCCTCGCAAGAAAATGATTTCTTTACTCTGGTTAGTGGTTAGTATTTGTTACTTATGTACTGAACTGGTGGTTTATTTGAGTACAACAAACTTAAATACTAAACCTCACCATATACTTTTGACAACATTCTGTGGAACACAATCACTATTTTTTTAAAATCTAGGTGGAAGCTTTATACAACTCACTGAACACCAGTCACAGCTGACTGTAAAAAGGCTTCGCAGGACAAGTCCTGCCAAGCAAAATACACCCTTGTACATTTTGCAATAATGTCTACAAAAAGAAGGGAGAACAAAAAAAATTGCAACACTGAAAACACAGTCCAAAGAAAAGGCTTCTTGAGATAAAGCTGGAATATTACTGGGTAATTTTTAGGGAAAGTGTGTTACTAATGACATATACGTATTACATTAAACAGACTACGTGCGTAGGCTTGTATTGAAGAACTGACAAATCATTTGAACTTAATAGCGACTAGACTAAGTTGGAAGAATCATCTAAGCTGTGTTTACATTTGAAGCTTTTTTTAAATTTTTTAATTTTATGTGTATTAGAATTGTAACACTGCAATTTTACCTTAGCTTTGGCTCTTTGCAGTACAAAGAATTCAAAAGGAACTTCTGTGCAAATCCAGATACAAGACTGGCTATCAAAAGACACACAGAATTTAAGCTAAATGTTTCAGAAAGCTTTAATCTCTCTAATCAACTGTTCCTATGCTATTTCAGTATGCATTATCACTTACCTAAAAGTCTGCACCTGAATAGGCTCCTTCTGATTTTGCCCACGCAACTGGTATATTTCTTTTGATGCTTTCTTTAGCATTTTTTCAGCTGCTTGCTCTTGGTGATGTTCAAATTTGGTCTGTCTGGTCTGAAAACAAGAAACATAATGCTTAAAATGGACATGTCAATATACAAAACACAAGAATACCCACATTAAAATAATGGATTTTTTTCCCACTCACCACAGTGAAACCACACAAGTACATTGTCTGAAACAGCAGATCATCTAAGAATTATAAATGCAAAAGACTGAGGTGCTTCATTTCTTAATGCTCTTCAGACAGATATGTATTAAATTAACAAAATTTACTGCACACAGAACTGTCAAACAAGATCTTACAATAAATTTAGTCTTTGTCTCAGATAATCCAATGACAATCTTATTTGTTGTGCAGTTTTCCCACCTTTGTCTACAACTTCTTTCTCCAAGAACAGGAAAAAAAAATCACATACTTAGGGACATTCCAAATACTTGTAAAAAAATATCAAATAAGCAAAATTTCTTTCAAAGATCAAAAGAAAGACAATTATTAAAGTTCCAATAACAAATACCTAAACCAAAACAAATGAACAACAACAATAAATAAATAAAACCCAAAACAAAACCAAAAGTGCCACTGGCAAATCGTGCCATTCTCTAAAAACCTGTCCTCAAATAAATACAGAGTTTGGTAACAATCAATGCAATAGTTTTTATTGTGCAAACTTCAAGGGAAGAAACTCACTGTTTCTGTAAAAAACAGCTCTATAGACATCTTGTCACAATCAAGACATTTTGTAATCAGAAATTTCTGAACACATGGAGTGTTTATATATCATGTTACCATACCTGCCTTTCTGCTTCCTTCAACAAGTTTCGGAATCGCTCATCCCGAAGGACCCAGTGGGGTAGATCTGTCTGCCCTCTGAGCTGGGCATCTTCCAGACGCTGTCTCAACTCTCTTAAAACACATATCTCCTCATTCAGCTGTCTCTGTCTAGTTCTGGATGCCTGGAGATCCAGCTCCAGGTCTAAGGATGTCCTTGCCATAAGCTCAGCCAAAGATGATCTGCAGGACTGCTGAGTTATTAGGATTCAAATAAAATGCACAATTTATTACTCTCAATATGGTTTACTGGTCTTGCTTTAGCTATATACACCATACATTTTCTATACTTATTTCACACACAAAGTCTTTTTCATATGAAGTTTTGGAGATTATTTATATCCCCCAGTGAAAGGCTAGCTAGCTGTAGGGGTTTTCTGTATCATACATAAACTTTTTCAATTAATGCTTTCTACTACCTCCTTTGACAGTCTACTTTTGAATTTTTCTACTACCTCCTTTTACAGTTTCCTTTTGACTTATAAATATTTAACTAATTGAAGTTTATGGACTAAAATTCCATGTTATGATGATAATAAAAGGGATGTAATATGAAAAATTCATAATGAAGTCATGACATCAGAAAATACTGTACTGAGCAAGATTCCTGCCTTTCTCTGCCCACTTGTTCCACAGCATGACGAGTGGCACAGGGACAAAAGAAGAGCTTAACCTATTAATTCCTGAATACTTGGGTCTCAAATTTGTTAGGCTGAATGGGAGGGGAGATGAATGTTTTACTGCCATATTCACATACACTTCTCTGGGCCCGCACCCTGCATCATAAACTAGATTGTAAAGATTTATCAAACTTTACATCTAAATCAATACAAATTCAGTCCCCATTAAACTGATTTTTGTCTGCCACACTTTTTTCCCTCCTTAATAATTGTTCACAACTGTATTTAACTTCTCCAGGTCTACCCTTTAGCTTAAAAAGCCCAAAACAAACACAAAACATGCCCCGCCCCTCCAATTACATTGCAGAAGCTTTCTACACTTCCTAAAAGGACCAGAATGCACCTGCAGACATCTAAAGCTTAAGTGTAATAAGTACCAGTGTTCTAGTAACCTAGTGAAAAGTAAAAATCCGCTTCCTAGGTATATTACCTGCTTATACCGTAGAGTGCGCCTCTCCAACGTATTCCGGACAAAAGGGGACTTCCTTGGCAGGGTTGAACTGTCACTGTCACTGCGATACAGCTGAGGAGAAAAGATAGTGAAAATAAGTTGCTTACAAGGTCATCTTCATTAAGAAATCTGTATTACTTTTTCTTTTTTTGGTTTTCAGACTTATTTTTTTAAATACACTGAAACTGTCTTGTTTTAAGCAACTGATTTTTTTTCAGTTTTAGTTATTTATAAAAATGTATATATAATAGTGCTTATATGGTATAGTTACAATAATTCAAGAAAACTTAAAATCATCAGTGTTATACAGATAAGCTCCACCAACCATTCTACTATATCCAAGACAAAAGAACCTAAAAAAACGTGGAGGGGGGATTTAGAAGCAATAATATTTAATCCTAAAGCATTTACTGTCATGGACACAAAGAATACAGTCTCCCACTTTTACCTCCCATCTGATTTTAAGTAAATGCAGGTTAAGTGACAGTGTTCAATGATCTTTTCCTTTTGGTGCTATCTGTTATCTGGTGTGCAAGGGTCTTTTACTCACATTTTCTATATTACAAAACAGATACGTAATTCAGAAATCAAACTGAAAAATTTGAGAGTTTGTGTGCACTGTGCACAATGTAAGAAAGAACAAAAAACAGAATTTCCTTGGTTTAGGACAAAGCACAAAATTTAAAAATCATCACTGCATTTTCAAACTCAAGCTCTCAGAAACTTATGAAAGAGTATGATCAAAGCTATGTGTATTCCATCAATGTTGCAAAACCAATACCCACATATCAATCTACAAAACCACAGCCAACTGCTTATAAGCCTTTCACCACTGAACACAGCAATCGACTAATGTGAGTAGATCTTCAATTACTTGCCCTAGTGCACCCAGGAATCCTATGTTACGCTGCTGTAACAGGCACCCTATGACTGATACTCATGACACCAATAGAGTCATAAGAATATTTATGCAATAACCATAAGATTAAACATTCAGTGCCCTTTTCCAAACTTTTATAGATGTGAAAGTTAAACATGGCTTCTAAGCTAACCGTTTATACGCCTCATCAGACAGCACTGAACCTCTGTAAAGCCAATCACCCTAGCCTAACATCTGAGATTGCAAAGGGATAGAGCTTAATATCTAATTTTTCATAGATTCTTAAATTTCAAATTAAATCCATCCAGGTTTAAACTCTTAAAAAGAGTCAGGGAAACTCTTCCCCACTGCTATGTTTAAATTCAATGAAAGATTATTCATTACTATTAAAAAGTAGCATAAATTTCTTATAAATGCAACACAGCCTTAAAAAGCAATTATCAAAAACATATATTATATTTGCATGGGGGCCCCTCCCCCCCTCCTTCTTTTTAAGCCTTACTCACTCTGCAAACATATTGACTTCGTGCTCCAGGCGAGAAGGTCTGGGAGCGAACAATGGTGCTGCTTCGAACAAAAGCAGAACCCCGTGGCCTGCGGCTGGTTCTCTCTTTTGGAATAATAGCAACTTCTTCAGGAAACAGATCCTCGGTGTTAGTTTCCTTATCCACCTATATTTCAATGAAGGAATTTTTTTTATTTTTTCTCTTGTAGCCAAAACAATCAGGCATTTCAACAATATCAAAAGTAAACAATTTGCTCTGCTAGCTAGATTCAAATCTGAATGAGCACTGAGAACAGAGCATGAATTACCTCATATTTTAAAAAGTTTTAAAACGAGGTCATTCAAAATTTTAAGATTACCTTTCAGAAACCTTTACTGCAACAGTAACAATTATGAGATGCAGTTATAACATGAATCATAGCTGCAGAGCACAAGGACTGCATTCAGGACTGGCAAATAGGCATTAACCAAGCTACCACCTGATCTCCAGCCTCAACAGAAGAAAACTGAGTCACTTTTCAATAAGAACAGTGACTGAAGCAAATAACCACCTTAAAACTAGAAGAAGTTAAATGAAGAGAAGGAAGGGGAAAAAAGGTACTGAAAGACTGTTCAAACAATGATACAAGAACACTAAAATATTCAGAAAGACAGAAAACATGGGCTATCTAGCAAAGTTTCCAAACTTTTAGTGAACTCTCTCCTCAAAAGCAGGTATGATCTTCCCTAAAAGTCAGCACAAATGGCTTATGTTCCTCTACTTCAATGAAAATGTGCTGATTTCAGCTTGTTCAGGATTATTTTTAGTGTCTCATATCTTGAATAAAAAAGATTTTAAATACATCAGTTTCAACACAATTATTCCATGTTATTGTAACACTGAAACAGTAATGCAAGTCTTAAAACATTACACTTCCTTCTTCACAGTTCCTTCAAAATTCTTATTTCTAAGAGCACTGGAAGCTGATCGTGATCTTTTCTGTTACAATTTCAGGTAAACACAGAAATTGATACAGGTGCATATTTACAGATTATGTAAAGGCCACAGTAAAAATAGTTTGCCTCTTGATATAAAAACCAAATTCTATTTAGAAATAACTAGCAAGCAAACAAAAAAACCCAGCCCTAAAGGGGCATTGCTAACAACTCAATAGCAACACTGCTGTAATGAAGGCAGTGCTGATACAACAGGGTTGTTAATGTAATTTCTGATTCTTTTCTCTCCTGATCAATTCAGACTCAAACTCTAGGAGCAGAGGTAACACACAGTGTGTGGGCGAGGCATTTGGCAGTTTCTGTACTGCAGTGTCTTCTCTCATTACCTTTAGTGGTGGAGGCTGCATTTTTCCAGAACTGTACTGGCCTGCTTGAGTCGCAAACATGTGTCCAGCTAATGAATCCCCACAAAATGGCTCTGGATAAGGAGGACTAGTCTGGGTGCAATTACTGCATCCACTGTCAACAGATTCTGCTTGCCAACTCCTAAAGTCAGAACATCACAATAATTTTGCAGGCATTAAAAAAACTCATGCAATTATGCATCATGTTTATGTATTTCATTATCCAAGTCAGTTTATCAATTAAAAGTATTATTTCTCCAATAAAAATACAGAATTTTCACAGGTAGAACACAGCCTGTTTGCATTTCTGCAGGTACAGAGAAGTAAATACATTTCATAGCAAAAAAATTCACCTTCCCTAATTTTCTTTAAGCACATGTTCTGGTCTTTTTAACAATACTAAAAAAAAACATAACAAAAAGAACACCACCACTCATGTAACAAATTAGGAGTATTATTAGGGATGAAATCACAACCCTAATATTTTCCCATGTCTCCACAAAATTTTATTTATTAGTACAGGGCTATTACAAACCCATTACAGTTGCCTCCCTAGCAAAGTTTCTGTATGATAAAATGTTTTCCCACTCCCCAAATTCCAAGTCCTCTAAACTCAACCAGCTATTCGAGTAAGGTTTTCTCCTGTTTGCACATCATGACAAACCAGAATTTTATACTTGCAGCACTAACAGGGAGCAGATCTCAGAATAAGGACCTACTGTACTCCTTCTCTATTTCAGACTATACCCGTAGTTTAAATATCTTTGATGAGGTATTAATTATTAACTGTTTCACGCGGCATTAAAGCAACCATTTTTACCTTTCTGATATGGCTTCTGCCTGATCTTCCTTTCTTTCCATCTCCAAGATTTCTTCCTCTGTGTACTCCAGCTTCACTCTCTCTTCTGCCAGCTCTCTCTCAACTGCTTCTAGCTGGGCAGTGGTCCTAGCTAATAGGGCTGTCACTGCATCCTGAAAGGTAAATTAGACTTCAAATAAAACTGTTCGAAAAAAGAAATATACTTAATGCATATTATTTAGAGAAAACAGAATAAAAACAAAGCCACTGTTCCTTCAGAAAAAAAAACAACAAAAAAACCTAAACAAAACCAAATAAAAACACAACCAAAAACCACAACAACAAATAACCCAAACCAAACCACAAACAAAAAAAAAATCTGCCCTGAATCTTAATGATCAAAAAGTACGTGGTGTTCAACTTGTCACAGAAACTGAGCAGACTTTATCTCACTGTGGAACATCATCCAGCAAGATAGTCAGAAGAGACCTCTGAAGGTCACCTAGTCTGATGTCCTGTGCAAAGCAGGCAAGGCGTCATAGCCACATCAGGTTGTCCAGAACCCAGTCAAGGGCTGAAAAATCTCCAAGGATGGAAATTGCACAACCTTTTTGACAAGTTCTTCAAGTGCAGAGGCAGAAATTTTTAACAGTTGGACTGGAAATGTCCATACAAACATACATAGGGTACTATCACAAGCACCCGTCTGGACATGATCTAGTTTTTAATTATTCTTCTGAAATCCAGCTCTAACCATAAGAGTTAAATTAAACACCTCAAAAACCTGCACCTGAGATAAGACCACAAACAACCACACTGAAGGTCTTATTTGACAAATAAATAAACAAATCACTCTTATAGAGCCATACTGTTTTAACTGTAGTTACATTTCCAGAAGACTGAGGAATACTGTCTTCACACTGGTTTTTGGTCTTTGCTCTCTGGGGCTCTGAACCAGTGAAGATCTGAACAGTATACCAGTGAAGCTGCATCTCACCAGAACTCTCTGCATCCGTCAGGTTTATCTGAGCAATGCCCTATGAAAAACAAAAAGCATTGACCACAATAAGATAAACATTCTCTGCAGAACAGACACCTTCTTTCAAGCGTGTTTTACTTACAATGTAAAAGCCCCACTTCATCAAATACTGTCTCTCTTTAAAAGAGAGTTTTGTTCCATTGTGTTACGATGTCTAAGATTCTGAATTTCTTGTCTCTTGCTTACTATTACTACCAGGAAGGATTGGAGTAGATATTAAATTTTTAAAGTTGAAAAACTAAAATTGTATGACTGATGTAGATATGCTTGAAACCTGACAGCTATTAATATTTTATTTTTAAAACCCTCTCAATTACATACTTGATTTCTACATTTGCTTAAATTATTATAACTTTAACAATGTTACTTTAATTTGTGGGGTTTTGGAGAGAACTATATTCTGATACCCTTCTGTTCTCTGGTCCTCAAAGGCATCTTTTAAATGGAAAAAAAAATGTTGTGTAAACTAATTCTTTTCCTGCCTATTTATATCATAAGATTGTCAAATGGGCCACAAAGCTATTTTTCCTCGTTGCAGGCCATCCTTACATCTCCCAGATTCACGTGAAAAGAGGTTTAATGGAGGCTTCCCACTAAAAGTGTTTCAAACTTTGAAGTAGCCCTACTCCATCAGAGAGTGTACATGTAAGAAATTCTCAGTGGTGTTCACCTAAATTAAGAACAGCTGTAAGCAAATCTATGCTGCCTATTTTATTTATTATTTATTTATTATTTATTATCACCTACCAATGATTTTATATCAGTTAGCCTTTGAGTGCTGTTTTTGGCTTTATCTGGCTATCTCTACAACCTGTTCATTTCCATGCTAGTGGACCACATGCTAAGAATATTTTCATTTATATCACTGTAAAGTCCTGTAAGATGGTTTTCATCTCTCATAAACCAGCTGGATACAATGATTCTAATAGTAAAGGCAGTAGGAATTGTACACAGAAACTGCATTCAACTTTAAGCAGGTAAAGAAACAGTTAATTAGAAAACATTAATTAAAAAAACATTGTATTGTTTTTCCAAGACAAATGTTCCCTGGGGCTCTGTTTAAACAGGTGCATAAAGGACAATGGAGAAAAGGTTTTGAGACTAACAAAATAATGTGATACCGGGATACAGCATGTTACTGAGGAAGTAATTTCATCTCAGTGGCTAGAGAGATGACTTTTCTTTTTTCTACATAAAATAGAGATGTCTTCTAATTATCTATTTCCTCTGATGCAGCGTATAAAAGAAATGTGTACCAAATACTGATATTTTTATATCAGAGTTGGAAAATGTTTAAGACATTCTGAGCATGGTTTTAGTAGTAGAGAGTAAAAGTCTTCCTGCCATCAATATTGCAGAAAACATATGCTTAAGACATCTGATACTGCCCTACACAGTGCATTTATTAAGCAGCTAAGCAAACCTGCTAAAGAAGCTGTCACTACAAAGTGAATCACTAACTGAGTAGAAAATCACCATCAAATCCAACTGATAATTATCAGTACTGAAAGGATTAATTAATATTTCACCTCCGCCTCAAGATTTGGATGAAGAAGGAAAGGATGAAGAAACCAAGGTGGGTCTGCTAGAGGTCTGTCACAGGTGGGTCTGCTAGAGGTCTGTCACATGCCTGCTCTGACACATTTGTTAACAACTTGGATGGCAGGAGAGTAGAAGTATTTATGAATCTCTCTGTGACATCAGATAGGCGTGTCTCTTTATGAAAAAAGGATCAAAATTTAAAATAATACTAAAAAATGGGACAAACATTCTGAAATAAAAACACAAAATGCAAAACAAGTCTCACTCAAGAAGAATTCAAATAAATTAAGACATGGGGAATAATCAGTTGTTCAGGGCTGTAAAAGATCAGAAACTCAGAGTGAAACAGCAATGCTGTGTGATCGTAAGAAAGGCATTCACATTTCTTTGATGTTTTGTCATGAACTACATATGCTAATCATGGAAAATAACAATTCCCTTATCTCAACATTGATGAGGCCACCGGGGAAAAAATAAGCCAATTTAACCCAGAAAAAGGTCTTTCAAAGCCATGCAGTGCATATGAGTAAAAGGCTGAGGGAATGGAAAGACCATCCCACAAATTTAATATATTTATTTCTTTATAAGTGAAGTTTAGAACTATTTGACAGAATTTATTTTTTTTTAACTCTCTGTTATGTTCAAATACTTGTATAACTTAAGATAAACTCCAGCCTGGCTTCTGCATTTAGGAAAACATTACACTGGCATAATCTAATTGAAAAGAAAGCCGTCATCAAGAATTTGAGAACTTTATGCATTACTAAATAGATGGGATAAACGGTAATCTCAGTGGAAGAGACCTTGAAAGACAAAGGCCTTGTTGACAGAGACCATCACAGCAGTTCCAAAGAGAGATAGGAAATGTTTTCTCAGTTTGAGAAAATGCTCAATTTGCTAAAGAGAGTAATAATCATAATGTTTAAACAGATACTTCAATGCATCTACCTTAAGAAATTGTGACATTGTTTCTCTCCTTTTGAGTAGCATTGCTAACTTACCTTAAAGTATATTACTAGCTACTGTTAACAAAGATATTTCTGACAAAACTACAGTAAGACTATGAAAAAGAAAAAATCCCTACCAATATAACGTGAAGACCTATCTTTTTTTTTTGGCGATTCAGTAACAGCAGTTAAAATAAAAGCACCCTAAACTTAGATGTACCTGTGCCAGTACCAAGATACTTTACACTTAAATAGCTATTTAGCTTGCCATAGGAACAGGCTATACCAGTATAAAGCATTTTACATCAATATATCCAGCCTGTTCTTGAGATGCTTTCTCTTTCATTATGCTGTAGTGCAAAAAGGACAAAATGTCCTACTACAAGTGGACTACAAGACCTTGAGTCCACTTCTGTCAGTGTTAGGACCTCTATTTATGTAAGATGCTACTTAGTTTTAAAGGTGGACTATTAAACATGCACTCTTGACTAGATTTGCTCAAATAAACACCTCTTACCTAAAGCCCAGCATGCCAGTGAGATGCCTGTACCACTTAACTTCTTTGATAGGCTTAAAACTTCTCTAACCCATTCAAACCCCTCGCTGCAATGACAACTCACTTCAAAATAGCCAGGACACACACAGGCATTATAGTTCCATGCAGAAATGGAAGTCTTGAGCACACTGTAGTCTAAAAGCTGTCAGATTAAGTCTTTTAGGAGAAGTTTAATTTTTTACACAGTGCATTCCTTCTTGCACCAAAATTTAGCAACAGCAGATTTTCAACTTTCCACAAAACAGACACTTCTAAGAAATGCATTAAATAAATAAAAAATTAACTCCTTATCTACTAAATCCCATAGCAATGAATGTAAACCTTACATCAATTTTCAACATGCCTCTGCAATGTAACAGTAAACAGTAGAACAGATTACTTTCAACATGGCTTAAAACTCTCCAATTCTCAACTTCTGCTAATTTAGTAAGACTTCATGTAACCCCAAAATACACATATTTCAACTTTTTAAAAATCCCACCTTTTTATTCACAGAACTATACTTACATATGTACACAAATGGACACATTAACAAGCAACTCTATCAGAACTTCTTACGGAAAAACAAAGACTTCACTTTCTCTTTATAATCTTAAAAATTATTCCTCAAGTAACTTTAGTTTCCCGTATCAATGGCTTTTAAGAAACAGAACCACTTACCAATAGTTCTTCTTGTTGCTGATGATCAACTGAACAGATATACAGCTGCAGTGATTTTAATTTCAAAACACTTGAATGCACAGGGATTCGGAACACTTCATTAAATATTAACGGAGTTTGGAATTCCAAAGCTCTAGAGCAGTAAGTGGTTGGTGTGTCTGACTCAAGCGGTGGCAAATAAACTCTCACATGACTGAGAACATCAAAACAGACAAATAGCACAATTCAGACAAAGAAATCTATTTCGCATTTCTCAAAATTAAGCTATGTTAGTGTAACACCTACATTAAGAATCTGCTCTGGGATCTCATCATCACAGAAATTTACTTTGCATTCTTAACACACAAGATCTGCAAAGCTAATCCAGAAATGCTATATTTTCTAACTAAAACTATTTTTTTTCCAACTTGCTGCTTAACAGAGGCACCAAGTGGCACTTGAGCTGCCCTGAGCTATCCAAAGCATCTACAAGGAGCTAGCAATTATGACATAGGAGTTGTGGGAGAGCTACATAGAGCTCTCCTCTGACCAGCAGCAGCTGGAGGCCAGGTGCTACGCTATGATATTTCGTATGGAAACACATGCCTATATTTAGGCAATTGAATTACCCCATAAGTGTCACTGATCCATTTCTTCCTTCCACGAACTAACCTTTTGTTTCCTCCTTAAAAAATTCAGCAAGGATGGCAAAGAAATCTGCAGTCATTGCATCCATCTGCAGTCTTAAAAAACTAATTTAAATATCTCATACCATCCCATTTGAGACTCCAAGCCAAAACCAAAATCAACAATCATTTTCATCTGACAGAAGGCAGTAGAGCTACTTAGAGAATTGTTTCCATGTTCTCCCAGTCCTGACTGCTTGTCCAGCCCCTGCAGCATCCTACTCCTTCCCCCATGCCAGCAAACAGTTTCATGGAACTGTATTGTGAACCAGATTAGAAAACTTAATCTGGGTTAAACCTACCAAAAAACTCCCACAAAATCTCAAGGATTAAAAAATCCACTCCAGCTGAGAGGCTCACTCAACTCCACTGCACAGCTGCATGAACTCTTATGGCACCACCAGAGAGGGGCTGACACTGGCAGGCAAATAAATGGTTAGAGGACTATTGGAAGAGCTCATTATGGTGGAACTGCAGCACTGGAGCATCAGTTAATTAAACAGATTCACGTGCTGTAAAAATTAAGAGATCCAGCTCCTCTGCTCACTGGCTGCTGCAGGTGAACTTCTCCCCAGCTGGCCCAGCGCCTGATCCAATGAATGCACAGTTGCATGGAGGAGTTCATTTAACTGGCCAAAAGTTTTTTTCTGCTTTTTTTGGTAACAGAAACTTATTTTTTGATAAAACCAATCGATTCACCCTGCAGCAATGCAATTTCTTAAATCCAGCCCAGGTAGGGTTGAGAAGGATGGAGAACAGAACTGCCTTTCTGAGTCATTTAGATGCCTGATTGCCTTGACAACAATGTCCAGTAAAGCTCTTGGAGTAATAAACATGCATAATAAACACATAAGAACATAGGTCATTAAAGACTACGTTTGTTACTTGACCATTGTGACAGAGGTTCTATGAAAGGGACACTTTGTGTCCATAAAATTAACCCTTTCCTCATGAAAACTAAGACATATTATCTTCTCCAGAAATAGCTTAATTTTGAACGAAAGCAAATAAATCTACAGTATTTATGACTGTGGCACAAAACAAGCAAAGATCAGACTCTGGGTGAAATTTAAGCTTACATTTTGCAGTTTTCTTTAACAACTAGACTCGTAAAGTTCTTCAGCTGTAATACATGTACTAACAGACATTCACTTCCACTGTCATGCCTGGAAAATAAATTTCCTGTGTTAGTCACCAATCATCAATATTTTGCTTAAGAAATAGAGATGACTAGAAAGATTTAAAGAATATAAAAGCACATTTTGTTGTTAAACGAATTTCTTAGACAAATCAGTTTCAATTAAAAGCAATTATAGATACCACATTCTGGTAACAGAATAGTATTAATAACATTAGCTCCAGTAACACAGTTAATAGAACTAAGAGAATTAAACATTATTCAGTTTCAAAAGAATAAGTTGCCTTACACTATGCCTCTTGATAACAAACGGTTTTTATAAACTACATTCCTTAAACAGTTAGACCACATGCTTATATGTGTGTGCATGTGCACACATGCGTAAAAACATATCGGTTACATTAGACAAATCGGTCTGCATTATTTTCATGGGTTATTGAAAATAAATTTTAAAATTCTACTCTTTCACATCTACATGAATTTTGAAATGGCACTAACAGTTTTGAGATTTACAAAACTCCCAAGCTTAGGAATTAATTTTCCAAGAGGTAGAGACAACTCTGGAGGGCTCCCTAAGATATGACATCCTGCCTTGCACAGCAATAATTTACCCTTTCGTACGTTATTCCCACCAGCAACAACAGCGTGCCATATTTGGGAACTGTGTTCCAATTTGTGTCTCTTTACCTGTGACTTTTCTAAGGTAATCCTCCTTTATCTGGCATAAAAAGATCTCGCTTACAGAGACATATCCCTATACCCATACTGATACTAATGGCTGAGACAATGAAAATAAATGCTACTGAAAGAAGTAGTGAAGGCCCTTTCAGCAGTCAGCATTGAAAGGATGAACTGAATGAACTGCGGTTAAGGCATATCCCCAGCACAAAGTGGCATGTGACTAACTAATCTGTACACACACTAAACTTCAGCTGTCAGTTCAGAAACTTCTTAAAAATACCCACTGAAGTTCAGTTCATTAAAAATTTAACAAACCCAAGAAAGGTAGTTAGCAATTCCTGCAGAGTTGACAGCGAGAAAGAGGAGTAACTACTCACAGAAATCCAACATGTATTTGTGGTTCTTCATTACTGGCAGCATCACCATAAACAGGCTCTTCCAGATCTTCATTCCTGTGGGAACAGAGAGTACTGTAAACTACATAGTGACCTAAGCTGTTAAAACATAACGAAACTAACATTTATTTTGTGATTTGTGGATACAAGCAACTGTTTGGTAATATAGGAAGGACTGGTAATGTAGAAGGAACTGAGACATCTATTTAAAAACACAAAGCAGCAGTAATTTACAGTTGTAAAAACTGAAGTTTTAGAATTACTTTTTCAAGACATTTATGTTATTTTAATATCTATTCTGTCTTCCATTTCTCTTTAGCATCCTCCAAACCTTATCTTCTTCCCAGTTACTGTTTAGTGTGTTAAAACAATTGTATTAAGTAACATGCCTTTATGCATCCTTCAATCACTTGGTCAACCTACACATTTTTAGATTTTTAGTAGTTTGTATATTTCTTCCTCTCGGTTATACTTTTATCACATGCTACTCAGAATTTTAAGTCACACTCTGTATAAGTTTATTTTGTTATAGATGGTTGAAATAAAATTACTGATTTACAACTAATAACCTGAGAAAACTGTTTTTCAAGGGAGAATGATACGGTGTTAAAATGTTGTGAAGATGACCATGGGACTGCATGTAAAAAGCTTCTCTCCTTTAAAACTTGCAATCTAGTATTTCTATGTTACAAAGAACTAGGAATGTTGAAAGCCTATTCAGAAATTCACAACTAACTCTTTTGGACCATGTGGTAGAAAAGGAATATTTCCAGCTTACTATGCATTTATACACCTGACCTTTTGCTTAAAGCTTCAAACACGCCACTGTCACTAGCCAGTGAATGATCTGAGAGACATGCTGAAACTCGCCTGGCTCTCCTCTCCGATCTTCTACCACTGTCTCCTCGCAGAGTTACAGCTGTCACGGAGAAAAAAGTGAAAACAACATCAGCTCAAGGCAATTTCTTAAAATCAAACAAGAAACATCTATTGTATCAAAACTAGCAACAAAAAAGCACAAACAGTTCACTGATTTTTTCATCTGACTTTAAATTAAAAATCTAGAATACAATTGACCGGAGATTTTCTGTGGGAGAATTAAGGAAGGAAGTTTGTGGGCAATTGCTCTCTGACAAGACTAAGTATAAACCAATTGCATTGTTACTAAATGTTTTTCTCATAGAATAATCCCTTCATAAAGGAAGACTTACATTAATTCAACATACGTACACATGATATCCTAAACTTTTCAGATTTACCTACTGAATATACAATAGGTTGAAAACAAACACAGAGACTAATTCTTTTAAAAAGTTATCTGATAAAACAATGTGAGGTTTTGTTCTCATTTGTTTCCTAATACAAAATCTCAAAGCATACTGTTTATAACATCACATAATAGCAGCTTTATTTACAGTCCGAGAGGCATTATCAAAAAGAACCAGTGCTTTCCAACTCACTCAGACCACTGTTTTTTCAAATTCTTGGTGAATAACTTTGACTGGGGGAAGGAGGAAGCAATATTCAAACCCCTCTTCCACCCTTCCCTGAATCACCAGCAACACCATAAATAGCAACATTTTCTCATCGTAAATGTACCAACAAAAATTATGTTATACATCAGGTTTTGCACAGGCAAGTAGGTATAGCAGCTACCAGTCCTTTAAAGTACATGCACAAGCAGACATGATCAAGAACTGGATAGGAAAGGTTTCAACACTTCAATGATAGCTCCTAACTTAAGGTTGTTTTCTTCTGAGTACTGCGAGAACCATTAAACAGACTTGTGAAGTGCAGTTTCTTCACTGTGCAGTGAAGAACTGTTACCCTCTTCTACTTAAAGTTCAGTGAACTATCCTCAAAGCGGGAAAGCAATGGAAAAGAGATGCCACTTCAAAAGTGGGGAAAGCATTTTATTTGCTTCTGCTCATGCTTAAGAAACTTAAGACAGCATGGAAGCATTCACAGTTCCAGCAGAGTGACAGCAGCACAGAGCATATTGCGTGGGAGACAAGCACCAGCTGACATTCACAGCTTACTGCCCCCAACTAAGGATGAAGCATGTCTTACTGAAAGTAACAACTTCCTGAATACCTCTGTTACGCATTATCTTAAGGCATCAAAATCTATTTCTGATACCTACCAGTAAGTTTCCTCCAGCTGAACACCAACCCACGACCTGAGCTCTGCCTGCAGAACCCAGCTGAGGTGTGGTGAGCCACCCTCCTGCTTGGTACCCATCTCACCTCCCACCCGAGCACCACCAGGACAGGACATCAGGCTCGGGAGCTCAACAGAAGTCTTACAGATTAACAACCATGCCACTGTTATCAACAGAAGGCTCTGGCTGAGGTCACTGTGGGACTGGCAGACAGGGTGCACCCAAGCTCAGCAGTTCTATGCTAGCCCAAGGTACATTTCTGTTATCAGGCCACTAACAGCATGAAATACCCAAAGGTGTTACAAAAATCAGAGTCTTTTTTGGAGCTAAAATTCCTGTATATCAGCAGAGCAAGTTCTCTGTCCTTTGGATTCATAAATAGTCCTATGGACCTCTCCACATTCAATGAAGGACTTAGTCATCATCAGTTATGCAAGAAACTTATCTGCTGGCTAGGAGTAGCCCACTCTGCACTTGTCTCTGTGCCTGGAGAAAGACCCACCATTCCACCCCATCTCTAGGTACAGCATCCTACCCTTATTGTACTTCATACATTGTGCAGTGCTGCTCATGGCATCCTCACCACAAATGAGAGCCAAGTTCAAGCGACCACACAGAAAGCAAGGAAACTGTATTTGAACCACACTCTCCTCTATATCACTTGTACTAAAGTTATGAGTTTGTGGGTTGTTTTGGTTGTTTGTGTTTTTCTGGGAGGGTTTTTTGGTTGGTTGGTTAGTTTGGTTGGTTTTTTCTTCTTTTTTTTGGTTAAAAAACTTTTGATTTGGTGAGCCTACCTCAGTTCTGTCACTGGTACTTATGCAGAATCAAAACCAGCACTCTGTAGAGACATCTACAGAAAAACATATCAAAGTTTCCCAATAATTTTATGTCACTAGAAAGAAGCTGAACAAAAGTGCATAACTTTTTCATGAAAGTGCTTTTATAATTTCTGTACTAATATCAACAAGTTACAGTAGGATGACTTCTTTTTGTAAATAAACCCTTGTCTCACCCCCTATGTGAACACTTTGTATAGAGGTACTGGACAAAGGACCTTGTGGACTCTCTCCTTTGGAAGTTCATGTTCCCAATTTGTCTGGAAGAAAAAGTTGGTTTCAAGCACCAATACAATGAAATGAAAAACTGACATGTTACAACAATGTTGTAACTTGATTATGATTTGCTCACTGCCTGCAGGTCATGGAAGCATTCAATAATCTCTGGATAATCCCAGCAAATTTGGGAGAGATGCACCAAATATGCCCTTGACTAGAGGGGGGAAAATCAGCAGGAAAAATTGGTCAAGATGAAAGAGACATCAGATTTTGGTTTAAACAGAAAAAGTTTAGCACAGGTTACAGACCTTGCAATGCTGAATTGTTAAAAATTAAGTTTCTAAGACAGATAATCACCTTTAATTTTCTTATTTAAATAACAAAATCAGTGAAGAATGTATATGATTTTCCAGACCTACTGGGTGCCAAAGCTTGATAAATATAAGACAGCCCTGAATAAAAGAATATTCTCAATGTGATTAGTTGAAAAAGCAAACTCTGGGTGCCCAAACTTTAATTAGCTATTAGCTAAAAAATATATAAATAAATCTAAAGCATGTTTCACAAGCATAGGAGACTACAAATACTGCATGTCAGTAAAACATCTCCTAAAAACTAATCAGATACAAACTGACCTTACCTACCAAGACGCTGTCAGGCATTACTATGATACAATAAAGCTGAACATCAGAGACCACTTCTCCCAGGAATTTAACTACAGCTGTGAATGTATTTAGTTGACATCGCAAAAAAATTAAGTATGCCAGAATGATTAAACAGATACAGCACAATATCAAACAAAACCAAATGTAGCAAAATCTCCTGTTTCTTCTCATGCAACTCAAAAAAAAAAACCAAACAACCAACAACAACTAAAAAATAACCAACCACTAACCAAAACAAAACAACCAGCACTTCACACAGAAAAACACACTGGGAATTACAGGCAAAAACAGCACAATAAGAAATTTCAGGTTCACTTACAGTGAATTTTTCTGTTTTGCCGCATGAGAAACAAGACAAAATGAAAAGCATACAGTGATAAATCACCTTTTAGACCTATGACGATACTTTGCAAACAAGAGATTATTTAGGCATTAAAAGAAATTAGCACATGAAAGATTATTTTAGTATAGATTAGAGATAGTGAAGATATGAAACCCCACTATTTTATTAACACGTTTCCTCCCACTCCCAGCTTTATAAATATGATGGATTTAACTTTTCAAGCATATTCCCTCCACTCACATATGAAAGCATATTTCACAATGTGTCCCTGTGACAGATGCAGAACAATAAAACAGCGGATCAGCAACTAAACATCAAAACTGCAGTTCCTGAAAAACCCCTTGAACTTGCTCAAGTGCTGTGTCAGTGCAAAGTACATGCAGTACATTCAGTGTTAATCCTTCCAGCCCCGAAAACCAGTGAAGGAAGAGGCAAAAGATTTGTTGGAACGAAGACTTACTGGTTTTACAGCGTCGCTTTATGCTACCAGACCACTGGGTGGCAGCAGTAGGGCACACTGCCTAGGACCTCATTGAAACCCAAAACCCCCCCAACATCTGGGGGTTCCCAAACTGTAATGTAAGAACTGGATGCTCCATGAAATTCTTCCAATAAAAGAGTACAAAACCAAAATAATTTCAAAACTTTCAACTGCTACTTGCAAACAACTGTGTTACAATTGCAAACCACCAGCTATGGAGTGTGAAGCAAAAAGTAGTCAAAAATCAGAAAGGTTAAACAAAGTTTTCTAAATCAATCATTTTCAAATGCAAATACTAAAAAAAAAAAAAATTGTCTCAAAAAAAGGCAGCCTGGCTACTTTTGAACCATACATTCTTCCTCAAAAAGCAGCACAAAATAGCCTGTTGTACATAGAGAAAAGTGAAAAGTTGTAACCCCAGACTAGGAGTTGGACACCACAGCACTGACAGCAGGTAGCACAGAGGTTTTCAGAGAAATGTGAAATGTGTAGAAACATAATAGAGAAAGAAGAAAGGGAAAATCAAAGCAGGAACTTGACCCTCATCCTATATTGCTCCCTAGGCCCTCACACCAGGCTTCACTTCTAGGAAACACGTACGAGCTATAAACGAACTACTTGGATATTTTCACTTACCACAATGGATGAAGACATGCTGTGGTCTGATTTGAGGTTTAAAGAAAGCCTCAGGAAGCCTCTTCATGGCACTACTTTAAGCACAAGTTTACATGTTGGTCTCTGGAATTCTATTTATTTTGGTCTGAAAGCTACAATATGGGCACTAGAAATGTTTACAACTAGTAGAAGTAAATTCTGCAGCAGTATCTTCTGGCAATGCTAGCTGCACCAAGGAAAGTAGGTAAGTCTAGACTCAAACACTGAACAATAGAGGCTTTTTAGCACAGTAGCAATGTTTTCTTTATAAAAATAAAAACCTGAAAGTTTTTCTGTAGATACTGCCAATGTTCCTTCAAATTATCACTTGACAAAATAAGATTTTGGCAGGATAAGATGATACATTCTCTGGTTATATTTCATATTATTCCTGTTGTCCTAAGTCCCAAATACAACATTTTACACTACTGCTAACACAGAATTCTGGAGATAGAAATGGGATGGGAATCAAACCTTTAATATTAAAAAGCATTTCTCTACTGGTTTGATTTTATTAGAAAAACAAGGAAGCCAACACAAAAATGTTATCATGAAGGAATACTCTCTTTCATATTAACAGCAGTTCTTAATTTGATTGGTTAAAACAGGAAAATAAATTTGTCATGTGCTTGTATGCTCAGGTTTTTAATTTTGTTTCATTTTTTAGAATGTTTTCTGTTTCCTCTTTTGATCTCTCTAATTTATGTTTCTCAACTGCAGTGCCTCAGAAGCTTCTGCCAATGCAAGCTAAAGCAAGTCCATGAACTTCACAGTCAAGAAGGAAACGAAAACTCCACAGTATGTGTGTTGTGGTAACTGCACACATCACTCCTCTGCCATCACAGAGCACAAGTACTTAGAGACAACCAGCCAAGCCAATACTTCTCACGCAGCCCCTACAAAAGATGCTGGTTTGCTGATGAAGCACTCTACTCATGAGTGCATCATGCACTCCTGACAGCCATGCCACTGTAGGTTCTGCTCCTCTCACAGAACTTGGACAAGAGAACCTTGTCTGGGGTGTGTACAAATTCAGCATGGAGTCAGCCGGCCAGCAAGCACTGTCAGCAGAATCACCATGTTTTGTGTTTGGGGGTTTTTTAGGGGGTGTTTTTTGATTCTTTCCTATCTCCCCTGTGTTTGTGTTGCTTTACATTATCAGAATAATGGCAACATGGGCACAACTAGGGGCCTCAGAAGTAAGTAACCCATGCTTTTTCTTACTAATACCTCACTAATTCTTACCAATTCCTTGATATGCTACACTCCAGAGAAAGTCTATATTCCATTCCCTTTCTTCCACCCAATGCACCACTGTTTTGAGATCTATTCACAGGCATTTCTCTACTCTTTCCGTTCTTTGCTCTAAACCTAAAGTTTGGGCTTGGGGGTTTTTTTCCTGTTTTTTGGTCAGGCTTTTTTAACAGTTAACGGCTACTATGTAATTTTTAACTGATGGTAGTAAAATAAGCAGTATTTTGGTCTATAGTAGTATTTAGTAATATTAGTAAAACTGAGGGACAATCTCTACTGTGCTGGTATGCTTAGGTCTGTGTGACATTTTCTATGATAATGTGATAAAATACTAATGTCCATAAACTCACCTCCACCAGTTTGGACAGCAGTCAGGTGTGGTCCCATTTCTCGTAGCCCTTCACTGTCCAGAGGGTAAGTGGACGTCTGAGAAGAGCTCGTTCCTTGTGCATCATCGTCACCCAATGCTGTGGTCTGAGCCCTGAGCATTTCCAGGGCTCCTATGCCTGCCATCTCCTCAAAACCTTCTGACATCTGAGCCAAGGGAGAGTCTCGAGACGCAGAGAGAAATGGGGTGTCCAGAGGTGAGCTTGGAGGGGACAATGATGACAAGGAGGACCGTGATGACAGGGATGCCAGGGACTGCGGGGTGTCCAGAGACCTCCGCTGCTTATTGAAATTCGAGTGTCCAATGGGATCGACATATGGCACATCCTTTGTGAGGGATTCAAAGGGAATTATGTCAAAGCGCAAGTGTTGCCCGTAGTCTGTAACGCTGTCTGATTTGTCGTACTGTGGAAGGCCATAGATGTCCGTAAAGCTGACTGAGCTGAGGGAGCCTCTGCTGGAGGCCAAGGATCCTCGACTGGAGGCCAGGGATCCCCTGCTGCTGCCAGAGGACATTGTGAGGGTGCTAGCTGACAGACTACGGTAGGCAAAAAAAGAGAAAACAAAAAAGGCCCTTTCAAATATAATCAGAAACACCAATGCAGACATGAAAACATCAATCCAGATCACACAAGCAATTTTACATGTATTCAGTATGGTGACAGAGAGATGATTTGGCACTTTAATGTCTAGGCTTGTGTCTCCTGCCCTGGTCTCAAGTACAATCAAGACTGAAACAGCACATGTGACAACCAAATCAAGGCCAAGTGCCTGAAGACAAACGGTCCAACAGGACGAGCCTACTCTTTCCTCCAACATGTAAGCAGCTGTAATTTGGCAGAAAAGAGGCCAGAGCAGGCTTTGGATCAGCAGGCTCAATGTAAAGCCAGGAAGGATACATTACCATGATCCAGTTTAAATTTACATTAATGATTGGTCATAAACAATCCACAGAGAAGAAGTGCAAAGGGATTTGCAAAGTCAAACTGCTGTGTAAGCTTCACTCTTACAGGTTTTTCCAGTGCAAAATAAAAAAAGAGTTTAGGCTGAATCCTATTCCAGTTCCTCTTACCACTCACAGTTAAGGGAGAGAAAAATATAAGTGACAAAGAGAGATGAAGTGAGACACAGCAGGAACTGAGCTTTTGATGTTGGTGTGGCGTTGAGCTGAGGAATCCCCAAGAGTTGCATCTAAGAGGCAGCTGTGAGTGTGAATATGCAAAACATTCTGGGCTTCTGTGTGGGTCTTAGCACATTCTCATATTTAAATGGCAAAATTTTGTCATCTCACCAGGGATCAAAAACCCCTCCTTTAGAGAAGGTATCAGAATATTAAAAACTCACAGAACTTAAAAGAATGTTATGTTCTTATTAGTAAAACTGTAACAGTATTACAACAGGTTGTAAGGACTTATTTTCTGAAAAGGAGATAACATATAAAATTCCCAGATAAAATACAAAATTCACAGATGTGCTTAATAATGTAGCCCAAATAGCCATCACTAAAACTATTTATAAAACTCCATTCAAATCACCACATTCCATAGACCAAACTGTATAAACGTAGTAAAAAGTTAATTTTCTTGGCACACATACACAGGAGAATAAAAAAGTAAACTTCATACATTATTAATATTTTTCTCTGCTGCAGTTAAACTTCAAAACCTGCTGGTTTTACATAACTTACCTTTTTAACTGGGAGTGTAAATATGAAGTTAAACGTGTAGCTTCTTCTAGTTGCATAAGCAAACAATTTCTCTTTTCCTGTAACAGTATCCTATAATTAAACAGATACATATTACTATTTTCTTCATCAAAGTAGTGTTCAAGAAGTGCTAGGAGCTTTCCAATTATGGAAAAATATCGTTGCATTCCAGTTTGGAATGTAAAAAAAAACCTTAAATGAAAAATTTTAATTTATGCTACTCATATGCAGCAATGATAATTCCAGTAAGAACACAAGAACTCCAGCCAAAATCCCAGACAAGAAAAGTAATTGAGGTACAATGTAAGAATTACAGCAATTAGCAAAGTCATACAAAGTCCTAGGTAAAAACATGAGACTCTATATTTTTTTCTCTTGCATCAACCTGACTCTGCCAGTAAAATACTATGACTTTCCAGCTTCTCAGGAAAAAAAAATATTCCAAATAGCCCTATTATGCAAGCTAATTAGTATAAAATTTCAAAGATAAAAAGAAAATTTTTGGAGGTTTTTTGTTGAATGTAACCATAAAAGTCAAACTTACACTCTTATTCTAGGTGTTTTAGGTGCATTTATATATCATCATATTTAAGCAGGTGATACAGCATTTTGAATACTACGTTATGACAAAAATCTCATGCTGCAACTTTTTTGTCCGTTCTAAAAACAAGCAGCTGAATTACTCAGTACTACTCCACAACACAAACAGAATGTACTTTTAATGCTGTCAATCTCACACACCTATAAAATATCCTAAATTCTGCGTTTTGAGATTATTAGAACTCCAAATGATAGATTTTATCTATTGATTTATTCTTTTTCTGGATCAAGAATTCTATTCTTGGTGTTTTGTTTTTCCAAGCCTAGTCACTGAATTTCAAGCTAAAATCAGGGTAGTATTCTGCTTTGTGCTGTAGATTTTTGTGTCCAGGAAGCTACTGCTCCAGCCCTGCATTTAAAAGTTGGCTAGAAATTTGGATTCTGACAGACAGCCTGGATAAAGCAGATCAAACTTATCTGAGTGCCTCAGACCTTCTTCAGCTGCAAAGATGGCTGTTGAACTCAACATGTTATAGTGCAGGATTAAAAAAAAATTGGGGAAAAAAAAATCAGCAAAAAGAGGGTTCTCCTGGATAAAACAGCAGCATTAGTTTCAATAAACTTTGGATGCTTAAGATATGAAAAAAAGTATGTCTCTGTTAGCACTAGAAACATAAATCTCTCAACCTCTTTGGCCTCCAACTTCATCAGTTCCTATGCTGGCAAGGGGCTGCAGTGCTACACTCCAGCACCACCACAGCCCTCTGGGAAGGCTCCCTCCATTGCAACCGCAGGGCAGGGGCTGCACGCCCGCACGGTGCAGTGCTGACGCTTTTCTCCTGCTGTTGTGGAACCCAGACCAGGTCGACCCAGTGGCCCAAGGAAGGTTGCAGTTCAGCTACACAAACTTACATGATACAGGCACTGCATGCAGGAACCAAAAGAAAAAGACGAATGGATGCAAGAAACTTAATTGACTCAAAAGTTTGCAGGGGAAAGCAGGGATATTCACGCTATCTACTTTAAAAAACACACTTAGGAACCTACACTCCACAATGATCAATGCTGCAAGGTAGGTACCTGTGCTAAAAGGGAAGAAATGCCTCCAACTACGGCTATCAGCCAATTTTACAAAAACCAACACTACAACAATTAAAAAAAAAAAAAAACAAAACCAAAAACAAACAAAACCAAAAAAAAACCAAAAAAACCAACCAAACAAACAACAAAAAAAACACCCCTTCCCACCTCTGTCATACTGATTTTAAGTTTGTTTTCATCTGTCCATAATTCTGTGTCTTAAATACTCAGTAATAGAACAGAACTGGTAATAATTTTAAAAAGAAAATCATCTGTATTTCACGATTAGAAGAAAGTGGTAATAGAAAAGCAAAACTAGGAAGGTTTTTGGTTATTCCTCAATCTAAAACAAAAAAAACCAAATCAATTAGGGCTACTAATAGTTAAGTTTTCCTCCAATTAGTTATACAAAAAGAGAGTGTCCATCAATATTATTCTAATATCTACTCAACTTTTTGCTAGCATTTGAAACATCAAGTACCACACTGGAACGCTGGTTTCCACAGCATGAACTACATGGAAAAATAGCTTGGCCTTCTTGCCAATATAGTATGAACTACCTAACATGAGAGCCCAAAACCAACAAATAAAACTTACTGCACTGCAGTGTAAAATGAACTCCCTTTTCTGTCAGCTTAAGCTGAAAAGCCAATGTAACGATACAGCAAAAATTGCAAAATATATTACACTGACCTGTAGGCTGGCTGTGAATTTTCTATTTATTGCCTGAATTTACTGTCTGAAGTAAGCCTGTTCAAAAGAACTGAAGTTGTCAGAATCTGTATATGGAAGGCACTTTCCAATATTTTTAAAGTGTCTTAATTGTGTAAATATTAACCTTTGCACAGATCACATTAAACCTGGTTCATGTAGGTTTTCCTGAAGGGTCAAACATGAGGTTTTACCACTGTTCAAGAGAAGTAAGAACAAGTAGTTTCTTGCTTTCACTAGAAGCAGTCTACAGTAAAAAGAGGTTAAGAGGTTTTGTCCGTTTCTTTGGCTACAGGAAAAACTGGGCAATTTCAAAATAAACACAGTGTTTCCATTAATATGTTTTTGGATTGTTTATTTTACATATAACTTGATATTTAAGTTTAAGAATGACTCTGTTTACTATGTTCTCTGAATCTCTGAGTTGGGATGTGCTCTCACTGCTAAGATTGCAAATGAAAAGGAAATGTATATAAAAGGCAGCAAAAAGGTCATCATTTAACCTTCCTGTTATAAGCCAGAAACTACATATAGCAAAGGACCTTTGTTCTGTTGGTTTTGGAGATGAATACTACTCTACTGCAAATAACAGAAAAAATCTTTCACTATAGCAGAATTGTTATTCAGGTCTCTATTATCAGACAGTATCACTTTTTCCAAGCATCTTTTCATACTCTATTCTGATCTTGTCTTCCTGTTCACTCTTTATGCAAATGAAAGGAAAACTAACTAGTCAACCTCACTGCAACTCCAGAAAACTTCAAGACAGAATTAAATAGTGGCAGTCAGGAGCAGACTCTTCTGAAACCAAACTACTCTAGTAACTATTTTTTTCCCCTTAAACTTAAGGAAATTCCCTACTCTTCCTTTTGAAACTACCAATATGGATCTTACAATAGATAAGAAAATTATTTAAGTTCCCAAACCTTTCAGTGGCCCCATGAGCAGACGTTGCTCGAGCCCGTTGTATTTCATCCTCCAAGCGTCTTTTTTCATCTTCCAATCGTGCAATGTCTTCTGGGGATCGTCTCTGCTGACTGATGAGCTGCAGCTCCTGAAGAAGAGCCTCCTTCTCTTTGATGAGCTGAAGACGGTCCCTGTCCGCTTCAGCCATTCCTGGCCAAGACTCATTATCTAGCAAGGCCAGCTGCTGTTGTATATTCGAAACTCTTTAAAAGAGGATAAATACATTTCAAAATTAAGAAGAGACAAAGACAAGTAAGAAGAAAATTATCAAAAGGTGAAGCCTGTTGACTCCTGTGCCTTTTTTCTTCTAAATTTCAGAACAAGAAAATCTAGACGAGTTTGGAAGGATTATTTGTTTCTGGGTTTTGAGGTGGATTTTTGGGGGGTTTTGTTTGGTTGGTTTGAGGGGGTTTTTTGTTGTTTTGTGCATTTTTAAAACAACTGCAAGCGTTCCTAAGTCTGTAGCTGTATAAGAACTACAGTGCATTTATCTATCACATGGATGTTATCTGATTTCAGAGCTTTCTCATTTTGTAATAAATTGATATTTTACAGCTCAAGTTTGCTGCCTATAGAGCTGATGAAGTTGAACCTCCTTTCATTCCTCATTCTTCTATGATAAGATCTCAAACTGGGATTTCAAAAGTGCAGGAAAAAGTTGAAGGGGTTGAAGGTGAGATGCACAACTAGTGGTAACAGGTCCAGCCATTCATGTCTCACCTAATAGAGGACTGGCTGAAAAAATTAGGTTGTTTTAACTAACAACAAAACTTTAAGAATAAATAAGCTGTCAGTAAAACAGAAATATAGGTCTGGAAAAAAGATTTACTGGTTACAAAATACAGGTGGCTTTATACGAATCCATCATAAAATCAAGCAATTAAATAAACTAACATAATGTTTTTCCCGTAGTATTCTTTATAGTCAAAAGTAATTTCCTATAAATCAAGATGCTGAACTATTACATGAAACAACAGTTGCAAGAATACTTCCACAGTCGACATTTTAAGAAAATGTTCTTTTAAAAACAAATGTAGAACTTCTATCAATATTACAAAAAAGGGTAAAGCTAGACATTTCACAAATGTTTCTTTTGGCAGAACCGAAAGGTATATAAGCATAAGAGGGAGAACACTTATTGATAGGTATTTATGTTTGTCTTACAATGACAATTTAGACACTTCAGAATGTTACAGTTAAAATAAAAAGAAAATAAGAGAAAATCTAGCTTTCTGATTTTTGGACATTTGAAACTCGAGAACTGTACAATATTTATGCAGTTTACATCTAAGTTTCATCTTCACTTTGAAATGGTAGCATTCAAATAAAATTCAGTGCACCATAAAAGATTACCACCCTTCAGCTAACTAGCTAAATAAATAAAGGCACATTTAAGGCAGCCATAAAAGTAGGATATGGTTCACTCTTTTTGGTTAGTTTAAGTAATCTTTTTTCAAAATTACTTGGTAAGAAAGTAAAGTTAATAATAAACAAAGCAAGGTAAAAGCACATAACATGCAAACAGAAGATCCACAGTGTGCTAAAATGTGATTCACAATAAAAGGAAAGGCATAAACAAGACAAAGGTAAGGTTTCCCCCATCTGAAAATAAAAGCTCATGCAATGTTTATTTCATACTGACATGTGGAAAGTATCTGGCCATCTTATTATCTGGGGAAGGGAAATAAAGTATCAATATAAGTCATTTTGCAATGACTGCATTCATATAGGAATATGAATTTTACTGTGATCCCTCCTTAGATTTCATTTACAGTAAGTAAAGAAATTGTGTTTTATGTTATATCTTAGTCTAAAGCAGAGTATTTTATCAAGCCCTTCAATACCATTTCCTTCTCCTTGCATTAATAACCAACTTCCTGCCAATATCTACTCAAAGCACCACTGTGAATCAATACATGCAGTCTACATATTTCATGCTTCAGCTATTGTGCATGAATTCCAGATGCAGCTTCCTGAAGAACACCTCGCCCCATTGACCAAATGTCAGGACCAGGAAGAACAAGCAGAGTCAGGACGCCTCTTCTCCCCTGCCTGGGCCGCTATGCTGTTAAAGATTCAGCAAACACTCCTGAAGGCATATACAGCTTATACAGCTTGATTTTCAAGTGTTCAGTGCCAAATGAAAGGACTCAAGGTCCTTTCAGCAGAATCACAGAATTCAGGTACAATTAAGTTATCACAGCTTGGCAAGCAAGTATGAATCAGATGAGCCCTGACTATTTGAGTGACCATGTTCATAAGCTTTTACGCAGCTTGTGGACAAAAGAACGTGAGATTCACCTGGTGAAGTCTCTGGGTTGTTTTACAAGACAGCTGAAGGACTGACCCTCTCCATTTTAACACTCACAACTGTTTTGCTAGCTATTTTTACATTGCAGGGTGAGCTGGTTAAGAAGCTGACCATAGGGGCAAATGAACACGAATGAAAGCAAAAAGGAAGAGAGAAGTATGATCAGGGAAGAGGGGAAGGTGGGATCACCCCTTTCAGCACTACTGAACCAGTGAAGCCACTCATCTGTAGAGTAAAACACCACCCTCACTGAATACAAGAGGTTTTAATTTAGACTCTTGAGCTTGCTGAGAGCACATAACTCCCTTTGTGTATGACATTCCAGCCTAAAGTTTGTTTTTTCCCCTCAATTTCTGTTATGGTGATGCTTTGAAAGTAGGAAGTTGTCATACAATAACTTAATTATACTGCTATTAAAGGGGGAAAAGTACTGCTGTGGAGAAGGGTTTGTATCACTGAAGAGTTCCAAAATCTGATTAGGTGTTTACTTTGATTCCCTCGACACTTAGCATTTCAGCTAGCTCTTCTTGTTTCTAGAGTTCTTCCTTTAAACAAAGAAAAAGCAGTCACAAAACACTTCATAATGCAGGAATCTTGAAGCACCAAAAAGCCAGTTTTCTGTAGCCTGTATTTCCTGCAAGTGAACTGAAGTTTTGAGGCAATTTTGTTGCTTGCTTTCCACTGAGGACTCTCTCTGTATGGTAAGTTATTCCAAAAAGCTACTAGTGGCAAACTTTTCAGAATTTATCTCCTTGGCTAGAAAACATCCTTAAGGCTTTTATGGTCTCACTCACTCAAAACTAAGAAAAATATCTGAGGAGTCATGTTCAGTTCTGCTAAACCTTAATAAAATATCCTCTTATGCGTGTTCCACAGTTACAATCTGTCTTCTCGAACACCGGCTTTTCTTCCCAATCACAACAAATACATAAATAAGCCATTTCACTACGCTCATCTAGGCCAGATTTTATGCCCATACTACACCAGCCATTCTCACCGCTGGTATGTTACAAAACAGTGGCTGGTTTCCATTTTCAAACTTAGTGCATATATTAACCTACATTAAATATCCACTTAAATAAATCAATTACTTCACACAGATTGCAATTTAAGGAAAAAATATTTAGGATCCATTATGAAGCCTCTGTTTTTCAAACACATTTTCCTTCCTACTGAGTGTTTTTAAGATACTACTTTTTAAGAACAGTCACCGTAAAAGAATGCTTTTATCTGGCCTAATGCCAGATACTGAGGTCCCTACTGATACAGCAATTTAACATACTCCTGGGGAGAAAACAGTTAATTTTGAGCCATCAACATTCCAGGCATTTTGCCCATTCCCATCCTTGCATAACAAGTGCTGAGGAGCTAGCATTCCACACTGGAGTAGGTGGTATCAAATGACTGGTTTCCTAGGTAGGCAGACCAATTTGCTGCTTATTTCAGTATTTAAAAATTTTGAATAGAGATGAACATAACAGCTTCTGGTTAAGCAGGAGGGGTACACTGCTTTGTAACAGCACACTTGCCCTGAAAAGGCCATACAAGGTAGCTCTAACGATGCCTCGCCCAAGATAATGTAGACAGAGCATGAGGGTGGAGATCAGTACAGTCAGTAGTTTACTACACAAAATACATCATGGGGGCAGAAAAGCATTTATTTCCAAAATTTAATTAGATAGAATTTAATTAAATTTAATAACATGTCTGAATCATTACAGATCTATATAGCTCCCCCAGACAAAAGAGGCAACCCTTCTGTCACTGAAAATATCTGGGGAACCTTAAAGATTTCATTAGTGTCTAGAACCTCACTTTCAAGACTGCTATCTGAATCCAGCACTAACTAAATTATACTGCTGAGCTCAAGAGCTTGAGGATATTTATTAAATATGAGAAGTGAGTAAAAATCACTTTTTGTGAGATGAGTGATTTACAAGTACAATTAGACTATTACTCAGATTTTGAATAAGACAAGTGTCTTGGGGAGGGAAATGCCCTGAATCAATTCAAAGATACTAACTCATGCTCATAAAAAAGACAAATTATGAGTATCATACAGTTGGCACTTCCTAATCTACAAGCTCTGGTCTTTCTAGCCTAAACAAGTTCTTCAAACTTACTTTGTTTGAATTTTCCAAGGAGAAAAAAAATCAACCAAACAAACAAAAAATATCCCCCTACATTTAAATGCCTACACTTCTGGGTGACATACCAGACCACTCTAGAGCTGAGGCCTTTGTTACCTGTGGAATGGGAAGACCAGTGGGGATAAAATAATGAAAAAATTCCACAGTTATGATCTGAAGGAGAACAGTGGCTAAGATCACATAAATCAGCCCTGCTTAACTCTTTTCTTTAGGCTTATAATTGGATCCAGTTCTCTGACACTTCAGGTAACAGGGAACTTCTCCGACATACAACACCCAGAGGAGGTGGCTGTGGCACTGAAGACACATAATGAAGGGTGTAAGAACTTTGTAATTTCTGGCATCTAGTGACCCACTTCAGCATGGATTATGATTTATATCCAAAGAGGGGAAGGCTAAAGAAAGAGGAAAAAAGACATGGAAAGAACAAGAAGCTGGGGAACTCAGCCAAACGCTCACAAAATTTCTCCACTGTGTCTACTTTGGCTGTTCCTGCAAGTATGTGCCACTGTGGCTTTGGCGGACAACACGAGTACGCTCTGTAGAATATCCAGCCTTCCTGGCAGCCTGATTCATTCAATAACAACGAGCTCTTAAATTAGCTTAAAGAAACTCATGAAACCTTTAGAGTCCACTGGCATTTTGCAGATAAAACTCGGTACTGAAATTAAGGAAAATTGCAAAAGCCTACTAAAAACCAATGGAGAGGAATCAGTATTTTTCCCCAATTCACAGGTGAAGTGGTAAGATGAAAACTTTACAGACAGTTCAAAAGCATGTCTCAGCTCCTTTTATGACCCAAAGAAACTGTTTTATGTTTAAAAATTGACACTGGGAGATTAAGGTTTGGCTGGGCCATGTATTTTATGATATCGAACAGATTACTTCATGCTTAAATCAGATTTTTAAATTAGTTTAGTGGAATAAAGCATACAAATTACTGAATTTCACTAGGTATTAGGCTAGTTGCCTTGAATCCCGCCTACACAAGATGAAGTTTAACAGGAAAATACTTGACTGTGCTATTGTATAAGTACTGGAATGTTGCTACCAATATCCAACCAACACATATTTTGTCAGTACAAGTTCAAACCGCACTGACACACTTCTGATTGTGCTAGTGTTTTTAAAAGCCCAGTTGGAATTTAATTTTTGAAAAGAGACGAGTATGCAACAAACTGTACTGAACAGAAAGAAGAAACATTCTTAAAGAAAATGTAGAAATATTAAGCATAGCTGAGGAAAAGGCTTTTAGAAGGCTAAAATAAATCTCTTGACAGCCAGTGTATGCTTCTATGAAATGAAATAAAAAGTAACATCTTTGAATTCAAATTTACAGAAGACACAAACAAACTACTGCTTTTTCACCCAAATTAGGTAAGCTGGTTGAAGATGCCTGGATGTATTAGTTCATTAAAGTCAGCTACCACCAGACTGGACTATTAAAAAGTAAAATAAAAAAAAAATCACAGTTAAAGCTTTTGGTGCTTCTTATTGGAGGGATCATTTTTCATCTACCAATTAATACAATTCAAGGAAATGTGGCACTGCAGCAATGACATTTCATGATCATTTGCTAATATACTTCATGTAGTCATTATACTGAACTGCACAACTTAAGAGTTATCAAAGAAAAACAATTTGCTTTTGATTTCTCTTTCTATGAAACAGTCTATTCAGAAAAGTGCTCGAGGGGTACACTTTCCAGTGTGCAAATGCTTTCATGAGAGGTGGTCTCACTGAAATAGCAACTGAAACTAAAAACAGTATTTATCCAGGCAGCTCGGGGCTGTCTGTTCAAAAAGACCGTCCTCCCTCCCTCCTGCTTCTCTGGAGGGCCACACTGACAGATCTGAAAGAAGAAATTTCATGGAAATAAGGTACAGTTTATTTAGAAATAATGGGGGAGGGGAGAGCAGCACAGAGAAGAAGAGTACAGAGCAGAAGAAAAATGATTGAGCCTCTCTTCAGCATGATTGGGTGAGTTAAAAAGTAGAATTTACACACCTCCTCCCAGAGCCTGGACCAGAAACAGGGGAGAGGATCTCTTCCCCAGTGTGCTGGAGATGCCAGAACCCACAGCACAAAACATCTGAAATACCCATGGGAAAAATTAAATTGCAAATCATCCTTCCTTCCTTTCCAGTGGGAAACTGAAGGGGGGGGGGAACCTATGTGAATGTCTTAATTTATTCAAAGGCCAAACCACTCAGTACATGGAGAGATTTTTGAAGTAGGAATTAAAATGAAATTATCTTTTATGAGGGAAGAGAGATATTTCACAAGCGCAAGCCAACTTTTCTGCTATCACTGGGTCTCATCTCCTGAATTCCTCAAGATAGTTCATTCAGAAATCCCAACAGTGCATTTCCTTGCATAGACTCCATATACAGAGAACATATTTTTATTTTTAAAGACTTCTTACTACATATGGCATATATTCTGCTTTTATCCGGCTAGATGCACAAGAGTAACTAAAACACAACACTGTCCCTCAGTTTGCAGGGCTTTTTGCCTGCTTTCCTTTAAAGCAAAAGACATGCTTTTCTCCAACAGTGCATTTTAAAGGTCTCCCATTAAAAGTTTGTCTATTGTACTTATTTGCTATACGTTTCCACACCCCACTTGACAAGCAAGTAGTCATAAATACTGCCTTACAGTTGTGACATACTGTAGCATTTTAATTTTCTACTTTGTAGATTTTAATCCATCACAGCACATTCCGTCACCCACACTGTGCAGTAACAGTAGTTATTTCACCAGCCAAGGGAGAACGAACACAAAGATATTTAGTAGAGACAAAAGCTCTACAGAAATGCCAGCAAGCTAAGGGGAAGGAATGCATGATAAATGAAGAATGCAACCACAGAGATAACTGGTAGGGGCAATGAGCTTTGTGCAGTTCCACTCAAAAGCTGAAAGCTGATTACTTCCGTACAACACACTGTGCAGAATAAGGCTACTATTTTAAAGCAACTAATATGTTTTTGGTAAATAACAGACCACTGTCAGAGCTACTATCCCAGGACAGTGAAACTACTCTTACTGCAATTACCATTCTCTGGTTGGAAGGTTAGTTACCCAGATTTTCTACACTTAATTAAGATTAAGCCCCAGCTCACTTCTGATGTTCAGAAACACTGCATTCCATGCAGAAACAAATGTTCAGCATTTCCAGCTGAGAAATGCTTTGCTACTAAAAAAAAATTAACCCAAAAAACCCCAATACCTCTCTGCCCCCTCCAAAAAAACACCACTCCATCTTTTCCCTGCAATAACACAGAAGAAGAGAATTGTTTTGAAAAACACACCGAAAAGATATGTCAGAAAAGTGAATTAAAACATTTTAATACAATCTTCACAGCATCAATGGCTCTGTTAAACTAAACAGTGTAAAACTAAATTCTATCGTTCTTCTTTCAGCAACAAGTCCCTAAACTACCACTGGACTAGTAAGTGCTAAGTGTTAAGCCTGTGACAAAATAGGACACTGACACGTTTTTGTTTTGTTCTTTTTTCCCCAGTTATTTAACCTTTGTTAGGTAATCGTCACCAGTATTCACATACAGTATTTACAATGCAGACTTTCATTCAAGGTATAAATCCTGAAGATTTAGCTATGTTCATCTAACATGCTTTCACCAGTTTAATTTTTTGAACCTTGTACTGTGTTCAAATGTGGATAAATCTTCCAAGAACAACGAAATGGTGAACTGTCTATAAAGCTTCCAATTCCTGCCAAGGCATGACAGCATTACATATTCCCCTAAAGAAAAAGTCACCATGATATGAAAAAAAGAGGCAAAAGCATTGAACTTCTTTTTTTAACCCTTGTTCTGAGAGATGTAAAAAAGTGGAAAAATAGACAACACCAAAAAGAAAAAAAAGTTCTAACTTGATAAAAATTTAAAACTAAGGTTTTCGAAGTTAACTATACAGAATCTTTTAAGTGTCAGTCAATATCAATAACAGAATGTTCTATCAGCACAAATTACAAAAATCATAAGCGCATTAAATACCGTGTTCGAGTCATCATCTATACCCACACCATTGTCCTGAATATGTGGCAAATAGTTTGAAAACAATGAGGTTCAATGAGATTCCACTAAACCATACAAGTAGATAGTACTTTTAAAACAGTACTAAATAAGAAAAGACTACTTCTAGAAACTCATGGAAAAACACTGCGCGACTGACCTCCGCAACAGAAATTCTTACAATAAGCAACCAGATTGAATGACTTAGTGAATAATTAATCTATTTCAATTAATAATTTTTTCACTTTTATCAATTTTTTTGAATCTCAGCGTTTATTTTTATGTACCCTTTTGTTCAGCTCTGAACATCTTCATTTGTCTCACGTGAGGTTCTGCATTCTTTCTTCACACTGGGTTCACAACTTCAGTACACTGAACTTAGAACACAGGTATGCAAAGCTTTGGATATACTGACAGACGAGGCTGGTAAGTGTAAATTTAAAAACTGTTTATACTGAGGTTTGAGAAGGAGGGTGAAAAAATGTAGAACAGTTTAACTGAACTACCACAATTTTGTGTTTATACAAGTGTAGAATAGGGCTGACATTTAGCTTTATCTCTGCAAACAATATAACAATCTTATGAAAAACTCTTATGTTTACCTAAAATTTTATTATCTGTGAACTACTCAATGCTGAACAAATTAGTCTTTCCAACGATGTTTCAGAAGGAAGGCCGGTTCCAGTTCTACTTTGAAAATTTTAATCACAAGAGTAAATGTGAAACCCAATAAATTTATCTTTAATTACCTTTTCTTGGCCTCTTCATATTGCCAGTTCAGTCTTACTTTGTCTACAAGTCTTGTTTTGTCATCAAACCCAAACTTGCAGAGTTGAAGAGCGAGGAGAGGGGGAAAAAAAGAGAGGAAAAATCAGAATTTAAAAACACTAACCACAAAGGGATAAATTAGTCTCACTTACTGGACTCACTAAAAAACCCTCCATGCTTTAAGTAATAACATAATAAAAATCAATTTTATGCTTTAGAAATACAAAACTAGTTTATTGCTAAAAATACAGAAGATAAAAGAGCCCTTTCAATAAATTATGATCCTGGAAATCAAGAGTTAGCAAAGTGAATCATTGATGAATGTTCAAAGCTTTTCAAATCTATCCAAGCCTAAAACACAAAAAGTGAAATATTTTACTATTTGATACAGCTATTTTATGGATAGCTTAATTAGAAGCAATTCACATTACATTCCCTGTACTGTGATGTGTTACCCAACACTTACAGCATTAGTACATTTTAAATATTAGTACAAAAAAATTACCTGATCCTTGAAGCAGTTATAGTGTGTATTTACGTTACAACTCCTACTGTATACAGTTCCATTTCTACAGCAATTTCATTCTTAAGGCATTAGCAGTTCCCTACTCAGAAGTCTGTGTATGGTCTAAAAGTTAAAACTTAAGTCCCTATGCAAGTGCATTGCTGCATCCCCGGAGTTCTCATCCAGCTGCTGGTTTTGCTCTCTGCAGCACAACATGGGTAAAAAATCCACCTTTTTTCTACTCACATCTTACTACCAGTAATTCAGGGAAAAAATCAACATAAATATTTAATTTTATTTTCCTTACAAAAAACCTATACCTGATAAACACAATTTTCAGACTGTACTTATCTTGGCCAGCATTTAATGTGTACTGGAACGGGAAAATGCTGCTATGTTCCTTTTGGTAATTCCTTTCAGAATTCAATAATCCCATTCACCACCTATCTGAAAAACGTCATCCCAAAGACACCATCTACCTAACACTCAAGGACAGCCTAGCATTAGCTAAGTTTTCTTAGATTCTTGAGAAGTGTATCTTCTTAAAAACACAAGATTTCCTCTTTTGTAGGGACCCTCTGGAGACATCCAACTTGACAATGAGTCATCAGTGAACAAAGACAATACAGGACAGATGGGATGATAAGAGTCAATAATTGAGATGATTTCTAACCATATGTGGATAACATCCAGACTGCAGTACTAACAAACTACAAACAGGTTGTCTTCTTACTTTGGTATCAATCATCCACAGAAGCAAATGCTTTATTACCAAAGTAGTAACATGAGACGTGCTCTGCTGGGCTGGCTGAGTCCAGGAGTTGATTTTACCTGTCACTGACCTGTGAACAATGTCCCTATATCCCTGTGCCATGTTCAAGCAGCAGAACCACCAAGCCCACAGCTCAAACACTCTGGAAACAATAAGCAAATGCAATTCCCTGAACACCAGTATTGCTTTGTATTTTTGGTTCTGCTCCAGCCAGCACCTCTTCAATTAAAACAGGAAATAACAATGTATCACTATAGTTCAAAACCAGCTATTTTCCTACAGCAAATGTTTCACACAGGAACACATACCTCTCCAGTGATGTCAGTCTGAGAACAAGCATCACAGTGTTGTTGAGGTAAACAGGAGTCACTGAGCGAACTAGAATTGTGCTGCAGATCCTGCAGAGAATCTGTAATACAACAGCTATTCCTGAATCCATCTGTTAACTTGGCCAGACTCTACAGGAGAAGAGATTTTTTTAAAATTAGAAAAAATATTTTATAATACTTTTTAGTAACAGAAAACAAATTAGGAAAATTGTATTTAAGAAATATGACTGGTAGCTTGCCTACAGAGTAACTATTTACAGAAAGTAAAATTCATCGCAGTGTTACTAACATGCACAAGCTTTGCTTGGAAATAAACCTCCTCTTTTAAAGATGCATGTAACAGTAAACAGATTTTAAATTATTTGATTCAGATCTATGAATGCTTTATCTTCTGTATGGCTTGCAGTTCTTTAAATCTAGCAGCTGTCAACTTCACATTAGCTGAAAGGGAAGACAAATGTGATTCACCTGCCCTTTTGCCATCTTCTGCACAGGTTACATTCCTTAGCCACTACTGTTATCACACCCAACTTGATGAATACCTTGTATTGATTGTACTTTTATGACAGCTGATTTCACCCTTGTGCTCTCTTACCCAAGGTTCACATAGTTAAGAGATATTTTACACTTTGGGTTAAGCAAGGCACATCGCTGAAATGTCTAGACAATGACACAAACTGTCAGGGTAAAGCAGACTCAAGCAGTCTTTAAGGGCAAAGGGGAACACAACAGAATCACACAAAATCATAAAAATAACTTTTCTGACAATATAAGCTTGGTTGACAGGCTCTTAAAACTCATAAAAAAAAAAGATAAAATTGTTAACATTGCTTTTATTTTCTCATTGTGCATTCTCTCTTTTTCAAAAATTACAGATAATGTAGTATTAGTAACAAAAATCACTGTGCAGGCTGTCATTTATGACAGAGACCATAAGCAAAAAACATCAAACAAATACTTAAATAAATAAATAAATAAATTCTGTCCTCTCACCAGAAGATGAAGGGCAATCTAATGTGGAAAAAAAAATCAGAAATTTGAGGAGCTGTAGTAATTTATAAATCACATCATAATCAAACAATCTGGTTCTAAAAATACAGATTTTAAAAAAAAAAAAAAAAAATCTCTAAAACTGCTTAGTCCAGTGTCTGAACTACAGAATCAGAAACAAATCTGAAGCACTGCATCGAGAAAAGGCTGGCCCTTAGGAATCTCAGCGACCACTGGTGATTTGCAACAAGCCCAGGTTACTGTCCATATCCAATTATCAGATTTCTCAAAGTGCAATTTAAAAAGGATAACACAGCAATGCTGCTTCTTCTTACAACAAATTCAACTAATGGAGTCCAGAAATGAACCTGCGTAACAAGAACTGTTTGCTGTTGATAGGAACAGCAAGGCCACCCTGAAGGTGGCCATCCTAGCTATCTGGTTTCGGAGCCTAGGAAGCATCTCATAGGGTGGAACTGCAGCAGGCCTGAAACTGGCCAGAAAAAGCAGCTTCTTCTGGTGGCTTCCATTTCCATCATACATAGTCCATCCATTCGCTCTCATATACCAGTCTCTCCCTCAGGTCAGCCTCCACTGGAGATGAAAAAGAGGGAAAACACGAAGTGTGGTACAGGATGAATGAACAAGCAGGTTCCTGGCTAGAAGAATGTGGGAGCCTGTGTTCCTCCCTGACACCCCCTCAGGTGGAGAAAGGAAAGGCAAGGAGGGACATAGGTACAATGTCAGAGACCAGGTGCTGCTCCCTCCTCAGTCTCTCTCTGCTCTTACTACAGGGTCTGAGTGGGGCTGGGATTTCATGCTCAGCATTGGCAGGGATGGAGGACAGTGCAGAGCAATGCCAGATATGCCGGCAGTGGGACAAGGCTACCACCACTTGCCTCCAGAAACCTTACTTGTCTTGGGTCCTCCAGAAAAGCCAGCTCTTCTGCCACCTTCCAATTGAACTGAGCCATCTTAATATGAAGAACAAAATATTTTCTTCTCATTTCTGAGACAGCAAAATTCAATTTGAAGTTACATCGCCAAGAAGTCCCTAGCTCGTGTCCCTTTATCCTCCAAGACTTGCTCCAAAAGAAACTGCTCCACAGCATGGAAAAAAGAAGCGTCTTTTACTTTAAAAAAACTGCAGACTCCTGTCTAAATTTCTTCTTCAAAACTCACTGGAAATCATCCTGTCAAGTCTCCTGTTGTATGGAAGATCAAGAGGGAACCCTAGTGGGTTTGCAACATGGAAATAATAATTTCAGATCATGGCCTCTTCCCAGTAAAGCATGGCCAGTCACACGAACAAAAAAAAAGCCTGCAGTTTCTCCCAAATAAATTATGTCCAATTTGCCCTCTTTGGCTAACACACATATGTTACAGGTATGTGCAACCCCACAGATCCTGATGCCAGAATTTAAATCTAAATTTCTGCCTGTATTTCAGCTACTTTATACACTCCTGGTATGCTCCGGACACCCTCCAGCATTCTCTCTGGCAGTTAATGAAGGGCTACTTGGCTGCTGGCCAGGCTTTCTGTCTGGGCACAGTTGCTGAACCCTGGTCACTACTTACAAACTACAAAGCATTTGACAGGTGGCAATCACCAAGTAGCATCACATTAACTTACATCTATGTTCACAGGTGACTGTGCCCTAGGGCAAGCATAAATGCCTTCAGTCCTTATAGTTGGATGAGTGAAAACACAGCCAATCCTAATGTGGAAAATTACAACCCAAATTAGACTACTTTTAAATAGAAACGATTTACATAAACTGCTCGGAGTAATTTCCTCCCCAGCTATATGGAGGCATCCATCTTTCATCTAGAATTTAAGAATTGTTTATTGCAATCCCGCAGAAACTACCAGAGAGCCTACTGTTAATGTGAAGTTCTAAGCACAGCAGCCCAGACTTACCCAAAAAGAGACAAATAAGCACTGTCATTTCATCATTGTCTGTTGCCAATTGATTTGGGAGCTCTCCACACAATTTCAGCGCAGTTCCTATCTAACCTATCTAATCTAATCTCACTGGTAACAAAAAGAAATGAAAAGAAAAAAAATAAAAAACCCACAAAAAGCAAATTCCTGTGCTTCCCAAGGATGAAGGACGATATTTTAAAAGCACATGCACGCTGGGACAGCAAAAAAAAGTATGAAAGAGACTGGGGAGGAGAGACAAACAAACTGCTTTCAGGAACCTAACCATACACCTTTATTATTCAATCTTATATAAAAAAGTTCACCCACTGTTTTGGAGCGCTGACACTGCATATTTGGCTTTATTTGTAACCACAGCATTCAGTTTAAATTTGACCACCCTCTCCTTTCCTTGTCAACCTTTTCTCCCACACAACTAAATCCAATTATCATATTTCTACAGCAGCTACAATTTTCCAAGCACCTACACAAGACTGAGTCACTTCTACTATGTTTAGTTCTGTTGCTTACACTGGCCCCTGTCTACTTCCTTTCTCTGAAATAAATCCCCGTCTTTTTACACAATACTTCAAACTCCTCTATTAACAAATTTCAAAGCAAAAAAGATTTCATAACAAAGTTTGTTTTACCAGCAGTAGCTTTAAAATGTAGCATTTTCAAGGACAAAACAATTTCAATATTGATAGGAAATTAAAAATCAAATTCTGAACTCATTAGGAAGATACTTAAAATAGACTTGCACTTGTTAGACAAAGCTAAATAAATCCAGAACAATAATCTTCAAGTAATTATAAAAAGAAAAAGCACAGGTAACTATGGTGACAACAAAAGTAATCTTTAGGTCAAAATTAAAAAAGTATCAGGCAGAGAGCTGGATATTTTTGCAGAAGTTGGCAGAAATACACAACTTCAACAACTGTAGATGTTGTAAACTATGGCATTTAATTCCTTATTACCATTGCAACAAAACATGGAGAACTGTTTTGCATGCTACATTCCTGTGGGAAGCTATTTTCTAGATTGTCCTGGACTATATGTCTGTTATCGGATGCTATCACAACAGATTCATTAAAAAAATGATACTTCCTAGACTCATATTTCCTGTATTTCATGTAGACACATGAAGAAGGATTAAACACTTTTCATTTTTGCTTCTGTCTTGTGCAACCTTTACATTCTGGTTCTGTGAGTATTGCCCAATCCTTGATGCTAAGCTTGATCCCAGACTTCTAACTCGCTCAACACTTTATTTAAAGAAACTGCAAGTGCACTTAAAGTTGGTTTAACATATATGATTTTCAGCATCTCAATGTTTACAGCTAAATTTACTGCCACTGAGGGACAAAAATGTTAGGAAAAGAGGGGGAAAAAATGTATTGGGGGACTGAAAACAAGGCCAGTAGTTAAGTTGCTCCAAGATCTCACACTTAAGTCTTTATATTACCAGTTCGTTTCCTAAAATGTGTGTTACCATATCCATGAAGAACTGCCTTTCTAATAATTTCTTGCTAGCCAGGCATGTGGCAGGCTGAGAATCACTTTAAAACTTAGCCAACCCAAAATATCAAATATGTTAAAAGCTGCCAAAGCAGAAACTTTTCATAGTAACTTAAGTGTTCTGTATACTTGAACGAGGATTTGTGGTCCATCAAATGACCTTTGTGTAATGCTTTGGAGACTGAATAATTGTATAACTATGGAAATTCATTATATGTAGATTATAAGCTACCCATATCATTTAACAATTAAAAAAAAAAGAAAAAAAAATCAAAAAACTACTGCAGAGAAAATTGAAAGAAAATGTTTGAATACCAATATTAATTTAGCATAGTTCCAAAACTTTAGATAACAAAGATGTCTTTTTTTCATACAGATGTTTGAAGACTGCATGAAGAGAATTGCCCTTATCACCTCTCTGTATCTGCAGCATATTTTAGCAAGTCTATATTGAAGTCCCTGTGGTGGTAGAGGCTCATTTTCCTTTGATCAAGTCCCTATCACATTAATAACACAGACACACAACTGAAAGCTCAAAGCAGGATGCAGAATCCATTCAAAAGTTAGACCACTACTCAGGCATGTATCTCCCCTCAATCCTCATGTTCTGATTCATAAAATAATTTAAAGGTTTCATTATGGTTTCTGTATACACTGTATTTAATCATACTCTTTAGGGTTTTGTGAGAACATTTTAAATTAACATGTGCTTTGATGTGGGTACTTCAGAGTTTGGGGCAAAAAGTGACATAGTAACATAGAGATCCAGTTTTGTGAAATACTTGGAAAAACATGGTTGACATGGTAAACATTTTCACACGTGAATTCTCAATCTTACTTCATTATAGGTAATACAAAGAGACATTAAACAAAATGAAAAACAAATAGTGCAAAACAAAGATTTTTTTTTTTTAATGCAGCATAATTACTCCATGGCAGCCTTAGACATAGCAACAATGGAAAGCTATATTCAATAAAGACATTGACCTAAATGTAACTTAGGTAACTACATTATCTAAGACAAAAATGCAAAATGTGTACAAAACTATGAGTTCACACTAAAGAAAATGACTACTTACCTTTTTTGAGCTGCTTGATATTGGTAATTATCAAACAGAAAAATCAGTTTAGGGCACCCTACTTCATTATTTAAACTTGGTAAACCCAATGCAATCCCTAACAAGAAAATAGCGGTAGGTAATTACTATTTAGCAGCCATCTGTTTAGTAGCATATTTTTTACCTGCATAAGGTCCTGCCTTTCTTTTTCACCTGTGCATATAGCTTTCTTTATGGTTCGAAGTTCACTCATTATAGCTTGTGCTTCATCCAGTCTATAATTTGTATGAGCATTTGACATCTTACGATCAATCCTGTTCAAAAGATTAAGACAAATTCAGGAATTTTCACATAATTAGAAAGCACATAGACTTCTTAAGATCGCTTGCTTACTCATGTACCACTTCATTTCCAGAAATAAAATTATACTCTGCTCAGAACTAACAGAGCACTCAGTGCTAAGTCCACTCTAAACACAAAGCAAAGCAATTATCTACCAAGGTTCTTCAGAACCAACAAATCTCCTTGGTTTAATGTCCTAATACAGAGCTTCCTACGGGCAATGTCAGTGGCCTATTTCAAGCAACAAAAGTAAAATCAACCTAAAACTAACCTACGTGGTGGTAACTCAAAAGATAAGGTAGCAGTCTAGCTGTCACATTTTCCATGCAGCACTACACATTGCAATATCTCTTCCAGGACTTTTATCTGATCTTGCTTTAGAAGTTTCTAACAAAGGCTATTCATTTTCTCAGGATGAAAATTTTAATTCCTAAAATTTTACTGCAAATGCCTTCCTGCTCTTAAAGGATCTTTGAGTATCTTTTCTATAAGACATCATCATTCTGCACTTAAAATCATGACACGGGACCATCCCAGAAGATTTTAAATGTAAACTCAGCAAAGAACAAGAGCACTAATCATGACATAAGGTTGAAGTACTACTAATGTTTCCATCTTGACATAAAAAACTCTCAAGTGGAACATCTACTGGCTGAATTTTCAACCTTTTTTCCAACAATTCTCAACAGCAAAGGACAACATATCAGGATGCAGAAGCATAATCCAGTGTACCATCTTGATAATTTGCTTTGATTTATAGATAAAGAACAAGACCAGAGATCCCACTGAACTTAAAAGAATAATCATTCGGTCCTGGATTTACAACAAATGGCCATAGGGTTTTAACAGGTTTTACAGGTTGTCCACAGCAATTAGAGAAAATCATGTGAAGTTCCAGTTAAAATATTAAAAACTCAATTTTCCTGTTAATGTAGCATACAAAGTGTGCATGTAGAAAAAAGGAGCTATGTGTAATGGTGCTTAAGCCAATGCTCAGAACAAACATCTTCAGGAAAAGGTGTATCTGGTTAACAGAATTAAAGGTAAAAACATACACTGGTCACTACAAAGGGCACCAGTTTTCAAAAAGATGTAGTAGGAGAGGGCGTGCTATACATATAGGACAAGAATATCCAAACTCTATTTAAAATATCGAGAATAACTAAAAGTTTCAAGATAGGTATTATATTAAGCTAAGAGTATCAGCAACACTCAGCATGTTCTGTCAGTTAAATACAATCAGTGAAATTCCACTTGCATCAAATTACTTGCTTTAAAATTAAAATACTAAAATGAAAAATAAAAAGACTTGAATGAAAATCCTGTGGTTTTATTGTGCAGCTCACAATAGTTAGGAAAAAAACCACAGGTTGGGTTTCTACGGTTTTGGTTTGTTTGGTTTTTTTTTCTGATAGTTCCTCCTTTCAGAGACAACACAAAATAAGTCTGAATGTCAAGATTTCAACTTAAACACAATTTTCACCATGTTACATAAGAAAATATATAAACTTTTATGATTATTGGTTCAAGAACAAGAAGGGACTTAAATTTCATGTGGATTAAGGTTGGAGTTTTTGTTTGGTTGGTTTTGTTTTCCTTTTAATCTTCACTAATTTTTAGTTAAAGTCCTGAAAATATAAAACCATGGTAAAACAACTAATCCAATTCACTAAAAGTCATATGGAAAAGACAGCACGTTTTTAGCTGAAGGTGACTGTAATGTTAAGAATATAGATTCCATCCAAACATTGGACATGAAAATGCCTCATTATACTGTTTGCTAGGACCAAGGTGGCATTTCAGGAAAAGGAAATTATTTAATTTCAACCAGATTTTTGTCCAGTAACCCACATATTCGTGTTCCTAGACATCACTTTGGAGCCTGCCTTATGAATCGAAATTTGTTTAAGGAAAGAATCAGAAATACTGCCAAAAGTATTTAGGCTTAAATCAGTATTGCTGTCAACCCAAACTGACTTAAGTAGCTTACAAAATTACTTGTTATTTATTGTCTGTTAATTTTTTTCTGTTTTTTATAAAGATCTATTTTTGAAAGGCATGGAGTTAACAGGAGTCTTCAATTTTATTAATGGAAAATAGCATGATACAAATATAGATCAGACCTTTGTACGAACAGAAAAAATGTTCAACTAACACACAAAACTGTATGTTTTCTGAGGAAGATATTTCTAGGAGACACAGACTATTAATATGTTTCAGCCGTATAGGGCAGATTCTGTGTTCTTCTATTTTCCTCCATGTGCTCTCAAATATACAAGACTCCCCCCATCCTCACCAAAGCACAGGTCTGTATTTGAGTTAAAATCCGATTCTAAAGCTTTTGTCAGGTCTCCTATCCTCTAAATTAGCCTGTAGCTACAAACTGTTTAGCCAGTCCTAATTCCCTGTCACTCCCAACTTCTCACAGCGTTCACTTCGCTCTCATGGCCAACTGGCCAAGTTTTCATTTCCTTTGTTGCTAAATGCCTTCTTCCTCCAAAATTCCTGCCGGGGAGCAGAAGGGTCACTGAAAACACAGGGGAGGAGGAACTGCTGTCAGGCCAGAGGAAGGAATTTGTTCCAGAAAAGGCTCATATTTAACCCTGTAACTCTGGACTGTGACAGGATCAGACACACCTTGGGGCAAAGGCACTGGCAAAGGCCGAGGAACACCTTCCCGCAGAGAGGGGATCTCTGCAGGCTTTAAACAGTGAGCTCTAGAAAGTCTCCAGTGGACAAACACAAACTTTGATGTCCAAAGGTTTATCACAACATTGCCAAATATAGATGAAACTGTAGAAAGTACAGCCCTGATAAAAGCAGCACTACAAAGACTGAAATTTTGGCTGTATTGAAGTTGTAAAGGTATCAAAAAAACCTTCAATCCTGTCTCCCCCCACAAAACCCCACTTCTCTCTAGTCGTTTTGTGGTTTTGTTTCCTTTTTGTTCTCTTCAAAGATGGCTAAGCCATTTTATTAAAATTAAAAAGAACAGAAAACAAAACACAGTCCAAGGCAGACACTGTACATGGAAAATGTCAGCACAAGAGATTTGTATTTAACAAAGGCATTTGAATTAGAGAGCAACATAAACTGATGGAAATACTGAGCAACCTAACCACCATCACCATAAAAGTTGTCTCTTCTCTGAGAACTATACCCAGGAAAGGTTGCACAGGGAGTCACATGGCAGCAGGTTCCAATACCGCTCATAATGCCATTCTGGTAAGACTTTCAAAGCAAACATTCAGCCAGATGTTAAGCCCCAAGTGTGACAGCTCCCAGTATTGTTCTTGGCTTATACTTGAAATAAAGTGATGAACATGGCTTTAAAAAACCTGAACGGGATGCATGCCATTTGCAGCCTGGCCATTACTTGAAGATTTGACCTAGCACAAAAAGGAAGAAGAATTACACAGACCAAAAATTTAGGAAACAAAACAAAAGTGGGAAATGTCTGAGATGCAATAACCTTTAAAAAAAGGGGAGGGAGAGGCAGAAATCAGCATTATTGTTTTAAAGAAGGAGCAATCAATATGTTTTTAGACCATATACTTACTTTGAGGATATGCGAAAACTAAACTACTTCAGCCTTGGTACTTGACCCTTCTCTCCCGACAAATACAAGAGCTAGAGGAGAGATCACCCAGGGAAAAGCTAGAGCACAGTTAGGCTTTTAGCCTGATTTGCCTACTGACTACACAAGGAGAGAAACTCCTCTCTTCAGTTTTCACTGCAAGTACTCTTCAAATTGGCTCACTTCCTACTAGAAGCAAAATACTCAAAAGAAAGCACATATCTCACCAGAAAGGAAAATAAAGAAATTACTTAAAAACACAAACCAAAAACAAAACCACAAGTCTCTTTCACAAGCAAAGGAGTTACTGCAGAGAGCAGAGCTCAGCAAGGCACAAACACTGAGAGAAATTCAATGCAATTCCAGACAACACACAGGCAAAAGGTTCTCCCCAGCTTCAGCAAGCAATGACAAGTGCCACCCAGTGCACGGATGGAACAGACTGTGACTGTACCAACAGCAGCAATGGCAGCACTGAAGCACCAAGTTGTCATGCTTGAACTTGTACACTACATGATTACAGAGACCCACTGATGAATCAGATATGCTTTAAAATAATTCCTCTCTTGAATGTCTCTCCTATAACCCCATCCTGTAGCATGGGCAACTTGACTTGGGCTATATCCAAGATTAACATTTGTATTCTTAATCATTTGCAGACTTTACTTCTCAAAAAGTTGCACTACTTTGCTGGACTATCTTAAATGAATTATACTAATTAAAACAATCTTGAGTTTCAAATGGCCTTCAAATACTTTCATCATCCTAGTCAAGTGGTTAGTCCTTTTATAAAACAATTGAACCTATACCCTTAAAATAACCCAAAAACCAGAAGAAGGAAAACAAATAAAGAAAGCAGAAAAGGCAAGGCAATCCTTACTCAAAGAAAATACGAGTAAGAATCTTAAGACAAAATTGCATTTGTTCTGTTACTGCTTACATATCTAGGTCACCATACTGAGACATTGATCATACATAAAATATTACTTAGCATATCGAAACAGCAAATATTTGAGTGCTTTATTTTACTAATTTTCAGTTAATATCACACATTAACGATTCCCCTAACTACCTATAAATGCTTCAATAACAACATAGTTATGCCTGAAAATTATTACATTATATCTGCCAATGAAGAATTTTGGTTGAACAAGTTTTCTTCTCTGAAACTTTTTAAATGCTTTATAAAACAAAGGAGCCTCATAAGCTGATTTAAAAATACCAACAAACAAAAAAACACCCCAAAAACAAAACAAACAAACAAAAAACAAAGACACCAAAAATATGAAGTGCATGGGCTACTCCCTCTTCTTTAAAAGTAAAATCTGAATATCTCCCTTTATATTGTTTTGTTAATGTAGTACCAATCAAAATCAAAGCTGGAAAATAAGCAGCTTAACTGCTCCAGGATCCCTGGGACTTTGTTAGAATTCCTGAAGTGAAAGTGTGAGCCCATGCTTTTTAGCACCAATGCAATAAATCCAAAGCTTCAAAATGTTTCTGCAGATACTGTACTTATGCTGTAAAATGCATTAGACATGCAACAGTTCCAACATTTGCAGGAAGCTCCTGCATTAGGCAGTTCGTTCATATGCATGCTGGAAAAAAGGCCAAGATTTCTAAAGGCACAGCCACATATCCAAGGCAAATCCAAGTGCTGTTCAAGCTCTTGGTCTAGCCCCTGGCCTCGCTGAACAGATCTGCAAGTCACAACAACCTGTGTTTACCTGCCATCTTCTCTATGGCCTGGCAACCTCTCACCCTATCCCAGCAGGAATCCTGTGTATGTGCTACATGTGTAGGTGACTAAGCAGCACACAGATGGAAGTCACTCAGTTCTCATCTGATGTCCTGCTGGAAGAGTGGCAGGGAGAGTGTCACCACACCATTTCACAACCTTTGACACCATTGAACACACAGGAAACAGAGCACGGGCTGCCTAATAGCCCTGGGAGCAGTGGCATATTACCAGAGTTTCCTTTCCTTGCTAGGAGAAGACAAGGAGTCACATTTACTTGCAGTCATTTTGCACACATGCAACAAAATCCAAGGTCCCACAGACCACCAGATTTACAAGCACGAGTCAGTTATACTGTGCAGAATGAGGTGGCCTGACCACCAGGTAAAAGGAAGCAGCACTGTTGTGGTGTACAGTTTTCCCCCCAAGGAGAAGTACTGTGCCCAGCCAGAAAGCCTTGGCACTGCTACAGGAAAACTACTCCACAGCATGGTGCTCTGGGCTGTGCTCCAGGCAGTAGATATTTCCAGAAAACATTTGGAAAATATTTTAAAAATCCAATTCCACTCTGACAATATCTTCAGGAAGAGTTAAAGAACAGGGCCTGTAAAACTGTTCTTGCGCGGGAATCCATAAAATCACCACTCCAACCAATTTTGTCCAACATTTCTTCCACCATTTCACATTGCTCTCACCCTGCATCATTATCACAGAAGAAAGTCTGAAGCAAAGCATTTAACTTTTTCTTTTTGGCAACACAGTTCTAAGAAATTAATTCCAAGACAAATTTAAAAAAACCCATCAGATAATAATAATAATAATAATAATAATCATAATCATAATCATAATAATCATAATGATAATGATACTGATAATGATAATGATAAATAGATGGATAAATAAATAAATAAATAAAAATAATCCTCCCTCAAACTCTTAACTTACTCTTGCAGTGTTTCCACTCCTTTTTCTTTATATTGCAGCTCCTGCTTCATCTGTGCCAACTCCCGTTTTAGCCGAGAAAGCTGAATAGAACAAAATAACTTAAAAGTAAGAATATTCAACAGAAACTTCCCTAAAAAAATAATTGGGTTTAAATATAAAATTTTAAGTTACTTCAAAAAAGTGATAAGTTTTCTTCCTTTTTTTGCTTTAAAATCTGCATTGAAATAACAGAGGACTTTCTCAAATATCATAAGATCCGATAAAACATCAGTCACAACATTCAGCTTTTAAAGTATCAATTGCTTCATCTATTCTGTCGTGTTTCTATCTCCAATAGGTTATGCTAACAGCATGTTTCAATCCACAGAACTTTTCTTCTCTCTTCATAGTAGAGACACATCTCAACTGTCTTCAACTCTTTAGTCAACTTTTAAAAAGCCTGAATATTCAATGCTGATAATTTTTCCATCTGGGAAAACAAAATTATGGCAGCAGAACTGGCCTGTGTGAGGGGCTTCACAGCATCTAGGGTATCCAGGACTGTCAGAGTCCCACCATCCTGTGTAGCCCTCCCCCTTCCCCATTTGTTCTTGCCCTTTCCTCAAAACTCATGGTACCAGCCTCTAAAACACTCCTGTACCCTCACCAACTCTTTTGAACACTCACAAGCTCACCAAAAGTAAAATGAAAAAATGCACCACTTAACATCATGTACACAAACATTTTATAGTGCATATTTCATTCTATTTCCTGCAATAACTCAATGGCTATGCACACATTTGGATGAACACATTATCCCATTCACTCATTAGGTCATTTTGTTTTAAGATGGAGGAACAGAGGCAAATAGTCATATAAGTGAAGACCCTGTTTATTTTCTTTAAATAAATAAGAAATAAGGCTTATTTTCTTGTTCGGAATATGCTGACATTTAGAATATGTAAAACAAGCAAACACTAGTCAGCATGTAGTAAATATATACAGATAGAATAAATGCCTTTGGAGGGTGGCAAATGGGATTTATTTTCAGAGGCATTCATGTGAAGAGTGGTCACTCCAACAAAAACGGAACACTATCCTGTGAAGAGAAGTATTTTTTTATTTATTTTGTGAGTTGAGCACCTGGCATGCTAAAAACCATTTTATCCTCTAAGAAAAAGAAAGGTACAGTTTTTAAATAGGTTCTAGAGCTTAGTACTATAAACTGCTTTTTATAATTTCTTATGACTGTTAAATCAATTTGCTTGAAGCCAATGTGCAATATTTATCTCTGTGCTGAAGTATCATGAGAGAAATTCAAGAAGTCAACTATTTTGCCTTCAGCAAACATGGTACCAAAACCACGATTCCATTTTTTTTTAAATATATAAATATATAAGTATGGAACATTTTTATTACTGAACTGCTTACCACTGTCAGAATACTTGAACTTCTCCTCAAAAAGGAGCTCTGGCCAAATCAGCTAAAAAATTCTATTTGGTCAACAGGTCTACTGAATCGTAAAGAGATTTCCAAATAAGTGGCTAAATCTAGAGTTCAGTGGAACCTCACTGAAATGGGTAAATGGTATGAAGAGAGTGGGATTGAACTCCATTTAATAATGAAAGAATTTCGCTGCAGAGTATTTACTACTTGTGGCTGTCTCACAGAGAAAGCAATTTCTGGAAGCCTGGCTGAGCTTGCCTCTGACATCTGTGACAAAAATGTTTACACTTGTAACATGGAAAAAGCATTACTTTGCAAGTCACTGAAATGCAGTTAATGTAGAGTCCTTTTAACAGAACAACAGGCTCGAATAAAAAAGCAGTTTTTTAATACCATATTTCTAAAAATGTATTCAACTTTAAAGGCTAAAAAACAGTCTCCCTCCCTTCCCCATGCATAATTAATATTTTTACAAAATTAAAAAATTAAAAAAACATTACTCACTCTGTCACGACGGCTGGCTATTTCTGCTTTAATCTGATATGGGTCATACTTGGTATTAGTTGAAAATCCAGAGAATGCTAAACAGATAGAAAACAGCATTTTATTTTTTTTTCCAACACTCTTCTTTAATACACTTGTTAAGATGTGGCACTATTTTAATAAACAGTTGCATTAAATTCTTTGAGTTACAAGTCATTAGGCTTTAAAATAATCCTCTGTGCTAAAGTACAACTGAAGATTTCCATTTGGCCCACCTGAAACGTTTTTGATCTGAACAACAATAATTGCATATAGCAGCACTGCATATTCCTAAAAGCAACTAGCTTTTATGACTGGATGGTAGCATTTACTGATGCAAGGAATTTGTATAATATTAACAATTGCTAGCTCCTTCCTAGGTATATTGAATTAACAGTATGATAGGGACTAAAGATATAAAAAAAATCCCAATTGTCAGAAAAAAATCACACCAGCTAGGAAGAAAAGCTGCCTCCTAAAGCAACAGTGTAGAGAACCAACATACAGATCAAACTCTGGCAAGTGAGCTCTCCACGCAGTGTATCTGGAGTCAGGCAATGATTTCAAGCTGTGCCATTACAAGCTAAAGCCTAGACAGATGAAGTAAAGGTCCTAGAGGAGGCTGGGCAAGAGCAACCATGATTTATAGAGTGAGCCACTCAAGGCAGCACTGGCCCACTGAAAAATGCCTGGTATGTGAGTGGATGGGGTTGTGCTGTCAGACCTTCCATCCTTTTGCAGAGCTGAAGGCTGCTGCTTTGAAACCCATATCCGTGTCTGCGCTGCAGTGAACCTTTCGACTCTCGAAAGAATACTGCAACACCAAGGTCATGTCGAGCGTGCAGGAACTTGCCAAAATGAGTAGTCATGCCTGGACTAATTCTCTAAATCCAGGATTTTCTATGGATTTTTTTTTTTTTAACAGTGCTGATCACAACTGAGTCACAAAACTGCTGCATGGGCACCTCCCTGCCAATCCACAGCCGCTGAGCTCACAACACCTCCCACTCATGAGCGTACGACACTGAGTCAATGGCAGCACCCACAAGCAAAGTGGAGGAAAACACTTTGTGAAGTTTTAGTTCTTTCAATGCAACAACCTGAAACAAGTAGTAGTGGAGGCAAGGATATTCGCAATATAAGCACCCAACTTTGGTTATGTAATTGCACTCAAATTAGAAGCCTACTATTTCTGCACAATAAATGGAGAAGCAAGCATCCCACAGTGGAGTGGAGGAGTCAAATTAAGAAAAACAAGTGGAGAGGAAGCCTCTGGGAATCTTAAGTTGACAGCACAATTAAACCCCAAGAGGAAATTTAAAAAAAAAATAATCTGGCTAAATCAGCCTGCCCCATTTTCTCGAAACAGATGCATATGACCTTAAACCAATATAAAATATATTAACACATCTGTAGAAAATTTAAATATTTTTTCACCTCGAAACAAAGAGAAGATTTTATTTAAATGCTCTTACAGAGTCTCATTATCAATTCCAGACATACCTAAAAAACCCAAAACTATCAGAAGATTGAGAAACATAAGTCAATTGACAGAGCATTTCCATTTGTTACAGATAAGCTCCAATTTTGTTGTTTTAAGCCATATTTTGTTGCCGCTTCAAGCAACTTGTTTTTCCAAGAGCTTCAAAAATATGAAAAACAGGTTATATTTTTCTAGTATATTTTCATCTTCCAGAGAAGTTTCTTTCTGTATATTCACCTGAAGTAATTCAACAAAATATTCCACAGAACTATTGCAATTTTTTTAAAAACAAAAAGCCCAAGTTCCTAGAAAGGTATTGCAATAAATGTCTATTTTGATTTTATAATCTCAAAAAATACTGACGACACTATTTTATCCTATTCCAAGTCTTTAAACAGTAGGTAAACACACTTTAAACAATAATTTCTTTTTAAAGATTTCTTTCTTAGTAAGAAAAAAATCTTAATACTTCTTAAGATTGAACGTAACAGGGAGAAATAAAACTAGTCACAACTGTTCAGTTACGTCACAACTAAATCACAGAACACATGTATTTAAAACTAAACAAATAGATGAGAATCCCAGTTCAACAGTAACAGAATACTTGGTCCAATCCATGTGGGATACTTCAGCCCTACAAACACAGGATTTTGGCTTACATATGAATTACCTTGGATTAATAAATACCAGTGGATCAGTAGCTAAATACTTCTATCCACATGCCTGCTCTAAGTTCCCCTCCACAGTCAGGTTTCTTGAATGTTTTCAGAAAAGGCTAAAGCAGAGTTTTCCATTCTTACCATGTACTTGTCATTTAACATGAAACCCGCAGTTAAACAATGTCAGCACACACAGCAGCCACTGAAAAGCCACCAGTGCAGTAAAACTCCACCACATTTCCACGTGGCTGTTGGGTATATCCACTTGACACACTTCTTTGAACTCGAATGTTTGGCTCTCTGGCAAAGACACCTTTTCCTATTGCACCAGCCAACAGCTGTGACAGCAGTGCAACATCTTTAGAATTCAGAAAAATGAAAAGGGCAGGAAATCAAAGCTCTACGACCTACACCACCAATAATATCACAGGCTGACATTCAAGAATGAGGTGCACTAAGGAAATACTGCTTCCTACTTTGTGGTCAGAGGTGCCCTTGACCACAACGGTGTGCCCCTAACACCTTATAAAGTTGCTAAACAGACCATGGATCTACAGAAGTTTTCCCCTAAGTTGATGGCTTCCACCCACGTTGAGGGTAGAACAATCTGTGAGTTTAGGAGTGCAAGTGGGTGGCTGGTCTAGCGACATTCAGTCTTGCCTTCACTGCCTTGCAGAGAGCATCACTAGAGCTGGTTCCAAGATGGGTAGAGATGCTAGCTGGGATATATCCCTGTTTAGTGTTACATCCCAGTTTAGTGTTAATATTTTTCCCTGTTAAATGTTAAATCTGTATTCTAATAGAACTAACAGGAAATGAAAGACCTGAAATAGCAGAGTGAAAGGATAGCACCTCACTTCTGTAGTCAGAATCTTCATTCAGAGAAGAATCCAGTGACAGAAATACTTCACAACATTTCTTACAACACATCTTGTGAGAGGCAGGTGAGTAAAATCAAGAAAAGACTATAAACTCACAGCTGGCATAAGAACGGCTGTCATCCTCACACATTTTGTGCAATTGTTGATATTCTTCTTGGGCTAGTTCAAAACGCTGCTGCTTTATTTGGTAAATCTCTTTCTTGGCATTGAGTGCCTCCTGGGCAACTATTAAATATTCCTTCAGCATGCGTTCTTGCTCCCTTCTCCATTGCTCCCTTGGGTCCTCAATTTGTGTGAGCTCTAAGGAGAAAAAATTAAAAGCATTAAAAAAAATTTGTAAGATACTTTATGCTACAAGGTACAAATTATTTTGTTCGTGTCCGTTCTGAACTAACATACCTAACACTACAGTGCATAAAATTGCTCCAGCCAGGACGAGAAGAAGAAAGGATGCAGAGTGAAAGAATGGGAAAAGCCTTTTCAAATATAAAAGGCATTTAAATTTGATTCTTTTCTTTACCAACTAGTGCAAACGCGAAGAAAACAGTACTTTGGCTCTAACCTTCCCCCATAGCCAACTTGAAAATTTTGAGAACTACCAAAAAGCCCAGAACCATAAAGGACAGTGAAAGGTATCCCAATGCTTAACCCATAACTCTACAGAGAGCTGGAACTACCTTATCATACTACATACAACTTTGTAAGTGCAACATCCTGAAAGGTCAGAGACTGTCTCTGCATACTTAAAAAGAATAAGGTAATTCAACAGAAAAGTCAGCATTTTAATCTCAAATCCATAAAGCATTCAAATCGCTTCTATTTTTGTTTTAAGAAACAGCAGTCTCATGTTTTCACTTTCCAGGGTTTAGAACAGTTTATATTCAAACACAAATCAAAGTTTCCACCACAAAATCTTTCCCATACATATATTGATTCTCAAAGTTACTGCAAAACAATCTCTTTGCAGCTGCAAAGGCATTTGAGAAGGACACGTGCACTAAAATCCTAAAAAATTATTGGTTCATTTGTTTTCTTTTTGTGAACTAACAAAACTGTTTTACATGAGGATGTCCACGTAAAGTCTCATCTTTAAGCATAAGGTTAATTTCTGGTGATTGAAGCTCTACCAGTAAGAAGTTGATGCAGACACAATGCCAGTTTTCAAAGTAATGGTAGAACCTGCAGCACAGTGAGGAGGTAAGCACCTAGCAGTTTTTTCCAAATTTGGTTTCTTATGAGAGATGAAAGTCAGTTATGTTTTGCATTAATCATGAGTACATAATTCAGTAGATTGGTGTCAGTGATGAAATACAAAACTGTAAAAGACTGAGTCCAACAAATTAAGAATTCCACTGGTGTCAGGTCACGTTAGCAACTCTACCATTTGAGAGCCATGTGAAAAGTGTATAAACAAAACCAGAAAGCTCAAAGAGCAGTACTTCCAACAGATTTGCTCCAACTTTTTCTCTTAACAGCTGTCCCCTTTCTCTCCCTGCAACTCCTCACACTGAAACAGTATAAAGATTTTTCCCATCGTTTTGGAATTTCTTCCCACATCCCTGGGATCCTTGATTCCCAGCAGCACCTTCTGGCTCCCATGACCCCAAACTATCTCTGCAGCCAAGGACAGGCTGTGCTCTGACTTGTTCAGTTACAATAAATCCTTCTCTACATGGAGGGCAAGCAGAAGAAAACAGAGTTCAGATGGCTGCCCATCCTTCACTGACAGCATGTCAATTTGCAATGCTATCTCACCTGTCCATAAGTACTCCTGAAATCTGTGCAAATTTAATATTCCTAAAACTGCTAATCCCTCATGGAAACTATGCAGAAATTAATAAATCTTTATAAGACAGAGAAGCTGGATCCTAGTAAGCGTTTCTTTTTGAATAGGAAATTATTAGTCCTAACCTCAGTAAACAGCCAAGGCCAAGATGTTATGTTCTATCACATAACATCTTGGCCTTGGCTGTTTACTGAGATTATTATTTATCCTTTACTTCAGGGCACTGCACCTCTTATAGAATTATTTCAGAAGCCTTCTGAAAACCTGGCAGCATTCTTCTGAGACAGAAAGCTTCTTTAGTACAGTAGTGACATTTTCTTCTGTTTTATGAAACTTTGCCCTGGATTTCTAAATAAGTTTGCCACATAACAACAACATTAAAGCTACACTGTTATGATAAAATTAACTTCCTTCATTTCTTTATAACCAATTAAAAAACCCAAAACACTATAGTAACTCAAGAACAGCCCCAGACAAATGCAGAGAATATATTACTCCCTCACTAGGGAATGTTCAAGTGCTTAAAGGAGACTTCAAAGGCTTCCAAGATTCTGAGGAGGAGGGAAAGGAATTCTGTGGCTGGCAGCCGCCAAGGTTTTTAAGCAATGGTTGGACAAAAGCCAAGAGCAGCTTAGTAAGGGTGTCAACAAAGTACTGAATTTACAGAACAAGATGGAGATCAGGATTGGAAGCACCATTGAGATTTACAGAAGATTCCTCTGTTCCTGGTTTTTTTCAATATAAATGGAAAGCTATTGCCTAGAAATCTTTTCCTTGCTTCCTGGGTAAACAAACATCGCAAGAGGCTTAGAAAAATCAGATGTATTGCTGTTTTCTTTTAGAAGGTGCAAGGGCAAAAAGCTTGTGAGAGTGCACAAAGCATGAGAGGTCCCTGGTAAGCATAACTGTAGAAAGACTCTGAATTATCCCTTGCACTTTCTCACAGTATTTCTTGGAACCAAAGCACTTCTAAACTGTTTTGTCAATTAACACAGAACTCCAATGCTCTGTAAAGCATTGAACCCAGTCAGACACAAAAGGCAGCCTAAATGTTTTCACATGAAGCTGCCATTCCAAGTGTTTTAGACATACTCATTTCAGAAAAACATTTCTTTAGCTCCTACACTATCTCTGCCACTTGCCTGACACAATCTCATGATGCACTCATTAGTTCTCACTTCTACAAAGGAAGTTAATGTAGTCTTTTGATTGCTCCCTTTGTTGTCCACAGTTTAAAAACTGGATCGAGTATCCTATTAGTTTTGAATAATGATTATCCAGCTATAATATTGAGTCTGTCTTCCCTCTTAATATAATTCTTACTGGTATATGCAAGCACTGTATTAGCCTAAGGGTGACAAACCCATTTGGCTGTGACGTTTGAATTACCATTTAGGATAATATCTGTGGGCTGCAAGTAATTAGTTATCATGAAAGAGACTAATTTTGCAACCTTGTTAATTGCTGAATGATTCCTTTTACTCAGTTCAGCACTGGCCCTATGAAGTTTCTATCCCTCTGTTCACACATCAGTTTTGTTTCATACCTAATATGATTAGCTTTACTTTCTCAGACCCATTAATATTAATCTTTTCTTTCTGTGTCTACCCATTGAGCATTTGGGAACTCAGTTTATCTCTGCAAAGACTCTTTTCTACAATTTTTGCTCTCAATTGCACAGAAAAAAAGGCAAGCCAGATCTGACATGCCTACAATGATTAATATCCTTTCTGTAAGTTCAAACTTCATGTCTGTGGTAAAGTTGCTAATAACAAAATCTGAAAAGCAAAAGGGACTGATTTCTTTTGCATATGACAGTGATTGTTATTGCTATAAAAGATGCCTATAAGCATTCATGTTCTACAGGGACTCCTAAAACCTTTTACAATTAAAAAAAAAAAAAAAAAGAGTTGCCAATACCCTCTTTTTCTTTTTTTTAAAATATGTGCATTCACACACATTTACATACATTGGTGCAAGTGCACCAATTATTACGTTGGAGGATTACTCCAACGTAATCCTCACTTTTTACTAAACTTCAACATTACTAAAGTTACCATGACAGCAACTCTTAAACTACTGCTTCTTTTAAACACAGTTATTGTAAGAATTACCCAACAATCTGTATTTATTGTCTTCGAATTTTCTTGGCTATCTATCCTTGTGATTCGTGTATTAACAGCTCTTTAAAGTCTGTAATTTAATTAGTGATCTTTGTTAAATTTCACAACAAATAAGTACCTGTGTGGGTCAAAAAATACCATGGAAACATTTATTATTATGTTGTTTGGGTTTTTTAAAATAAGTGAGTGTGAAACCACAACAGACAAGTCATTCCAATAATGGCTGGAAGCCCAAAACTATTTCTACACTTTTATTTTTTAGTTGACTAGATTTCAAGTAGATAGTATTGAAGTGGGTTTTGTAGATTATACTATTTACTACTGCTGTGATAGCCCATATAAATACTTGCTTCTTTACTCACTCCTCACCAACTGCCAATTCCAACAGTATTGAAGGCATTCACTCACTAGTGATAAGAAGCTTAATGATAGCAGCACAACAGTAACAGCAGCAGTAGTACAAAGCTATAAAGATAAGACATTTTCTTAAAAGTAGAACTGGCAAACATGCCAGACAGTGGTGATACAAAGCTCAGCAACAGTCCAAAAGGGAAAATGTTAGAAGTTAGTTTCCAAAAGGGACATCTGTTGTCTTTTTTATAGCACTTTATACTGCATTAAAGCATAAAACAAGCACTGCTTAAGCGAGGATGAGATTACTGTATTTCATGACACTTCTGATTAAAAATGAGCACATTTTGCTTTTCAATACAGAAGAGTGAACTACGGGTGACTGAAAAACAGGAAAAATCTTTGTAACTGACGTATGACAAAAAGCAACAACAAAATTATTGATACTTCACAGTATGACACAGCAAAACAAGTTTTATACACTATAACTCAATCATAGTTTGTAAAATTCTTTACAAATGGAAGAAGCATTGTGCCCCATGTGAAAGATGAGAAAACAGATTCTGCAAGAAATTACTTGCACGTATTTTCTCACTGTAGCATGAGGTGCATAAATGGTATTGGAAACAAAGTTAGTGCCATGAGTTAACATCAGTTTGCTAGTATTCCTCAAAATAATCATGCATCTACTCACGATTTATGTGGTCCATATAATAAACTCCAATCTGTTGATCGTAAACAGTTTCCCATCCTAAAGGAAGCTCATCACCGACACAGTCAGCAAATGTCAATGGCTTTGTAATCCTGTAAAAACAAAAATAACACGAATAAATACAAAAGGCGCAGAGTTTATAATGCAATGAATGTTATTACATGTTTTGAAGATACCTCCACCATTTGATTACGAACTAGTTATGCTGCTTAGGAATGTGCTGATAATTACAGTCATACAGTTTCAAAATAAAATTTTATTTAAATATGCTGACAGATACTCCCCAAACAGGTAAAACTAGCTTCTCCCCTCAAGTTTCCATGTATAACAATTTAATTATAATGGCATGCAGTCCTGCCAGTTTTTCTCCCATACCGCAAAGAACACAGTTGTGAAGCTGGAGTTCACCACTGCTAAAACTACTAGAACCTTTATAGGTTTTAACTTCCGTAAGGTGAAAAAGCAGGATAATTGCTTGTCCTGAAAAAATAACATAAAACTTAAGACAGCACTATATAACAGATTTCCACTTTTTGTTTACATATTTTCAACTATTAATGATATTCTTGTGGTCCAGACACATCCAAATTACTTCCTTTCCCTCAAAAAGAAGAGACAAACAAACGTCTGAAGAATTCTGAAGCAATTAGAGTAGAAGTAGTAATTAATATGTAACAGCATTGCTATCTAGCAGCTTAAAATGTCACATCTCTGGATAGGCAAACTCTTCCTAGACCAGTGGATAACAGAAAACCAAAACAGCATATCAGTGTTGACAGGAATGTTTAAAATATCGGATTCCAAATTCTACAGAAAGACTTTAAATCAACACTGCTCTAGAACATCAAGGTATATAAAAAACTAGGAAGAACAAATAATCCAAATAAAAAAGCCTTTGCATTCAGTCTAATCATGCCTATTTCCAAAATCATTTTAATCTTTACTTAACCCCTAAGATAATGGTTTCCTTTACTAGTACAGTAATTTCAATGATACATGGGATACAGATCCAACACCTTCCTCACGTATTTGTTGAGGCATTTCTAACACCTAGAATGATGACAACTTTGCAAACCTTAAATACATTCATTAATTTCAGGACAGACTTAAGTTTAGCACAACCTATGACATAACACTGTTATTCATAATTCCAGCAGTATGGTATAATACCCAACTCAGGTTTACTGACACCACATTTGAACGGTGCTTACAAACATGTTGCGGAATAGAGAGGGACAGGTATTTGCACTTCATCTGATAACACTGATATAAAACAGTAACTTTGAATTAAAATATGTCTGTCTTTGAACTCAGAATTCCTTCCCCAAAACAAAACCAACCCAATCCAGTGATAAAGCCTTCAAATGATGGAAATACCACGGAAGCTACATTCCAGCTATTCCAATGGTCCAGTAAGCACACTATTCAACCACTAACAAAAGCACAAAACTTTGCACACAGCAAACAGAAAAACCGTGTTTACCTGCCTCCTAAAACTAGTAGTACATTACATAAGTATTCTTACAGTGCTCAAAATCAACTGTAGTAAAATAATAAAAGTGTCCTTACTAGTTTCAATGTAATGTTTGAACAGCTTTGCACAACAGTACAAAGATCACATTCTCTGGATTCTCCAACATGTATAAACATTTAGTAAGATGAAGATGTACACAGACTTGTACACAGACTTGTACACAGACTTGTACACAAACTTGTGCGCCACTATTTAAAGTAAAAGTTTTCCGTTACCGCCAAATACGTAGTTCACATCACGTAATCAAGCAAATCCAAAGCTGCTGCATTCAAGAAAGAAAATGTTACTGTGAACTGACATATGCACTCTCTCAGTAATTCATCTAGCAGTCAGGCAGACCAAATATTGCCAAAATACTTCTGATCTCCCTGGAATTCAGTCAAATATTAAAAATACAACATGTGGCATTTTTTCTTTAACTCCCATGGTCTTATTCTGAAGACATCATGTTTACAATTTCTCAAAGTAGTCTAGACATTGGCTCCTAAATTACTGCACTATAGACAAGATTTTCTTTGGAATGAGTTATGAGATTTGCTTGCCTGTTATACAAACATACCCTCAACCCTTTATTCATAAATAAAACCTGCACATGATACTCTAACCTTTCACACAACAAGAACTTTAATTCAATGCTCTCCGTGATCACACCAGGGCTCAGACTTCCAGGACAAGGACAATGTTCGCTTTTGGGAAAAGGGAGACTGAAGAAAACCAATGCATCTGGTCTAACTGGTTTTCATTCCAATGATATAAAGCATGTGTGAACAGTTTAATTAATGGTTTTGAAGGAAAAATTTTAAGAAAAACATCCTAACACATAAAAAGCTATCTTCCAGATATTCAGGCCATTATTAAGTTGATGTTGCTCATTTTAAACTATAATCAAAGTTGCTCAAAGTTGGATTCCTGACAAAGCATAATGTCACATTGATTCTCAGTTCAGTCACATTTATACCCATGTAGCTGAACCTTCATTCAATTAACCCAGGTCAAAATATTAAACTAAGAACTGGAAGTTTCTCCCTGTGTTTTGTACTGCTTTAACTAAGAACTGAAAAAATACCTTTCTGGTTTAAGCAGCACAACTCTGAGTACAAGATTAGTTTTTTGCAGTTAGGGAAACTAAGGGTTTTCAGAACAACAAAGACAAAATGGAACAGATGCAGATATGTATATTGGAGGTCAGCCACAAATGACAGCAGTAGACTGCTGAAATTAAGTATCTTCTGGAAATACTGCTTTACCCTCTGGATTTGTTTTTAATTAGCTTAAGCACTATAAAATAGATCAGATCTTTTCTGCTTCTATATAAAGAATTGTACAAGGTACAAGTACATCTGTTAAAACATTTCAAAGTATGAAAGACAAAAAACTTTTCAAAGTATTATAAAGACAAAGACAGAACAAAAATGCTGCCATCTTTAATTACACAAAAAACAGGGCTGCCCAGATCTGTGCTATTCACAGTATAGTAGTAAAGAATAACAGCTAGCAGTAAAGAACAACTAAGGCACTTCTCTGTGATCATAGTAGTAAACAATAGCTAAGGCATTCCCCCCTAATCATCTCCTGTTCTACCCACAACAACTGGTACACACTAATAAGAAGGTTCTGAACTTTCAGCTGAAGACTCAGAAATTCTCTGGGATCAGTTTACAACATTAACTGGTTGTGGCCACTGAAGCTACAGGGCAGGTACGAGTGACAGTTGTCCATGGGGGCCAATACTGGATAGATCAAAGAACCAACCATAACTTCAGATTAACTGACTTGCTGGTTCTTCATCAACTCGAAAGGTTTATCCTTTCCAAAAGTAATGATGCTCTTCAGTCCTTAGACACCTAACCTTTGGTGACCTTGAAACCCTTCAGAAGCAAACACAGAATCATGTAAGAAAGCTTCCATAACCCAAATCCTTCACATCTACCCAAGACACAAAAATCTTTGAGCAACGTCGAGCATCTTGGATCTGTCGCTTCTAAGTCTGCCCAAATTACATGTTTTTGCTAAATAGAAGTATAAGTCCGGTATTTGTATGCAGTAAAACAGACACATCTAAAACCCCAAGTTTTAACATTTTCTCTGCATCAATTACCAGGTTAAACAGTTAGAATACAGAAATTAAACTGCAAAATAAAACCAAACATGTGACTAAACTAAGAGATGTTTTTCCTCCGCTTTGCATACATTTTCATATCTTTAGCCACTACCATATGCAGAAGGATTCCAGAATACAGTACTACAGCTTTCTGAATGTGCAGCAGCAACAAGTATTTCTTGAATGCATCAGTTCACGGCAGGGACTGGGTGGGAAGAAGAAAAGAAAGCAAAAGACAATGGCTAAATATATTTTGGATAAATTACTGCAAAAGTACTCTCAGCTTTAGACACTTTGTTAAGAGGATCTAATTTCAACCCCCTCAAAAAAACACAGAAAACCTTTACCTTTAAAGGAACACTCCTGAGTTCAAAGAAAAAGTATACTTCAAATCTCCAAAACACAGTCTGATGGATAGAGCAGGGCAGTAACTTCATTCTCATAGACATTCAAAACCAGAACCAGACCACTAAATACACAAGGCTTCAGAAAATATTAGATAAGATTCTCAGTCTTCCCATGGCCCTGATGCCACATCAGAGGGCCCTTGCTGCCTGAAATCCCTAAGCCTAATTGAGTAAAACTTCCCCTGGGAGGAACTAAATTAAGACAAACAGAGCCTGTTTTTCCAAGATCTTGAACAGGAAATCGAAAAGGTGTTTCCAAAGTAGAAACACTGTTGCAAACTAGCTGCCATCTCTCAAATACTGCCTAGATACCTAAATTACATCCAGGGCCACCCTATCTTCCAAAGTGGCCCTGGATTAAGAGGAAAGCACTAACCACGAGGGTTAATTATGAAAAAGAACCATGAAGTTCTGAAGAAAAGTCACCATCTATAGGGGTGACAGAGGGAAGGATTCAAGTACAGCAGCTGACGAAAATGCTTTTATTTTTGTTTCTGATTTTAGTCAGATCCAACAGAAGAAGCAGAAAATGTCTAATAAAATTTGATACTCCTCAACAGACAACTAGGAGTAACAATGTCTTAAATCTGGTCTCAGTGTGAATTGCCATCTAATGGGATAGATGATTTTGCTGCGAAATGTAGACTATAAACTAGGAAACTGTATTAATTCACATTACAGCTCTGAAGAATACCAAGCAATTTAAAAATAAATAACAGATAAGAATTACCAATCTGATAAATCTAGCAACAATTTATCCAAGGAAAGTATTACACTGAGTATATTACTGAAGTGTCAAAAGGCAAGAGAGAAGGCAAAATGAAAAAACATGCACACACTTTGAAGCTTTCAGCCAGACATTTTTTTCGTACCTCCTTTCAAACATGAAGTTAAGCTACAGCCACTGTTATAAAATTTAACTATCCTAAATTGAGCAGTAATGGAAGACGATTTTTTTGTTGTTTCATAGACACCAGCAAGAAGAGCTGTTTACACCAAAGGGAAGAATGGGGGGCTTATTATTATTTTGTTTTCAGAAGTCACACTGCTGTCCTGGAGGCACTTCATGGACATCCTCCTCCACCACCATAGCTCGGGTCTGGGCAGACAGACCCTCTCTGAGGGTCTGTGGCCACCCAGCTGAGCCATGGCTCCCCAGCAGACTCCTCCAAGCAGGCTCCCCTGGAAGGAGCACTCCCCTCCTCAACAGCCCCTGCCTCCCACCCCACCGGGCAGGGAGGGACCTGTCAGGCACTGCCTGGCTGCTGAGCAGGAGCTTCCTCCACAATTCAGAAATAGGCACACACCAGTCAGACCCTGCGGCCTCACCCTGGGGCAGCACATGCCAGTCAGGCTCAGGCTGTTTGCAGCAAGTGCCACCATGAAATCCAGATCCCCTGTAAAGCACTCTGGAGTACACCATGGTTTTCCTCCCTGTTTGTCCTCCATCACAGATTCAGCTCTCCACAAGCAGCCAAGTCACAAAAATGGACTGGATTTTGGCAAATGACATACTAAGTGCTTAGTCAAAAGTACAACAAAGGTCATCAAACTATATGCATCTTTCCAAGGTAAAAATTCCTTATAACCTGCTTCTTAATCCAAATTATATATATGTATCTTCATTTTACTGCATAATTTAACCTCAAATTCTTAACTTACTGAGTGTCTATTCAATCCCTCATTAAAATAAATCCATAATACAGATGGCTGGACAGAAACTTACACAAATGAGTTGCTGTGCTCAGGACAAAAGGACTTAAAAAGGTAACTTGTATTCAGTCATCACTGGGAGGCATTTCCCTTGGAAATAAAAACATACCCTAGAGCAAGGAAATAACAGCACAAGCTCTTCTAAAGGTCACTTAAAATTCTGTCTTTTTAAGACCACACTGTATTTTGCAGAAATAATTTTCATTATTTCTTTTTTTCAAGAACTGCAAATAAGTAGATGAAGGAGTGCTAATAGTGTCCAATCAGTTTATTTGCTTCAATTATTTTGACAATAACATAAGCCAGCACAGCACACATCACCATGCAAAACAGAAGCCACAGGATGGAATTAGGCAGCCATTTGTATAGTAATGAATCAACGTCTTCAAATGTGAGAAAAATGTCTGATCACTATTAAACCTTTTTTTTTTTAATTTAAACTCCAAACAATTAGATTTTGTGATGTAAAATGTATGTGAAGCCACATGTACAAGTAAGAGAGAACCTATCCAATTTGTTGACTTGGAAGAAGTAAAAGCACTCGGTATTGCCTACAAACACCTCTAAGAAATGTATCCCCTTACCTTTCACTATTTTAGAAACAATAAATATTTACTAACAAGCAACAACAAAAAATAATATACTTTTGTTTTTATCCTTTATCATATTTCCAAAAACCAAAACAACTAAGAAATATTGGCTTAGTGTGTTGAAACATAAAATAAAATGCTATGTCCAACTGCAGCTCACGCATAACTTGTCTGGCTGCTCAGGAACTGCTGAAACAGTTCCACACAAGCAGACAAGTCTTCCAAGCAGCTATCCATTTCTTAACAGCAGCTATGGTCCATATCCAAATTCAGAACACAAATATTATGGGAAATTCTTGCTGAAAATATACCCACATTTTATGTACACAACCCAAATTCCCCCTTCAAAAATCACAGCTGGGTTATATGTCAGTGGTTTTAAGAAAACTGAATTTGGTTTTGCAATTTATTATTTTTTTAACAGAAGATAAACAATTAAAAATGGGGCAGAGGGGTTAAGTAAGACTCTCCATGAACACTTTAAAACATAGTTTGTGTGTGCACAGATAGCCCGAAGTGACAGGCAACTGTACAAAGCCACTAGCCAAAAGCTAAGATTAGCAATGGGCCAGATGCAATTGCTGGAGGGACTTGCTGAATGAAGAAAGGCACCCTGGACAGCAGGCAACTTGACATCTAAAGCAGAAAACAGACAAAATTACATATGGCAGCTGGGAATAAGCCACAAGAGGACAGCAGGGATACGTGACAGATAAGACAGTTAAGGAGGAGAAATTAGGAGACTACAGTTGCACCAAACTGATTTCAAATTGCACCTTCATATTGAATATGCTCTTAGCTAGAAACCATAACACGCAAAACATTTATGACTCTTCTTTTGCCAATCCTAATAAACCTCCCTTTGCTACTCAAAATCTCTAAATATTTACAAGATTTTCTCGAGGACTGGCATAACAGGAGAGCCTTAAAAAATAAAAAACTAAAACCAAATGGATAAGAATCAAAAGCCTAAACTAAAACAGGAAGAAAATTTAACAGAGAATTTCAAAATTTGAGAAGCAAGCTGAATTCTTCCACCTACGTAAGAAGCCAAACATGACACTACACCTGTCCAGGCACAGCACAGCTTTAGAGCAGGCAAGTAAGCATAGAATCATAGACTATGCTGAGTTGGAAGGGACCCACAAGGATCATTGAGTCCAACTCATGGCCCTACACAGTATCATCCCCAAAGAGACTGTACATATGCTTGTGCATAAGCATATGCATATATACACACACACACAGAATTGTTCACTTCTGACTGCTGGTCACAACTTCCATATGCAACTATCAAATGAGGAGGAAACACCTGCACTTTGCTTATGGAAGTCATCTGAGCAAGGGTGAAAAAGTGCACCTGCAAGAGCCTACCAGCAAGTTCTTAATAAGCCCTTTGCACACGAACTAATGGGAGGAGTTCAAAGCAGAAAGGAAATGCAGCAGACAGGAAAAGGGAGGTCCTCAGCAGACAAGGAGGAACAAAAATGGGACATAAAAGTCCAAATTCAAGTCCATGAAGTTCCATGTGTTAGAAGAATAGGAGGCATCAAAATAAGCTTTACATCTCAGTAAGAAGTAACTAAAATGGTCTTACATGGTGCAAGACACTACCATGCAGTGGAATACTTCCTGAGGACTCTTGCAGGATCACTTAAAGTTTATATGAAAAGAGACTAGCACATCCTAACTATTACATTGCCTCTTTCATTTCTAGTTTATTAAGATGTGTGGGCTATCAGTGCTCACTACAGCAGTACAGAAGCAAAAGGGTAAAGTTCTTCAAAACTGTCTGCCCATCTACTATGTTCTCTCGCTAACCTCATATGCCCTAAATCCAGAAACATTATGCCAGAATTAACTGACTACCTTGTTACCCTTAAGTCTGACTAACCATTTCTTTGACATTTTGAAGTCTATGTGATTACAGTAGAGGTTTTTCTACAACATTCTAACAGCCACTGGTAATGTACGGTTACCTCTGCACTGCTGAAGGCGTTCCCCTCCCTTAAATTCATCATTCTTCTTTACCAGTTAGCCAGATTGGAAATAATTAAATATACATATATATGTGTGTGTGTGCACGCACATGTATATATATATACACACATACACACACGCAATTGATTTGTCCACACATACCATTAATTGATTTGTCCAAATACCATTCAAGTGTCAAATGACAGTTTAACTTAAACATTCTTCAATAGAGAAAAGCATTGTGAAACACTTTTGTGAACACTTCAAACCACTTTAGAAAAATCTCAGTCAGCAAAACAGAGAATCTTACATTAACTGGTAATCTTTGGGTCAAATAGAAAGGCAAGTAGTTGAAGATGCACAGAGGTTAGCACCAGAATCTTGAGGTATACACGCAATTACATCCTGCTGCAGTCCACAATTGCCTATTAACAGAAGAAAATCCTCCTCATACACTAAGAAGGTCCATCATTCTATAAAACTTGCCAACAAACATGATGCTAAAGGGATTTTTTATATCTGTAGTTTGAGAGAAACAATGTTTTAGAACAGGCTACAGCTCGTGTTCCCCTAGAGGTAAACTGCAGTTTAATGAGATTAGAAACAGACATCTGTTATGTCTATGTGCACAAACAAGCCCAGCACTACTATCGGTGAAAAATTAATTAATCTGATGTTTTAAAATATTTTAAGCCCCAATCCTCCAAAAACTTACTATACTTGCAATAAATTAAATTTCACTGAAATTAATTTCCTAACAATATTTTCACCGATAAGTGTTATTCAGTGATATTAATAAAAGAGAAAACTCACATTAAAAGTTACCAGAAACCATTTCTAGAGAAATGAAGCAAAAAGTGACAAACAATGGGAGGAAAAAGTAAATGGAACTGGACTGAGTATAAAACAATGGTTGGAAAAATATATATTCAAGAGACTATTCTTTTCAAGCCTTAGAACAAAGTGATGTGTAGATAAGTGCCAAAAGAATATGCATACCATGACTTCACATACATCCTATTCAAAACAAATTGTGAGGTACAACAGTAAATATAGGCCTCACACCCAGAAAAGTCTACACTGCCAGCTAATACTAAAAATTCAAGACAAGAGTTTCTCATTTAACCTTTCAGAACAGCTTTGCTCCTTCTCCTCTTCCAACCCACTTTAAAATAGTGTTATACTCATCTTGTATTTTTTCTAAAAGTACCACATATGGCATTTCTCAAACACATTCAAGTATCACATTCCTAGAAGTTTTATGGACTCTTGTACCATTTCTATGTAATGTCTTCTAACAGGCTACTGTGCTATCACACACTGACTCTGCCTGTAGAGAGAGAAATTTTGCCTTGTAAAAGGCCTCAGCTGTGGCTCCAAGCCCCCCTCAGTGGAGTGGGTGCCCAAGGACATGGAGGGAAACCTGCAACCAGGGGGCATTACACTGCACTCCAGCAGCTCCCTGCCCAAACTATGCTGCAGATCTGTAAGGAAGGCTTTCCAGACTGCTGCTTCTTAAGTTTCTGAACTGCAGTAATAAAGCAATAGGGTACACAGGAATGAAAGAGTGCAACTAATGTGACACACACACAGGATCGAAGGGCACCATTTCAATCACTTGCCTGAAGAGTTACTAAGCTTGACTTAGCACTAAGCAACTGAAGTGGAAATATGTTGACAGGATCTTTGATGCTTTTGGTTTCAGAGTCCATTTCTTGCAAGCAGTGATCTATGGCAGTCACCTCATTATTTAAGGTTTTTCCACTCTTCCAGGAGTAACAGACCCTTAGTCAAGCACATATGGATGCATGTTTCAGCTGCCTAGAACTGGTGATGGACAAGCCATTAGTGACTATTGTATACATTAGCACACATGTATAGACATCCTCCATCTACCCGTTCATTGTGAACCTCCATATTTTAAATGGTATTACAAAAACAGGTAATGGTTACCTACAAGATATTAAAAGTGTTCTAAAAATAAACCTATTAAAGAAAACCATGCTTAAAATGTGTCTGATTTTCCAAACATATCAGGAGAGCTAACAAAAGAAATTTTATCTCCCTGAAATCTTTGCTGCTTTTATACCAATGGAGCAAGAAACCCCCTGCAAAGTAAAATAATGTCTTTAAGCCAAATAACTACCTAAGGGAAAAAGCAATGGTTCTGCAATGATTTGCAGCCTTTATATATTTTCTTTTCCACAGCTGACATGCTAATTTATATAATTTCTAAACTTTTGATTCTCAGCATTCTCAATCTACCAGTCACAAACAGAAGGTCACGTTATCTACAAATACATAATCACAGAATCACACAGAATCATAGATTATGCCAAGTTGTAAGGGACCCAAAGGATCATCAAGTCCAACTCCTGGCCCTCCACAGGACCATCCCCAAGAGTCACACCATGTGCCCAAGAGCATCATCCAAATGCTTCTTGAGCTCTGTCAGGCTTGGTGCTGTGACCACTTCCCTGGGGAGCCTGTTCCAGTGCCCAACCATCCTCTGGGTGAAGAACCTTTTTCTAAAGGTTCTAAACCTCCCCTCACACAACTTCAGGGCATTCCCTCAGGTCACTGGTCACCACAGAGAAGAGATCAGTGCCTGCCCCTCCTCTTCCCCTCACAAGGAAGTTGTAGACTGTGACAAGTAGACTGTTCAGCCTCCTTTTCCCCAGGCTGAACACAAGTGCCTTTAGCTGCTCCTCATATGGTTTCCCCTCAAGGCCCTTCACCATCTTCCTTGCCCTCCTTTGGACACTCTCTAACAGCTTAATACCTTTCTTATATTGTGGTGCCCAAACCTGCACACAATATTCAGGTGAGGCTGCCCCAGTGCAGAGTAGAGTGGGACAATCCCCCCCCTCGACTGGCTGGCGATGCTTTGCCTGATGCCCCCCAGGACACAGTTGGCCCTCCTGGCTGCCAGGGCACTGCTGACTCATATTCAACTTGCTGTCAACCAGGACCCCCAGGTTCCTTTCCATGGCACTGCTTTCCATCATATCATTCCCCTTCTGTACAAACAGCCAACTATATTAATATAATGTTAATATAGGTGTTGTGGAGAATATTCTCTAAAACATGCACTTAAACTCTTACAACTGCTTCCACACTCCGGGTCAACATCCTTGTCAGACAGTAATTTTCAAGCTTTTAGGGAAACTCAGTCCAGTCTCTTTTTTCCCAATATTTAAGTATCCTACTATTATTATCATTCCCCAAACACACTTGCTTCCTATAGTCCTCCTTAATGCTGACCTTGCAAACTAATGCAGTATTCTCTCCAACCAATATTTGTAATTTAGCACTATATCCCAAAGACAGACGGTTTTACAGATTTATGTTCATCTGAAATTTTTTAAGAGGTTAAAGTTATGAAGCTTGATGCTGTTACTTCTATGGTTGCCAGTAGTTGTGCAATATATCATATTTAAGCTTCGAGTTGGACCAGTAAAGTACTTCCAAATAAGTAACACAAGGAATTACTCATAACTTCACTGTCATGATTTTGTTTATATATAAAAATATAAAATACTTTGTGAAAAAATCCAGAGAAATCCAGACAGATAATGTAATTTAATGAACTATAATAATGCAGTATGGAAAAAAATCCTAAGAGAACCTGCTCAAATCCAACATTAAAAAGTACTTAGAATTATCAGAAAAATTAATTTTTGTTATAAGAAAATAAATCAGAGTGAGACAATACAAGCAATGTTGAGGGTTATTTTACAGTATAAAATTTCACATATACCAAAAAATCAGAAATTAAAAACCAGGCAACAGGAGATTAAGCACAATTCTAGAATACACACTGTGCTATCAAACCTATGGTGACCTTAATCTGAACATAACTGAACATCAAGTACCACAGCAGTGAAAATCAGATTAAATTTATAGTAACATACCAAAGAGACTTCAACAGTAGATGGCCTCCTCTTCTTTCTCCCCATCTCCCATGACAGAGAAGGTTAAAAATAGAGGCTTCCGTTTCCTTAGATTATTTCACTTTAGGCTTTTCTAGAGCACTGAAATTAGCTACTTTGCCAGCTTCCTACATTTGTGTTAGAAAAGGAGTGTTAAAAACACACATTTACAGCAACTCAGGAAACTGACTTCTGTGGTTTGTGTTATTATTATCACTTCTAAATGACAACTCTCTCTAGAAGTTGTAGGTTTCTCTTCTGAAGTTTCCCTTTGGATATTGCTCACCCAAAGGCCCCTTGCACCACATAGTAACATATTTTGGGAGTAAGCTGTACTGGCATATTTTTCTATATTTATGCATTCCTTTGCAGTTAGTAAACACAGATATTTTCAGTGCACAGTGCTCAATTCCCCACATCCAAAAGCAGCCCCAGTACTAGGAAGGAGAGCTTAAGAGCCATAGAAATACAGCTTCAGCTCCCTCTCTCCTAGCCCTGAGCCTTTGAGGAAGTCAGAGCCAAAGGAAGCCTCTAACTTCCACCATGGCAGCACAGAGCAGCCCCAGCTGTCCAGGTCCATATTTTAAGGTCAGAAGGTCACTGTTATTCTCTAATTGACCTCCCGCATAATACAAGTTACAAAACTGTAGCTGGCACTTCTTGCATCCAGCCCAACATCTCATGGGCAACCTAGACCATATGTCTCTTTATACTGAAAATATGTACATTGCAGAATAAGCATCTGAACTCTTTATCTGGAAGCACTGCATATCAACATACAAAAAGTAGCACATATCTAAACTCTGATGTAGTATGATGTTGTACCACCTACACACAACTACAGTGCAGTGACATCCATTCATTAGAAAGTCTGGTATGCTTCGTTAGGCATTCCCTCATTTTTTGATTGCTTTTTATTCTGCTAGAGTGAAGTCGCCCTGCCTGAAGTTCTCCCTCCTGAGGGTGTTACTCCTTCCAATCTCTTGTGAGACCTTCAATTAAAACAGCTCTGCCATTTGAAATGATGAAGCACAGGAAAAATGCTGTCAAGTCCCTCCCCACCCCCCGCTTCAAGTTTTACAATAGTCTAGATAATCTCAGCACTGTTAACCACAGGACCTGAATTTTTTAGGCATCCTACTGTTCCCAAGGAAAGTCATTCAAGTTTGGTGAAGGTACAAGAGAGTGGAAGAGGGCAATATTGTTGCACAATGCTCAACACAATTCTGTGAAGTCGGAAGCCCCGGTCTTTGGAGATTTAATTTCCACTGAACATGTGCCAGCTTCTCAGGACCTCTCCTGGCTACACAGCCACCCAACCCCAGTGTTCCAGGACATCCAAAAGGATTGCTCCAGCAAGGAGGAGCTCCAGAAAAATAATTCCAGTACAACCCTACTCATTGCAGGAAAAGAGACTAGGAAGTCAGTTTCTCCTTCTGGTCTGAAGGAGAAAGCATCTGAACCCTGTTAGCATCTGAACACCAGGAAAAGAAGGAAGCGGGCACATGGTGGCACAGAAGGATGGAGAGCATGGGAACCAGGTGCTGGAAGAAGAGAAGGTGGCAATCAGAAAACAATGAATGATCCAGGGAGGCATAGACAGGAGAGCTGGAGCAAAGGGACTGGCCAGCAGTGGTGTGAACAGGCCACAGTCTAACCGGCTGATGTGGAAAGGAAAGACTGCCCTCTACACCCCTCAGCTCTGAGACTCTGAATATGGCTCTAGCCTCCCCTGTGCTCTCCACCCCAACTACACCATAAATCCCACCTGTAGTTTTGTATGAAAGCTGGATTAACAGCTTGGTACCATCAAACTGGAGAGATCACTGCTGCCTTCCAATGTGTCCCTCTCTGCTGCCCTGAACTGCACAATCCCATCACTTCATAGCACTCATCTGACACACTTCTGACACTCATCTAATCATACAGTAAAGTAGCAGTGGGTATGCTTCAACTCACCAGAACTACAAAAAAGGAATGAGGAAGGAGGAAAGAAGCAATGGGGGGGGGGGCACGGTTACTGAACTAAATCAGTTTATTTTGCTATCAGATGAGAAAAAAAGGCAATGTAGAAGAGGTGGGTGGTGAGCAAGACCTCCTACTATTCGTAACAAGCTATTAATCCAACTTGCAGTATACTACTGATATGCTAAGCCTAACTCTGGGGTTAGGGGGAAAGAAGAACAAAAAAAAAAAAACCCACCCAAATAAAATCAGAACAGCCACATAAAGACAGTTTCAAAATAATGACAATGCAGACCTGAATTCTGGCATTTTAAATACAACATCTGGTCTAAGTTTGGCTATGCAATGTTAATAAACATGAAAAAACCATACAGATGCATGACAAAAGCATCTCAGTTAGGAAGAGAACATTGAGGCACCAGGATCCATATCTTAAAGAGCCTTCTAAAGTTTGGGGGAAGAATAAAGTCTATTTTAAAAGTTTCTGAGAAACTCAAGTACATAGCAAATGAAAACCTAAAACCTCAAAAGTACCTTTGAATATTCACTGCTAGGCAATGGTACTGCTGCCCCCAGGAATAATGTCCAATATGAACACTTCCTTAAGTGCTCACAAAAGCACACATAACAACATAGGAAATGGACATGGATAACGTGTTGGGAAACCAACTAATTAATCCCTTTATCTGTCAAGATTGTAAAAAAAAAAAAAAAAAAAAAAAAAAAAAAAAAAAAAAAAAAAAAAAAAAAAAAAAAAAAAAAAACAACCAAAAAAAACCACAAAACAAAACCACCACACACCCAACCAACACACTCTGGGAGCTGCATAGGAAATAACTAAATTTCATGAAGGAAATTAACTACTCATGCACGTGTAATGATTGACTGACCAAACAACCATTAAAAGAAAAGAATGCAAAGGGAGAGAGCCACTGTGTTTTGAGTCATATCCTCAACTATATGCCCACTAAAAGCTATTGTTCCATAGTAACTGCAATTAAAATCTCATCTCAGCTTCTCTTCTTTTTCTCATATAAGTTTATCTTTAATGCAGAGCGCACTCACTCTCATGCATCATCAAAACCCATAAAGACATTAGAAATGCAGACTAAATGAACAGCAGGAAATTCAAGGTAGAAAAACATTTGCATTCCCACGAGGCCTGTCTGACACTGAGTAACAAGCAGGCTGGACAGATGAATTCAGAAGAGAAGTGGAGTTTATATCTGATATATTAAGAAAATTACCTGCCCACAGAAATTATGCAAAATCTTGTCAGAGATGTTCCCTGCATTTCACAGCCTTCTGTGTTGCTAGCAGAGGAAGCATCTAAAGTTTTAGTTTCTTTAACTCCAATGCACCTACTTTCTTCAAAACTACTTATATGCAAGACCTAGCCATCAATGGGCCCTCCTCAGTCTCTGAAGTGAGGATGGTAGGCAGAACTGTCTCCTGGACTTAGAAGCTCTTCAGGAAAATTTTAGACAGGTGGCAAACTTTTCCCAACAATACCAGCTATTTCCAATTACTGAAAGATTTACTGATTCAATCCATGAGTACTTTAAAAGAGAAAAATCCCCACAGTTTTCACAAGTGTTGTAAGCCTGCTTGCTTAGCTGGGTTGATGAGCAATACTTCAGGAAATCCATTAAAAGGAGCACATGATGCAAACTGAACTATGACTGCTATTCCAGACAGTAAATGCCTAATGTGCTGAAAACTTTGTGACTTAAGTCTGTTTAAGAGAGCAGAACTTCAAAACTTACCACCAGCAACTCAAAGGCTATTAGGAAACCCAAGGGAACTGAAAGGGAAACTATGGTGCACAGGAAGGCAGGACAGCGTACAAGCATGACAGGAAAATCCCAGAAAAATGTGGTAATGACTCTTTACATACTCTGCTCCACACAATTTCATGTATCATTTTCTAAAAACCTTTTACTATTATCTATTAAGCAAGAAGAAAGCCTCTCAAGATAGCTGTGGAAAAAGAAACAAGAGCACTCCCTCTTACCTCCCCCATCCTGTACTTATGCCACAACTGAACAACTAATTTGAAGAGATTTTCTCACCATTTCTTAGACCACTGCTGCCAGGAAAGCCAGTCTGCTGCCGCCACCCTTCATCTAGCTTCCTTCTGCAGGTCTTACTTCCCTATAAGTGAACCCAGATGCTCACATACATAGCCTCTCTGCTCTTCTCAGCATGAAATCCACAGGATTCTTAATCACAGGATTTGGTTTTCTGATTTCATGCTGCCGCAGCATAACAACAAGGAATTACTAAAGATGGAAGCTATGAGAAGAGCAGAGGTCTTCAGTCCATCTCTTCCCTACTCTTCATCATAGTTGAAAGTCTAATCCTAAATTTTTAATGTCATTGAGAAATTAACTTCCTTGACAATTTCGCCCTCGATTTCTAATTAGAATACAATGAAGATATCACCAATTAAACAAATTATTATCATATTGCATTAAATCTGTTCCTCCCCCATCCAATTAATGAGGTGTTTTAATGACCATTCAGGAGCACTACTTTTCAGTTTATCTGATTATCTTTAATTGCTTTTCAGAACAGCCTTCTAAGCCACGGAACCTCGCTGCACACTCAGTTAAGCCCTGTTGCTGGGCTACCTTTTAATGGAAGCCTGGATTTTACAGATATGACTGGTCTAGACCCTCTCCTTCCCTCTGGCCATATACTGAGCAATGCATCTTACAACGACTTAACGCTTCTAATTCCTGCAAAAGTTAGTTTTATGGCGACAATTAATTTTCCCTAACTCCTCTCAACAAAGAAGCAGTAATAAATACACTGATTTAAAGACAGCAGTTAAGTTTCAAGTGGAACGCTGATTTGGGGAAGAATATCGATCCCACCCACCCCCCAAAAACCAAACCCTAAGCTCTCTAAATAGAGCAATATGCAAGGCAGCATATCAACTAACCAAGACGTCTCTGAATCACACTGCTTTCTGAGGCGGCACTACAGCAATGCTAAGGGCAGACACCCATGGATGCAAACACATTTCTACTGATTGAATAATCTGTATTTCTCAAAATTCCAGCAAACACATAAAAGGGGCACTTTCCTTCTTTGTAGAAAATGAGTGCTGACAGAAGCAGGGGATGGGATCATCGCTGTTGCCATAATATAAATCCAGAACATTTAAAAGGGTAACATACAATTTATTGACAGCTGAGTCAAAACAATGTAACAATTTACATGATCCAAGAACAGTATAAAAGTAAACAAAAATGTTTATGGACTCTATCAATTTTACAAAGGAAAACAAAGTACACAAATGCCATTTTTAATAGTAGCTTGTCCAACAAATGGTTTAATTTAACAGGGATTAAAGATATTGTAAGCATGGACAAATTCTTCTGGCAACTTTTACCATCCATCAAACTTCAATGTTGAGAAGAAATAAGAAATCATTGTCTTCAAAGATCCAACATTAATTTTACTTTTATTCTTGCTTCCTTTAAAAATAGCTGTGAAAATGAACTCGCCTTGCCCTCAGTAAAACAGCTCATCCTCATGTATTTTTTACAATTAAGCCCTGTACATTGTTCCATTGTTTTGAACCTACATTCCTTTGATCTTCAATTTCCAAAACAAGGGAACTACAAAAGCATTCTCAAACACACCTTCCAGATCAGGCAAGCGCTTTCCCATGCACAAACATATTAATGGCACAGATTACTCTGTTCCCTTACTGCCAATTACAAGCTTTCATAAGTGTAAATTTTGACTGTACACAACATACAGCTATCCAAACAATGACAAAAATGCTTTCTTAGTACTGTCTCCATTTTTCTTTCCTGGAAGCACACAAATGCCTTCTCACAGCACTGGGAGCAACCTAAGCCCTCCAGAGCTGAGGGCAGCCTGTTCCAATACAAGCATGGCCAGCTCCAGCAGCGTGTCTGTGAACACCATGCCAGCGTCACCAAGCTCTGTCACCAGGCTCCCCCAGCTCCTTTCAGCCTGCAGGAGCGGGAAGAGTCAACTTAGCCTTCCAAGCAGCTATTGTGATTGGATTATATGGAAATCTTCCTGAAGTCATGGCTTTATTTCAAAGATCGTTGCTTAAGATAACTGTACTGTATAGAAAATGCTGTACTACTGCAAACCAACAGGTAAAAACACTATCAACCTATGTAACTAACACTGGTGATACATCCTATGATAATAGAGGTTTTATGCATAATTTATAAATACAACCCTAAGAGAAATAACCAGTGCCTGCAACTCACACAAAAAGAACATTAACTGATCTCTGTAAAGAAAGTAACATTAAAGTTACTGTAAATTCATATAGTAAATTATTTACCCCACACAAACACTTCTAGATTTGTCTAAACAGGATGTTTCCAGCAGACTCAAAGCTGCTTTGCCCTGGCTCCTGTGAGTACAGCTTCCAGCTACTTCAGTGTGGCACGGCGCTCCATCTAATATAACCTACCCTACACAGGGCTTGTCAGCTCAGGTTCAGTGATGAATTAACCACAGCCACCTGGCTCACGACCAGCTCAAAGCATGAGCCGAACTTGCAACATAGCATTTAGACACAACTGAGAGCATTTCATAATGAAATTGCTTACTCACCTTATTCACCTCACTTACTGCATCTAGTGGAATAAACTACTCACCCATGCTGATACCCGAAAGGCATTCGTACAGAAGATCGGGGGCCCTGTTTATTCACATCCAAACTTACTGAGTTTTTCCAGGTAGAAAAATCTGTGCTTAGCGAAGGTCAAGACCAAAGTGAACGATTTTTGCTGACAGTGAAACCAATGGCACCCACTGCCCCTGACAGTATTTCACACAACATATCTCTGAGACTTAAGAACAAAAACTGACTGCTAACAGCTCTAGGAGGTGCACTAACAGCAGGTATCTCACTGATAAATCTTCTGTGGGACTCTGGATCTCTGGTCAAGATTCCATTTTTTGTTCATGCTTACAGAAAACCAAACCTAAAAAGCACAGGCAACTCACCCATCCAATGCTTTGTTTCATTTGTGGGTGAATACTGCATCCATTGCACACACACTACAGAACAATTGTAGTCCAAGCCTGTACCACAGCATCTGGCACATTAATCTCAAAATGTATCTCTATCATGTAGTAGGTAAAAGCATCATTGGATTTTTAGGAACTGGCTTCTTGTTCAAACAAAACTGGCTACTAGAAGCTAGCAGATAACAGAGGTACTAAAAAAAAAACCAAAACAAACAAAAAAAACCCAAGGACTCATAGTCCCATTTCCAATAAAAATATGGATATGTGATTTTTATTAGTAACAATATTAATTAATATACCTAAGTCTATTTGGGTTTTGTTCTACTGATGAGCTTCAAACTTTAGGGAAACCCCCTAGATAATTCCATTACCTGTGAAAGTTTATGAAAGTAGGAGGCCTCACAGAAAGTGAGAGATGCATGTTCACATCTAATCAGCGTCAGAAAATCTGTTCAGGAACAAGTGAATACAAATACCCCAAACACAAGGCAAAAGACATCCAGCACAACTTTCACCTTCTCAGACACCAAAGTCAACGAGCTGTAAGACTCAAACCCACAGGTAACCAGGCTTCATTAGTTCTGCTACTGACAGAAACACCTGATTTCTATAAATGGTAACACTTTCCACATAACATCTACTGAGAGCTTCTTCAGCACATCAAACTCTGTACCCTGCAAGGCATCTCCCTCCCCTACCCTAGACAAGCTACCCAAATATTTTCCCTTCCAAATGTTATTTTCTTTAAAAATACATTAAATATTTCCTTTAAAAATCCACAGCTAGTCCTATTTATGTGACTATTTGCTGGGTGGAACAAAGTTAGATGCTAAGCTGGAAATACCATAACAGCTGAGTATTTTAACTGGCAACACCCTTGTAATGACATGCCTGTGTGTCATATCAGCTAGAGACTCCACAACCTTACAAATCTGACATCTCCCAGCTTGAAAATTAATTTAGCAGGTTTAACAGAATTTCACATGCACGTGTTCACAGACATTCTTGCATTAAAAATACTCGAGCATTGTATAAAAGTGTATATTGATGAGTTTGATACTTGTGAGTAATAACTTCAGTAGCCAACTCAGGCAGGTCAATACACCATCCCTCCAAAACTGAATAAAACTTTTGTGCCACACCATAAGATAAATTATGATATCGTATTTTTTCTGTAAAATAAAAACCCAAAGTGGAGGTCATATATTGCTTTTAACACTGAAATTTTATCTCTTTCCAGATAAAAATCAATAGCCTTATTACCTGTACTGTTCCATCAATATAGATGTGCACTATTTCCATAGATTAGCAGTGTTATACAAGGAACCTGCCCTAATTAAACATAAATTGTATAATAAGGATGCTGCAATTCCTTGTACATCTAACACTGCTGGGCTTGGGAGATTTTTTTTCCCCAAAAATTTGAAAGCAAACATATCGCAATACATACAAAGACTATGCTAAACTTTCCTTACCACAGGCACCAGATGCATCAAGAAAAAGCAGATTCATTCCCAATGCATTTCCTGATAATTTGTTGCTTGATATTTTAAAACTTCACTTCGCTGAGGTTTATTTTGTTGCATTTTAAAAATGTAACAAAGCAGGGGAGAGGGTAGAACTGAGGTAAGGCTGGATTCAGTAATTCAGTAGATACTGGCAGTCTTGACTAAATATATTTCTCCTGATTAAAAGCGACCCACCCATGAGAATCAGAAACAGAAATTTGGAGATGTGCCAGTTCATACAATAACTATGTTTATTTGTTTTAATAAATATTTAAGAAACATGACTTGTGGTATTTGATACAACTGAGCCCGTGGTTAAAAGGCCTCTCTCCATGACATAAGCAAATACAGCCTATCCTCTTTATTTGTCTGACTTCTTTTCGACATTCAAGGCTAATCTAGTTTTAAGTCAGGAAAGACTGCGGTCTATCATTTTAAACAAACCATTGTAGTAAAACGTGAACAGGAAATTCCTAACTACACTGTTCAAAGAACAATGATTAGAAAAACAACGCAAGCTCACGAAGTACAAGAAGGGTAGTCTGGGTGGAAAATTAAATAATATAAAAAAAAGAGTCAAATGCACAAATACAGTCACCTAGCTCATTTTTCCTTCCCCCCACGAGCCCTCAGTCCCCATCTCATCCTCCCCACCGAGGCCAGGGGTCCTTCAGACCTTGCCAAGGGAGAAATCTTTGGATCCAAAGGGGGAAGAGTGCAGTATATACAGCTCTGTCTGATACCTTGGAAATATCCGGCCTGCGGGAGTTAGCGCAGACATGCCATTCATTCCACAACATATAAATGCCCTCTTTAGAGCCTCATCCAAGCAGCAGTTTCATTTGGATTTTGAGGCACAGGTCTGCCTTGTTTTTCAATAAGCTGCAAGCTATTTTTGCCATGAAAAAAAATCCCAACATTTTAAAAGTGTGCCTGCCTAGCATACACAGAGTATATAAAATGAGCAAAACGTGAAGGCAAGAAAAATATCCTGTATTAGCACTTTACTCATAACACAGATTTCCCTCTCCTAAAAAACAACAAACCCCCAAACATTTAAACACCTCAAACGCCAACAAAATTCATATATTTTAAATTCTACCAGGTGTAGTATCTTAAAATGTTCAAAAATTCTTTAAATAAAGTGCTCTCACAACTATTTCAAAATCATTCTTGTAAAAGTCTGGGCAACTGACCACCTTTGCTAATGGGGAGGAAAAAAATGTATTCCTAATTTGAGAAAGAAAGCAGAGTAAAGGGGAACTAATTCACTTTTAACATCATGTACTAACACTACATTAAGAACCTGTTAGTCTCTATAACATCTCAGGATTTTTTTTTTCTTTACAAGAAAACTAAAAATATCTGGATACAGGTATTAGTATGAAAATCTTCATCCACTTCAAAAATAAGCTTCTGAGCACACACATAAAAAGGCCTAAGACAGAAAAATGAACATACGATCTCAAAAGACTTGCATTTTAAAGAACGCTATTCATGGACTGGAGGGTGGGAAGAAAATTTGCACAATCAGGACACTATCCATAGTTTTGGGGTGTTCCTAGCAGAACCAGTGTTTTGGACACAGGGTTATTTATATTTTAAAGAGGACACGAAAGCCTTTTATAAATGTTCCACAGATTCTAAATGTTAAGAAAAGAAACTTACAATTGTGATTAAGGTAAAAAATGAACATTATTTTCTTTATCAACTCACTTCAGAAAGAATAAAACAAATAGCTTAAGAACCATGTGGGCAAACAGTCATATGTGCACAACTTCAAAAACTCCAGATGTTCACATACCAAACATAATTACCTCAAAGGAGATATTCCAGCAATTTATTACAGTATGTTTTAATGATAAAATGATGCAGCTGTATTTTAAAATAACAAAACTCTTTAAAAATTCTGAACCCCTTACATGTCAGGCGTTAGAGGAAAAAAAATAATCAATATTCCCTTGAAGATACTATTTCCAGAAGAAACAGGTAATAGCCAAAAATATTTGTACAAATCAGAAAACAGACATAGGGAGAAAGTCTTTAATTCAAGGATCCAAATCAGGTCCCATCAATAGTAATGAAAGGATGTTATTGCCTTAGGGCTTTTTGGCAGATATTAGGAGATGGAACAGAGGACACATCTCACTCCTAGCAGGCAGATGTCCAGAGAACAAGATCAGCTACATCATCTGTAACCAAACAGAAGCCCTGAACAGGCACGGACAGATCTCCAAGATTACTCCCAGGAGTAATTTCCCTAACAGGATACTCTGGTACACGAGAATTCACTCTACATATGAGTCATTTGATATTTCAGTGGGAGAAGTTTGCACAAATGGAATACTTTCCATAATCACTGGAGTTTTATTTAGCCTATTTCCAGAATACTGTGACAAATTTTATGAACATTGGTTTTAAAAAGATATTCATATATATCTTCATCCACATTAATCACCTGCTGGTTTGCCTTTTATTAAGTCATAAAAGACACCCTACAACCTGGCTTAGCTTGAAAACAGGTTTACATCTAAGCTCAGTGAAACATTCGAGCGATTTTTTTTTAGATGTCCTTCTGGGAAATACATGACTTTTTTTTTTATAGACACATGACACACTCCAGAAAAAGTTGGGATATAAAAATTTGTGCCAAAATTCCCACAAGCAGTTTCTGAAAATTTATTAAGAATTAAGAAAGCTGATAATTCAATAAAACACCCTCGAATCCCTAAGAACTCAGTACAAGGAGTAAGGAGGTTCTGAGTGACATTCACAGCCAATGACAGGAAACACTACTATGCCTTTTCTTAAAAAAAAAAAAACCAAACAAAACAACAAAAACCCACTGCAAATTTTCCACAGATCACTTCCCACAAACATTTCTCAACTTCAGCCTTCCAGATGCAAAATCAGAATAATGTTTACTAACAGCAGCATTGAGACTACGGCTGTAAACAAATATTGTAGATTATAAATTGCCTGAAATTTCAGACAATTAAATGACAGAATATTCACATACTCCTTCCTACACATTTGTGTTTGGATACTTGCTCATGAACTAAAAGGGCTCTTTGCTCCAAAAGCCTTCTATCATATTTAATCGAAGAAATTTGTAACACTTCACCAAAACTTCATAGAAGTGCATACACAAAACCACTAAAAAAGACAACTAGGAATTTGCAAAGCAGCTTATTTTACAGTAAGAAATTAATTCCTGGAACTGGAAATACAGTCTCTTCATTGCACCATCAATCCACCAGAATCCAAGAGTCGGCCTGATCATAGATATCTTGACATTTTACTCCAAAAAATAGGCTAAAGGGAAAGATTTGCTTAAAACCAAAAGTTAAAGGGATTTCTTGGGAAATCCTATTAAAAAAAAAAATCCAATCAACCCATACAGAACACAAAAAATACCAACCTACCACTTTAACTCTGCTTAACACAAGTATGCAGGGTTCAACACTTAATTTTTTCCCTCAACAACATGATCATCTTCCTGAATAGAAGACATGAAGTAACACACTTCAAGAACAGTAATCATGCTTCACACAGCAGATCAGTTCCAAGGAACTTAGCTGAAACTAGCCACTCACTAAGATCAAAGAAAATGCTTCTGAAATTCAGTATATTACAGGGTGTTATGAGAAATCAAGGAGTTGTTTACCTGAAGCAGTACAGGAGACCCAATACTCAAAGAATTATTAAACACAAAGAGCACGTAAGCAAGAATGAATACAAGCCCAAGGATCTCTCATTCCATCTCTGTGCTCCCCTTAACTAGGGTAACCGCTTAAGAAATCACTTATTTCTTGAACTCCCATATACATTGTAGCTACTCTGTAGTAATGCAGGTAACTGGAGGGTCACCTCTTTCTGAAGTCCTGGCTATAAACAAGTACATTAAAATATTGGACCATGCATGAAGTTGCAGTTTCCAAGGGTTGAGAACTGCGTGAAATCAAGAAGTTTTCACAACAAATATTCCTCTTTGTGATATGACATTTACTCCCAAAGTTCCCCTAGAACAAACACAAAATTATGGCTAATCAGTCCAGAAGCAAAATGCAGCTGATCCAAAAATATCTCACCATTTCTAATTAAAATGCTTTTTCTTTCCATTTGGGGAAAATGATTTTTTTAAAACCTTTGTGAAACAGAGATTTAGTTAAAATGACATCTTCCGCCATACAGGAAAGACAGAAGCATCAAAATCCAACTGTAATTAAGAAGTAGGCTACAATGGATTTTCAAAGTACTTCTAAAAGAAAAATTCATCATCTGAAGCATTATCAAATGAAGACACTGGAAGCTCACAGGTGTAGGTGTATTGAGGCAAAAGATAAGACAACTCAAACCAACACAAAGTATTGTACACTTTTTTTGTCAATCAGTACACTGCATACAGTTGAAAACAAGCACACAAATATGCAATATGAATATCCATGTTCTTTAACTGAATTTTGACAAATTACCTATTGCACTTCCATTCATATGCATTTCCAATTTATTTATTTTTTTATTATAAAAAGAAGTCAATTATGCTTCTCTACCTCATAACAGATGATCATCAAGTTAACTTGCATTAACCATCAATTATAGTGTCAGAGACCACTGAGATGCTACTAAAACTGGCCTATGATTTGAAAGCCATCATAGTCATAAAATCAATTTTTCTTGGGTTTTGTGGTTAACTTATTCTGAAGTTTGGGGTTCAGGGATTTTTACCTACATGCCTTTTCATATCTTTAATACTGTAAGTCTTAGTCTTATCCAAAAGATGTAACCTGGGGGAAGCAGAAAACACACAAGGGTTTAAACAGTAATTTCCAAACACATGCACTTCTCCATCTACTAACTATCCCTACACTGCAAAAAGAAAGGAAAAAAAAAAGGTAGTTTACTTTTTATTCTGTAATTCTCTTTTAAGCACTCATGGAATTGCTGTTCAAGTCAAGTAACTTTGGACAGTATCCACCTTTGAGAAGTGTGTCACAATTTGTTTATGTTATTGAATTAGATAATTATGCAGTACTTCAGCTGCCTTCCCAAACATGGATAGGCCACTCTTTCTAAGAAAGCATTATGCATTAAGTTTTTTTAAAAGTCTTATTTTTAGCTGTTTAAACTGCAATCCAACAGTAAATAAATCTATTTTGTAATATTATGCATTTTCAGCTTTGATATCAAATTTTGCACTTTGCCATAAAGAACCCTAAGCACTCTGTGTGCGAAAGAGCTTCACCCTAAGTACAATATAAATCAAAATAGTTTCAACAAGATTCTCCATAGATTATTTAATCTTGAAAAATAACTCTTTCAGAACTCTATGAAAGGTAGCCTTTGATACTGTTTTGGTTCAAGGGTGTTGATATCACTGTACTTTATTTTTGTCCCGTTGCCAATTAAATATACTGAAATAAAAAAGTCATTGAAAACAAAAATAAAAAAACTAGTTGCTTTAGGTTTTGATATGTACTAATTCAGCCCTTGATGGCAATCAGCTCTTTCAGCCAAAGAGCTAACAGTACAGCACAGAACTGCCTCCATCCTGCAAACCACGGAGAGACCACCAAGCTCATCACTGGACACAAGATCCTTTCCTACTCCAGCCAACACCCACAAAAAGGCAGAGAAACAAACTGAGAAATATTCCATCTTATTTGATCATAACACATATATCTAGAGGAAGCCTTGCTGGGAGGGTGGCTGTATTAAATGGCTGACTCAAACGATTCAATGGGCAATTAAAAAGTGACAGATCGTGTCTTGTACACTCTCACTGTGTTAAGTCCAAATTGATTTTCCTATCTGGAACAGAATCAAGAAGAGATCAAGACCCTTGTAGCACGGCAGAGCAAAGCCTATACCCCCATTACCTTGCTATTAACGACTAGTTAAGAACTGAGAGATTTATATCCACAAAATAGGCTTGGGGTTGGTGTCAAGGCAAAAAATTACACTGGAGTCCCTGTTCCTCTCCAGAAGCAGAGACAAAAAACTTGTTCATTTAATTCAAATATTACAACCTTCTCCTCTGTGACCTGGCAATTTCCACTTGAACCCATTCAGCTCCCTTAAAAAACTGCCCAGATGCACTGTAGTGATCTTTTAATGAGTTCTAGCTCCAAACACTGGTGACAAAACCACCTTGCAAGTCACCCCAATATCTGTTCAGTGGTTTTTGTTATTACCTTGACATGCCTTTTCATGCTCCATCCTTTTCCAGTCACGCCCTACACTTGACACCCAACTGAGATCTTCCTTGGAGGTGTTCCACTACCAAGATCCTCCCCACATCTAGCTGACCTTACAGTCACTTCCCTTTCACACACACCCCAAGGTACCACACTACTGATATCCTCCCCAGACACCCATCTGGTCCTAGATCTAATTCCCTCACACATCAACTTTGCTCCCTGCCAGCAAAGGCAAGACTCACCACTGATTTCATCAAATCTTTCAGGAATGTTTCCAAGTTGGTAAAGATATCACAAGCTCAGTCCCCAAAACGGTTCTGTAGCTCTCTCATCTCTTAATAGCCACTTCAGTGCTGCTACTTGACTGAAAAACTGACTCTGACACCTATTTTTCTTCTGTTGACTTTAAATATCCATCTTACACCTGAAAAGTGAATCCTTCCTTTTTAAACATAACTTGAAGCATGTTTAGAAATGTGTTGTTTTACTATGGGAGTATTTTAAAAATCAGTAGTCAAGACTGCCATTCACAAAGAGGATTTACTCAAAGAAGGTTTTAAATTGACTCATCACTTTTGCCTAATCCAATTCCTGATTGAATCAAACTTAATTGACATAAACCACTTAAATACCCATCTGCCCTGAAGGTTAAGTCAGCTTAGGGAACCAAACCAGATGAAAACTACCCTTCCCCCCAGAAAAAGATACCAATACTGCATAGGGTTGGGGAATTTCCTAATTTTTCTTACTGTAGGGTCAGATAAGCAATGGTACCAGTGCAAGAGGGGTGAGACTATGTGGCTGGCAGGGAGGACACTGCTGGTTTTGGCAGCAGTGAACTATTAGCTCAGGAGTGCTGTACTGCCAAACCTTGCTGAGCGTGCTCACTGCCTTGCCACAGCAGGCAGAGAGGGAAGGTAGGAAAAGTACCTAGAGCATGTTTTCTTTAGCTCGCTTCTTTCAGAAACAAGTTGAAGATTACTTAAAAGCTACAATACTGGCTGGCTTTGCTGGTGAATGTGAACTGTCACATCTGCAGCAGATAAGATATTCAGGAAGTTCTATTTTTAACTGTAGGCAGAAAAAGTATTAATTTTACTTTGTTTCAACAAAATATCAACGAAACACTTCTGTTTGGCCTCACATACAACTTTACAAAGCTCTACCTTCCAGCAAACAACACAAAACTATAAACCAACATTACATTTAACAGGCACCTCTAAGAAGCTTGTTAACAGGACTTTGCTATAGATAAGTTTCTAATTTTTTTTATTGCCTACAAGTCATTTGTTCTTATGTTTATACAGTGTTGTCACTATATTTACATTTGCTAAAACCATGAAACTTATCTCTCAAACTAAACTTATCACCAGAATCCAAGCCTAAATAGGAATTTTTGGTCCGGATAATAGAACTTAAATCCCAGCCCTAGCCTTGTGACATTTCAAATCTTGCATTCTCACATGTACAGACTGTAGATCCTGAAAAGCAGACACTTCCCTCCCCATACCCTTCAGAAGACACGATAATGCAAATACCCAATTTGAACAATGCCTGGTGCTGTTTAATGACAATAAATATCAAGCACTGACAAGATCTAGCAGATCACAGTTTCTCAGTTTGCAAGATCCAATGCATATGTGAGAGCCAGTACCATGTCACAGAACCCTTCGAGAAACCCTTCATAACATGTGCCATCGTGCTGCTCCACACTGAAGTCACGAGTCCTTTCTAGCATGCACACAAATACAATAGGGCAGGTGTCTTCATTCTGTATCTAATTGCTGCAAACAATTCCATTAAGAGGTAAAAACTACATGCACACACACAAACAAAAAACCCTTCACCTTTAACAAAATGTTAAGCTTCTTAACAGTGGTTTTTTGTTAATCAGGTTTCAGTGGCTCAATAGATGTTTTGATGCTTTAGCACACATGCATTAGGTCTTGCAGTTTTGTGCTACGTAAGCCAGATTTTCAAAGGATATGTATTTTAACTAGAAAAAACCAATTACATAAACCATAAATCACTATTATTGTACTATAAGGAAAACCTTTCACCCTTAGGAAGAAACAGTGGATGCTTCCCACCTCTACTTTCCAAGACGCTAAAAAACTATTAAAACCATTTATAATGCCCAATGACTGGAAATGTAGCACTCATTTGTAGGAATGCTGAATTACAAGAAAACACAAATGCTCACTTCATACAGGCATTGTTTTTTCCCAAGAAACATAAGAAATTAAAAGTTACTTTTTTTAAAACACTTAAATCAGAGAGGTGAGCTCAAGAGGGGAGGGGAGGGAAAGTAGCAATTTAGAAGTATTCACCATGAATCAGCTGATTAACATCTACATGTAATCAGAATCTACCAATCAAAATCATACCTAATACCAACTAACATTAACTCTAGGACACTTGCATCTTCATTCATTTTTAATCATAAACATTTTCATGGGGTTTACTCATAATATAAATTTAAATATCTGTCTGAAGACCTACTGGACAGGATGAAAAAAAATGAGTGCATCTCCCTCATGAAAGGCAGAGAAGTAGATTTATCATGGCACATATGTATATGAAGCTTTCAAAACAAAATGTCAGCTACAGCACGCCTTTAAAAATATTACTGAATTATTCTGAACAAGAACTGAAGTACAAATATGTGCAGATTGCTCAGAGAGGCTCGGGGCACCGCAGCCCTTTCCCAACACCATATGCTGCAGCATGTATTCCCAGTCACATGCCAGGAGAGCAGTTGCACAGCTGCACAGCTTTCCCATCCACGCTGTGGCTGCATCCAGGCTTGACATTTGCACAGAAAATTCAAAACATCTGGATCTCAAGTATTACTTTATATGCAATGCTTTTAATATAAATTCTATCAAGTCCAGCGTATTTACTGCTAACTTGAGGTAATGAAGTGGTATAACTGCAGTGACCCAGATGCCTCAAGTGATGAGGATAAATAGGATTCCCTCCTGGGTGCATCAAGAGAAACAACCAAACAGAGCAGTTCTCCACTTTCTAATTGGCTGCTCTGCCAATCTTTATAAGATATACTTAGCTACATATATATATTATATACAGGTCAAATGATATATCATGCAATGGAGGCATTAAAAATTGATGGTCGCAAACAATGGGACTCCAAGTGATAGCCGACCTAAATTGGGGGAAAAATTGAATTAGGTAATTTCATCTAGAAAGCTAAAGGAGTGGAAAAACTACTCTGACATTTAATATCTCTTACTATTAAAGCCATATTATATTTCTAGTTTCAACTTCTGACTATCAGATACTATTATAAATCTACTAAAGAAAAAGAGTTCTGAAGTCTCTGGTACCATCTCTTTTTTATGAACAGTATTCAAACCACTTCTTAAACACCTCTTCAACTGAATAAATCCAGCTCTTTTGCTCTCATGGGAGAGCATATTTTTCAGATCTATACTCATTCAGCAATTTTTTTTCCCTTTGCAAGCTTCTTCATCTCTTGCAAGTCTGGTACTAACAGCCTGGAAAGCCAGTGATTTACAAAATCACAATCAAATTAGTATTTCAACAGTTCTGCTCCCCTTCAAACATTTTCAGAGCATCACTTCCAAAAGTACATCTCTGTACCCTGTAGGTTACATTTTATGTTTTACATTAAAAACCTGCATCATAATCAAATACAGCATGTGATTTAAATGTCTAGTCATCATAACATTTTCAGAGGGAAGATTAAAATAATAATCAACAGTTGCTTTGTTTTCTTCCCATTCCACAAATGTCATTAGCTCAAAACAAAACTATGAGTTGACAGTTGTATCAAAATACAACAAATAGAAAGTAGACAAAAAAGGTCTGAAAGCATACACAAACTTTAAGAAAACTTTCAAAAATGGCAGTAGTACTTACTACACTGTTGCCTTCATCTTTCAGATACTTTGGAATAGAAGTATTTGAGTTCTAATAATGAATGTCACTAATTTCAACTCAGTGTGGGGGCTTAAGGCAAGCCCAGAAAAACGCCATTTGTGAAAAAAAATTAATGCTTCTTCTGATTGTCTTTGGTTTGCCAAGTACTGGGAACTGGACAGATAAATTCCAACCCTCCAGGAGATATTCTCTTGCCTTGACAAAGAGGACACTGATTTTCTAACCTTATCCTGTGGTGGCATGTCAAAAGATCCTTTGCCTCACTAGAGAGAGGCCCATTTTCCAATTTGGGCAAAAAAATTCAGAAGCAATTCTCATCACTTCACAGTTCTACCATCTGCCCTCAGAATTGCTTCTCTCCATGTATCAAATAAGGCAAGAAAATATATGAGAATATGGTGTGTCCCTAAAAATACTCTCTTAATACAAAACAAGCAGTAGTTAAGTGACTAAGTGTGGGATTTTCTAGATTTCAATATCTGACATAAATATGCTCTTTATTCAAGCTTCCAGCTTGCAATTTCTTACTCCTTTAAAAAGCCAGAGTGGGGAAAGAGAAATCATATTATGCAGCATCACACCAGCATATGCATTTGAACACCTTGCTTTGCCATTTGCTATAACAGAGCAAACAACAGTAGTAATGGACTGTCTTTGTCCTACTCAACAGGAATAGTTGCAAATCGGTTAATACAGATATTTGCTAAAATCAAATAAATTATGAGAATAAGGAGTCCTGAAATAGTCCAGCAAAAAGCAGCTGGCACTTCTGGACTTTTCTGCCCATTACTCACTTGACATTTCCACTCTGCATCCCTAATAACAGATATCTACCTCTAGTGACTTTCCCAAGCTGATTCCTTGTTTCAAGCCCATTAGCCTTTCCTGCTTATTTCCAATCTTTACCATTCTGACTTTTCAACAATCTCCTTGTCCAGCACATCTTACACTTCTTGACCTCCATTCTCATATCTCACATATAGTTCTTATGCTTTACTTTCCAACCATCTTTCCTTCTTCACCTAGACTTCACATGCTGCCCCTTATGCATATTTTATCACTCTGAAGATTCCTCAGCCAAACTCCGCGTTCCTTCTTTTCCCTTAGGGTTCCCTGTACAGCCAAGAAAAGAGCTGACACCCTCACACTCTGAACCTTCACCAGACCGGTTCCTCCTTACCTGTTTTTCCCTGCCCTACTGGTTTGCAGTCCAGTTTCCCTACTTTTTTCTTCCCAGGCTTCAGGTGCCATCCTCCTTCTCCCTACCCCCAGCTCCTGATTACTTTGCTTTCAAAATCTACCAAAATTTCCCCCTTCTGTCAAATTCCAGGGCCAATCCCATTTGATCCTATACTCCTTGTTCCAACCCACTGTTCAACAAGGCCAAGCTTTTTCTCATGTGCTCAAATTATTCAGCTTTTAGGCCTCAGAATTAAGATGCTAATGAGGACACAGGACAGAAAAGCTCCCCGATTTCAATTACCATACCAGTAGTCCAGCTTGGAGGAAGTTTCTGCAAATGCATCTGCTACAACCTAGGTCTTTACCCAGCCCATACTGATTTTTTAATTGCTCCCAAACTGGTCCAAATAGATGATTTCTCTATGCAAAAACACTTCTACACCTTAGAAGTCTAAAATCCTCACTCCAAAACAACATGATTTAAATCTTTAAAAAAACAAGACAAGTCTCATTAAGAAGTTGAAGGAAACACTCCCTCTCCCCTAGACTTGTTCCAATAAAACAACACTGTATTTTAGCTGAAGTTTCTCCATAGAGCAAATCTAGCAAGACTCACCAGCTTGGAAAGCTTCTGCCACACTCCAAGAATTTTGGCTAAGCTCTAATCACTTGAAAACAGAGTCTTGTAACAAACAGTAAGAGTAATAAGATCCTTGGTGCCACAAGGATCATCAATATCAACCACAAACATAGTCAGTCTTCTATAAAATCATTTACAATCTCCAGTTATTGACCAGAATCTCAATGTAGCAAGTACTGTGCAAACAAAAGATAAAAAGGCAGTTCACTGCCTTAAAAAACTTACAATCTATTAAGATAAAAGACAACTGCTACCACAAGATGAAAACATGCACTGAAGGGCTCCTATCCAAGACCTACAGGATCTGCCAGACAACTGCCCCCAATCTATTCATTACACACAATCCACACAGAGCAACACAGTATCTTCCCGAACCTAACCACTGATTTGATACTAAAGATCCTTCTCAAATCTGCTCATTTTATCACTCTTCTACCTCTTTTTTCTTACAGAAAACCATAAGGTACCCATTTCTGACTCCTTTATCCCTTCTTACTTCTTATTATTTTGATTGGCCTCCCTTGCCCTCATCATCATCTCTTTCCCAAACTCCAAAATCCTTTATAAAGCACATTTCTCGCCTCAACTTCTCCAATTAGCATTTCTTTGTCTTCTTGGCTTCAATGGGAAAACACTGGGGGTGGGGGAAAGAAGGGATTTTTGTGTTGTTTTGTGGGGGGATTTTTAATCAAATAATTACTTCAAATCAAATTCACTAACCAAACTACACAAAAGGCTGAGAAATCTCAGGGGGAATGCTGAAAAGAAAAACAAACTACTGAATGCCAGCTACATGGAAAGAGGAGCCTGTGGGGATGCTTAGAGACTACTGCCCATAGGAAAGCTTGGAGGTGCTGATTCTCAGAGCCCTTGATCAAGTGCAGCAGGGCCGGAGGTCTCACTTCTTAGTCCAATTCCTCCTGGATAGAAACAAAACCACTTGAACACAGAAATGGGGGGCTGAACTCTTGTCACTCCATGCCAAACTCATAACGCTGAGGTACATATGCTATAAGCAGGTTATTCTGCCCTCCACCTAACCATTTTTTGCAAAAATACAGCTTCAGTACCGTTTCACTGCTACTCTTACCTATCTTTCACAAACCTTGGCAGAAAACAACTAACCCGATCCTTTCCTACTTTGCTGCTGCCCACGGGAATCTGAATAGCTTCAATGAAACCCAAAAAGACTGGTCACTTTCCACTATCCAGAACCCAGGCATCTCACTAAAACAACAACAGTAGCCTATTCCCAACCAGAGATTAACTCTGCAGTCACAGAACTAGCTCCTGCTACTTGAATTCTGTACTGCAGAACAGATAACATGATAACACACTCATGAAAACATCATGTCTTTTCTATCTACCCCAATGTAAATCTCTCAATCTCTGCTCTACAGCCTGTTCTTACCCAATGTGAAAAATAAGTCTAAGTTTAAACCTTGGTGTGAAATATTTAGACAAAATTTCAAGCAACATATGGCATTCCAATTATTTCTTCAAAACATGGCGTCCTAATTTTAGTAACACTATTTAAGTCGAACAGTAACTCAATTTTAACACTGTAGTAAATGGCTAAATCTTTTCTGTTACTGTCTGTATGGAAGATATTCTAGAAGACAAAACCTCATACTCTCTGAAATTTAATGGTAAGGATGACATGCAGAGAAGCAACAGACACATAGTGGTGTCATCAGTTACCTTTACAACACAGTTTTAAAAGTAAGCTAACAACGTGTATGTGCATTTTAATGTAGAAAAATGTGCTATCTAAAGCACACAAACAAAGATTTAATACCTCGGCAAAAAAAATATGTGCATGCATAAGTACGTCCAAATAATGAGACAAAAGATCTTGATCCGGTAGGTAAACATTTAGGCCATTTAAACAGTTATGTATCGTCGTGCAAGACGGCAGGAATCTCGCAAATTACTACAGTCTTTAAACCAGACTCTGCTTAAATGTTTCTGTGGCCTGCTTAACATTCCAGGCATACTTCTGGCAAGGTAGCTCTGGCTGAGGTTCAAACTGTCCTTGTCCAACTTTCACTTACTATAAAAACATTGTTTAATATAGAAAAGTATACACAGAGACATATGTTTCTTATTTCGCAGACACCTAGAATACTGACACTTGTGTTCACTAACTCCGCGTGGAAATTTTTAAGTGAACGCTTTGAAGCGAGGTCGCTTTCACCGGGCAGTACCCGCAACAGAGAGCCCACGCTTCCACCAGATTTCAGCCACGACGCTTAAATACTGCTTATAACGCAATTCTGCTAGAAGCCATAAGACCTGCCCGTATTTATTCACCCTAAACGAGAAGAAAAGGCCTAACTCGGTGTCCCCAGCACCGCCGGGCCGTGCAGACGCTGCCCCGAACACCACACAGCAGCAGATTTTTGCTGCTAATTTGCAGCAGACCGCGTATTTGTCAAATTAAGTGCAGGAATTTCCCGGTTTGCTTACCTCCACGCAGCGTTATCTTTTATGAGGAGGTAATCTACCAAATTACTCCAGCATGCCTCCAGCCTGCTGCTGCCAATTAGTTCAGCCCGGCTAATAAATCAGGATGGCCAAGCCGCTCGGTTACAGCGGGGCTGCTCCGGTACGCGGCGAGTACAAACACGGGCGGTGTCACTGCTCCTGCTTCCCCATCTCCCCCCGCACTGAGACTACGCTTGGTCAGAGCACCCACCGCAGGAAGGAAAGCCTCAGGGGTTTTTTTGTTTGGTTGGGTTTTTTTCTATATCTAATTTAACATTAAGGCTGGCGGCAAACCCGTCAGCAGCAGTGGTAGGGGCTCTGCCCCTCGCGTCCCTCCACGATGGGCCGGGGAGGGCCAGTGTGGCAAAGCCCCCACCCCGGGCCGCCGTCCCGCCGCCCCGCCGCAGGGAGAAGCCTCGGAGCGCCCCGCCGGCAGCGGCACCGGCGGCCCCGCCGCCCACACCCTCCCGGCGGACGGGGGAAGGAAAATGTCGCCGACGGGCCCGGCGCCGGCGCCCAGCGAGGTGAACTGGGCTCGATCCCTCCTCCCCCCGGGATCTCCCTCATACCTGTCTCGGGGGTCGATCCACGAGGTCTGCCGGGTGTTGTGGTCGATGTAGAAGACTCGCCCGTCGAAGTCCCTCGCCTCCTCCCAGCCAGCGGGCAGCGGCAGCTCGGAGCTCTCTCGGCCGCGCTGCCCGCCCGCCGCCGGCCCCCCGCCCTGTCCCGCCGCCTGCTGCTGCCGCCGCCGCCGCCCGCCGCTCAGCCACGGCATGGCCGCTCCGCCGCCGGGCCGCCGCCGCCCCGCTCCGGCCGAAACCCGCTGCCCGCCCGCCGCCGGGGCAGCTCCAGTCCCGCCCGGGCCGCGGCCGCCCGCCGCCTCCTCCTCCTCTTCCTCCTCCAGCACTAACAGGCGGCCCCGCAGGGAGCGGGACTCGGGCGGCTCCGGCTGCGCCGCGCCGAGCTCATCCTCCCCCGCGCCAGCTCCGCTCCAAGCCGGGACCAGCCCCGCCGCGCTTCCTAACCCCGCCCGGGACCTGCCCCGCGCCGCCGCGGCTCCCAGCCCCCGATCCCGGCCCGAGTGCCCCCGCCCCGCCGCTCAGCAGCGCCCCGCCGCCGCCTCCCGCCCGGCGCCTGCCCCGGCCATCTTCCCTCCCTCCGCCCCGCCCGGCCGTTCCCACGCCGGGGCCGCGGAGCCCTCCCGCCCCGGCCCGCTCCCCGGGGCACGGGGGAAGCAGCGGGGCCGAGCCCGGGGCCGCGCCCCGCGGAAGCCGGGCCCAGACCCAGGCACATCGGCGCTCAGAGAGGGCGGCAGCCGTCCGCCCGGGCCGGGGGAAGGAGACTTGAGGCCCCGTCGGGGCCCGTCCTGTCCTGCCTCGGGGCCTGTGCCTGTGCCACGGCCCCGTGGGGGGATGAAGGAAAAGGGGAGCCGTGGCTGGCCCTCACTGGGTCATGCATCCCCCAATGCCCTCCCGAAAAGCCTCGGAGGTGCTGAGCAATCTGGATGTGCACAGGGACACGGGGAAGGGAGGGGGGTCTGCTGCAGAGCCTCAAAAGGTGATGGAGCAGAGGTGCTGGAGACCACACGAGTCACAGAGATCATGCTGTATCCATGCTCTGATAAAGGAGAATGGAAAATTGTACATCTTGCTTGCTTGACATCTTAACCTGGTCCCTTAACCCCATTCTGTAGAGCAGAAAGCAGCTGAGTGTGATTTGACCTGAGCCTGCTGGAGACCGCAGAGCAGGGTTCCAGCTACCATCTAGAACTAAATTCCACAAAACTTAGTTAAAACAGAGTTAAAAGTTGGCCTGTGGTATTCCATGCTTGTGCAGGATGCAGCCTTCAGCTAAACCTTGGAAAATCTGGGCATAAAGAGTTAAGATACTGCAGGATAAGCTTCTGAAAACTGGGAAAGGAGTTAACAATATATTCTCAAACAATCTGAACTCAGCCCCCTGAAACTGGCAATACCCTGCCAGGGATTATATTGCAATTCCAATTATGTTCCACTTGCATTCACCGTTTTAAGTTACATCTCTATGAACATTAATTGCTGCAGTGTGGCTATAAGCACAGGAAATTAGAGGACTTTTACTCTTGACTTCTTGGGATTTTCTCTGCCACCCTACCCCCCATAAACCAGTGGTTATCCAACAGCCATGCATGAGAAAAGCAGTATAGATAATAGAACAGATATGACTTTCTGCCTACGTTTTGTAGGTTATTTCAGTGGTAGCAAACTGTAGTCTTCTTACCAGGGCTACTGTCAGCAGTGAGAGGTGATACGAGAGTAATAGATGGATTTAGTGATGAAAGCAAAGTGGTGTAGGAAGCTCTGAGGGCAAAGGTGTAGTAGATTAAAAATGTTGTAAAGGTGTAAAATTTAGCAAATGCGAGGTTGTAGATCCGATCATCCAAATCATAGCAGCTTATGTTTGGATCAGCTCATCTCAACAGAGAGTTTGCTTCAGCAAACACTGTCAGGCTGTTTCATGTGATCCCAAGAGTTCAGCACTATCTCTAGGAGCAAGGTGCTGTTTGTGTGCTACATATGATTTTAAGGAGTATTTCAAAGAGGGCAAAGTTAAGGCACAGTACAAACTCTATTTTTTGGTGGTTGTAGTTTCTATTATTTTAAGTATATCTCCCAGATTTTCAGAGGTTTTGTTTAGCAGACACAGGCATTCTCAAATGGCCTATGTTTATATTAACATTTTGGGAAATTGGATTTTTTTGTTTCAAAAATTACCTTCCCTAAATTACCTTAGCACAATGGCTGCACAGCTCAGCATCACACCAAGACACTAGGCTAGTTCATAATACCTGGAAGCAGTAAAGCCAGGTTGCTATAATAATCCACCAAAACTAATTAGCCCTGCTGAGGATATGTGCAGCACTGCCCTCCAACATGGGCTGGTTCTTCCTTATCAGTCCCTGGAGTCCCAAAAGACGATCAAGCTTCAGTGAAGAACCTGTAGATGGAGGTTGCAGAAACGATGTGGGACTGACCGTGGAGGCAGCAAAAAGGGGGCAGGGAGCTCAAGACAGCAGTAAGCAAGAGGGGAAATGGCAGGATTGAGTGTGGAACATTTCGTTCAGCTCATAGCCCTTCAACTAAATTCTTGTCTTAACTTTGGCAAATTCCTCCAGGTTAGAGCCAGAAAAGGACTTGGCTGGGTTGTGGTTTCTCAGGCAGAATTATGATGCACATGTTCCATGTAAAACATGAGCTGTGTCCTGGATTTCATGCATTCATTATAAAAGCAGTTGAGGATGCATATGCTACTGCGTAAAGAAGAGGTGCAAGATTTTCAGGTGCATTGTAGCTGCTTCTGCCATTGACAGGTTGCCTCTTCCTAAAATCTTGAACAAGATTCTGCCTGGGCAAAGTTTGTAGGCTAAATGTGAGAACATGTCCTAAAAAACCTTAGATGTAAAATGTTCCTAGACTTCAGATCTAACTTTTAGGCTGTCTGTATCTAGAAAAATCATTAGCTTCAGCTAGGAGCTGAAGCTTCTTAAATGCACATGAATAAAGGTGTTGAAAAACCTGATTCCAAGAATCCAGCCAACTGTGCACAGAGCTGCCTACAGGAACCAGTAGGAAATGATAGGGCTAGCACTTGCCTCACAAGAATAGAAACTCCCTTTGTCAGCAGCGCATTCATGCCGAGATGCCAGGCAGGAACTCTCAATTATTTTCCAGGCCAGAACAGTACCCTTCCTCGGATGTTACCTCATCCTTCTGCCCATTCCTTGTGAGGAAATGAACAAAGCATTCAGGAGCCAGGGATTCTTTCTGAGTAACATTAAAAGGCAAGAAGAGAAGAACCTGAAAAGGTCACTGTAGTTTTCATGCCAAAGTACTAATTTGCAATGCATTTTGTGCCATCCTTACCCTGCAATGAAACCCTCCCAGGCCTGCATTGCAGCTTCCTCCCTTTTATTTTCCTTTCTCTTCAATGTCTGTCGTACTTCCAGAGCGTAAAAGCAAAAAAGGGACAGAGAACCTGGTGCACCACAGCATATCTCTTGTTTGGGTTGCAGAAAGAAACCACTCTGCCAAACAAAGATGACCTGCATAGTATGAAACTATGTACTATAGTAATAACACAGAAGATCTTGACTTAAAATAGATAAAAGTCTGCCACAGGAAATTAAATGCTTGCAGCGCATATTATAATCAGTCTGCACAAATGGCAATAAATCACGTTATATGTAAAGCTATATCTACAAAGGTTTACACCTGTCCCTTGTCTCGCCTATATCTTCTCCAGATATGCATAATACACATCTCAATGCTCATGTATTTCACACACCTTCATTCCACACCCGTTTTCCTTTCCTTCCACTTTTTTCCACCCACAAACATTGCTCACACATTCACTCATTCCTCAGGCACACCTATGCCCATTAATTCAAACTTACATAAGCAACTTTTCTTCATGTGCCCTTCCTTGCCATCTTCAGTGTTTATAATCACAGGTTCTGCATATCTTCTCTGTTAAACATGCTCTTATAGCCAGGTCCATAATTGATATCGCAACATTTTCCATAGAAAATGTAGATAACATTTCCCACTGAAAGTTGTAGATAACAAGTTCCAACTTTCCTGCTGTCCACAGGAAAAGCCCTTAATTCTGCATAAAAATCCCAACCTCATTTTGGCACTCCACTTTTTTCTCACAACTACTGGAAAATGGCAGTCAGTCAGAACTGATATCTCATTGTGTATAATAACAACTCCATCCCCATCTTCTAATTGTGAGCACTTATTCGCAACTTAGCTCCCATTTCCCAGATTTTCCAACCTGTGAGGGACCTTTGTACTGTTTTGATAACTAAGTAAAAATTGTCACTTCTCTGAGATCACAGATGTCTTCTGGAACAGCAGAGCAAAGGCTTCTTCATCATCATTGTCCCAGTGGCTACCTATCACACTCATCCTGCAAGGTGGGGCTTGCTGCTTTTCCCATATCCAACAGAATAAAATCATGAGAGACTGGGACATAATTTCTTATTAGCTCTGTCCCTTTCAATCTTTTCTGTTTGCTACACATACACATGTATGCAAAAAGATAAATATAAATGCAAAGATAAATTAGAGATAAGAGGACATAGAGATAGGTACACACCTACACATGAACACATATACACAGAAAAATAAATTGTAAGGCCCATCTTTCCAAACCGAATAAATATACGTATTGCATGTGACAATCTAGTAGCTGTTTGAACGGCTTCACTGCTGAGAAATCTGTCTCAGGGGGAGGCTCTCCTTGGGCTGCCATACAGAGATTTAAGCATCCCCCAGCATAATGGAAACCTTACTGGTGGCCCTGCTTTTGCAGCCTCAAGCTGGTGTGGCATCTGATTTCTTTCAGAGGGCAGCTGGGTAAAGTAGGGATCTGCTACTTGGGTGCGTGAAACCAAGTGGGACACTGTCCCTTCCACAGGAGTAGCGACTGAGACAGTAGGGGAACTGGACAAGCACCAATCCCCATGGACTACGTAGGGGTTCAGGGGTGGTATAGTAGGTGACAGAGATTGTAGGAAAAGATGATCAGCAGTCATCGATCCACTTCAGAGGACATAAAAAATAGCAAACCCTCAACTCTTGCTTGCTGTCAGCAGCCAAGAGCAGGGCTCCAGGAATAGAGGGTCTGTTGATGATCATTCTCTGGCTCCGCTCTAGGTGTAAAGGGTGTCAGAAAGTAAAGCAGAAATGTAAAATCCCTGAGGGCTTTCCTGATGGGATACAGAATAGGGAGCTCTGTGTGTGTACATGTTAAGGAAGCAAATTTTTCCCTCTACACGTTGAGCAGGTCTGATAAGACACGTTTCTTGAGGCAGGATACTTCCACATAGAAAGTAGTCTGAAAATCCCAAATCAGTGGGGAAAAAAATGCAGAGGATGTCTGAATCTAACATGAAGTATAATGGAAGGATTTCACAAACAAGAGTGTTTTATCAGGAGGCATTTAGTCTGCATCAACAAGTCATCTGAGAAAAAAAGTAATCCTACAAGCCCTTTGTAATCATTGATATTTTTCCCCCCGCTTTTTCTCTTAATAGTACTTCTAATTAAATGGAGCATGGAAGGTCTGTAGTTACAGTCTTTGGGTCAGTAGTTCACATCCAGCTGAGGAAATAAATAATAACAAGCTATTGTCTGGTGCTTCACTTCCTGGTAGGGAAATAACAAAGAGTTGCATTGCGATAGCGCATAGTATGCATCGATGACACATGAGGTAGATGACAAAGAGGACAGTACATTTGAGCACATTAAGAAAATAGTCTCTTACAGTATTTTTAGTTCAAGCATTGAGGCTGTGGTTTGCCTTTGAATGAATGCAATTCAAATGCTTAGATACTCACCGCAATGAAATGTATACATGGCTATTTTTTCTCCTATCATTATGCCCATAAACCACTGAAATATGTATATAATATGCTCTTATAATGCATATTTGAAATTCTGTGGTGTGCCAAAATTCTTCATTTATGACATTGATTTAATACACCATATATAGGAGGAATTACTGAACAGAAAATTTTAAATAAACCTAATTATATAGAAACAGAAAGATAAGATACTCATCTAGGCTTCACAGCTTAATAATACTGTGTTAGCTGCAAACAGAAAAATTATGAAATGTACAGATATTAAATAACTATAGCAGTAGATTTAAATATAGTTCAATTCCCTAAGTGTGCAGCCTGCTAGTGTTCAGCTTGCATATCCCTTTCTAATCCTCTATTTCATGGCACCTACTCATTTGTCTCTGAAAGGCCTGGGATAAAGGCAATGTGAATTTCTTTTTGTCATTCCTAATGTAACATTTCACTTGACTTATTTATCAGCTGTGAGTAGTATTTGCTTCAAACAGCAGAAGTGAACTTACTCAGGAAATCCCACTGACCATGTTCCCCTGGACAAATCCCATTCTTCATGCTACACCTCATCTTGCCAACCATTTAAATGCCCAGATTCAGCATTTTATCTATTAAACCATTTCAGATGCTTATAGCTATGAAAAGTTGTTTGTTTTTTTTTTCTCACAGAGACACAAGAAATTTTTCATGTGCCTTCCTGCGGTACATTCTGTCCCAGCCAACTTTCAAGTCGGAAGCTCATCATGATGTGCTGTGCATAAATTACACAACATTTAAAATTTTAGATTTTTTAAATTCTCTGTAGAGATCTGATGAGTTGGCAAGCTAGTTCAGTCAATATAAAACTCCTGCTCTAACATCCCATGGCAGGGCTTGAGAGGGTAGGGAGTAGTTACTCCACAGTCACCTCTCTCTCATCTTTGTCTTCACAGTAAATACTCACCCACTTATTCTATTTGCAAACTTAAGCCTATTTCACTTAAGTGCTTTCCCAGACAACTATAAATAGGCTCTTGGAACTGGTAATTAAGTCAGGACTACATTCACTCACAGGAATTTAACAGCTTCTACTGACAGAATGCAATTGTTTTTTCCTCCTCCATCCAGGTCTTTGCAATTGGCCACAGAGGACCTGGAACACTTTAACAGTTCAAACCTTTTCCAATTTGATTGTATACTGGCACATTATTATTCATTTTGCTTCGTTATTCATGCTGCTATTAATTTTTATTTGAAAAATAATATGAAGAAACAGATTAAGTCTGAGCTCAGACTTGTCATGTGCCGAAAATAAAATGGGATAGTGGAAGAGCTGCCCTAAAGGACCCAAAGGCTTGTGGGTGCTAGGGAGAACCTGTGGAGATGTTAGAGACAATTGTGAACTCCAGCATACAAAAATATATTTCAACTGACTGAGATTATAGTTTAAGGCTTATTGTACTGTATTTACCCCATATTATACTAACTTCAGTGACGGCAATGACAATTTTGTCTTACTTTTATGACCATAATAAGTTGCTGAAAGGCAACTTCTCTACAAAAATTTGTTGAAGTTAGCATGATTTTTTTTCAACTGTTAGTTAGATTAAATTAAGAGGAAAAAAATTATCTTCCAGAATTTCATTTCACTTTCTACTTAAAGTACAGGAAGGTTATTCGTCCTGTTAGATTTTACAAAGAGACCTCTCATGCCAGCATGTTTTTATATACACAGTGACCACAGCCCACTGCATTTCAGCCCCAACAGGAGATGGATTTTTGCCTCCTGACCTTAGAACCAGTGTTGTGCTGTGCCACCCCATGGTGAGAAGGCCCCTTCCCTGCTGCTGGTGCTGCCTCTCACTTGGGCACGGTGCTCAGGGGAAGGCCTAAAGACTGGTTTGTGTCTTGTGCCAGTTTGAAAGATGGTAAACGTATTCACTGTTCTGCATAAAGCTTTTATAAAACAGAAATAGAGAATGTTCTAGATAAATTACCATATATAGGCTCTCTGCAGGATTCCCCAGCACATTTGCTCAGTGACTCCCAATTATTTCAACAACACTGTAGTGCTTGTTCTCACATTGACATCACCAGAGAGATATTTATTCCAACACAACATGTTTGCCATGCAGAATATGTCCAATTTGGTTTTACATAAGCACATTATTACAGTTCATTTTTCATTTTCATCCAAAGATGTATTGTCAGTGGTATTGCATACTCTTAGGGAGAGAAACAACACAAAACAACCCTCTCAATACCCCTTTTTTTTCCTTCCCATCTAAAAGAAACACGCCAATTCTCATGTGATTCAGTAAGTATAAATTACAGTTCAGTAACACGAGAGTAACACTGGCACAATGCATGTTGTGATTTGGATACTGGAAACATTTATATACCTATATAATACCTCTGAAACACGAGTCAAACCAAAGTCCTTCCAGACCAGAACTGTATTTCTAGCAGCGACCGCTACCTGCTGCCCCGAGGAGTGTAAGGACAAATCAGACATATAGTGACATTTTTCAAGAACCGTCTTCCAATCTTCAGTGCATTCCAGCTCAGGATGTTCTTGTTCAGAGGCATTATTCCTGTATGCAACAGCTCCCAAGGGATTTTATTTATTGAATTCATCAAACTGTTTTAGCATGCCCAATATAAATGGCAAAGATCTTTATCTATACCCTTGGAGAAGTATTATCTTTTGAACCTTTGTGCTATTAGCAGTTGATGCCTCCTATCTGTTGTGCTAGAGGAAATTGTGATTATTTTCTGTCTTCTCCATGCAGATGCATCATATCCTCCATCCATCTTTGCTATGATGTAGGTTTTGTGATATTCCCAGCCTTATGGAGGAAGAAATCTCAACTTTATTTCACGCAAATTGGACTGAAGTGACCACTACCCCCCATGATGGCTGACCAAGAAATCAGAAAACAGGATTGGATAATAGTCCCCATTGTTCTTTCTGAAATTAAGGCAAAAATGCAATTTAATGGTTTATTTTGGCCTTCAGTCCATTTTTCATGTGCAGTGGATGTGCATAGAAGTGCTGAATGTCAGAACCTACAAATGCTACTAGTTCCAAAAAGCAGAATTTCTTACAGAATTCCTCAGTATGCCCAGATCAGAGAAACAGAACCATATTACTACTGTATTAATTTTATGCAAGTATTACATTCATAACTAGAATAGTTCCTCTTATATAGCAGTCATCAATATTTTGTTCAGGGATTATTTTCCCCCTTTTTTCTTTTCTCTCTCTCTTTTTTTTTTTTTTTTTTTTTTTTTTTTTTTTTTTTTTTTTTTTTTTTTTTTTTTTTTTTTTTAGTTTTGGGGGATTTTTGTTTTGTCTTTAATTTATTCTGGATAGCACTGCCAACACATTTGGAAGGATACTGTTCTTTAAAGCCAACGGCACTTGCAGAAATCAAGTAAATATTTTATAGTGGTGTAACAGATCATTGCTAGATGTAGCATATATGCAAAGAATTTCTGATCTTTTTAATTTCATAGAATCATTATAGTTGGAAAAGACCTCCAAGATCATCAAGTCCAATCTTCACCCAAAGGTTAAAAACAGCAAAATAAAAATAAACAAAATTAGTTGGATGATTGTGCTTTGTAATTTTTGCCCTACATCATCCCCTGGTGAACATTGTCTCACCAAAATTACCTAGACAAATTACCTGGGCAGAAGACTTCACTGTAATGTGAGAGCCTTTAAAGTTCAGATATCCTCAAGTTCTTGTCAAATTTACAGTAATGTTTATATTTAAACTGACCCCCAGAGATTACATTTTAAATGTAGGTGGATTAATATTCTCATTGGATCACATATAATATTAAAGAAAGTTTAAATGATCTGCTTAAATTATTTTACAGTGTTTAAAAACCTGTAATTAGCTTTTAAAATCTAAGATTTCTCAGCCATTTGAAAGCAAACTTGTAAAATAAAGGCTCTTTTCATTTATTTTACCTTTACTATAGGAAAATCCACAAGTTTCTGTAATGTCTAGTATTGTAAGAACCATGTTGCTATACTTGCTATAGCAATAATACAGCCTAAGGAAAAGCATCTACTGAGCTCACAATATTGAATTAAGATCAGTATCCAGCAGTGAGCTTCTGTCACTAAACACAACAATCTGGCACAAGGTTAAAAATCTATTTTTTTATTCATTACTTGATCCAATGCCTCATTAGCACAGGAAAATCCTTATGTCAAGATCAGTACCCTCAGAACAGTTTGATGCTGCGGAGATCCGTGCTGAGTTACTCCTTGTGTCAAGCAATTATAACTGCAGATTTGGTCTGGCTCCAAGCAGAAAGAACTTTTCCGTGCTCCTCCAGCAAAGCCAATGTATTTTCCTCTCTATTGATTCTACTCTTTCTTTGGAAGCTCTGGATTTTTATATCTGAGTTACACACTGTGAATTGCCTAAGCAGATAATGAAGATACTAGCTTTTGGTTTTATCTGTTATAAATGACTGTCTATCATCACAAAGAATGAAGAATTTTGTGGCAAAGGCAAGGCTGCAACCCAGTTCTCAAGGATGGGAGGCAGCTGATTTAATCACCAGACTTTCTCTTTGAGCGGTGTCTTGCCTCATTCACTGAACACTTCCAGCTTTTGGGACACAGAAGTGAAAAATGCAATTAAAACCAAAGTTAAAAGATTTAAAATGACACTGAGCGTGCAGCTTAAGAGACCTTCCTGGATGACCAGCATAGCACTGACCAGTGCCACTGCCAAAAGACTCTGCTGGTCTAAGGGCTGTATTTCCTTCAGAAGCTCTGACACTGGGATTGCCAGAGGGAAACTGTGGCAATGAATTTGCCATATGCAGTATGGAAAAAGTACTGTCAGAGATGGACTGGTGAGGAAAACAGCTCAAACCGTTATGGAAGCAGAAGTTTTTACTGTAGTTTAAACATGTTTCAACATGTTTGTGTATTTGCTGCAGTGTCACTGTCTCCCTCTTCCAGACACCCCCTGGGAAGCTATTGTCTCCCATACAAGGTGTCCTGGGAAGGTGTCCTGAGGTGTTTCTCACTGGTCCTTTGTTAACCCCTTCCTATTGGCTGTTGACCCCTTACCTGATGTTTTTTTCTGTGTGACCCTGAACTTGTGATTGGCCCCCTTTGACCTTCCTAAAAGCCTTATAAACCCGAACCCCACAATAAACTTTCTCTTTCCTCCGTCCCTCCCAGGTGGTCTGTGTGTGCTCCTTGAGGGGTCACCGGGCCACGTGCAGGGGTGGGGGGAAGGGCATTCACCTCGCAGGTAATGGGGCAAGCAGCTTAAGGCCTGGAGGTCTCCCCCAATCTCCCCAATCCGCCGTAGGAAACTTCCATGGGGGAAAGTTGAGGGACTGCTGTTTTTTCCTTTTAGCAGTTGCCAATATCCTGCAGACATCCAGCTGAAAGATGGAAGGGAGGCTGTCATGCCCAGCTTGCAGACCTGGCTGTCCTAAAGAGGTGACCTGCCTATTAAGTGATTCCTTGGTTTGTAAGCCTCAGAAGCCACTTCTGCCAATAACTGACATGATTGGGAGAAAAAAAATCTGTAGACCATTAAATGTTTCATGGAATTAAATCAACACAAAAACCAAACCGAACCAAACCATAAAAAACCCAAAAGAAACACTATGTGGGATGTGCCCCAAGTCTGGTGAAACATAATTTTAACCTATGCTTGAATTGAAAATTATAGATTATACTAGTTTAATTTCATTATCAGATCAGATAGAACAATAGAGAGGTCACACGGGGGGGGGAAAAAGGAAATAGAAAGCAAAAAATAAAGCATTAATTTACAATGCTATTCAGAATGTGATAATCATGTGCATGAATGCTGTGATGGTCCATTGGACCTTCCTGGTGCCATCCAGCTGACATACATTATTAGTATGCACTTTTCTGTAACCACTAGCTCTGCTGAAGTTTTGGTCAGTGTGCTTAGGATGTCCTCTGTTCTGCTGTGAGAATAAGGAAAATCTAGAAAATGAGCAGTGACCACTTCAGGTGTTGTTCTCTTTTTCATTGAGAGATTCCTGACTGTGGTTCCATTCTTTGCTGTGGCTGTCAACATTATGACAAATTCATAGGACCACACTGTACCAAATATTTCCCTTGAAGCATATGTCAGTGGTATGCTTTAGGGTTGAAATAGTAGAATTTTTCTTTTGGCTGTGACATTTTCCTTTCCACAGTGGTTATTCCAATGCATTTTTTTTTCTGCAAGACAGTCTGTATATGACCTAGGTTAAGAGCAGTTAATTTTCCTAATATCGTTACCCTTTGGGAGTATCATTTTACTAGAAATAAAATGACATATAATCCTGCCCCCTAACAACACCATTATTTATTACCACTCTATTAATAGATCCTGTAACTTGGTTTTATTAACAAAAGATATGACTGCATATTTGGCAGTAACTCTCTTGATATCAAGGCAAAAAGTCACAAGATTAGAATCATATTTTCTCAAAAACACTTTCTAACAATAGATAGAATTCACACCAAAGAACATCTTGCTAAGAATAGATGAAATTAATGTGTAAAAATGCTTCATGCACAATGGAAAAAATTTCAATAATTTTGGCTGGAAGGCTACGACAATTTGTGACAAAAAGAAAATGATGCTGTCAGAAGCACAGAAAAATGTTTTAGCTCTGCTAGGGTGCTGCTTGATTCCTCACCCACAGCTGAGTCTTTCACACTCTTTTGGAAGAAATCAACCTTCTTTAAAGTTTGCCACTTTGAAGTAGTTGTCTGTCTCCTATGTTTAAAAAAATATAGTTGTGAATACCACAATACCTGAATGAATATTGAGATTACTTTTTATTTGGATCAATATTTTCTGAATGTCTATCATCCCACTGTAATTTGTCTTGAAGAGGAGGAGTTCTTCAGGAATACCTTCAAAGCTATCCCTCTAATCCTCAAAACACAATTTGATGATATCTGCACAAAGTCAGACTGCAGTTAGATTGACAGTGTGCTGGCGGTGTGTAACACTGGCTAATACTGTATCACACTTTCTTTATACATGTCTTTCTTGACTTTTTCAAGCTCCTTCTTCAGCAGAACAGGATCCTGCCATTCTTAAATACTAGCCCTTAATTAGCATAATTAGCAGCCACAGTTTCTTCATTCTGCTTTTTATCATTCCCCTTATACCTGGGAGAATAAAAATCCAGTGTCTTCAGTTTAGAGCTGTAGTGTGTTTTTCAATGGCAACATAAATCACATCCCACGGCAATTAACATGACAAAGGACAGTCTGTTGTTAGGGTATAGTCAACATACTTGAAACGTCTGTGTTTCACATCATGTGAATATGTGACTTGAACTAATCACTCCTTGACACAGCTGTTATATCCCGACCAACAGGCTCAGCTCCAGCTCCAGAGATGCCACACTGAAGGAAGCACCCTCCAGCTAGAGCCCACTACCCGCACCGTGCAGAAAGGCAACACTCTCTGCTGCCCCCCTTGAACTTCCCTTTGCCCTGGGCCCCGCTGCTGAGGTGGGGAACCAAGAACTGGGCAGCACCTTTGGGGGTGTGAGAGCAGGAGCAGCAAGCTGTGGGGCAGCGCTGGATGGTGAATCTCAATCTCAGTGGGTACGTGGGTCTGTGCATTGAAAGCAGAGAGGCCTGACTTTCATCTAGTAAGTCTGCTCTGCCAAAGCAGCTGAATGTAAATGTCCTTGTGTATGCCATTGAGAGAAATTTAAAGCCTACTGTAAATGAATGGATACCTTTTATTAATACATTCTCATTTAGATATATTTTATTTAAATGCTTTCCTAATTTAATTATGGACTTGTGTATCCGTAAGTTGAAATGATCTAACGAAATCTGTTGCTGGCAGGTCAACCTAAACGTGCAGATTTGAGTGTAGACAGGGCCACGGCATAGAAGTCTTGCTACATTATACAGATGATAAGAAGGTGAAGTTTGAAAGCTGATAGGAAGGTTAAGTTTAAAATTGCTCTGGAGGGCACACTTTCAGGAGACAGCTTAATTTCCTTTTTCCACAAATCACTGTGGGTTTTTTCATGCAGATTTCTTCATCTTTAATATTGTCTCTTATCATATGTGAAAAGCATTCCTGCATTGCAAAATCCATAGAGATAACCGTTTGCAGCTTCAATCTTCAGTTTCTATACTGGCCATAAAATGCAGAACTGCCTCTTTAAAACTGAAAAAAACCACTTGCAGTGATTTCTATGTTCTTTCACATTTTCCTGCCACACTTCCTTTATTTTTGTCTGTCATTAGTTTAATTGTAATTTCATCTGGCTTAAGCATCTGTCATTTTGTTTATCTTTTATGTACCATGCATACCAATGGCACTGCTTAAGTAACAGTACAAGTGTGTCTATGTTAATAGCAACAGGCATACAAGGAATTGTTCTATGTCAGGTGCTATCTTACAGCATCCCTTTCAAAGAACAGATTACCAGTGAACACTGAACACCTGTTTTTTACATTCTTTAGTAAATGACTAATGTTTATATACAAAGAGAAGGTGACCTCAATCACAAGCTGTAGCAGCTGGCAATCACACTGCCAAATCCCTGCAAATGTTAGCCAGTTAGCAAAAACAAGTTTTCTTTTTGTGACTTCCAACCATCAGTTTTATTTGTTCTCAGCTAACTCAAATATTATTTATCCACACAGGATCACAGCCCAAAGTACTTCCTGCAACTAGCTGCTGGCACTGAGTGTGCCCCACTGATCAATAGCTCAGGTGCTGCAACCACGGGATTTATCTCAACAGAAGACTTGGCTGATTATTGGAGAGAGATCCCATGTGAAGGCCACACAGGGTCCTTAGAGGAGGAGCAAACCTGATTTCCTGCCTGACTGGGATGGAGGGCAGGCAGAAAGGAGGAGGAAAGGAGATACTTCCATTGTTTACAAAAGAATAGAGATTCCAGCTCTGAGAGACCCGAAGCAGAGGCCTGAAAAGACATAATGAAATTCCTCCTGCCTCACGTGTTCACCTCCAACTGGTTTTGAGAAACATTTCCATAAATACCTTCCATGAGGAGAAGGTGAAAAGTATTCCTTATCTTTCCACAAAACATGCACAGAACATGAACGCATTTCTAGAGGGAAGAATATTTCATTGACATGAAAATCGAGGCAGCACACCACATTATATTCAACAGGCACCTCCAGTTTGGAGGGAAACAGATTTTCCATATTCCTATTCAAGCGATGCTGGAGGCAGAGATAGAAGTATGATTCACAAACCACAGCCTCCAGTTTGGCTGCTCCTGGTACTGCAGCTTAAAAGCCAGCATAGTAACCAAAAGAGGAACTAGCTATCTTTCCAAAGTATTGGAAATTGGATTGGATTCCAAAGCTTGAATTACAAGGAAACATTCTAAAATCTTTATAAAAGCTAAATAGCCAAACAGATACTTTATTATCATTAATTGGCATCTACATGCCACTTAAAAGTAAACCAATTTAATTACTAATATTTATTGTGAGAGTGCAAGAAAATAAAATATTTCTAATGTGTTTCCAGTACCAGTCACAGTCCTACAAATTGTTCAATAGGAACTTTACTTGCCTATTCACAGAGCATATGCATTTTGGTAACCAACCCATTTGAAAACTATGAGCAAAGAATATAAATTCTACCTCTTTCATAGTTCTGTTTGTTGTTTTAACTCTGTCTTTCATATTACATGTTTTGTCATCTTTCATATAATTATATTTACTGAAAGCTGCCTATGTATAGATCTAAAATCTTTTCCCAGAATTTATGTTACTTTAAGTTTCTTCTTTCCACCTCCATCTATTTTGGAACCCAGACCAAGCACGAAAATTTTCAGCCAGAAAAAATGTTTATGCTACAAGTCAGGGCACAACATGTACCTATGTGTATGCAAACACTCCCTCTTGCTGCACAGGGCTGCAATTTTTTCCGGCTTTGTAGATCTTTATTAGAAAGTTGATTTATGGGTAATGCTGTTCCAAATGAGAGCAGTCATGGCAGTTAAATTAGGCGTAGTGCCATTTGTTTGGGGGGCAGAAAAAGTCTTGCATAGCTAGTTTTCACCTTCTGTCTTAAGTATTACCTATCAATGTTACCTGCTGAGGAGTTTCTCTTTTCCACTCCAGTTGAATTTTGGTTTCTTCATTTGGATAAAAACCTGAAAGCTGGAGTGGAAGGGGACTTACATATTTAAGTGTCCAATACTGACTTGCAGTCCAAGAAAAAGGAAAGCTTTTGGTCAAAAGCTGTTGAGGGTCAATCACCCATGAATTCTCTGAAAAATCCCAGCCCGAAGTGTTTGAGTACAGTGTACTGTACAGCTAACCTCCATTCCCAGCTTCCTTAAATCGATGTGGAATGACACCAGCTCAGGTGGCATGTGTTTAAATGGTAGAGCAAAGGGCAACTTATCAGCTGTCTGTGAGAGCTGTAAGATTTCTGCTCCATCATGTTATCTTAGTTCTGTAATATCTAATTATATAAATCCTTCTGAATGTTTATCATACAGTTTAAAGTGGATTTCATACTCTGCTAGCCACATACCTTAATGATAGATTTAAAATTAGAGAGGATATTAAAAATCAGGTGTTTTCTACCTGGTCAAGGCTGCTTTTAGTTGTGTCTATGAGAGTTATTTTTAAATAAAAAGATCGGTTTATTTTTTTTCTTACTATAAATTCTCCAGAGAAAGGAAGTCTTTACCAGAAGGCTCCTCAAATTGGTTTCTTTTTAGTGGCATAAGAGATGTTATTTGACGGTTTGCCTTGAAACTGATTCCAAACATCTCTGTCCAGGCCTTCCTCCAGATTAACTTCATCAGCCAGATTAAAATGTGAACAACCCGAAACATTCATAAAAGTCTGGCATGTGATACACAGAGGGTTTCTCAGGACACTGTTTTTGTAATGTTGCTCTCCTGAACTGTCAGAGATGTGACAGTGCCATGGAAGGGAGATTACTAAACAATGTCAAGCACTAGGAAAATTAAAGAAAGAAAGGAGAAAAACCTCTCTGGCAGTAGGGAACTGAGGTCTTCAGAAGACAAAGAGTGTCTTTCTGACATAAAAACTGAAAAAGAAAGAAGTCCTTCACAATAATCATAATTGTTTTTGCCAAATATTATAATTTAGTCTTTAAAAAAAAGAGAATTGCTGTAAAATAAGCATATCCATTGTAGCTACATCAATAAATTATCATGCAAGTGGCTGTCCCAGCCCAGGCTGCAGAGTGGTAGACAGTAGACAAAGTGGTCTATCATGTTGCCATATTCAAATGCAGTTTTCAGAAGAACTAAAACAGCATTAGGGTGCAGTGCTGTTCCTGTGTTAGACCCATGCCACTAAGCTTCATTCTCAGTGTAATAAAGTAAAACCTTGGAAAGGTTATATGTAAGTTTAATTCTGCCCTGTGATACACACACAGCAGTACCATCTCTTGCAGTATGAGAACATAGCTTTTTCAAGTGACACAAACATCTTTTTACCACACAGAGTAGCAGTGTGGGAGCAGAGCAAGCACCTCAGAAGGCCCCAGCTCATGTAGCCTGCCAGTACTGCATGGTTCAACAGCTACATGGCCTCAGTCCTATAAAAATGGAGTCAGATGAATTTCTGAAATCGATTTTCTAGAAATGCTAGAATTTAACAGTCAGCGGAATAGGACAAAATGTATTGATATGTCAGAAAAAAAATATTAAGGAAACAGGGGCATCTTTATACTGCTTCCTGCAAATTCTAACTTCACAAAGAAACACTTTGTGAATATCCATAGTAAACAATGTCATTGTATTCAAAGAAAAAAAAATACAGCTGAAGTTTGTTAAACTATGTATTATTTTGGGGTAAAAAATTTTATCAAATGAATACAACTAATATGCCTTGCACAATGAGCTGCAAAAATGCAATGAAACAACACAAAGAATGAAAAAAAAAAAAAGTAGGGTATTATTTAAAGTATTGGAACTTTGAGAAAAAGGGCTGAAGGGATGTAGGGGGTAAAACCAGTTTTCCAGCACCTTGGTCACTCATCTTCTGAGATATGCAGCACAGGAAGGACAACAGCCTGTTGGAACGAGTTCAGAGGAGGGTCACCAACTTGATTAGAGGGATGCAACACCTCTCCTATGAAGAAAGGCTGCGAGAATTGGGAGTGTTAAGTCTGTAGAAGAGAAGGCTTTGGGGTCTTCCAGTACCTGAAGGGAGCCTACGAGAAAGATGGAGTCTATTTACAAGGGCATGTAGTGACAGGACAACGGGCAATGGTTTCAAAATGAAAGACAGAAGGTTTAGATTAAATATTAGGAAGAAATTCTTTACTGTGAGGGTGGTGAGGCACTGAACAGGTTGTCCAGAGAAACTGAGGATTCCCCATTGCTGGAAGTGTTCAAGGCAAGTTTAGATGGAGCTCTGAGCAACCTAGTGTAGTGAAAGATGTCCCTGCCCATGGCATGGGGCTTGGAACTAGATGATCTTCAAGGTCCCTTCCAACCCAAACCATTCTATGATTTCGGAAAGTCTCTCCTGGACACCCCCAGTGACACACGCTCACATGCTGCACATCCATGTCTCCTCATGGGTGGTGGTGGGACAATAAATCCCTTAAAGAGTCCTCTGTCCAGACAAGTGCTCTGGTCTCCCCGAGTGTCTGCGGGCAGTGGGAGCGGCAGCCTCCCGAGGAGAACAGCTGAAGCTCTGACCCTCTGCAGGAGGCAGCTCTGCCCGGGGGCAACAGATCCGTAAGCCCACCTCGGCCAACCTCCGCCTGTCAGTCCCCAGCCGGCCCCGAGGAAAGAGCTTTTTTCCATCCCATACGGGCCGTACTGGTCTGTCGGCCCTAAGCAGGGGGAAACATCCCCATGGAGGCATTGCTTTGTCCTCCCTGGTGCGTCCTTCAAACGCCTGCGGCGGATACGGGCAGGGGCGGCCCAGCGCCCGTCCCTCTGCCCCGGGAGGACGATCCGCCGGGAACGCGGCGGGCGGGGCGCGGGACGGGCCCGGCCTTCCCCGGGCGCCCCCTGCCGGCCGCGCCCATCGGGCGTGTGGGACTCTGGCGGGATCGGCTCTCCCGCCGCGGCCCCGCAGCTTCCAGTGTCCCGTTTATTCTGGGGGGAGGGAGGCGCCAAGAAGCCCTGTGCCTCCGCCGGAGCGCTCGGCGGCGATGGAGCGCCAAGCCCGCCTCAGCGAGCCACAGCGCTCGGTTGGAGGCTCGGTTGAAGCGGAGGGTGCTGCGGACCCCCAGAGCCCCCGACTTTCACAGTGCACCCTTTCCGTAGGCTGTTCTCCCAGACGTATCTGTTTTTCCTGGACTGAACATCCCGATTACTAACGTTACATATGGTTTGAAGCTATTTAAAGATTTGCTTTCCCGCTGCAGGTCCCCAGATGCCCCTGCAGCCCCTGTCTCTCCTCAGTGATGTGGCTGGATCCCTGCTCCTGCCAGCGCGGTTGGCGTATGGCCTTGCCACCTGGAATTCTGGTCCTGCTGATTCTCGTGCCCTGTTCTACTTTGGCTTGTTCATACCTGTTTGTGACCAAGTCTAGTTGTTGCTCAAAACAGAAGTGCCATACGGAAAGGACTGTGAGTTTATTGCCACCATCAGCTCCCAGCAAGCCCTAGAGGGACATCCCGAATGAACTGACCCTCCTGGGAGTCCTTTCATCTGAGGAGGAAGGCCCACACAATGGCTTTTGGGAAAGCTTTGTCACCGTGACTGCTTCCTGACAGAGTATGTAGGGACCACATTATCCCTGGGAAGTGAGATAACCAGTAGATGCAAAACTTTGAGATGCAGAAGTGCACAGCTGAGACCACTAGCCATCAGTTGGAGTCACAGCAACACAGTTCATGAATGAGGTGCTGATAGGCCACACAGGAGCACTGAAGTGTGCTCTGCCCTGTGGAGAACTGCAACCCTCCATGTCTACCAGCACGGCTGGTCAGTGCAGGCAAAGCTGTGGTTATAAAGCCAAACTCCAAGTGCCCTGTATTCAGGTAATGTGAGTGAGAGATGATTATGAGATCATGACACTTTCCATGGCTGTCCATGAGGAGGAATCCCTTTTAAAGATCTAACAGCCCTAACCACTTTGTGATACCTACTGGCTCTCTGAAAACACTGGGTGTATCATCTGGTGCATAGAGTGACCCTTCTGATTTAGCTTACTCAAAAATATTAAGCAAGTTCACACTTACCAAACTTTCTGCAATACAAAACAATGGTGCTAGTCATATGTGACATATGTAACTTTACACTGACCTTCACATTGACAATGAAGTTTACCTTGTTCTGGATATGTCAGTGTAATTTCTCACAAATCCTGGTACCCACCTGCTGAACTCCCACCTGCTTTTCTTAGTGAATTGTTGGCAGGTGCATACCTCTCCTGCCACTTCCAAGTTCAGTTAAAGGCAAAAAAATTGCATATTAAACCTACCTCTTTCCTTTAGGTGAACACCAAGTTCGTGACTTAGCTGCAAAAAGAAATAGGGCAGGTACAATGGGCTCACAACTATACTACCTAAGGTTCCTTGTACCCTCTTTTGCAGCCCCCTTGCCCATGCCATTGGGGCAGCCCCAAAGAAACCACAGAGTCTTAGTGGCAATGCACAAAACCAATCTAGGACATCCCCCTTTCCAGACAGACAAAGATCTTTATTTTTTTTCTAATCCTCATACAGTCTAAAAGGTGAATATAAACACAAAGTTGTGGCCGTGGACATGTACATTAGTTAAACCATGGAAATCACAATTAACCTAAAAACCTGCAAATATTTGACATGGCCACAACAAATCTATGCATCAAGTTTTGCTTCCCAAAGTGGGGGGCATTAGGAGATAGAGAATCTGCACATGAACCAAATACCATCAAGAAAACAAACACCTACCTTTCTTTCACTTTTTAAAACCTTTATAAATTTAATGAAGGAACAACTTGACGGAGAAGGCAACAGCTGAAAGCAAATATCAGCTGTAGAACTAAAGATTTCGTCACATCGCTATAGCTTATAGTTTCGTCAATCGAGAATAATATAGTATTTTGAAAGACATTTTAATGGGATGCTGAGTCTAAAATGTAAAATATCCATGTCCATTAACTTTAATGATGTAAAAGCATTCCGTATTTTAGTGTTGGTACATGCCCACAGTTATCAGATTGGAATTCACTAGAGGACACCCAAAGCTGGTTTCTCTTCCCAATTAAACAGGTGCAACACCTGTGTTACACGTGACAGAATTTGCTTACCCACACTGTAGATATACGTAGAATGTAATGTAAAGAACTTTAATGAAAGAAATAGATAAGAGGCCAAAATGACAAAACATGAGGTACCATTCCATCTTCTGCCAGCCACAGATACCCTTCATTTTATGATTCTATTTCTAGAGATATTATGAAACTTCTGTTTCAAAGATGCAATTTGAAACTGGCTAGCCAAACTAAAGATAAAGATTTTCTGTATGAATCGCTGCAAGGTCCACGACAGCCCTTACATACATACAATTTTGCCATGCAAGACATACATCAGCAATATGTGAGAGGTTGGTCTCAGGTATTTTTGCAAACGTTTTTTTAAAAATGCAAGGTATTTCACACAAAAAATCCCAGAGCAACTATTTCTTAGAGCCCCATGAACCAACAGATGACGCAGAGCTACAAGGAGGACAAGTTTGTTCTGAGTTAACAAAAAGAACTTTTTTATTGTTGTTGCTTACAAAAGCCCAAATTTAGACTATTTTACTTTTATTGGTAGGATATACCCTAAAGCAATATTTGCCAAGGATTATTAAGCCCCATTTCAGAATGGCATAACAGCAAAAGTGAAATCAACAGAAACAGCATCCCCAGCTTCCTGAGAAGGAACCTCCGTGCTGGAGGAGCATTTGAATTCAGGAGAAAAAGAAATGCCTTGGTTTTTAATTACAAATTGAACTTGAGATTTCTGGCATTAAAAAAGTGTTGATAGGAAAGGCGGTTAAGATTCCTCCCACTAGACAAAATGAGATATTTTTGGAACTTTTTGTTGGAGATACCCCACAGAGTAAAGTGGGCCAACCATATGGTTGCTATCTGCATGGCAGCAGCTAGCATAGGGCAGTCTTGGTGGACAGTAATTCCTGTGGAGACAGGAGGATTATATCACAAATGACAAAAGCTTTTAGACAATTTCTTTGAAATAATGTGGGGTTTCCAGAGTCTGAACCATAAAACATGCACAGATGAGCTGAAAGTAGTAATTTAGTATACCACAACTTCCCTGCTATAGGAAGCATAATGCTGTATACAAACCCCACCCTAATATCTGGAAAGCAGTTCCAATTAGGCAATATCAAAATTATGGACAAGAAATTGTTAACCTGAAGGTGATCAGCTGTTGTCACATCTCTGTTGGGTGCAATATTGGCCACGCAGAAAACTAAGCATTCACTGAGAAACCCAGTGCTTGGGATCAGTATGAATTTACAGAAGGAAAGGCTTGAGTTCTGGGGAGATCTGAAGTCTATGTTGTATCCTGCTAAGGTTTAATGATTCTTGAAGTTCTGCATCAAGAGGCCAAGACTTTCCTGAACAGGTAAGTAACTACAATAGCTACAGCCTCATTAGGCTCTAGAAACATGATCCATCCACACCCCTGGAATACCCTAAAACCCAGCAGCTGCAGACAGAGCACATTTGACTCTCCTCAAGTGGATTCGGTCTCTCGGAATGTGCAATGAGAGCCATTACAAAATGCCTACAAGGCTGTCAATCACCATTTTCTATCATAGGAGCACATTTCTTATCTTGAGCAACAAGTCAGGTTCTGTGGCCCCCAGCTGTGCAGCCAAGCTCTTTTCTGTATGATCAAAATCATACAGAAGCAGAACGATCAGAGAAATAGGGTGTCCCCTGTGGTATATTGCTCTGTGCATGGGGTTTGAAGGTAGGTTTTCTTTTAAAATCTGATTGAAAAAAAAATACTGCATTTTATTCTCATTCACCATGTGATATGGTTTGAAGTTGGCTCCCTGCCAAGTCTCCAAACCTTACCACAAGAAGTCCCCCCCACCCCAAACCTCAGGGAGAAGAGGGAAAAAAAAAAACAAGAAATATAAGATATATATATATATATATATATATATATATATATATATATATATCCCGATTAGTAGCCCAATGTCTAACAACTAAAAGAGTTAGCAAAGAAATATCTCACTACTCTCCTGGGACAACTGAGAGTCGCTCCGGAACGATCGCCGGCAACCTCCGTCTCCCAAGGTCGGCAAGGCCTTACCAGGCCTCGCTCCCCAACACGGCAGACTCAACAGCAGGGAACCTGCACCTCCAAGCCGCTGGAAGGAAAGAGAGCAAAGGCCTTTCCTCCTTTCTTCTTGTAACCTGGCTTACGTAAAAATTGTAGGGAATACTGGGTAAATCTGGGCCCTTCCTTGGTTACAGACTGGTCACCAAGGAAGGCCTAGCCCAAACCACCACACCGTGCTGGGGAAAAAAAGCTGTGAATGGTTTCTAGGGTTCTAAGTTTCACATGAGCATGTTAACATAAAATCATACAAATGCTAAGGTTGAAAAAGACCTGTAAGATCACTGAGTCCACCATGTGACCATCCAGACTTTTGCCTGAAATTGACACCAACTCATTCCTCATCCCAGCCCAGGCCTCCAGCAGTTCAGCCCAAGGATTAATTTCAGGACCTCTTAGCAATGACAAATTATTGCTCATTTTACTCTAGTGGGTTGCATCTATAAAAAATCCTCAAATTATTGTCCTAAGATTTCAATTGATATATTTAATTGGAAAATTTTAAACTGACTTGATCAACATGGAAATTGTTAAAAGAGGTAGATTTATCAGGGCCTGTTGCAATAGGACAAGGGGTAATGGCTTTAAACTAAAAGAGGATCAATTTAGATTACAGATAAGGAAGAAGATTTTTACAATGAGGATGATGAAACACCGGAACAGGTTGCCCAGCCAGGTGGCAGATGCCACATCCCTGGGAGCATTCAAGGGCAGGTTGGACCTGATCTAGTTGAAGATGTCCCTGCTCACTGCATGGGGGTTGATTAGACAACCTTTAAAGGTCCCTTCCAACACAAACTGTTTTATGATGATTTCCCTTGAGGAAACATGTCGTGGATGTCCATTGCAAGTCAACAGTCCTGCAATTGCATCTGTGGTCTAAAACACTTGACCAAATTATTTTGAGAGGAATCTTCTTTTTTTTAACAATTTTGCTAAAGTCCTTCTTACAAAGGAAATTTTCTTTCATGCCTTTCATGAGAATAGAATGTTTCTCAGTCAAGATCATCTCCTTTTTAGATTTTACAATTTCCTTCTGCCAAAGTCCCCAGTTATTTCTCTCAATAGCAACCTTCCAGCCTTTCAGTCTGAAGAAGTACAATTTAGCCCATCAGAAAGACCTATACTAAAAAAAAAAAACAGGAAAAAAATTCATGCCATATAAGAATATTATTTCACAATATTATTTCACAAGTGATTGGAAAAGAGGATTCAAATAACTAGCACAGACATCATAAGTTACAGGTTGGGGGGTTTTTCCATAATCCCTTTGTCAGGTGGTTACTCCAAGCAGGCTGAAGTAAGGTTAGTAGAGTTTTTAAGCATATTTAATCTTTATGTTTATCTATTTTAGGACAAGACCCAATTTCCCAACTAATGTTAATTGGTTTCATTTCATGATGTCAGATGACAATTTTTTTCCCGGTGATGATTTGGCAAAAAGGCAGACTGCCCTAACACCAAGCTGGTCTCTGTAGCTGCTTGCTTACTACTCACTTTTAATGATATTAAATCACCAATCCTTGGCTCAGCCATCCAGGTGTTGTCTGAGCAATGCGAACAATCCTCTGAGTGCTACACAGACATGAATGGATCTCCCAACAGTTGTGTGTCTAGCATTGCACAGAGATTAAATCACTTACCACAGCAGCTGGGTAACAGCATTTTTGCGGTTCCTAGTCCAGACTTTGGTCACAAACACCAATCTGCCAAAGTGGATTGATATGAAAAAGTTTGTGAAAGCTTGAAAGCAGAAGCTCCTCCTATCCGGTCTATTCACTCTGTTCTACACTGTTCCTTCTTTAAAAGACAAAATGAAGCAGAAACAGTGCTCTTTTTCATTGGGAATTTTTGCTTTTTTTGTTTACTCACCAGCACTGAATTAATCAGAGAGAGCATTTGTAAAAGGCTGTGTTCATATGGACTTCCTCTGCTGGCTTTCCAGTAACTGAACAAGATTTTTAAGATTTTATGTAAACAAAAGATTAAACTGGCTTTGGGGTTAAATTTTCCTATTGCAGCGTAATTCATCAGACTGCAGTGAATGGCCAGAGAAAGCTATTAGTTGGGAATACATGGATACACTTTCTCAGGGTGATGGTGCTGGTAACCTAAAATAAAATGTTTGCCATTAACTTACAAATCCCTATAACTCCCAATGTTAATTCCTGAGAAAGGCTTAGGCAGATATATATTGGTATGAAGACAGGAACTGCCAAGTCTTATGTATACTACAAAATGTATTTTATGTGTGTTATATAACTCTGCAGTTGTTTGCATTCTTCACTGTCAGATGTACCTGCCCCAAGCTCTCCAGATTTGGGTGCTAGGCACTCTGTCAACCATGAAATCATAGGCCAGCTAAATTCTCTCTCTGTGTAACTTACTCTTTTTAAAAGTCTTCCCTCTGAATCTGAATCCCAAAAATAAAAATATCCATTCTCATTTTATAAGTAGAAGATCATTTTAGGCTGAATTCTGCACAGGCAAAAACTATTTTCTGCAACTCCAAACAGATTTTAACCTCTAATCTTCCCTGTCTTTATTGAATCACCTTCTTCTCAATTTCCCTTTCTGCTTTTCTCTTCTTCATTTGCATTTTCCTGCCTCTCTCACAGTTTTGTCCTCAGTGACTCATTCAAGTTTCTTCTTCTTTACCCCTCATGAATTTTTTTTTATGGTTCCTCTGTTCAGTGCTGCTTTTCTACTATACCTCCTGTGGTTTGTCCTTCATTGCTCATCTGCTTGTGTGTTCTTCTGTCTCACTCTTGATCTCCAGTGTGCACTGGTTGTTTATACAAGAAAAAACCTTATGTTTCTTAAGACATTGTAGTGGACATTACAAGAAGGATCATTTAAAAAGAATTGGAGTTCCTTGTCAGATTTTTCAGAAACAGCATGATTTGCAAAAATAAAGGTAATTCAGGTTCTGTGGACTTCTGATAGTTTTCTTCCAACTGCCTAGTTTTTCTGTAGTGCAAACTAAGAAGTTTTGACAGCATGTCAACAGGCAGTTAGTTACATTGCACATCAAAGCTTAGCCTTTTCAGACTAAAGTTAAAGAGCAATCCTGTAAGATGCTGAGTACTTTCATAAATTCCCTTTGACTTCCACAGTCAGACTCCTGTAAGACTTACTTTTCGGTCTAAAAGCCTGAATTATCTTTTCACTCTCAGGTTAGTTTTGGTTATATCTACTCTAGAGTACTTTATATTTGCTGCAACACATGTGAAGTTTCAGTAATGGAACAGATTTTCTGAAGCATTACTGGGCCTCTGAAAAGTAAGAAATGCTTTTTTTTCAGAAGCAAGCTTTTAATAGCAATCTTTATGTGACTGCTGTTTAAATGTTTGTGTCAAAGCTTGTGAAATTTGTGGCCCAAACTCCTCCTGGCGTAGAGTACGGGTGGTGCCAATTCTTTCTTCAAATGGATTGACGACCAGCTTTCCAAAAGGAAGAGCAGCACCTGACAGCGGCTTCTGAGGTCTGGACTGAGCATGGCAGCTGGAAGGACCCTGGAAGCAGTGAAGGTGTCACCAACTTTGGTGAATGTCAGTATCCTCTTCGAATGTCACCAGGACCATTTGGGAATTCTGGACAATTAGCACACCAAGCAACATTTACTATGTACAGCTGCAAAATGTAAGTCTCAGAATTCCTGCGTTATCACTGGAAATGAAGCTATTTATAGAGAGATGTCCTGGTGGATACAAACATTTCTGAGAAACAGCAGAAACAAGATAAGGTATTAACGCTCTTGCAACTAATCACATTGATAGGTTCATGGGGTATGCTTTCATGGTCTGTGCTCATAGAAAGACAGGATGAACTGGCATGTCTGAGTGCCTTCCTGCCAGAGGGATATCATACTAGTTAGTTTGAAATCCTTACATTAAAAAGTATAGTTACTTCAACGATCCCATTTTATTCCTAGCATAGGTGAAAACATTTAAAGCTACACTTAACTGCGGCAAATATCGTGTGTAATGCAGGCCATGATCTCTGTGCAAACTAATGCAGGTCAGTTTGAAAGCAATGTTATTAAAACAGTTCTGAAAAACAAAAATCCAACCTATGCAGAAGATCACTTTGGAAATAATATTCATAAGGAGCACTGCAGTGAACTCAGATACCTGGATGAGACATAGCAGTGTTTCAAAGTTAGCAAATAAAAAATAATTATTTGGGAGAAAATAATTTGTCACATAGTTTATTGCCATTCTCCTGAATTGAGACAGCAAAGGATGAATGTCATCGAAGAGTCACAGTTGAACCCAGAGAGCTCCTTGAGCAGATGAGGTCACTGGTTTGCTATGTTTATGCTGTAGCCCTGCCTCACATTTCTCACAGGCATCTGAAGCCCGTTTTATCAGAAGGAGCTTTGGCATCCAGCACAATGACATGTTTATGTTAAAAAGAAAGGGTCCCACTCATGAGGGGCAGGGTGAGGGATGCCGGTAGGAGTGGCAGCAGTAGCTTCCTGTGCCCCAGGCTGGCGTGGGGAGAGGGGGAAATGAGACACTGTGGCTCACACTGCAGAACAGAAACTGCAGCTCACAGGGATTAACACACATTGATCATTTTCCACATGCCCCCAGCTAGGAAAAAGCTGATATGCGGATTTTGAGTACAGCCCTTATAACTATTTCTTGGAGGAAAGCTTGTAGGTTTCTTCTAGTGCACCCAGGATCATAGCAGCCAGTGAAAGCTTCTGAACAACCAAGGTTTTCAGGAGTAATATCTTCACTGAGCCTGATTCTGTGACAGACCTTTATTCAGTGACCACTCAAGTTTCCCAGTTCCCACCTGAGCAGTGCTAGAGGAGATGATGGAGGTGTCCTTGGGAAGCTGTGCTCGGTGCTGCACAGGAGGTGACACCCAGCCCAGCATACCTGATGCTGAACAGCTGAAGATGGTACCAAACAGGCCACAGTCCAGACACCTCTGAGAACTGCCACAGCCACGCCATAGGCAAATGCAGCCAGGATGGATAGTCTGGGGTGGAAGAAAGTACAACAAATTATTTTATTGGCCTGGGCAGCAGGGTGGGGTTCAGCACACACGGCTGCTGCCGGCTCTCAGTCAGTGGGGTCCCTGATGTCTGCGGTGCTGCAAAAGAATGTAGTTCCCACCTGAGTCGTTGTCATCAAGGAGGACTCTGACGAAGTTGGTGTGGTTAGATGTGGGCATGGTGGGCCCCCTCCCTGCTGTTTTGCAGTGTTGCCTTCTGTTTCAGAATGTCAGACATTCAGAATGTATATGCTTCTTCAAAATAGTATTCTGGGAATTAACCTCACAATCTTTCCCACACATAACCCAAGAAAAAGGAGTTGATGTGACACACTGTGAACTGGATGTTAACAGTGTGTGCTGTACTCCATTCCTTGAGTCAGTATTTATTTGCTTTATAATTCTGAGATGAAATTCACTTACATTTTCTTGTTTGGCATACAGTTGGGTTTGACACAGTAATTGAAAGCCAGCATGCTCCAAAGCACCATGCTAATTATTTAACTCTCTCAAGCAAGGGAAACAGAGTAAAATATTTGAGCAGCAGAAAGGGAAATAAGCTGGTTGAAAAATACGTTTTTGTGAGCCGATACTCGATTTGACAATATGAAGTTGGCAAGAAAGAAAGGAATCCCGCTTCAGTTTTGAAAAAGGTATACTTTTCACAGAGAACATGTTTCTTCTGGGAATCTTTAATTTCATGTACATTGGTTTCCTATTTTAAGAAAACAATTTGCCATTAAACACTATGCCAGCCAGACTAACATTTTTTTAAGCAAAAACTCTTTGTCCTAAAGTATTTAACGGCCTAAAGTGCAGGAAATTGGCTGTGACATTTGGCTTTTTCCATTCTAAGGGGAAAATGGTCCAAGGTCTAAAAATATCCCTGAAAAACACCCTCCTTCTCATCACTGTAATATACCATAAGCCATGTGACAAGAAAGACATTTCTTTCTGAGCCTAGCATTGCTTTTAATCAGCTAAATTGGCAATTAAGACTGTCTTCATGTTAAACTGCTGACTCAAATAAAGATTTTGATTACTGACTTCACCTGACTAATTTGATGACCTGTTCTGCAGTACTTTGTCTCCAGTTCATCCCTCTTCCTTTGCCTGAACACAAATTACATTGGTCCAAATTGCATATCCATCTGGGGAAAGTCTCAGCAGGCTTTGTGTTGTGGGGCTGTTTTATTGTTAGGCACTGTTCAGCTCCATTTTCTATTTGCACATCCATCCTAAAGGAACACTGAACACGTATTCATACATTTTTTTGGTCTGTGGCCATGAGTGGACAGGTGAGGTAGAGGGTACATGAAAATAAGGTTAACAAAATGCATCCTGTGGTAGATTAATGCCGAGGAGTATGTCATGGAGGTCAAAGATGAGGCCTTATCATTACACCTAGGTACCCAGCAGAACTCAAAGAGTCTTGGTATTCCCATCATTTGCCCAGCAGTGAATTCAGACATGTGAGTGAATCACAAGGTACTTGTTTATTGTCAACTCAGAAAAAATAAAGTGAGACTGGTTTATGTGTAGACTGAGGCCAGCGTGGAGACATTCCTAGACAGGGTGGAGCCCACAAGGCAAGCGGTGCTGTCACTGGGGAGGCAGCAGGTCCCAGTCTGCACGGAAGCTGGAGACGAGCTTCGCGATATGATCTCTTCAGTGGTGAAATTTGCTTAAGAGGTTTTTGCCCCTTATCTCTGTACCTCAAAGCGCTGACCACTCACTCCTGTCTGCATTACAGCTTGCTGCCTGTCCTCAACTGTGCTGCTACAAATGATTGTGGGGCCAGGCTATAAGGTAGTTCCCTAAAGCAATCTAGGTTAAAAATAGCCTTCCAAAATAGTTTTGCATTTTTGAGTTTTAAACCAAGATCACTTCAGCTGCCTGATTTTACAGATAACCCTAAAATTACCTATACAAGCACAACTGACATGGTAACAAATTGAACTACTGAAAGGTAATTTAGCTTCTCAAATTCTAAAATAAATGTGTCATGAAAATATGCACAGAGAACCTATCTCCTTGCTGGTGAAGTAAAATCACATGGGCTTTACTCCTCCAGTATCAGAATCATAATGAACACAAACATTCAGCAAATTTTAATGAATCACACAGCCCTGAGGGATCAAGGTCAGACAGGCTCGATCCCTTTCAACCAGTGGAAGTTTCACCTCTCCCTTGTTCTAATCTAAGATTAGCCTGGAGAAAAGGAGGTTCATGTATGACCTTACTCTCTCTCTACAACTACCTGAAAGAAGGTTGTAGCCAGGTGGGGGTCCAGTCTCTTCTCCCAGGCAACTAGTGATAGGACAAGAGGAAATGGTCTCAGACTGCACCAGGGGAGGTTCAGGCTGGACATCAGGAGGAATTTCTTCACTGAAAGGGTTGTCAGGCATTGGAATGGACTGCCCAGGGAGTCACCATCCTTGGAGGTGTTCAAGAAACAACTCGATGTAGCACTTAGTGCCATGGTCTAATTGACAAAGTGATCATCAGTCAAAGACTGGACTTGATGATCTTAGAAGTCTTTTCCAACCTAAATGTTCTGTGATTCTGTAAGATTTTTTTTCCCTATCTTTTCTTTAGGGAAGGACTGGGAGCCTTAATATACAGTAGTATTTGACCATAGGTTATGTTTTATCATATAAGAACCATGTGACTATCAAAAGACTGGGAAAGGATGCCAAGGGTCCCATCTAGATCACCACTCTGTCCTGAGATGGACTCTCTCACACCTACAGTCCTCATGTACTATTTGCCTAAACGTTTTTTGACAAAACTTTATTTTAAAACCCACATATCTCCTTAGGTAATGTATTCCAGTGTTTAGCTGAGGAATTTCCTCACTATCTAGCCTGTGTTTGACATACTGCCAGTGTTCCATATCCACCCATCAGGAGAGGTGAACATAATCTCCAGTGGAAATAGCAGTGGTAGCAACACAGAAACTTGGCATCTATATGATGATGTTTGTTCCTTTTTTTTTTCTTAGTCAAGAAGTATATATGTAAATTGAATCCAATAGTTTAGTGAATAGAGCTAAGAAATACAGTTGGGGTTGTTGATATTTCTGTGCATACATTAACTCGACCAGAGTTGAAGAATCGGTAATTTTCTGTTAAAGTTCTAATTCCTTGACAGGGAATATTGGTAGTTTACCAGTGTGGGGAAATGCTGGCACAAACACATAGGTAAGTCTCTTTTTTCCTTACAACCACAATATGATATAATCTAATATTATCATAGGCCCTGTGGGAAGAGATAACAGTTCTATTGATTTGCACCTTTAAAACCAAAACCTACCAACATCATAAAGGCTGTACATTAGAAATCAAACTGGAAACAATATATAATAAACAAGCTATTAAACTGCCTTCATTGAAACACCACTTGAAAGTGCTTTACAGCATTGTAAACAGCCAAAAGATAAATTCTTGCAGCAATGAAAAAATTACCAATGATGAGATAAGCTGCTGTTTCAGAAGAGACTGGAGAGAAAATGAAGGTGCAGTGGGGTTTCTACATAGTCAGGCAGTTCAGAAAAGTCAAGACCATGTGGAAGATGCGTAGGAAAAATTAAACTGCTAGGATAAGTTGGGATAGCAACAGCCACCAGCAAGATGATCCAGGTTGCTGGCATTTTACCTTGTCTTGCAATGTACAAGAATATATTTTTGTTAAATTTTCTTTCTCTGAATCCATGAGTATTTTAAAAAATGCAGGACAATTAAAAGAGTAAAACTAAATTACTTAGATCCCTGTTGCATTTCTTTAAAAGTGTAATAACTTTTTGAGGACCTCTTTCAAGAGATCATCAGTTTGTCAACCCTGTTTGCTTATTCATCCCAATCTCTGAATTTTTTTTTTTTTAATTTGTTCTTATTGCAGCATTTGGGACATTTCTCTTTTTTTTTTTTTGGTTTTTTTTTGCTTAGGTGAAGTTTTGTTGTATGTGCCAGAGGTAGCAACCCTGGTTATTACAACCATTACAGTGGGCTAAGAGAAACGGGTTTTTAGGGAGCATGTTGTCTCCCAACCAATCGAGGCATCTACATCTTGAAAAAAGGCTTTGTCTCTACATTGATTATAAACGGAGCCTGAAGTGACCGGTTTAGATATAGATGTCTACATCAGATGAATCATACCCTGAAAGTTGCACTGAATATTCCTGGTTTTGACATCAGTTTTGTAATAACTTGTACAAGTTGTTTCTGTCTTTTGCAATACCTTTGGATTCAGTGAAGTGTCTGATGAAGAAGCAAACACTTGCAGACTTTTTGGCTCTGCCTAAGTTAGGAACTAAGAGCACACCTTCCCCACAGGCAAACATGTTGCAACATAAAATGCAAACAGCTTGAAAGAAAAACAGAAGCAATAAAGACACAGCCCTTTATGTGCCCTAGAGGAAGAGGAGAAACTGGCAAGACATTTGTTAGACAATTCAGGGAAGAGTCATTTGACATAACCATGATGACACTCATATTATTGGTTTTAAAAGTCTTGACTTGTCACAAAACATACTTTACTACAGCTGTAATTAAATAATGGACAAAAAGACCTTAGTACAAACAAATTCACATTTAATATATTGTCATGGTTTGAGATAGCCCCAACATCCAATTCCCTAGCTCCATCCCCCCTCCCACATCTCAACCTAATGTGAGAGAGGTTTTTCCAGACAAAACACACCAGACTCCAAAGTGGGGGAAAGGGAAATATATTACAATGACTGTACAAATAAATATAACATCACATTATACACATGATCACAAACTATCTCTACCATGACATATGTATTTACAATGGATCAGATCTCTTCTCCCCTCCAAATAAAAGTCCAGGAGGGAAAGAAGGACAGATCCCTTCCAGTCCTTAACAGCAGCATCTTCTAAGGCAGCAGGTTTCTTCTTCTCATGCATGCAGCAGCTGATAGCTGGCTTTCTGCCAGCATCCACGAGGGAGGTATCAAGCCTCTCTCTCGGCCCCATCGCCTCACAACCGAGGGGTCTTCCGTGGACTTCGTAACCCCAGACAAGGTCGTTTCACCACGTCATATCACGAAGACACAGGGGGGTCTTCGTGACGGTCTGGTATCTCTTGCAGGGCCTCTGTGCCCTGTCTCTCAGGCTGCCACCGTGGCAGCAGTGCGAGGGGGGGGAAGCCAAGGTCAACTCCCCCTGCATTCCTCTCGGAGCTCTCTAGCTCCTTTCTACAGTGCATGTCGCACTTCAAGGCTCTTTCAAGTAAGAGTCCATCATCTTCCTCCTTCCAGGAGGTCTCAAAGGAGTTTTGGGGATCTGGTATCAGTCTTACCCCCAAGAACTCTGTAGCTCTCAGCTGCTGGCTCTCCTTTCCTCGACTCTCCTTCCAGGAGTCTCCTCTGCAGTGCTGCATGTTGCTTCTGCTGCTTCTTCAGTTCAGGTTCTTATCTCTGGCTCTCTGCCACTGTTTCTCTGGTCAGCGTCGGCTGCTGCTCTGTGCCCATGGAGAAAACATCTCCCGGCATACTACAGGCACCTAGCCCAGCTTTATGCTGTTCCAGGTCCCTGCAGCCCCCAGCCAGGGGCTGGGAGGGGGCCAGAGGCCCCAAGGGGCTCAGAGCCCCTTCCTCGTGGCTCTACAACATGGCCACCTCTCCTGCAACCAAAACTACAACTCTTCTTTTCCGGTCTGGTTGTGGTATGTTTACATTTCCGCAGGAGCGTCCATTGGGCAGAATTTCAAAACTTCCAGGGGTTTCCACCCCTTGGGGTCTACCACTTCTCTTAGCCTCTGGGGAAAACAAGGTTCAAACCACTACATATATGTTATTTCACATTTTTCTAACAAGACATTTCATTCAGAGCCAGCTCCTTGAGCATGGTTAATAGTTTACACAAACAAAAAAATAAATTAATCAGTAGTGTTTGTACATACAAAAGAGGTCAACTGGCAAAATTTAATCACAGTTGCTGCTCAACAGCAGTTATCTCAAAAACGAACCTCTGGTCATATGTGACCATTAAGATGGTAACTCAATTGGTTCATATAAGAAAATAGCTACTATAGAATAAAATTAAATTCTGCAGTCCCTTAACTATACAACCACTCGTCCTGCTGTCCTTGTCTCTTGACTATGCTCTTGTTCTGAAATAGCACGGGGGATTTGTCCTGTCAGGATTTTGTTATAGTATTTGCGGTCCCTGGAAATCTGTATGAGAGAGAAAAAGTCCCACTTAGCAGCAGGAGAATGACAGCCACAATCCCAACAGGAATTGCAGGACCAGCTTCCTGAGCCACTGGACTGGAGGGCATGTAATAAGAAGAAGGAAAAGCAATGCTCCGGTTGTGCGTTACAGAATAGAAATTCCAGCTCACAGGAATCAGGACACACAGACCAGCAAATATGTAGAAGAAGCCACCCACCAGGAAGAAAGGGGTAATAAGAGTCTTGTGAGTGATTCCCATATACACATTTCTCAGAGCAAATATTGTAGCAGCCAGTCCCAGCAAGCCCACGAACATGGCGATCAACAGGAGACCCTGAGCAGCATAAATTTCATGGGGGACGAAGGACTCATAGCCACTGAATTTATGGCAGAACTGTTCTCTATAGCCAGGTGAGACGTGAAGGTAACTGATGAAGCAGACTTTCCAAATCCCCACCCAGGCAATGCCAGAGGAGATGATGCTGGTGTTGTCCACGTGCCACACTCTCCATTCCACCATTCCCATTGAAATGGTGCACAAGATCCAGCCTACCGTACCCAGAACGAAGGCAGTGAGCTGGAGGTGTGAGGCATTGACCAGGGAGCTCATCCTCTGGAGGTCTTCTGCTCTGTTGCAGGCACTGCTCTGTTGCCATGTGAAGAGAGAGGGGCACTGAAAAGAAAAAAATAAAATTACAAAGGCGATTATTATTTGGGTGAATAGGTGAACCTGTCAGTGAAAAAGAACGATCAGGAGACAATGTATGTGTGGAGGGAGGATGGTAGTCATCTTTCCCCAACTGAAATGAACTGTTGAAATTTAATTTCCATGGACAAATAACATATTTGTTTTAATTCTGTATATGTCATCATATCCCATGGAGCAGAAAGAGTCTCTGATTAGCTCCCCTTACAATCTCCTTTTTAGATTCACAAAAATAAAACTCATGTCTTTTTCCAAGTTATTTTCTTCTTTGTTAATTAACCATTATGCTCAAAGATCCTTATACATGTTACATATAATCAGGAGCCCTAGAGTTACTGGCTAGCAGAAACTAAATCAGACAAAATCCTCAGGTCCCTGGCTGTTGCAAGAGATCCTACAAAACAGCTGCAGAATCTGTGCTCTTCTCTCCTGGCAGCTGTGGTTTTGGTGCAGCAGCCCAAACTGAACAGACTTCAGCTTTTGTGCTGCCCTTGCCAAGAGTTGCTGGGACTAGTGTTAGACAGAAAACACCACAGTTCAGAGGCATGAGCAAATCTAGACCACAAAGTCTAATAATGAGCATTGAACTTTGACAATTTTTAGATTATTTAACCATGAATTAGCAGAAACACTTGAATTAAACAGAAATATAATGCTCTGTGCAGGGGTTGGAGCTTGGATGTGCCGCCATTGCTTTCCCACCCTCAAACTTTAGTCAAGATTTCTTTAGTGTTTCACCTTTGCAAATCCCACTAGTTCATAATCTGCCCAGTTTCCCCAGCTCAAATCATCCAAAGACTGTGGTGGGAAATATTTTATTTATTTGGTCTAGCAAAAGATTTAAGCTTTGTTTGCTGACTGTACATTCCGAATGGGAATTAGGCTTTTATTCTATTTAAAAAAACCCAAACCCGTTAATTTCCCGCATCTTTTGCACAACCATCTGGATAATTATATGAATGATCTGTGATCAGAGAAGATGTGACCTTGAACTTATAATGTAGATCTGAAAGGTTCTAGGAATCTCTATATTTAAAATACCTTTTCTTCTGCTGTTATTTCATTCAAGACTGAAGAAATATTGTACCAACTCAAGTCTAATAATAAGATAGATCTGTGTCATGGTTTGAGAGCCCCAAAATCCAATTCCTTAGTCCAAACCCCCTCCCACATTTCAACCCAATGTGAGATGGATTTTCCAGACATCACATGAGACTCAGAATGGGGGAAAGGGAATATATTACAATGACTGTACAAAATAAATACTACAATAGATTATATACAATCTTAATTATCTCTACCATGATATAAGTATTTACAATGGATCAAATCTCTTCTCCCCTCCAAATAAAAGTCCAGGAGGGAAGAAGGAAAGATCCTTTCTACTCTCAGAGCAGCATTCTCTAGGGCAGCAGGTTCTCTCATGCAGCAGCTGTAGCTGGATCTCTGCCAGTACACACGAGGGGGTATCCAAGCCCCTCGGCCCGTCGTCTCCAAGCGAGGGTCTTCCCTTCCATGGGCTGCGTAGCAGGGACAAAACTCGCTTCACCACGGTCATATCACAAAGCGCAGGGGTCTTCGTGACGGTCCTTATCTTCAGGGGATTCAAGTTCCCTACAGAGCTCTTGGGCTCTGATCTCAGGCTGCTAGCTTAGCTTAGCTTAGCAGCAGCGGCGACGGGGGGCCAAGGTCACCCCCTCGGCATTCTTTTAATCGTCCCAGTCCAGCCTTCCAGGACGCCTGAGCTTTTCAGCTCCTCTCTGCAGTGCTGTAGCACTCCACGACTCTTTCAAGTAAGAGTCCATCATCCTCCCCTTTTCTAGGAGGGGTCTCCAAGGAGTTTGGGGTCTTTTGGTTCAGTTCTTACCCCAAAAACTCTCTCTGTAGAGCTTAGGTCTGCTCTCTCTGCTGCTGGCTCTCTTTCTCTTCAGACAACTCTGTGTCTTCCTTGGCTGCATGCTGTTTGCTGCTCCTCCGGTTCAGTTCTTATCTGTTGGCTTTCAGCCATAGTCTCTGGTCACTGCTGTCTCTACCGCTGCTCCTGCTGCCCACTCAAGGTGGAGAAAACTCCTTCTAGCTATAGGTACTTAGCCCAGTCTAACACTGTTCCAAGTCCCTGCAGCCCCCAGCCGGGGCTGGTGGGGGGGGCCCCAGAGGCCCCAAGGGGCTCTGAGCCCCTTCCTCGTGGCTCTACAACATGGCCACCTCTTCAACAACCCCTACAATGACCTTCTCTTCCGTTCTGCTTGTGATATGTTTATATTTTGCAGAAGCGCTCATTGGGTAAAACTTCAAGGGTCACCACCCCATGGGGTTTTACCATTTTATAACTTCAGGGGGAAAAACTGTTTCCCCCCATCACAATCTGCAACAATGTTTTGTTACCAAAGCAACAACTTTTCTATTTACTGATCTTAAACTAAACAGATGCAGTAGATGATACAATCTAGTTGCAAAAATCCATCTGTGGAAATCTTAAATAAAAAATATCTTCATAACAATATGGCCTTAGGCAAACACTGTCCATCTTCTATACCACTGATCATTACATACTTACTTCAGTCCTGAAGCTGATGCCAGCAATAAGAGGATGGGACAGAGTGATTTTTGATGCCAGCCAAACACAGCAACATCTGCAATGTTATCGTTTTGGCCTCCCAGCTCACCTGTGTATCTCCAATAGGACTGATTCCTGTGGGACATATTAATTTCCATTATTGCAAGCGTACATTTAATCCTCTCTGGCATGGAGGAAATTGCTCTGGAAGAGTCTTCTGTACTTTTATCTACTTAAACCAAAACCAATTTATAAATACTTTCTATATTTGCTGTGTTATTTACAAAGTGATTATAAACCCCCCTTTCTAATTAACTGTTGTTACCAGACACAGAGCACAGTAACCCCACAGGATATTATGAATGGTTTTCTTTCTGTCCCAGTTCCACGTCAAAATAGCATCTTTTCTGTTCATGTCCAGTGATGGGAAATGAGCACAAGCAAGGGAGTCCCATGCTGACTCCCTTCTGCTTCTGTTGGAATCAGCTGAGCCCACAGTAGCTAAACCTGAACCATATGAAAACACCACTTTGTGCAGAGCCTATATGTCTGTAGTACTTCTCATGTACATCATAAATATTCATTTAAACAACTTGCTGGTATCAAGGTCATAAAATATAGGTCAGCAGGTGAATCCCTGTCATTGAAAGCTTTTCAGAGTATGTTATCAGTGTGTAACTTCATTGACTGAATGTACCCACCTGCCTGCTCACAGAATTGAGATTGTATCTGTGATTCTGAGCCCCCTATCAAATCTTCACATGCTAAGACACTTAGAATTGTCTCCAGAGTTGAACTATAAAATTAAAAAATAGGAAAAGTACTTTCTCCTTTGAGATTCACGAAAAACCCCCACAGAACAAGCAAACACACAAGATGAAAGAATTCAAGGTTTATACAAAAGTTCTGAAAACGTTGGAGAACAACCAGCTGACAAAGATGGGCTTTAGGTGAATTATCAAATGTCTAGACACACAAAAATTTGTATGATTCATTTTGGTTCATTCCTCCACACCCTGGAGCTTATTTGATCTAACCTGGTATCACTGACTTAGAGAAAGAACAACGTTCAAAAGAAGTACTTTTGAGATCGATGATGAAATTGAGTTATAGTTCTCACACTTGCCTGTTTTAGAACATGAAACAGAAGCCTATATTTACTACCTCCTGATATTAAGATTCAGCAAGAAAATAAGGAACAAAATATCAAGGTAAAATAGTTACAGGATTTTTCTTGCCATATGAAAAACATGTCAAAATGAAAGCAAATCAGTTCCTGATTACAGTGTCTATCACTATGAATATTAATAAACACACGATAGGTTTTGCTGATATCATCAAAAGAGAACAGTGCCAGAAGCATTGTTTTTAAAGAAAACCTTTAGCAACAAGGATCAGGGAAACTCATTTTCCCCCAGGTGTAGCAAGATACGTTGATTTTTCAGGACTACTGTGTCAAGTATTTCCAAAAAAGACATTTTGCTTGCAGATGCCAAGGAAAACCGTGAGCGACCTGCAGAGGGCGTCTCCCTCCAGGATTTCACCCGTCCCAGAAGCTCCCTTGCTGAGACCTCAAGAAGGGAGGGAAGGAGGAAGGGAGGGTGAGAAGAAGGGAGGAAGGGAGGTTGGAGCAAGAAGAGCAACAGGGCCCCTGGCAAGGCTGGGGTGAACAGCAGCACCTGAGTCAGGGCTTTGTAAGGTCCCTTCGAAGCCATGGACAAGCTTTTTGTCTCAGCTGGACCCTGAAAAAGATCACACCTTGGGGGTGACACTGTGCAAGTTTTCATCCACAGGAGGTGGGTGATGCAGGTGTTGAACTTGGCTAAAACACCAGCGGTGCCATTCCTGTAGATTGCAAAGACAGAGGCATTCCCTTTGGAAAGGAAGAATTTGATCTGCCACCAACTTGTCACCCACCAAAAAAAAAAAAAAAAAAAAAAAAAAAAAAAAAAAAAAAAAAAAAAAAAAAAAAAAAAAAAAAAAAAAAAAAAAAAATCATATGGCAGGGCTGTGTTAACACAGACAGCATGATCTGTTGTCTGGTTTCATGCTTTAGTAATTCTATAAATATTTTGAATTAATTTAATTTGTGTAGTAAGATTACCTATGTGGTCTGAATAACATCATGATGCAACAGTATCACTATACGAAAAGTTGTAAGGCAAATGAACTCATTCAATCAGCTACAGGAGGTCCTCTGAGTAATCGGTTGGTGTCACTGCCATGTGGTTCTTGATTCGGCAGCTCACTCAAAGCTGTAGATTTCAGCATTCCAAGTCTGCACACAAGCCACTTCATGGGATGGAGTCAGCCTACAAAGGCAATCTCGCCAAGAGGAACAAGCTAGGTCTGCGTGGTGTCTCTGTCAGTGAAAGAAAAGCATGACTGAAAACCCTTTTCACCCAAAGAAGTAAGAAATGTTTTGAGAGGTGGCTATAGTGCCATCTCTCAGTGTCCCATGATTTCATCCACATTTTCATTTAAAATCAACTCAGCCCAATCCAATAAGCATTCCAGCAGCTTCTGGGGTCAGTCTTACGAAAGTCTAGAGACAAGAGCTAAAAAAAAGAGAGCTGCTTCTGCAGGCTTTTCATTTGATAGTCATTTTCTCTCTTAGTACATCTTTCATTTCCTTCATTTGGAAGGGCTTTCCTTCACAGATGTATTTCAGGTAGGGACTTGAATAAAAGCCAGATAGAATCATAGAATGGTTTGGGTTGGAAGGGACCTTAAAGATCATCTCAGTCCAACACCCTGCTACGGGCGGGGAAACCTCTTGCTCAAAGACCCATCCAACATGGCCTCGAACATTTCCAGGGATGGGGAGTCCACAATTTCTCTGGGCAACCTGTTCCCTGCAGGCAAATACAGGGGGAAAAACCCTAGCATATTCTCTTAATTTGTGCATTTAAATATTGTTTGGCCTATGACATTACTGGGTCTCAGACTCCCTCAGAGGGGAATGAGGGCCTGTGCCAGGGACAGATGTCCAACTTATAGGGTAGCATAAGAGAGTGCCCCCAACCATGCAATCACCCACAAGACTTGTCTTTAAATGAATCATTTCCTATGATAGTTTAAGAGCCAGATGGCTCCAGCGTTCAGCGGCATGGAGGGAGTTTGCCGTTTAGCAGAGGTCCTTTACAGGTTGGTATGTGCTGGGTAAACATTCCTCAACAGCAGTATCTCCTCTGCAGTATCTGCCCCCATCTGGAACCTGAGGCACCAGGCAGAGCTGGATGGGTCAGTCATTAACACCTTGAGCATAAGATCTCAGATATTGAAAAAGGCTACAGGGAAGTGTGAGAGGGAGCTAGGGCTTGTGGTATGAATTTGTGGAAGTCTTACACAAATTGCATGATCCTTGACATGATACTCAAAGAGCCTGTACTAATGCCCTAGACCCTTAAGTTTGGATGTGTCTAGAAGAGAACATCATAAATATTTTTTAGTCTTCTAACATCCCTGTGGCAGCACAGCTCTGGTTGAAATGTGGCTTTATGTCTAAGGTTGTTTACTTGCTGTGGTCCTGGCCACAAGAGTTGCCAGCATTGGCTGCTAAAACTGTCTATTTCTAGTTTCTTCAAAAGACATTTAAACAAACACTCAGTGTGGCAGTTGTTTTGTTCCTAGTTTCCTAGAAATAAAGTTAGCTGCATTTATGGCCCATTCCTTGAACACAGTCTCCCTGATATCTCATGTTTAGGTTCCAGCTGTCTCTAACACACTTATTTTCAATTAGAAAAGATAAACTAATAGGGCTAGCAATTACTGGAAAAGTCATTTCCAGATATAACATGCCTTATGTACCCCCTTCCTCCAAATGTCACTATCCAGTGTTATGAACTCCGCTCCTTCCACTTACTCATCATCGTGTTTCAAAACAAGCAAACCAAAGCAATCTTTATTACTGTTCCACCAAGTATGAATACATTGAAATTAGCTGTGTAAAAGTTCTTTGCTTACTTCAGGAAAATAATTAAATTTGCTTTGATGGTAGGATGAAGAGAAATCAATAATTTCTATATATTCTTCACTGTTTTTTCAAACCCTAATTCACTTTTCTGTGGTTGAGCCCACCTTAAGCTCTTGCTACCTAAGAAAACATTGCAGGTTTGTAGGCAGTGAGATGGCAGTGGGTTTGACCCAGGACCCAGATCACCCCATATTATCAGAATTTCTACAGGTTGTTTTGCCTCTGTCTTGAAGGAAGCTCCATTTAGAACTGAAGTAGAACAGTTTAGGGATATTCCAAAAATGACAGCCCCTGAAAACCAAGGCTGATACTCTGGCTGTGTTGAGATGGCATCCTTTCAGTAGGCTTCAGAAAGCAGAGAGATCCCAAAAGCTTGCTTACTTTGTGTGTCTGGCACAGAGAAAAGAGCTCTGAGGGGTAGGTAGTGTAACTAAAGCAACCATACCCAGGTCCCAGAGAGCTCACACACGACAGGGAAGATGAGGGTACTGAATACAGCCTCGGGGTTTGGGAAGATGTCACCAGAGGCGACACCTTCTACCCAAAAGAACGGGAACTAATGCTTCTTGGAGCCTGCAGGAGAAATTAAGAATTTCTGGGCACCTGGAGTGTTAGCCTGGACATGCTGCATGGGCACCAGGTTAGGGGAAACGAGCATTGCCAGAGCCGAATGCGTGGAAGGAGCTACTGCCGAGGGGGGAACGGGAGAGCACACAACCTGCACAGAGCAACCTGTTCATGAGATTTCCTCCGCAGACAGTGGGTGGGTGGTTGAAAGGAGGGCTTTCCAAAAGGACAGGAGGCAATCCTTGTTTCTTAGTAAATGATAGCAAAGCTAAGATAAAATACATTAAGAAATGTTCCAATAGATGAGAGAAGTCTGAGTCTCCCTGTCTGCAACCCATCTGCCTATTGAAAGAAAGTTTTGCTTTAGGAATTCCACTGCAACTTGTAACCACCCTGAAGAGAAAGTTCACGACAAACTCTTCCTATATAAAATATGCACAAAATTGTTTTTCTCAGCCAATGTAAGCAGGAATTCATTAATTTCCACTTATTTCATGTTTTAAGCAAATATTCTTGCTTTAGATATTCTTAGGCACCGCGTGCATTTTGACATTGACATTCAAATCCTGCTTTTGTAAAGTTTTATAGCCTAGATGTAGCTTTATTGGGCTATACTGTACATGGTTTACTAACCAAATCCTTTGTTTAATGTAAGTCTTGCAGTAGAAAGGGAGTTTTAAAAAAGCCCCAACAGCATAGTAATTTCAAAGGTCTCTTCTTAGCAATATCCCTATGATTTAATGCTTGAAAACTTAATTCTTCAATTCCCAGTTGGAAAAGCATTCTTTATAGGAAACAAACAAATATTTAAATCTCTCCCCATCTGTTCTCTATCAGCACTTCATAAAATAAGTCATATTAAAAATAAAAAGGGGACTTACTTCTGTGAGTCTGAGAGTTGCCTAAGGCTGTGAAGCAGTATCAGCTGGATGAAGCAAGTTCCAGAAGGGAAGTGGAAAAAAATGCCCGTGCAAATTGTCCGACTTGTTACGCTACCAAATAGGTACCTCACAGTTCCTTGTCACTCTCCCACTAAGTCAACAAAGATGTAGGAAGTAAGTTAATCATTAACATATTATAAAAATACGAAAGCTTTACCGTGTGCCATTTATTCTAATTGCTGTAAAACACTTGCCAAAACATATAGATAACTCCCATGGAAAATTCATTTTCCTGTAAGATACCCATTCAGAAAATCTGCCTTTTTGATTACATGATTTTCCAGCTTGAGACCACGATGCCTCTGCCTGACAGCCCGAAGGACACGGAATTCTCATCTGAAAGAGAACAAAGTGATTTCATAATCCTTTCTTCTTTGTTAGATTTTTCTTCTTGTATTTATGCAGCTCTGTAGTGGGAAGAAATATAGGGGCGAAGGAGGAGGGCTTTCAAGGAGTAAATTCAAGCTGAACTGGTCTCTTGATGGACTGTGGTTGGCAGCACCCATACTTTAGTACAAACAGTACTGTGTTTGCTATCCCAGATGCTTAACAACACACATTTTTAAAAATTATGTTTGCCTTGCTTCATGGTTTTCCCATGAATGTAAACAATGGTTCTTGCAAATGGGAAGAATGTTCTTAACTCCATTCTGATTTCTCCTCTTTGAACCCTATTCTAAACTCTGCTAAAGTCCAAACGACGCACTGGTCCTACAGCAGGAGGACATTTCAAAGCCTGGTGTTAAAAGACAGGTAAGTTTATTTCATAGAAATATCCTGAAATGGGAAGCCTCATTGAAAAATTCTTCTCACCTGTAACGTGCGACATGGCTGGTCATTGCCACCACTAAAGAAGGCTGAAAAACGTCATTAATTCATGTCCTTCGCTTTTCTGCATCACCTTAATCCTCTCCTACTCTGTCTTCCAGCCAATACTGATTCATAAGGTTTCATGTGCAGGTAGTGCAGCCTGGCCACGGCAACAGAATCTTGTCATCTTCTGCAGCTCTCCAGTCTGGGATCTTCTCTCTGGCTGGTCTCAGCTGGATGGGGTTGGTTTGTTGCACAGGCAAACTCAGCTGCTCAGGCTTTGCTGTTGCATGACAAAAAGCCCGAGATGCGACACACCCATGGGCCATCCACCCGATGGGCTGCTGTCATCTGCTAGACTGAGTATGGCCTTTTGACATGCTGATGAGCCTGTTGATTCAGAAGGACAGCATCCTTGAGCAGTAGGCAGCTAGCAGATAGATTCCTTTCCTTGCATTTAATAACTATGTGAAACAAAATATGCAGGCAAAATTACTGCTGATTTTACACGTGAAGCTGCTGCATGCAGCCTACTTGGCTAACTCTGTGATAGGAGTGGCATCCCCTACACTACTCCCAGAACAACAGTTCTTTGCTCCCCAGTTTCTCTATCTCTGATCTATTCCTCCTCAGTCACGAAAAAAACCTGCAAAACCCGACACAACAAAACCAAACCCACTGTGATGTTTTAGAGATTAAACTGTACAGAAAAATAATGATTTCAATATATTTGTCAACCACCCTCAGTGCAGTGAAGTTTAATTCAATTGGAAATCTACAGTGCTTAATCTGTGACAACATAACCAGCAGCATAAGCACAATCACATTAGTGAGAAATACGATATGCACAAAATGGAATGGAAGCAAGATAGGAAGTGAATGACAGCATTAAGTGCTTTTTCTTCTCAATGTGTGATTATGATAAACACATTCATTTTTACTGTAAGTGACAAATTATTAGGAAGCAGATGGAAATTAACTAAGTTTCTGACTACTTTATTTAAAGGAGCACATTTTACACATCAGACTTTATTGCTCTTTGAATGCCAATGGTTAAAACTTTTTTCAAGCAGAAAACATTTGCTTTCTTCCTCCTGCGGCCTTGGCCCAAAGTGCATTGAAATCAGTGGAAAGAGCTCTGCTGACTTCAAAGGCGTTTAGATCAAGCATGGTCCCTTCTGTGGTTTACAATTTCATTGTTCAATACCACAGAACAGGAAATATTTGTTTCAAGTTATTTTTCCTTTTATTTGCCATGCTGAAAAAAACAACCTGAAATCAAGAGGTTGTGGAAGATGCATTGCCCAACGAGTAGCAGCAGACAGAGCCTGTAAATAGCTCAGAGGCTCAGGTACAAGTATTTTCTCGCTTTTTTTTTTCAAGACAAAGGTTACTTCTTCCAGAAAGCACAGCAGCCTCCCTGCATGCAGCTTACCAGTCTGTGATCTGTGAACTGGGGATTAGAATTGTTGCCTCCTCACTCTTGGTCACTCACTACTTGACCTCAGTGGATTATCAGACCAATATCTGTCCAAATCCAACACTGAACCTGTGTGGGCCTCTAAAACCACAGCTTGAGCCTCAGAAAAATATTTACGTAAACACCTTTCCTAACTGTATACCTTTACAGCCAAAGCAAGTTGTCCTTTAAAACCTGTGAAATTCAGAGATGAGACAACTCTACCAACTCAACACAACTCACATCATTAAGTGCTTCATGGCCCAGCAGCAGTAGACCTTCTTCCTGTTTTGCCCATGCCTCTTCAAACATGGATCACAAATACATTGTGAACAGTATGTTAAATGACATCAAAAAGCAAAACTTAAAAGATGAGGGTGTGTTTTCAGAGATTGCACAATAACCTCATGCCAGTTGTTGCCCCACTGTTGAGGCAAATCCCATAAAGAGCCCATGGGACAGCTGAATAGACAAACTCCATAGCTGTTGCAATAACAACCCCCCAAAAGCAAGATGGGCTTTTGAAAGGGTTAAACCCCCCTTCGCTTCACAGCACGTGCCTGAGGAAGGGGGAAGAAAGCCTCCAGGAGAGGGGGTTGGGAGCCCTCCAAGTGGGTTGGCTCTATGTTGCTTTGCAGATGGAGGTGGCCAGAGGTGATGGGATGAATGAGCCACTGGAGGCTCCTTCCTGTGTTCCTAAACATGACCCCGAGGCAGTGGTGCTCTTGTCACGGCATGGCAAAGGGCTCAATTGTTTAACAGCTTGACTTTTGCTTTTAGAGTGATTACCATTGTCTATCCTGCCAAGTCTGGCTAAGGCTGGGATGTGCAGTAGCCAGGCTGCCCCAGGCTTGCCCCTGAAGAGAGGCACCTACTGCCAACCTCAAGGGGCTCCACAGGGAAACACTACACATTATCAGATACTTAACTCAATCCCAAACGACACTGACCCTGTTTATAGCTGCCAGCAGGTACTGCTTGTTTTTATGGTTAATCCCATTGACTGGGAAGTTCTCTGGCTCCAGAGAACATGGTAATAGTTTTGTTGTGATTATGTCATTGTATTTTGGTGGCTTTGATTTCTCTTCTGTTTTGTGAAGTCCCAAATAAACATTCACAATGCTCTGTCTCTACTATCCTCTGTGTTAGTTCCACTTGTATTTTTTTCTGTCCAGTGTGGGTGAGATCTAAACGTGTTTTAGCCTAACACTACAGTGGACTCTGACATTATAAGAGGGAGATTATATGTTGTCCCTCCTAGTAAGAGAGATTGTTCAATGTCCAATTTAGGAATTGTGAGCTAGGGAGCCTGTGCTTCACCCGCATCTGGACTTGCTTCCTTTCAAACAATCTTGTGCAGCACTAATATCCCTATCAATGGCCAGATATTTTTTAGTGCTTCTTCTGTCCAAACTATGTCAGAGAGCTTTTGTCCACCATCTACACCACTAGTAGTGTCCTCAGAGACCCTGCTGACACAGTAATATCTCTTTTTTTTGTCCTTAACTTTCCCTGGATTGCCTTATAACCGATCTAGAAGACTCTCAGAAACTTCTGACAAAGAAGCTGACCCTTTTACTATTGGTCAATTAAAAACAAGGGAGAAGTGGGAACATACAAAACACAGCTGCCCAGACTATCTCCAGCATAGGTTGTTTAGACATTTTCATCAGAGACCAGCAACTGTAGATCCTTTAGAATGGGCTCATTATTAGTTTTTGAAGCAAAATTGAGACAACTATTACAGAGTCAAGAATTTTAAGAGGGGTGATTTTACTGTGATCTCGACTCGACAAGGGGCTGATTTAAAACCAATAAGATTTGTCTCTGGCTCAGCAAGAAACCAATGTTTTTTTCCTGGAGATGCAGAACAAAAGCTTGCATGCATGAAATGAAGGGCTGCTAAAATTAGATGCACTCTTGTGGTTTGGGTAGGCTCCTGGTTATTCCCAGATACCCAAAAGTAGGTCATTCAAAGCTTAACAAAGACATTTCCCTCAGACTTGACATTTCAGAGCCAATGGAAAAGACCACCTGATGGGAGGATGTTATCAACATGTCACACTCGGGTTTCACTCTGCCTTGGCAGTGCTTCTGCGCTGTGAAGGAGCTGCAGTGCTACACCACCAGGCCTTTTTTCACTTCATTAGAGCTGCTTTAGCAGCTTGTTCTTGTCAGCTGTTAGAAGTAACAAGAAAATCAAATAGCTACGAATTTTCATTAAAGGAAACGAAAGTAAGAGATCAATAGAAACCTTTAGCTGGTAACATAGCATGAAGGTTTAACAGCTTTACAAATTAACTCCCTGCACAAATGATGGGGCACTATTAAAGTACTACTTTAGGAGAAACATGTGAATCACCAGTTGCTCACTAGCTGACCACGGCCAGGATCTCAGCTAGAAGATCTTCAGGATCTTTACTGACATCCTAAAAGGGTTTCTGTACCTTTGCCCCAATTTCTGGCTATCGTCTTGAACAATCACTGTGATCTTTCATCTGACCAGTACTCTATTTAGATTATTGCAAAAGGAAATAAATAGAAATGTTCTGGTGACCCAGAACACAGATAAAATAGGATATTGCAGAAAGTAAAACAGATTTCTTATGAACAACCTTACTGGCACAAGCTGGGTGCCAGTGGAGAGCAGGATGTAGTTTCATAAAGAGCTCCAGACAGGGCAAATGCCTTAAATATGTAAAGAGCAGCTGCTTTTCAAAAGTGTTTTATTGCAGCAACTCCAACTCAAAAGGAAGACAGCTTTACTTTTCATCCTTGTGCTGGTCTGTCATCTACCTGGGCATGGGGGGAAAGGAGTGTCAAACTTTCCCTCAAAGCACTCCATAGCCAGCTTACAAATTACAAGGCAAAGGAGAAGAAAGGCCATCAATTCTCCAATGATGCTGGCTCCAGTACTCGCAGGGGACAGTTTCAAAAAGTCAGGACAAGCACCTGGAAGAGCTGATGAACAGGGGAATGTTTTCAAGGACAGCTAAATTGGTCAGTACAGGAGCACTGGTAGGAGACTCGCTCATATACAATCTCAGAACACATGAGAAAAAACAAAAGCAAACTTGGTAACTAATCAAACTGGTATAAGGGGAAGAGTTTTTGGTAATACCTATAGGTACATGTGTGGAGAGGGTCTGTAATAGAAGAAAAAAGACAGTTTGAGACATGCTACCTGAAGTGCTCAAGCCCCATTTGCAAGCCAAGGGCTTGCAAATTCCCATCTATTTTCCTGACCTGTCAGCCACATGTTATAACTACTGCTCTTTTAAGACCCCAGTTATAAAGCTGTAGGCAATCTAAATATTTACTGAAGTAGTCACACCTTGGTATCTGACTGTGTAATGTAAGAACAGCAAACACAAAAGGTGGATTTATGGTGACCATAAAATTTTCATTCCCAGCTTCCTGACTTCCAGAGACTTTATGGCCAACCTTCACACTGCACTTTCCCTGCTGTTCATGACAGCAGCACTGCACTCCCCACACCCTTAAACAATTGCACCTCATTTCTGTTTTCATGTATCTGTCTTGTACTCGCTGGTTCTTGAGAGGGTTTTCTCTGCTTTAAACAAGTCTCATGTCGTATATGATGCTCAGTAGCACAAACACAGCAACTTTTAAATCCCAGTTTTGATCAGTGAGTACTCTTGGGTTGTGTTGTTATGAGATACTCTCTCCACTCTCTAATAATTTACATGAGTCTCTTCTCTCATTTTCCAGTTTTTCAACACCTTTGCATTGGACATGATAGTGGGATTAGACACAATATTTTAGAAAGTTTATGAAGTTTTCGGTAATATTGCATCACAAATTACTACTTTCCCCATATTCCACTGTTTCAGCCTTTTTTCTAGAGCTTAGAGCTCATGTGAGCTGTTCGTTCACTGTGTTTTTGAGAATCACTGTTTTCTGGTCTATATGTCATCCCCCTGGCCATGTGATCTCTACCACTTGCTTTTGATTAATTGCTTTGCATGTCACCATATGAAATGATAATTTGTTTGAACACACCCAGACTACCAATTTTGCTCTATACAACTTTCCTCTTCATTGTTTGCCATATATGTGGCAAACAGTGACCATTATCACTGGGCTTCTCTTGTAATCATCTCTTGTTGGTGTGTTGGAATTGCCCATCGCATAGAAATGCTGGTCTACGTAACTCCACCTTTGCAAAACTAGTGAGATAACAAAGTTTACTCACGTAGTTCTTTTTTCCATATTGCAGCAAAAATAGGAAGAAAAGCTTTTTTTTTAATTCTCAGACTATAATTGTATACAAACACACAGGGTTTGGAGAACAGGGTAGCTGAACAGTCTTGTAAAAATCCGTATGCCTTAAATGCCAGAGACATATCTTCTGTATTAAAACCAAAAAGATTCAGTACGTGCAAGCAGTTGACAAATAGACCTGCAATTAATGCTGCACACCACACCACCTTGGCTTTTAGAATTTAATGCTAAATTAGCGCCCCAAGGCACGGATTAATCCCACTTCTGATTTCAATGCCTAAATTAGCTTTATCTGCCAAGAGGAGGAGAGATATTTGGGTTGAATCAAGTTCTTTCAGCAACCCTCCCTAGCTTGGTTATGGAGAGAATCAAGGCCAATTAGGCTCCTAATTTAGGCCATTAGCTATGTCCCTGAACTGCAATCCAGATCTAGCAGCCCATGTATGCTGAGGAGTTGGACTTCAAAACTGATATGTGTCTGAATCCAGGCACCTCAGACTGTAAAAAAAAAAACAGGACAAAGGGGCATCTGCAGTGGTATCAACAACCTTTGACACTTATGTTGCAATTATACAGCACTTTAAGCTTGAATTCAGAGCTTGATATTATATCCTGCATCTGGAGATGGTTGAAAAGCTGGACATGAGCCAGAAGTGTGGGCTTGCAGCTCAGAAAACCAAATGTATCCCTGGGCTGTATGAAAAGCAGCGTGGCCAGCAGGGCAAGGGAGGTGATTTTGCCTGGAGTGCTGTGTCCAGCTCTGGGGTCCCCAGCACAGGAAGGATGTGGACCTGTTAAACTGGGTCCAGAGGAGGGCCAGGAAGATGATCAGAGTTGGAGCTGCTCTCCTATGATGAACGATTGAGAGGTGGGGATGTTCAGCCTGGAGAAGAGAAGGGAGACCTTATAGCAGCCTTCCAGTACCTAAAGGGGGCCTACAAGAGAGTTGGAGAGGGAATTCTTAACAAGGCCATACAGTGACAGAACAAAGGGGAATGGCTTTAAACTGAAAGGGCGTGGGTTTAGATTAGGTATTAATAAGAAATTCTCTACCATGAGGGTGGTGAGGCACTGGCACAGGTTGCCCAGACAAGCTGTCAATGCCTCCATCCCTGGAAATATTCAAGGCCAGGTTGGATGGGGCTCTGAGCAAACTGGTGTAGTGAAAGGTGTCCCTACCCATGGCAGGGAGTTGGAACTAGGGATCTTTAAGGTCCCTTCCAACCTATGCCTTTCTATGATCTGGTAGGGCACTGGGGCACATTCTGGTCACCCTTCTCCATGGACTATTTCTGTTTTCTAATTCACTGATTGCCTACCATGAACTATGCAAGAAGGTCCTGGGAACAGAAACCCAAAATCCTTCACTCACTATTGATACCCAGATGGCAAGGCCGAATATTTAGATCTGCTTTGCTTCTTGCTGTCTAAATCATGCTTTCCTGGCAGCACATGATGATCCAGCTTAAAGAGGAATTGGGTATTACTCTGCCCTCAACCAGACGTCTGGTATTAAACTGAGCTCTGAAGAGGTGGCAGTTAGGGAAGCAAAACCCCAGAGAATAGGCCTGGTCACTCACTCAGGAAATGTGCAGTGTGCTCTACAAGATGGAAAACACCCTCATCTCCCAGTCTGTGTGACTAAAGCATCTTGGCATGTCTAGCTAGCTGGGCTATTTAGCGAATTTAGATGGACCATAGAGAAAGGATGACTTCCTCAAAGGATAACTTCCTTAATGCTGTCAGTGCCAGAGAGCTGTGCCAGTGTCTCCTGAGCCAAGAAAGAGGCACAGAACTGAATGCACAGAACAGCATAACAGACTCTGCACATAGTGAGATCTGAGATTCCAAAATTCCAAGTTGTTCCCTGTAACTTTGATTTTCAAAGATGCTTTAAGGTTTTTTCACACTACAGTAATTAAAAAAGCCTGCCCTAGCATATGGAGACAGTATGGCTCTGCTGTATCACGTACAGGGAGAAAGAAAAACAGGAAATTCACAGTTCTAAAGCACTTTACCACTGGTATAGTTTTTCTTCCTTCAGGGCACTGATCCTTCCAGGTTTTCTCAGTTTTCACTTCCCTTCGATCTGTATCACCTCATTAATAAAAAGAATGACTCCTCCACCCCTTTCCAGTCAGTGTTGGCCACTTCCATCATCACAGCTTGATTTCCCTTTTTATCTCTGGAGGAACCATACCTGCGTGAAAAAGCTGCTGAAGCTGTAACTCCTGGGAGTGGCTATGAATAGCACTCACAGGACTCATGCTTTTCATATTTAGATACTGAGATAAACAATCTTATTTTCCACTGCTTATTATTTAGCCTGCTACTGCTCATTGTATTTACATTTCTCTGAGGCTGTTAGAAAAGACACAAGCCTAATTTATCAGTAACAACAGTATGAAGAGCAGACAGCTGGGAATTGAAACAGATGTTGAAACTAAAGGCTTGAAACAATCTTCATTGGAAGATTTTGTTAATTCCTCTCAGGCTTTTGGACTTTACAGCTCTGCCGAAACAGCATTTCAGTAAAATTCTTGTGACTAGACACTCATTACCCAGTTTACAGAACATGCTCTCCATCAGGTGCCCAGCAAATGATGCTGTCACAAGGACATCAGCCAGCTAACAACTCTTGGTAATGTCTGATACCACACCTTTCCCAGAGCCAATACTGGCTCTTCTTACAGAAATTGCTTGGAATGAATAAAGTTTAGTTAACGCCGTTGCAACTCGGTATGCACGTAAGAAAAGCCTTTCTTTCACTAATACCATTAAAATGTATGAATACAGATCTAAAATTCTTGACTGTTCTCATCTGGTGCATGTAGCATGCAGGCCTCATTGAGATGCCATTTTGCTGGAGATTTTATGTTACTGAAAGTAAGTATGATTATTCTTTCTTTATCTTTCATCACCTTGTACATCTCTTCAGCTTCACAGTCGCAAATCCATTTGCTTTAATTAAAATCTCTCCTGTGTTTAGACAGGCAACCACAAACAGCAAATTAAAGTGTTCCAATAAAAGAGGACATGCAGTGGGAATCTGGATGTTCTCCACTGGTATTATTTTATTTTAGGTTAAGAAATAACACCTAGTGAGCAGAAGATACACGTAATTCCTCAGTCTGCTTCACCCCAGAAAAGGTGCCAGCAACCACTGCATTAGGAGTCCAGATACTCTTGGTATTCCATCCATGGCATTGGCCAGCACCACACAAGTCAAAAGCAGCAGCAAGCAACAGGTACTGACAGCGTGTAAGTCTCTTGTTAACTTCTCCAGTGAGCAGTTTGTTGAACCGAGGAGAATTAAGAGGAAGGGAGATTTTGACTTATATCAACAGACTCAATTAAAATTGACATGGCTGGCAGCAGCAAAAGGCACAGCCTAGTCACAAGGCCATCTCCCTCTGGCAAATTTAGTAGACTGCCTCCAAGACAGAGATATCAAAGCATCTAAAAATGAAGCCATTGTGAGGATTTTTAACATAGGAGAAAAAAAAAAGGCATTTCACTAGCCTTGTTCTCAGGAAAGGGTCAACTGCTGTGACTAAAATAAAACTCAGCCTAAGATAGACAACTGCCCATTGGCTGACATGGTTACAACCAAGAAAAAGGTCTTTAACGTAGCCCATCTTGAAAAGACACTTGTAGGTGTGCTATTGTAGTCTGAGTGAGAAATTACCTTCTGTTATTAAACTGCACTGAATTTATTTAAATTCAATTTTTCCTCTGAAAAGTATGAAATTAACCTACTTCAAATTGAAGACTTTATTCATAGAAATATTATCAAAACAACAGGTAGGAAGAATGAATCCAAAGATTTCAGGGGTGAATTGTTAATCCACATGGGCGACCCATCTTACAGTTTGTGGATCATTGTAATTAGTTAAGCTGCAGACTGGAACTGTGGTAAGTAAATGTGATGGCCAATTTACCACTGCTGACAACTAACAATATATAATGCAGTACTTCAAAGAGGTAATTATTAATTTTTATAACATTTACTCTGTGAGCATGTTCCACCCCAGTATGTAGAAAAACCAATTTATAGTCCAAAAATTTCTCAAAAACTGCGAAGCCCTTAATTAGAATAAACCTCTGAACTTCTGCAATAAATTACTGGACGCTAAAATAGGAGTTGCTATTCTACTGTGTATCATAAGGCCTTGCTAGAGCTACTGAATTGTCAATAGGTTACTTCAGCTGTAAAAACTGAGACAATTAAGTACACCAAAATTAATCATTAGAGCTTGATTAGGAAAGAACACCATTAAATGGTGACTCTTGAAATCTGAGGGTCTCAAACACCCCACAACAGAAAATAAAGAGCCTAATTTCAGTTAAAAGACAAGCAATTTTTTTTAAATCAAAATAGTACACAAAAACTAGACTGTTATTCCCCTAGAGCTGCCATCCTGGATTATACCTATTGCTCATGACAACAGGCACTAACAGGTGGGTCTGTGTACAAAGAGAGAGGGAAAAGAAAGGGGTGAAAAGGAAGTTTAGAAAAATCCTACAGATATAAAGAATTTTTCCTTCCCTAAGTTCCTTTTCTCAGATAGTTTCTTTGATGAAGACCTTCATAGAAAAAGACAATTTCCAGGATGATTTATCAAGCTATGATCCTGTGACCTGTGGTCACCTCCACTAAGAATCTGGGCACACTTGGCAGTGTTTCCCAATAAGGCAGAAGATTATGCAGGTAATCTGAGAATCCCCATTAAACTGAAATCAAACAGTTTCTGTGGAAGTCTGTTAAGAGTTGGACACTTCACAGTGATCTGTTCTTGCAAAAAATCTTGAGCACCACTGAGATAATTCTAAATACGGGACAAAGCTGAAACAGTGTAACTGCCGAAGTGGAAAAGTCTAAGGTGCTTCCCTGGTATATACTCTGTAAGTGGTGAAAGATTGATTTATCTACTTCATAACACATTTTCCTTTCTGCCATCTCCTATTCACACACTTAAAATACTAAATAGACATGAACACATTTCTGGTACTTACACAGGGACCTCGAGAATGATCGATCACTCAGCATGTGAAAAAAGCTGCGAAAAGACAGCAAGCTGCTTCAGACCATGAGATAACTGGCCTGGCATTTAAAAGCTCAAAGCACTGTTGACAGGCACTATGAGATGGCCAACACTGCCAAGCAAAGCAGTAGCTTTTGACATTAAAACTGTACACAAAGACTAACTCTACATTGAAATATACAGTTTATTTTCTCAAAGTCAAGCAATACCATTTGTCAGTAGGTACGTGTTAAGTGTCAGGCAGGAAAACTGTACATTTTCACTCTGGGCTGCAGGATCCAAACAGTTGAAGAAGCATTGTGGAAATTTTTCACTATACAAAGAGATCTAGAATTGAGAAGAACAAAGGATGAAGAAACGGCCATCCCCAGGATGCCAAAGGCAAAACATTAGCACCAGATTTTTCCAAAAAGCAACAGTATAGCTATTTACAGATTTACATATAACATTGGGAGGCAACCGCCTTCAGGTTTCCCAGGGTGAGATTTTTCAAGAGTTTTAAAAAAGGAAAGGAAATGGTGTCTACACAACTGTTCTGTGAAAAGGATAATAGATATAGCTTTCACAATATTGCTACCTTTTATCAGAGATCTAACTCGAAGTACTGTATACAAACACATTGCAATTATATTATTATTCACATTTCACATACACATTTCAGAGTAACCACAACATGTAAAATTTTTAAAATGCCACAGATAAAACAATGCACACTTTTCTCCAAGCTAAAAGACAAGCATAATTTATGTTTAGTTTTGGGTCTGTTATGGTTAAAGGATAAGTTTAAGGACAAAGGGATCACTTGTCCTAGGAACATAGCAGCATATAACTGTGAGATGTCAGAAGACTACATTTCTGAACAAGAGGGAGAAACTAAGGTCAGCTGTAGGTCTTGTAAAATGGTAGCTCCATTTGACCTCAACTGATACACATCAACATCATTTAATTAAAGATTTGGTCCAGGTTATACAAAGTAGTGCACTATAAGGTGGGGGCAGGGGGCAACAGTCCTTTCAATGTTTGCACCTCTCTGTAAAGGAACTGGTTCCAGAGGATTTTTTGCTCCCCAGTTCCCCAGCTCGCAAGGAATTCATTGATCAGCACCTCTCCAGTTCTCTCCCCACAGAAGAGAGAATTTAGGTAAGAAGGACAGAAAAACTCTCGTGAATGCTGCCATACTGCAGGAGTAGTGGGAAGAAGTCTCTTCTCTCTTTTCAACAGCTGACTACTTGTATTTTCAACCAGCTTAGCTACAGACTGGCATTCACATCAGCCTTGAAAATGGCTTGTTGGGGAACCTATTTGTCTGAGGAGAGATAAATGTTTTCCTTACTACAAAGTAAATGGCATATACACAAAGTCACCCAAGACTTTGTCTGCAAAACTTTATCTTAACACAGAATGTGACATTTAGACACTACAGAATTTCTCTGTAGGCATCTAAGCAAGTCAGCATAACCTATTACTGCACTAAAACATGAGTTAGCACCTCTTTTTGGAGCTACTGGAAATCATCTGTTGTAAGTCAACGGCAGTATTATGAAAACACAAGCAGTAATCTGATACTGTGAACTAGCATCCTCTCCTTTATCGCTGTGCAATGGAAAAAGCAAACAAACAGCCCCACTTCTGTTCACAGTTACAAAGCAGAGTTGCTCCAAGTAATGCACTGTATTTACAAGGCAGAAGTGTTTATATTGCATTTGGTAGTCTGAGAAAGAGGAATGATCAGCATTATGTAGGTTAACTTCAATATAACTTAACTGTCTGTATAAAACCATCACGATGTTGAGCAATCAGAAGAAAAATAGAAGCAGTGTCCTTAACCCACATTTATTTTCATGAAGGGTTATGGGTTTGGGGGAAGAATAATAAAAACATGCATAAAAAGCACAAAAAAGAGCAAACAAGCCTTCTAAATAATTTAGATGAAAAATGTTTTGAACAAAATCAGCACAGTACTTCCAGCCTGTTTCTTAAATCAAGTACAACTTGGTAAAGAAAATCACTTGCACTGCATTAAAAGGGTGTACAAATATGTCTTGCAAAATAATTAAAAAAAAAATCTTCAGCAAGGTAGTCATTAGGTGATTTGCAAGCTGGTTTAAAAAGCGTTTAACTGAAACTGATCTTAAAGTTATTTTCTGCAAGGGGAAAGTGCCATCCTATATACAATATTACAAAAAAGTGTCTGATGCCACAGGATCAGAGTGACACTAGATTTCAGCAATCTGAATATATTAGCTATAAGATACACGCTTCCCCTATTTAATGTGTCTTAAAAAAAAATAAAAACTCACTAAATGTAGAGCTTCTAAATTTGTGTGCATTCATGAATTGTTGTTGGGTTTCCCAGCAGTCCGTGCAGCATCTGAACATAAAGAAAGTATACAGCCTATTCTAAAAATCACTGTTTGCATGCACAACTGCCACAGACTTCAAATGTACTGAGCAGAAAGGTTAAGAGTCTGTCCTTTTCGGTGGAGCTTTCTGCAAGTTAAGCAATGAGAAACAGCTGTAGAGTCCAGCAATAAAAATGTGTCTTAAAAAATTAAATATATCATTCCAAAAAAAATGAAAGAGCATTATTGCTGTTGTGAGAGCTATTTTTCTCTTGTGCACTTGTTTCTCTACCAGACACTCAGGCAAGCCAAGATACTCATTTGTATACTTGGAACCCATCCCCCTCCTTCCTTCTTTCCCATTTTTCACATGGTTGGTCAAACCAGTCCCCTTATTTGAGCCGCTCGGGTTGGAGGCTATCGGTCAGACACTTCAGCTGTTCTTCCCCCAGCTTGATCTTGTCCTCAAGCTCCCGCTGCTCAATGATCAGGGCCGACTTCATTTTCACAAAGTGCTCATAGTCTGCTAAGTTCTCCTCACTCAAGTAGTTTGCCAAAATGTCAAAGACAATGCGCTCTCGACGATCCAGGTTTTCCTTCAGCTCCTTTGCATCTTCATGTTGCTGGGTCAGCAGCTTTTGCTTATCTACCAATGTTCGCTTAGGAGAAAAGAAAAACAGTTAGAAATTCACTGGGTTCACTAGGCTGGGACAACAGCTTCAGTATTTAAGTCTCAAGTCTGTTTTATCTGCAAAGACAAAGACTTTCCTGAATATTTAGAAAGGTAAAAAAGGAGTGATCCTAAAAGTTTATTCTAATAAAATGCATTAACAAACAGAAAAAAATGTAGTAAATCAACGAAAGATGCACCATTAATTTCTATTGGCCTCAATAGCAATTACTTCAAAGACTGCTTTACTATTTAATAGTTCAAAATAGCTGTATAAATTAGTTGCCTTTGAAAAACAGTTCTTCAAATTAAGACTTCACTCAGCAACATCTTACATCTTCAATACACAGCACTGACAGCTGCAGTTACAGAAACCAGAAACAGACCAATTAATGGAGCGATTTGTTCTTCCACAGCTTCTGACACTGTATTTAGCCATTCTGCTGCATCCACACGCTGTCCCTATGAGACGTGAAGTCGTGTGGTCTTCAGACATGAGCAAGAAAGCAAGCTGAGGCAAGAGAACAGAAAGGAAGCAAAAAAGAAAAAAAAAAAAAAAAGGCATTCTCCAAAAAGGGTTGCAAACTTTCTGCTTTGTGGCTTCACAAGAGACAAAATAGGAAAAAGGGAGATTGAATGGAGAAACACACAAGGAAAGAGGACAGCAGAGGACAGCAGCTGTGCTGTCCATTCCATTCACAAACATGAGCAAGGAGGCTGAGGTTCCTCTAGCCCTGTTTACACCATCAACCTGTCTGAGTCCCATTTGAATCATTCGGCTACACTCCTTTAGCAGTGTATGGAAAGAAACAGGAGCATCATTAATCCGACCTATTTCAGATGTCTGCCTAGAAGTGATTGCCTTTTTCCAATGACAGAGCATGGCTGGCCTACAAGAATTCCTGTGCAGACTTGTGAACTTAATTAAAAAGTGCCCCTAAGAGGCACCAATCCATAACTGTTAGCTTTGCTCCAGAGATGAATTTTCTTTGAGAAGCTGTCTTCAAATAAACCTCAGTCTGTTCAAACAAACGCGTCCATTTTATTCATTTGCACTTTCTGTTAAATCACATATGCAGCTTAATAAGCCTGAAGGATTTACTGAGAAGTGGTTTTGCAGACTATACAGTCTTTTAAGATGGAAGTACAAGACAAAGGGGGATACAGACCACTGAGCTCTAATAAACCCACCTGCCAGAGCAGCACACATATCCTGTGCTGCTTCTTTTTCTATAGACAGTCCAAAGCTCAAGAGCAAAATGTTTTCAGATTTTTGCTCTCAATGTACATAAAATACATAACTTAGATTAACTCAGGATTCAAGACAGCTAAGGAAGACAAGTCACAGAAATCACACACTATTAGAAAAAACAAAGTTTAATCTCCCTTTGAGCTTATGCCAGGGAAAAAAAAATCCCACTGCAAGTTGCAATCAGAACTATCTGCTGGAAAGACATGGAACTACAGTTCTCCTAAATTCACCAGTGCAACTAGCAGACAGGCCCAGGGAGTGTGGCTACACTGCTCTCCAGGGCAGCCTTGCTTGTGTGTACACTGAGCAGCAGCGACAGAACTAGACAGAGTTTGATGAACACAAGAGGGCATATATCAACCAGCTGGTACCTCAGTTGTACAGTTACCTACATAACCCTGTGATGAAACAGCTCTGTTTTTCAAGTCACTTGTTATCATTGTCAATGTACACAAGAACAGTCAGATGTTTAGTCCTGTTGCATGGTTTAAGTTGCATGGTTTCTTCTACCAAGCCTATGATATGACTTTCAGATGAACATGAATAACCTGATAAGTTTAAGAAAAGCAAACACTACTTATGTTATGAACTTTTCATAACATCTTAGTACCTCTGCCCTTGAGGAGGTTTAGGAAAAACCTAAGGAAAAAGTGGGATGCAGAAAGGAAGAAAGCAGATGAGATACCTCTTGAATTTGTTTTTACCTCCGTCAAAGACGACTGACACCAGAAAACCTGTTTTGAAGGGTAAAGTGAAACACACTGTAACAGGCTCAAGTCACCATTCTTGAGGAGGTTCTCTGAGCAATGGGTAAATGGCTCACCCAGGCTAATGGAGTAAATGATGTCAGATGGTTTTATCTGATCATCTTCAACCAACTAAAGCCAAGCGGAGTGCAGAAGAGTTTTTTTGCAGTTAGCACTGCTCTGAAGCCCAGCCAACACAGGCTATCTGAAGCTCCTCTGATAGAACAATCTTTCACTCTTTCTATTGAGAATCTTTCTCAAGAGCCGTTTGCTGTTTTGAACCACAGCCATACAAAGGTGAACTCCCTCCACGTATCTGACTTCCCAGCATCCAGTTCCTAAACTACTATCCTTGGTACTTGTCCCTGGTCTTGCAAGTCTTGGGGGTCTAGGCACCTGATCACCTCTGTGGATTCACTGCTGGTTCAGTGCTTCAGTGTTCTCAAACACAGGACAAGTAATGAGAAGACACTGGCCTCACTGTGTGGAAGGGAGGGGGCTGGTAGCTCTTTCAGATGAAGTCCCTTCCAGGCGCTAAACTTGAAGTACCTGACGCTGTTTCCTGTGGCAAAAAAAGACCTATGACAGAGCATCTAGTAGTCAGAAATTAATTCAGCAGTGATTATTTGACTGGTTCTGTTCAGAAAATCTGCTAAGCTGCTGCTGATTTCTAGAAAGTGGAAAGCTATCAGAGCAATGTTTATTAGACAACATCAGCCTTAAAAAAAAAAAATAATCAGTGCTAGGATGGAAGTAAAATCCCCTGTTTTGTTTGTATGGTGGTTCATTCATTCATTCTGAACATTAGTGGTTCACCAAATATTATCATTTGACCTACAAGATACTAAAGGACAACCAAAAAAGCCACAAGCACCAGTCTAAATTCAAGGAAATGCACATGTAACTCTACACGCAGTGGATTTATAGTCAAAATACCCCAGGACTTGATCCATCTGAGAAGCATCTCTGACCAACACTTCTAGATATATTTCATAGAACCATAGAATGGTATGGGTTGGAAGCGACCTTAAAGATCATCTAGTTCCAACCTCCCTGCTATAGGCAGGAATACCTTTCACTAAACCAGGTTGCTCAAAGCCTCATCCAACCTGCTCTTGAACATTTCCAGGGATAGGGAGTCTACAACCTCTCTGGGCAACCTGTTCCAGTGCCTCACCACCCTCAGTAAAGAATTTCTTCCTAATATCTAATCTAAACCTGCCCTCCTTCAACTTAAGGCCATCCCCCCTTGTCCTATCACTACATGACCTTGTAAAAAGTCCCTCTCCAGCCCTCTTGTAAGCTTCCCTTAGGTACTGGAAGGCTGCTCTAAGACCTCCCTGGTATTTTCTTCTCTGGATTGAACAGCCCCAGTTCTCTGTCTTCATAGGAGAGGTGCTCCAGCCCTCTGATCAACTTAATGGCCTCCTCTGGACATGTTCCATAGACATGGTCCATGTCTTTCTTGTGTTGTGGGCCCCAGAGCTGGATGCAGCACTCCAGGTGGGGTCTCACAAGAGCAGAATCCCTTCCCTCACCCTGCTAGTGATGCAGCTCAGGGCGTATTTGGCTCTCTGAGCTCCAAGTGCACATTGCTGAGTCATCCACAAACACCCCAAGTCTTTCTTTCCAGGGCTAGTCTCGATCAATCTCTGGATGGACCTCTCCTGATGATTTCTGATGGGTTTCTGATGCTACTATGGCAAGACTTTGCTGTCAGTGGATGAGAAGATGAATGGGGATTAAAATACGTTAGGGATTTGGACTTCTGCCAGTATAAATTTGACAGCAGAGCACGCAAACGATTTCTGACTGTCCTTACTACACCACCTCCTCACCATCTTCCTTTTCCAGACCTAGCCAGTAAGCTATTTTTATCACAGCTCTCAAAGTGTGTTTCCTATATGCACATATCATCTGGTAGCTCTTTCCCCATTAGGCAACTGCAACCACATTTAAAAAAAACATCTAATGAGGGATTAAATTTCTTTAAGTGCCAGAAACTTTGATCTGCCCTTTAATAAGCTGTCAAATACCTTCCCTTTGCCTCAGTCAGAGAGGGGGCTGAACCGCCACTAAACAAGTAGGGCCAAACAGCAAAAGCACAGCTTCAGATCAGTCCCAGCCCTTACTGGTTCTTAGGGGTGAAACAGTGGAGCAGGCTGAACAAACACACCGTGAAGCCACAGCCCATGGAAAAAGTTCTGTTACAACACTTAGGTGGACTGTTGGCATTTCAGTCCACAGCTACAAGCCAAAAATCCTACTTCACATTCATTAAACCATAGAAGTTAAAATCACTTGACACACAAACACCCTCCACCCTCTCTATTTATTTTAGCCTAAGTTTCACACATATTTACATCTCTCCTTTGGTGGGTATCTGCATTGCCAGCTATCTCCTTCCCAGCTAAGGCCTGATAGGATTTGAAGATAAATTGCTGCAAGCAGAGGTGAGATCCAGGAGGTAAGAGCACCTTGAATGTTCCTTCTCCTGAAATTTTTACATCTCTGGGATTCCTCCACATCCCCACCAGGCCATTCTGCTTATGTAAAACATGTTTTCTAGTAAAAAATTCTTTTTGCAATGCCTCCCCTCTGCAGCCCTCCCACCTTTTTTTTAAAGACTTGTCCCTTGCTAGGCAGCGTCGTGGAGGAAGCTGTAGTAGCTGAGAAACATATTCTTTGTAACTACCTTATAGATTTGTATCACGATCGTTGAGTATAAAGAAGCCTGTAAGCTTTCTGCAACACTCCTTTTCCCATCTTGAATTGTTAGAATATTTTTGTTTGCCTCCTTTCTAAGCTCTTATCAGTAGACCCCCTCTGTCTTTAAACTTCTGCCAAGAAGTCTGTTTTCCAGTATGGTGCACCCCTAACCCACTTTTTCTTAGCAAGCCGCTTGTAGTTTTAGTATTCCAAGAAAACCAAGGCAAAGAGAAAAGTTTTAAGAAATCTAAAACAAATGGCCTGATGAGATTTATCCACTCGTTATCCCTCCTCTTGAACTCTGTAATGTAGATAAACAAAACCAAACAAAAGCCCCCACTCCAGCTTCAGTAAATGCAGTGATATTATTGTTGGCCTTTCTCACCCGTTCTTCTGGAGCAGTGTTGTCATCCAGGTTATTAAGGGCATTTTCCACGCGGGCCAGACGACCGGACAGGGACAGCAGGAGGTTGACCACTTTGTCAAGGTCGCCAATAAACATCTTGAATTTGTCAAACTCATTTGGTTTGCAAACCTCTTTCACAATGGCCTCTACCTCCTCCCCCAGTATATTATTTGCTTGGATGTCTTCCAGAAGCGTCTCCCGTGCTTCTCTGAGCACCTGCAGCTTCCTACTAATGCTGTCAATAAGTTCTTGCTGTGGAAAATAAAGCAGATAAGAACTTATTAGCACTACTGCACTTTTTCCCTACTTCTGAAAGTCATGTCAGCTAGCACTTCAATACATTTTAAATTCCCATGAGGCTTTGACAATGAGTGTGTTACAAATAAATACATATCTAAGTATATGTCTAAGGTCTATACATCTGGATTCAAAGGTTCAGGACATAGCTGTACAATGCTTAGCTTGAGACCTGTATTAAAGCAAATTACCTTGGTGGCAAAAGATGAAGGAATTCCACCTCATCAACAAGCATTCCTGCTTCTTCTTTGAACAGCTTCAAAGCCTGCTATGGAACAGCATAAAGTACAGCACATCCTTTTCTCTCTAAATATCAGGTCCATAACCCCTTGCTGAAGAACTGCACTTAGGAACATACACAGCACCAGAAAAACAATCCTGTATTTTCCACATGATACAGTTAAAACTAGGGCACTGCCTAGCTTTTTCTTCCTTTTTGCATAATATTAGTGTTCCTCCAATAGCAACCCTTCCACTCCAAGAAAATCTTAGTGATAACAGTGCCGTGCAACATTTCTGTGGGGAGATCATAATCCCTATGGCACAGAACAGGGAACAAAAGCCATTGTATTGTACAAAGCAGCCCTGTGCAAAGTCGCTCTTCCAAAGGACCAAACAAGAGTCTCTGGCCGCCACTGTCCCATGCCAAGTGGATATACCACCTCACTTGCAGTCTGAGGGGCTTCTGTACTATAATCCCCCCCTGCCTGAGAAGCACATGCACTGCCTTAGAAAAAACATGTCAGGTGCATCACAGGCAGAATCAGACAAAGAATGCAAATCTTCTCCCTCAAGTGAACCTGTGGTCAGCCTGTGCTGCCCACTTACTTCCCTGCATTTGGGCAAGAGGTCCTGTTCCTTAGTCACCACTAGCTCTCACTTGTGCACAAGGGGTGGAAGTCAGTTCAGTTAGTTGTCTACCCTAACATGAGATGAATCATATCCTAAAAATGCCTCGTTCATTTAAATGTAGATGCCTATTTGGTATTCAGCTAATTTCAGGTAAGAAAAATTCCCAAAGCATTCTCTAAAAATACACCTCAGTGCAATTTCTGAATGGAAATGACATCCTTTAAAACGGTCATTATTTCACAGTACCCGTTGTCTTTTTTTTTCTTTTTAAATTACTCATGGCATTCTTTAGGAACTCTGCTTTCTATATGCAAATCTGATTACAAGCCTTCGTGATTACTGAGAAACATACTGATAGCAGCTGCCACTGAACAGTCATTGCCAATTTATTTTGGGAACAAAAAAACCAAAACAAAACAGTCTGCCATCTTAACAGAAAGCAACTACACCCTGAAAATTCAGCAGCCTTTTTAAAAGTAGAAATTCAACCCATGGATTATCCACATTGGTTTTCTCCTTTTTGATTTAATGTACTCAGCCCAGGTTAATCAGGATTTGGGCTATCTGTTAGTCCGGGTGCCCAAAAGATTAAGGTAGTAAGCAGTTCTACAGATGCCTGCTTTACTGACTGATTAATCTGCAGGATTTGATTTTTCCCCCCCCTTCCCTCAATGCAAATGCAGTTGATTTGGATTATGTAGGTCACAGTGCTACGCTCTCATTTCCCTCCGATGACATGCACTATGCTGCTGTTTCACCATTTGAAACACAACAGGATACCATTGTACCCTATGTTATTATCTCAAGTTTTTCACTTTTGCAGCTGTGCTGCAACTTTCTCTAATGAAAAAAGGCCGTATGTGTGCTCCATGTTTACTGATCTGGTCTTACAGTCCAGATCAGCTCTCTCAGCTTCTATCTTTCAAAAAACAGAAAGAAGCCATTTTCCCAGTAACATCCTGTTTAGATGTCCCCAAGTAGCTGAAGCCAGCCTCTAAGGGACTGATTTTGCAGGTGAGAAGGCCATAAATACTAAGACTGTCATATCTATTAAGAATTGGCTTATGATCACTGATTGCTTCCTACCCAGATGAAACAGCCCCTGCATGCAGCAACTGTGTGCTCATTCTGCTTTCGCTAGCCAGCAGAAAACCTGTATTGTGTTTAACATCTATTGAGCCAGAAGAGCTGCAATCTGCATCTTGAAACTGGTAGATGAATAATTTATAGCTGCGACTTCTGTACCAGTACACGAGAAAATAATAAAACCTATTTTTTCCCCAGTAATTCTTGCTGATCTGACTAGCAACACAGAAAGTAGCTCAGCAGTGTTGCTCAGGTGGTTCACTGCTTGGCATGTCTTATGTAAATTATCCTCTGCTCTCAGCTCACCACCCCATTCCTAAGGAATTCAGGCCTAAAACCAGGAAAAACTTGGTCCTCTTCAATTATTTTTATACTCTTCAGAAACTGTCAAAACTTTCCTAAAGGCAAAGGGGAAACTTCCTACTCAGCCACACATGGATTTTCCTTGCTACAAAAACCACTCTTGCAGCATCTTCAACATCTGATCAGTATTTTATAATTGTGGCAAAACTATATTAAACTCAGTACATGAGACACATACATTCCACTCCTGCTAGCTGGGAATACAGGGATCGACCCAAAAATAAAACTAAAAGAATTAATAACTCTATATGAAACTCCTGTACTTATTTCAAAAGTAAAAAAAGAAGTACCACACATTTCTGGTTTGCAAAGCAGAAAATGACAAATACTGCAATCATTCCACAGTAGACTGCAATTAAGATATCTCATAACAGAACCGCCCAGTTTCTAGGAATCAAATAACAGGTTCTGGGTGTACGCCCCCTCTAAAATAACTGAAGTCATAAAAGTGTTCAAGTCCTTAACGATCCCTTGTTAAACTGTTGCCAAATACATGAAGCTGGGTCAAGCTATATATTCTGCTTTATAAAAATGCCTTGACCCACTTACTCTGAGTTTTGTATGTTTTCTGACAAGATCCATGATGAAAGCCCACTGAACTGAGAGCTCCATCCTACCGCATGTGGAGGAGCAGGGAGAGAAGTAAGCAGCAGTGTGTGTGGTTACAACAACACGCGTACTCAGAGAAGATGGGAGAGTTCTGCTAAAAGCTCTTCAAGAAAAATTTTCTCTCTTATGGTTAGTGTTGTGTAACTGAAGCTGAGGGGATGGATGGAGGAGTATGAAAAGGGTGAACATGATTTTCCTGTTAAGAAACCAACACCAATAAATGGTACCTTTGCTTATAAAAGTTTTAGTATTTAGTTTGCTGGGCAAACAAGAAAGGTTCAGTTTTCCCTCTCTCCTACAATTAACGAGAATGAAACTAATTCTAGCAAAAATGATGAATGTGACCATCATGCGTGGCACCAGATAAAACCAAATTATACTTAAAATGAAGGGAAAGCCTTAATTTGTCTAAATAGTACAATTGCTGTGGGGCAGGAGGGTAAGGGAAGGTCTGCTGCTGTAGACATACCATGCCCCTGGCATAGTGTATTGAACTGTGTGATGCAGAGGCGGCAGAGAGAGGTTAAAATAAAACAGAGAGCTAACAGAAAACACGACAGCCCCCTCGAATATGGTGGCAGCCACTCCTGCACTGAACCAGAGATGTGAATCTTCTACAAAATCTCTCATTCTTAGCAACTAAGTATATTCGTAATAATTAAAAGATGTGTCTTTGGGACTGGATTATCAAGTACACCCTGGCAGCTGATTATTCAGCAGAGAGCTGACTTCAACAGAAAAGGTCTGCACACCACTGCATTACCAGCTTAGGTAAACAGAGTTAAACTACACTACTTTACTTGATCAAACAGACCATTTCCTCCAGCTTATCCGTACTGGGATGTATGACTAAAATATTTTGTGTAAAATCGCTATTGAGATGAGTGCAATGATTTTAACATAGGACACCACTTCCTCAAACCACAGAAATGTCAGATCATCATTTTAATATCATGGGGATTATGACGACCTTCTATCAGAAATAAAACACCAAGGGATGGGGAAGAACAAGAGTGGAGAAGGCTGCCTCCTTTGTGACGAATAAGTTCCACTGAATCCACCAAGCTGATTAGCGATCTCCCACAATGGTTATTAATTTGGGAAGTAGGAGAAATAGAGCGCCAAGTGGTTTGCTGCTCATGGAAATAAATGGGGGGGGGGAGAAAAAAAGAAGGTGTGTGTGTGTATGTTCCTTCTCTCTTGAGACAAACCCAATCTCGACTTAAATTTCAAAAGTATGGAACAATTAAAACCACCATCAGCTACAGTGGAATACATACTGGTGTTTCTTTGTACCGAGTAAGTGTAAGAAATGCAGAACCACCTCAAATGGAAAATGATATTTGAAAATAACCTCCCCAAAACTTCTCCCCTTGAGACTTTCCAAAACCTGCATGCAATTGCAAGAAGCACCTAATCTCCAGTTCCTGAATTCACAGCTGGACATTTAATTCACCTCCAAAAACTTAAAAAAAAAAAAGGCTGATTTTTCTAAGTCATCCTGTACATCTAAAAGGCCTTTTATTGAGGGGCGTTTAACCTAACAAATTCACAGCTAATGAAATGCACAAAACTCAGAGCCTCTCATTACGCTTTTAGAAATGTTTTTTACCTTCTTCTCTGACAAGTCATGATCCAGCTCATCTTCAGAATCATCCTCACTCTGCTGCTGTTGCTGCTGCTCCTGCATGTCCTTCATTTTAATCAGTAGCTCTGCCTTTGGTGCAGATGTGCTGTAGTAAGTAGAATTGGTTGTCAGGGAGATGGCAGACGGTGCGCTCTGCTCCTCTTTCCTGGGAAAAAGTCAAAACTTTCATTAACTGCCTTGACACACTAATCAATGAAAAGAAAGGACAATCTTTTAGAGCAATCATTTCACTGAGGAAGCAGGGGGCTCAACAGAAAGCCATTACCTATGCAAACAGGATAAATAAATGCTGTCTGTAAAGAAAATTTGTATCAACTCAGTATGTGACCAGTAAAAGCTAAAACTGAAGTTGTACAGAAGACCTTTCACCACTACAAGAGGTGAAACGGATCGAAGATATCTCATCTGGAAACAAAACGTAAAGTTACATTTTACAAAGTCCTGTGAAGACCTCCAGTGTCATAGAGAGTATCCTTTCAGACAGCCAAATGTGGGACACTACAATGTTAAGTATTTAACTTTTTGATTACAGAATCACACACTGACTTCTCTAGAAGGCTATAACTTATCAGAAAACTTGTATCAAGAAAATGAAAACCACAGAACATCAACATGAACGGACTTGAATTCTTTTCTTACTTTGACCTCATTCAATTCCAGGAAATGCCTCGTGCCCGCTTCAACCTGTCTTTGTAAATTTACATCACATAAAGAAGGCTTGAATATTCTCTATCTAGATACTAGACTGGATGACCTTGGCACAATATCTAATCACTATGAAACGGGAAAAGTTAATTATTCCTTAAGTTGTCAAAAAATGGTTTTCAACCAGGTCTTGGGAAATTTTTCATATTGTACAACACTGTTCTGTTTCCGTCATTAATGGTATTGTTAGTAGATAATGCTCAACTAACATTCTGACAAAAAAGTCTTATAAAAGACCCAAACCTCAACAGTAGGAAGACCCTCACCTTCAGCCCCACAGGAATACTGGTACACTTTGGATAGAAGCTTACAAGGACACACTGGCTTACATAAAGTAATACTCACTTCTCTTCTGAAATTTTTGGAGAAGGAACTTTTGGCAGGAGCTTCCTGCGTTGCTGAGCTTCTTCTAGGAGATGTTCATCTTTAGGGAATATACCAACCATCAGATCCATTGTTGTTTTGATTTTCACGTTAGGATCTAATATGTCTGCTAGAGATTTATCTCTTCCCACAATCTCTCTGGCAAGTTCTTCCGACTTCCAGTCTTCGAAGCTCTTTTCTTTGGCCTTTATATAGCTGGCTGCTTGTGTGGCAGCATTGCTGTCCTTCAAGTTGCTCCCAGGTTCTTCAGCTGGTTGAGGGTCAGCTGGTTTGGTTCTGGCTTCCGGCTCTGGTTCTACACCTTGCCTGGTGTAAGCACAGAATCGCGAATAGGACTGCTCAGAAGTGCTGAGTGTTTTAATCTGGTCCTTTTCCAAACCACTGGGTAAAGCAGGAGGCTCCATAGTACTGACAAGACTCTGCCGACTCTCCTTCTCTGCGCTGCTCTCAGAATGAACTATTTTGATGGGAACCATTTTCACTGTAGTATTGTTGTCTATAACCCTTTCAATTCTGGAAAATAAACAAAATTCATCTTTAGAAATGGAAGAACCTTACATCTCAATTCATATCTCCAAATCAGAGGGGAAGTCCAAGTGCAAAAAAAAAGACAGCTAAGAGACCAAGGTAATGGAATATGCTTTGCCCTGTGTCTAACTCTAAGTCTACATGTTTTCTGTCCACACATTTAAATAGTATTATTAGTTCATCTGTAAGCAGTCCTAAGACTTAAGTCCTGTATCATGAGTATTGTGCAAGACTGCTTGGGACTTATGTTTGTTTCCATGAACATGAGGGTCCAATCTCAGCATCCAGGCCCCAGATTTCAGACTGTGCTGCTGCCTTTTCCCCGTTGTTGCCACACGTATAGAGGAAAACACACCTCGAGCTCAACCTCACTGACTCGCACACATCCAACAGCGGCCTCGGCTTTTGGCCTGACAGGAAGCCTAGCTTCCTGGGGAGTTTGTGCCCTCACATCAATTCTCAGTGCTTCCAAGGGAAGAGACAACAGACCAGATGGAAGCATCCCGCAGGCTAGGCCTTTGCTGAGCTACAAGAATAACAAATAATCACACATGGAAAACCTGGAAATCATTCAAAACTTAATTATGTGATTAAAAAAAATATCTGTATTTATAACATTACACATGATATAGAAGTTTAATAAATAGATCCCACCATAGTGTCCTGGTTTTCCACTTAAAGAAGAAAAACCAGACACTGAAGAGGATAACACACAATTCTGGAAACTCCTTTTAAGGGAAGCTTATAGCAAAAATTCTGTAGAGCATAGCACAAAGGGCCATCTTAGCCATTCACTAAGGAAAACTATTTAAAGAGGAGGATAACTCAAATTTTTAAATTGGACAGTAACATGTTAAATAACATTACAGAAGCATCTGTACTGTACGTAAACCATATACGAAACTGAAGTCTAGTTTAGTGGTTCTGAGTTTGCAGAAAGTTTAAAATTATTGTCATAATGTGGGTTTGGAAGCTTTACAGTAAGTAAAGGAACATTGCCTACTAGCTAAAATATCTGGTTTCATCTGGTTGAGTAGTTTGCTGCCTTTCAGATAAGTGACCAAGACATACTACAGCTCTTTTCCTCTAAGTGTGGGTGTGTCGCTTTCCTTAAAAGTAAGTTTATACTTTTTGATTATTGGTAACAGCAGAATCTGTTAGACTTCATATTTTTCAGAAGTTGTATCTTGTATTTTAAAGGTATATTTGCCTCTGAATGAACGTGCAGCCTCCCAGTAGGTATTTACTTTTCACAAGTGCTTTGCAGACATGCTTTGGCATACTAATCCAAATTTGGGGTAGGTTTTTCAGCTCATGCTGAACCTCTCCATTTCCATTTCAGTTAGGTTGTTTTCATTCAAGGTGACTGTCATTTTAAAGAGCTCATGCCCGTGACCACTGATCAGTCCCAGCTCCCTGGCTGCAGACGTGGGCTCTCCTGACTGCAGCAGAGCTGGGCAGTGGCCTGACACCACCCCAGCCCTTTCTTTTTCTTGTTTTTAAATAAAGCCCACACCTTTTCAACTCCACCAGACTGTGAAGAGGAACACACTTTGGAATTTGGGGGAAATACAAGATGAGTGCATAAATGTGTGCGGGGCAACTGGAAGAGAAGTGAGCTGACTGCAATTCTTCACCTAAAATGCCCGGCATCTGTTCTGAGACTCTGAGTGCATTCCTCTCAGCCTAGTCAAAGATTTTCCAGATACTTAAGTCATCATCAAATGAACTGATTTCAGTTTGCTCTTACTGATTTCAGTAAGAGCAAAGACAGTTCAACACCAGGTGCTTCAAAAAATCTGTTTCTGCAACCACTATCCTCCTGATTTCTGAAGGTTTTCCATTTGTGAAAAGGCAGCACGAAATTCTGACTTGTAGCAACTCCACTTGTGGAGATTCCAAAGCTTCAACCCAACCACAAACACAGTCACTCCTTAACCTGAGCGTAGGTTTACTGGAAATCTATTGAAACACACATCCTGATGCACTCTTTTCATCTTTGTTATTGCTAAACAGTTGTCTTTGGCAATAGCTGGGTTCTCCACACTGCCACTATTTCCCTGCACCACACTGTTCTACCTAAAATGCTGCAGGAAACCCTGCACACTCACCCACTTAGGCCCGCTGATAAACAAGACACCTTTCTTAAAGAAGAGTACCCAGCTCCATGCTGGTGACATCAAACATTAGCTGTCCACAGCATGCAAACTAGCATGTCCAAAAGCTCATATGCAAGGAGACAACAGAAATAATAAGCCAAATCAGATTAACTGCATATTAAGGTAAATGTACTTAACATATTTTAAACATATGAAATAAATACCTTATAGAAAGTTCACAGGTTTGGCTCCCATGCCTGTCCTTTTTGGCCAAACCTGTTTTAGTGAGTAATGTAATTATGAACTGAGGACAATACATTGTATGGAGACAAGAGCTGTCTGGGTTTAAGAATTTTAAATGTTATCAGAAGATTTGCAGGGTAAGTATATTATCATTTAGATATGGGCATACAATTAGGTATACCTCAGTGCTCATTTCAACATTAAAGCTTAGCAAAAAGGAAGGATAAATACAATTAGCTTTCTATGCATCCTTAGTAGCTATTCATAAAGCAATACATTAAGGAAGTCAAAGCAATACCTTAAGGAAGTTATTACTGTCAGCTACCTTAGCACATGGATGCTAGGGTTCACATGACATGTTGCACTTTTCATTATAAATTATATTATTACTTCATGTTAAAAATGCGACAGGATGAAACCTCATTTTTTCCTCCAATTATAAAAGGAAAAACATCAAGGTCTGCTTAGGAAAAAAAAAAGTGATTCATGTCTTCTATGTCATAAGGCACGTTGGAAAACAGTATGATTGAGTCTGTTCAACCATTTACAATAGATTAGAGAAAAGTTACACCAACTACTTTTTCTCAGAGAAGCAACCTCTGCATGAATTCAGCTCAGAGGCTTTGTTTTCATTCTTTAACCATGAATTATAGTGCTGAAAAATTTAAAACCAAGATTCCTTAGCTTCCTGGAAGAGTTTGTTATCTTGCGGGAGAATAACCTTTCATGATGTTAGCAGCGTATGACAGACACAGCAACCAATTAATTTCAGTTGGTTTGTCTAATTCTGAGTTTATCTTGCGCTGAGTCTTCAGTCCATGTCAACACAAAATGCTGCGGACCCCTTCACAGACTACCCAGAGTACCACATTTCATTGTAAAAGTAACATAAAAACAGTCATGATTTGGCAGTGTATGTTACTGTGTGTGTTTTCAAAACAGATGTTCACCCAAAGGATCCAGCTTCCCTTCCCACATCTGCTCTGTCCCTACACGGATTCATATTTATATACAGACTCGGGTAGGGGAAATGATAACAGGTAATCTTCTGATTTTGCCTGGACTTACAGTGGAAAATCCTTTAGAATCCCCCTCTTGCATTTTCTACTATCAGCTGTAACAACTGAGCAGCAGCAGTCAACCAAAGAAACCATGAACCAGTTGAAGGACATAAATGGCATCAAATGCAATTTCACACATGTCTTTGGTCTCTTTAGGACATGTTGCAATGGCTCACACAATGAACTTGAAGGATGTGTAAAGAAAATTAACAGACAACCATTAATGAGGTCTAACTGGTCAAAAAGTGTTAATAAAACAATAAAGGAGTTACATCTAGTACCTGGCTGGGTTGTCATCCTGTACAGACACAGGAGGTTTATCAGTGAGCTTCTGTGGTGCAAACTGGGGAGAAGGGGACCTTGATGACTCCATGCCAGGATTTTGAAGATATCGATATCTGGAAGACTCAGACCTAAGGTTAGTTTTTTCTTCTAAGTGCTGACAAACATTCTCTGTGGATGACACTTGCTGGAGCTGCTGTGGGTTAGCACTTTTCAGTTTTCCATTGAAAGCTGCAGGACTCTGAGAGAGAGAGGAGTGACTGGCAAAGACTTCAGCAGAGCTGGGGGATGAGGACAGAAAGGGCTGGCTGACTGCTGCCAGCAGAGATTCAGAAGAGGTGCCAAGCGATGGTGCAGAATTATCTGGTCGCCTGTATTTATCTATTTTAGGTGGTGGTGGCCTCTGAGGAGCAGGTCCACGCTTCTTGTTCAGCAGCAACGGCTCTATCCTATGGTTTTCCTCTCCTTTGCCCCGTGATAGATAGGAGTGGTTCTCGTTCAAGGTCTGCGGCTCAGAGCAGGTGAGATGAGGCAGGCTACGATCTTTGCTCTTCTCGCTCACGTTTTCCTGAGAGTATCGGTAATCACTGGGCAATGTCCCAGACCTGCCCCGACTCTCATGAGGCAGAACTGCAGGTTCTTGCACATACAAAGGTCTGACAGATGCCTTCCACTTGTGGCCTAAATTCTGGTCCAGCTGATCCCTCTCCTCTTGTGAGTTTTCCCTTAGGGCCCCAGTGTCAGCTTGCCTAGAGAAAAGAACACATTGTTAGCATGCTGCTGATTTACTTCCTTCGGAGCAAGGCCACTACTCCAACCCAGGAAGCTTGAACATCGAGATCACATCCAACATTTAACACCAATTCCTTCAATCTGTGGTAATTGTACAGCACAAAAACATCCTCTCATGTATGGGAACACACAGTGTACCTAATCTAATGTGATGAGTCTAAACATAATGTCAGGCTAAATTAGGGTATGGAGCACCACAGGACGCGACACAACCTTCAGGTAAACTGAGGTGCTGCAGTGTGCATGGCTTAGTCAAATGCACAGCACACCTCCTGTGGCACAGTCAAATGTCCAAATGTTGGTAGAAAATAAAGTTGTCTCCAGAAGAGAAATCCTAATACTAAAATTTAATTCTCTTTTTGCTCCGGAGTCGGTAACAAAGCGTGGAAAACAAGTTTCTTACCTAAGTGCAAAATTAATTACTCCAGTGTAATTTTTAATGTGAATTTTTAAATGTGAATTGAATATCATGAACTTTAATTATGAATCTGGAGGTTGAATTTTTGTATAACTGCTGAAAAATGAAACAAGTGCAAACAAAATGTTTGCTAAAGCTAAAAAACTGGAAAATGGAAAATGAGTATCTCCTGAAACTAAGGCAGAAAAGGAAATTTAGAAAAGATAGTATTTTCCTTATTTTAAACTTGAACCTCTTTTACCCTGTCAGCACAAATGACAAACAATAGCCAAAAAGGCCTTATCTTAAAAATACTTTCGGGTTTATTCTAATTTTACACTCTCTACTTCTCTAGTCAGGAAATAGACTTTTGCAGCTCCAAGCTTGTACTCTGCCACAAAACAGGTAGTACATTTGTGCTCACCAGATAAAGACAAATTGAGAAAGAAATAGAAGTTGGTTCAGACAATTTCAAGTCATATGACAAATTCAGAGTCAATTCTGTTTTACAAATCAGTATTTACTGAATCCTATTTTAACACTAGATGAAGGACAGTTTTGTGCAGTAAAAAATTATATAAACGGCCATAAAGACAACGCTATTCAGATTTGGTTCTGTGGCATTAAAAGAGTCAGATGGTCTCCCCTAGTGAGTTCAACGTAAACAGAACCAGGCCTGTAAATAGCTCCACTAATTTTAATGGAAATATTTACCAGATGAAGATTGCAGGCCTAAAGTATGAAATATTGTGTTATAACCAGCATTTTTCATTGTCAACATAACCCACGAAGAGCACAATTTTCTTCTAGTTAACCCATGCAAAAATTCTTCAGGCCTCCCTATTCATCTTCACATCCATAAGCCATAACATAAGACAGGGTAACAGATGCACTCAGGTGCACAGAAGAATCAAGGCCATGGCATGAAATGTCTCAAAGACATCAATCACATGCATTACCTCAGCCAATTTGCAAAGTATACTATGAATTTTGCATGCAGATTGGGAGTGGGAGTGCTGGTGGAAGCAAACAGAACAGAGTACATCACTGATCTGACACATCTGCATATCCAAAACATGTAACCAATATATTGGTACATACATATATATATACATAAATATATATATAATATTACCCTGGCTCAGAAGCAATGAATGCTTCAGTAGTCCTGTCACCTTCCAAAACTGAGCAAAAGGAAATAAAGAATTACAGCAGAGAGAAATTCAGAGATGCCGCATTTGCAAACATGGAGATACAATTCAGAGATTACACACGTGTCTTCATATAGCTTCCACAAAATTAATCAAAAGTTTTGCAGTGCCACAGATAACAGGTCTGAGGAAAAGTGGTAGCTACATTCAACACTGTGAGTGGGTCCTCATGCAAAACATGCTTATCACATTGTTTTGGAGAGATTCAAGCTTACTGTCCAGAAAGGAGGAAAAGAAAACAAGCTTCAAGCCCCAGGAGAACACAGTGGCAAGAACCTGTAAAGGTGTTACATTATTATCAATACCAAGAAGTCCACTAAGCTGCTTTACATCTGTTGGTGCATCATGTAATAATGTGCCCAGAATACAGCTGGTTTGGAAATTAGGCTCATAGGATTATGCAAGGATAACATACCACTGAAAGGAATTTATCATTTATAATCAAGCATCACAAAGTGAGAGAGACAGAACAGTTTTAAGTAACCTGAAAATATAACAATTGACTTAATTACTATTTTTATTTTAGATAACAAACCAGTCAACATCAAAAACATTAAACTCTTAGTCATCTTCAACCCCAAATCTCCCCCATCCCCATAATACAATGCCACAATTTCCCAAATGCAAGAGCCTTTGTGAAGCAACAGAACTGGGAAAGCTCACACCACATTCTCCACCCCTGGTACGCCACGACATTACAGCTTTGACTGTCAGACAACTTACACCGCTCAGCCTGGACTGCAAAGGAAGTGTAATTAAGAGTCTTTGTTGATACAAAGTGATATTCACTAAGGGTGAGTCTAGTACAGGAGTCTAACATGAACCTTTTTTACTGCATCTGCTTTTGGTATTTAGCTATAGGAGCCTCCATATCTAAATGGTGGAGGGCAGAAAACCAATGTATGCTTTTAACCGAAAAGAAGGCATTGCTTCATTACACAAACCAGCCCTCCACATTTTTGAGAATCTCTCATTTAGAAAAGGGCTCAGCATCCCCAGAGGGGGTCTGTGTGGAGAGACAAGAGGCTCTGCACTCATGGGCCAGGTAAGCATGGGAAGAGCTCTGCTCTGTAGCTCACACGTTTCACACAATGGCCACAGTCATCCAGCACAACACCACTTACTGCCATGGGGGTGGGAATGTTCATCTCCATACTGGCACTAAGTATCTCCTATCTAAACGGACAAGTACATCTCTCTGTTTCCTTCTGGCTCCATTAGCCTGGGGCATACACGCTCAAGATCGCAATGGAAAGGCCAAAAAAACACTAAGCTGGGAAGAAAACCCTCCAAAGTCTCATCCCCAGTCTGTACACCCCCAGGCTCCCAAGCAATAATACAACAGGTTATTCTAACAAACCAGAGACAGGTAACAGTAATGTAAGCTTTTATATGAAAGTTAAACTATATATATGTACATATACACACACACGTTAATAGGAGCCTGCCAGTGGAGTCAATGAGCAATTACAAAAATGAATCATTATGTATAGATGCCTATCAGAAGAATAACATTTTTGGTTGCCATAAAAAACAACCCCAAACCACTTCCTTCATTTGCCCCATACTCAGGATTTGACTAAATCTAGACAGAGGTAGAATGATTTGATTGAATGTCATACCTCAATAAATGAAAGTGACTTCAATCAACTATATGTGTCTGATTCTTATCTGCCTGATTTACAGTTTCTTGACAATGCTTCAGGCCAACCCAAACAGTGCCACAAGACACTCCAAAATAGTAGACTAGATAAGCTTTGCAAAAATGCATTAGCCAACATTTGAAAAATGTATCATTTGTTAAAGACCTGACCCCTGTGCAAAAGTTTCACCATAAAACATAAGTACAGTTATGTAAGCAACAATGTGTCCTGCACTAACTCACTGGCAAAAAAGAGCAAATGGAGTGGCTGTTTCTCATTTAACCTAAATTCCTTCTCAAGAACTACAAGCTACATTGGAAAAAGGCCTTCATCTTCATACCTGAGTATGACTCCTCCATAGAAGTCCTCACCATACAATAACAAAAACGCCCTCAAAATCAAGGCCAAAGTTTTGCAATCCACTTAGAGTGACCTCATGCAGGTATTTTGCCAGAAGAGGCTGTCTCCTTGTTAGGCCATTTTGAGTTTTGTCTTCCCACTCTCTCCATTGTACTAGCAGTACAACTGTACAGCCCCATATAAAACTGGATCAAGGATCTGACCTGGCTTGAAACAGATAATTATATGGCTTAAAGCAATTGTGAAATACTGTCTTTGCATATGACAAAATCCTGTTCATAAGCACAACCCTTGCCAATATGTTACTTTTTCAGCTATAAACTTTATGTGCTGAAACTATGTTTTCATTGTGTATTTGCCTGGCACTTGGTACAGTGGGATCCAAAAGCACTTCTGCAATGGTCTGCAAAAATGGGTAGTTTCTTCTAAACAGTATAGGTCTGCTTGAAACAACAACATAAGTTTTCCTACGATTTCAGAAACTTTAAAGATTCAAAGGCATCAGTTCCCCTAAGAGGTGGCAGCTGGAAGTCAAGTGGGATATGCTGGGCTATCTCAGGTCTCACTAGACACCTGTGTTTAGCCAACTGTTTAGCCAACTTAGAATCACACTCAAGTTCTCTACGGATTATAACTTGAGTCAGCACTTCACTTGCATGTAGACATCTCACTTTTATCAGGTATCTCAATCCTCATCTGAGTCCCACATGTCTTTTTCTTTTAGAGGCTCCAGGACCTCAAAGGTTTTGAAGCCCTTAAATTGGCTTCAATATTGCAATGCCAAGGAGACACTGACAGCACACCACCACAATGAAGAAACCCAATACTGGGGTAATTATATTACCAGTGGTTCATTTTTCTGATGAACACTCTATCTACTATCACTACTGAGCCAGTACAGCACACACTACTCATCAGATAGTGACACATGAAGCATATTCCAAAGATTCTAAATGATAACTTGGGCTATGAAACTAGTTAGAAATCTTCAAAGACAAATGCAAAGAATAAAGGACCCTCTATAAACCAGGTAATTTAATGACCATGATGACTGTACCCTAACAGTCATGCACAGCACATAAGCCACTACAAAGAAGTAGTTCTGTTCACTGCCTTGGTCTGAAGAGACAGATGATGGCAACTACCATTTGAGATGCACTACTGAAGCAAACGGTCCTAAACCCAAAGCATGTGCTAAGATGAAAACAATAATGAATGCTGAATGATGAGAGAATGCTTTCTCTCTCTCAAGAAAGAAAGAAAGAAAGAAAGAAAGAAAGAAAAAAAAAAAGAAAAAAGGCCTGATATACTTCAGAAGACAACTGAAGGTACAAAACCAGCAGGATATTTCACAAAGTATATCCCATGGCACATCACTGTTACACCACAACATGTTTATCATGATGCGAGTCCTGTTTTTTCAGTTCTGCCTGTGAATGCCTGTTACCATTATCTGCCTCAATGGCAGCTATCTGTTTAGTCAGTTACACTAAATACAGCTTAGTTGTTGCACCCAATGTGATAAAGCAAAGTGTCACTCTAGCTTAACAACCCCTGCATTATCACCTGGCTTTATCACAGAGGGAAATATGATAACAGAGGCTGCTTGCCAGTCCCTCAATCCCACCAGAATTTCTCTCCTCTCCTGCCTGCATGGCAACATACACATGGCAATGTTTTCATCTCTCATTCTCTCTCTCTAAAAATGTTACCCCTCTCCCCATGAAAATCAGAAATAAATTCAACAGACCCACTCTAATTCTGCACTACCTAAACAAAGTTATGTTGATGGATAGATGTAGGCCAGTCAGTCATGGGTAACAGCAAAAGGCATGGACCCACAATAAAAATCAAATCCAAATAAAATTAAATTTTTTAGAGCAGCACAGGGGCCTTTATGCAGAAGGAAAGAATCTTGTGGGAAAGGGTAGAGGGAGGGATGTTTTCCTTTCCTTAGTTCAGAACACAAAAAGCCCCTCCTCCATTCTGTTGCACATCAAAAATAAATGATAAAAGATAAAGCAAGTAGGAATACAGCCATAAAATTATCTATTGCATGCCTGTCCTAGCACACAGGGGATTACCTGCATGGAATTAAAATGACTTCTACTCACTTAAGTCAACCAGTTAATGTGTTCTGTACTTACACACGGAATTCAATCATCAGAATATCCCAACAGTATAACGAGAGCCATCATATTACACAAATGGCAACCCTTGCAGAGACAAAAGACAATACTTTCCAACACTGCTAACAAGGAAATCACAGTCACATTAAAAAAAGGTCAAAGAAGAATGAATGATTTATCAATTTACTAAAAAACCCCCTACATTCCAGTCTTCATTCCTTTGATTCTTTTTCATCTATTTTTTTTCCTCATATGTTGTTGCTATTTCTTGTTGCTATTGCTACTGAAAACAGCTGCTTGCAGCTGAACAAAAATTAGGTAACAGAAGAAAAGCTATAAAATGAAACACTGTGAATAACAGCTAGGTCACCTGGGTTTCTCAGGCAGGCACAGAATGAACACAGCTCATCTCTAAAGGAAAAAAAATCCTAAACCAGTTATTTAAATTAATTAGCATGCATATGCACACATTTCAATAGCCATCTTTTCACTCAGAGCCACACTCACCGCTTGCTTCCAATAGTCACATCCAATTCTCTTACACTCCCAGCTAATAGCTTCTGCTGCTGTGGAAAAGGTCTTCGTGCAAGCCTGCACTCACAGTAACAGGCTTGCCAGGAAAATAACAAGATGAAAAGCTCTCGCACCACCCCTAGCCGAGAGGAACCCCGAGCCTGGCACCCTGAGCCACAACAACGGCACTGCAGCCCTCAGTCCAGAAAACAAGTATTTTCGAAAGGCACTGCCTTCTAATTCCAGTGTGCATGATGCCAACTGTGAAAACAAAAGCTGCTAAAAACAGCGCGTGTGTGCGAGCATATGCACACAGAGCATCTTAGCTGGTTTTAACTCACGTTTTTCCCCCTATTCTCCCAACCCATCAGCAAACAGAGCAGTCGATTACACTACGCAAAATAAAATCTTGTACCACGCATTGCATCGTTTCTAATTTGCTACCGTAGCTTCTGCTGATAGGGACAGAAGACGCAGCCTGTGCTCAAAGACCTGAAGAACAAAAGAAATACTGTATGAATTAATATTGCTAATTTCTGTTCAGAGCTGACCAAAAAAGGTAAATAAGGCACACACTTCTCTCACGCTTTAACACTAAAGACAAGACAATCTTACCAGGATTTACAGCTTTTTACCCATATTCACTGGATACGTGAGCTTTGCATCCTTGCAAACGTGCCAGCCAGTCTGAAAGCCTCGCAGAACTGAATCTGTCTCAACCTCTGCGTCTCATTTACTGTAACACAGAGGATTTTCAAAGCCATGCCTCACAACAGCTGGCTTGTTTTTGCCTGCTTCCTATGATTGACAAGTTCATACAAGCTCCGTCAACTTTAACCTTGATAAGTGAAGGCTTAGTCTGTATTGTATGTTACATCACCAGAAACTTCTGACCTCAGGGAAAAGATCTCAGAGACTTCAAAGCTTTTCCTTTCCCCCACCCCCACCCCTGGATTTGGTTATTAAAAAAAAACACCAAAAAAACCCATAAAATTTAAAAGTCTTTTATTTTTAAGTGTTTTTCTTCTCATTTGTGAAAATCATGATCCGCATTTCCGCAGTTATAGCTCTGCAAGTTTTAAATATTTACAATGATTTTAAAAGCTCAGTGTGTTACTAGGCTCTTTTCTGAACAATGTTCAAATAACCAAGTCTTTAATTTTAGAAGAGAGTCTTCATCAACAGCCCTCCAGCTTCAATTTTTTCGCATGTGTTGTGTGTACAGGCGTTCTCTCTTGTAGGAGATTCTGCAGGGAGAGAACTAAATGCTTTCATGCTCCATGAGCAAATTGCCACCCCCACACTCCATCTTTAGAAACCAAAAGCATCGTGGCCTTCATCAGAGCAAAGCTCAAGATCCTCTCATTTTTTCTGCAAGAACACACTAAAGACTTTAATAGAGAAGCTGTGGATGAGGCTTTAATATGTATTAAAAGATCATTTTAAAGATGTCCACTTTAAGAGGAAAATGTTATTTAAACTGCATGCAAAATAACAGAGCAGTTAATAACCTCCTTTAAAATTTTTCTGCCTCCCAAAGCTTCCTATTTGATTTCAAGAGAGAGAGAGAATGACTTAGAGAAAACACACCCGTTTACACAATACAACGTAACTGGTTAAGAGACTGTAGCAAGTCTGGTTGGCCTATGAAGAGAAATGGAAGTTATAGCTGTCACGTTACTTTTTAGCACAAAACTTCACTCAAATTTACTGGCATAAACAGCCTCCTGCGTGACAGCAAATCATAACCATGCTGCCTAAGGGCTTATAGCAGAAAGTGAACATTTCACAGGCTAGCTTTTAGTACCAGAACACCATAAAGCCACTCCATATGTCAGAAACATACAGACTGCTCCACTGAGGAGACAAATCAGTCACCTATTTCCAATGATGCCTTTCATCAAATAAGGGAAAATAAAATCTACAATACATCAGCACATGATGCTTGTATGACTAACTACAGGAGACTATATCTTACATTATGTCTTATCTCCCTACTCAACTGTAATCATTAACAGGGTCATAAGAATATAGCTGGCTTTCAAGCAATGCAACAAAAAAAGTACGTTTTTAGATGGTTTTCATTCTAATCTTCTTTACAGGGAAAGCAGTAAAATCAAACCAGAACACAAAAAGGAACTACTCTGTTTCTCTCTCCACAAACTTTTTTGTGTGCTGTTCCTTTCACTCACTCCCAATTTCAGAATCATGTTTAGGACTTCTTCCAGCTTCTCATTCTTGGAAACACATTTAGGGGCAGGGGAAGAAACTTTCTATAAGAAGAAACTACTCTCCAACACTTCCTTTTATCAGCCTATGATGGCCTCATATACCCCCAGCTGTCACTGCATGCACAGTGGAGAACACATGTGCCAGGAGCAATTAAGCAAAAGTAACTTTACTCTGTAATAGGAAGCTGGAAGTAGAAAAAAGAGGATCTATGAGGTGGGGTGGCCACCTTCAAGCTTAGAAATGGGTATTCAAAACTCAGCTAACAAAGGCAGAGGGAGAATCCACACTTTCAAGCGTGCAGAGAATGAGCAAATTGGATGGAGGAGAAACAGGGTTGCATTACTGTAGCCACTGTAAACCAAGCACAGGCTTTGGAGGTAGTCCAGCACCCATTTAATGAGATCCAGCAGCTGCTGGTGAGCCAGAGCAGAGCATCACACCAACCTGCAGGACGAACACCTGACAGCCCCTGGGATGAGTGCTGCCAGGAGACCGAGGAATGGGGAGGCAACGGCAGGAGCCTGCAAGTTTTAACGCTCTCATTTAGCCGCAACCAACCCCAAATCCTGAAATAATGCATTTGTGATGCTTTGAAGAACCACACATCTCTCAGCTCAAGCAGCCTGAAAGTTTTAAAATGGACAACAAGAGGAAGAAAAAGACTTTAAGTGCGACAATATATCGTGACTTCTGCCTTGACCCCGAGGCATGAGAAGAATCTGGTCCAAAACTTTGCTACTTGGAGAACTACCCTGTGCCAGTGGCTATATGTATTTAGATAAATCATTCTTGAAAGATCAAGCATCCACACTGTGGTATTTAATTTTGAAAAGGGCATTTACATACATGAGATGAATATTTTTAAAAAGAACAAGCCAGATGGTATAATGCTAAGAGATAACATGCAACTGAAGATACAATATATGAAACTCAGGGAAAATGTGTAACACTTACCAAAACACCCGACCACTCTTTTCTTTCCCACTTGCTGTTCCCTCCAAAGGTTGAATTAAATAGCAATTAAAAGGACATCCACCAATGAACTAAAGTCCTACCCAAATGAGGAAAATCCACAACTAATCGAACTAATCTAGCAAACCAGATATATAAACGAAATAAGATAAAAAAAGCTTAAGAAAAAAAAAAGAAAGAAAAAGTTGATGTACAAATTCTTAAGGATGCTAGAACAAAAAAAAAGAAAAAAACCCCATTGTTTCAAACACAGGTATCTGTTTCAAACAGACTACAAGGACAAAAGTACAGTTGTAAGAAGACAAAGTAAATAAGGCCACAGCAAAAAATGGACACGGACTCCCCTTCACACCTCCACGAGCAAAGAATGGCCTATGCAGGAATCATTCTCAGATGCTGCACACCACTGAAAGTGGGCAGTCATGAGTTACCTGGACTATATGATAATTACCCGAAACTTCCATACGAAATTGCTGAAATAGTAGCTGTGATGCACAACTGATACTTGGGCAACTGCTTAAGTAAAGTGACACCTGCAATGTTTGGGGAGGGAAGGTGTGAGGGTGCTGAAGAGACAGAATGAAAGAAAGCAAGAATAAAAATATTCATTATGAATCTGCAGAACTTCAGAACCATAAGCTTAACATCTAAATTAAGGAAAGAAGTAGAAATTTTATAAAGAGATTCAGCAGCTGCACTAACTAGTGCATAAAAATGACAAAAAATAATTTGGGCAGAAAAGTTGTGTCTTGGATGCATTAATAATCTTAGAGTCACTACACATATGGATAACAGTGATCTAGATGACAGAGACTTCAGATTTTTAGACGATTCTATAAAAGAAAATTAAAATTTTTCCTCATCAGAGATTTTTAAAAATTTCACTGTCGTGAGATAAAGTCCTCATATGCCTCAGCACATCATTCACAGAACTGGTTAGATCCATATGATTTACAAAAGGGGTTAAAGACAAGGTGGAAAGAGTTGCTGCTATGAGAAAATTATTCTGAGTAATAAAGACACAAAACTAAGAGTTCCTATCATTGAACAAACGGGCCATAAAACAAAGATGAAATTCAGATTTAATAAATGCAAAGTAACACACAGGACAGCTTTTCCTGTACTTCACCCACAGATACAATGCTGTATAAGTGAAATTACTGCTATGCAGGAAGGAAAAGCTGAATTTCACAAACTGTTCTATGAACATAGCTCTGTACTTCACAGCAGTAAAAAAAAACAAAACCGACCAACACCCCTAAAAATAAAACAAAGCTGCAAGACGGACAGACTAACAGAGGCTGGACAAGATACCCAGCAGTATGGCTCCTCCTTTGCCCTGGTTTTATGTTCCCCAAGCATCTCCTACTGGTTCAGTCAGAAAAAGAAAACCTGCCTAGGCAGACCTTTGGCCTGTGTTCTTAAGCATCAACATCCATCAACTTCCATCATGTACCAGTGATTCAATGTTACACTGTCTCAAAGCACGATATTTATTTAACTATCTGTTATTAGTCAGTCACATAGAGCTAGTACTGGAAAGACATAGTGGTTCATGGCAATGAAACTTGTACTATTTACAAGTACTCACAGAAATCTAAGGAAGATGAAAGCTGACAGGGCACTTCTCATATATGAATAGATGCTGTTGGACTCTCTCTCCTCTGTATGCACTGGAAGAGCCACAGTAGTATTTTCCCATTTTCAGAGTAGAAACTTTGTAATAGCCCAGATTGTATTGCATCATTGCCAGATGACACATACAATGACATAACTGGAAAAAAAACTGGTCTGAAAGATGCCTTAATAATCCTTATCTCATAATAAAGAAATGTTAAGGACATGGACCTGCTGGAACACATCCAGAGGAGGGCCAGGAACACCTCTCCTATGAAGACAGGATGAGAGAGTTGGGATTGTTCAGCCTGGAGAAGAGAAGGCTCATGGAGACCTTATTGCAGCCTTCCAGTACCTAAAGGGGGCCTACAACAAACATGGAGAGGGACTTTTTACAAGGGCGTGTAGTCATAGGACAAGGGGTAATGGCTTTAAACTGAGAAAGGAGAGATTTAGAACAGATTTTAGGAAGAAATTTTTTACTGTGAGGGTAGTGAGGTACAGGTACAGATTGCCCAGAGAAGCTGTTGATGGCCCCATCCCCAGAAGTGTCAAGATCAGGTTGGACAGGCCTTTAGAAGTGGAAGATCTAGTGGAAGATATTCTTGTCCATGGCAGGGGAGTTGGAACTACATTGGTCTTTAAGGTCCCTTCCAACCCAAGCCACTCTCTGATTCTAATGTAAACAAAAAGGGCTTCAGGAGCTCACATACTTGAAGTCTTTATTAATAGCTAAGAGTCTGTGACCATGGACATTGGCTCTTCTGCACTTCCTTCAGATGACAACAATTAGCTGCACACAACTTACTGGAAAGGGAAAACTGTGATTTTTAAATTTTTTTTTATTTCCAACTTTATGCAAGAAGACATTTTCACATGTAAATTCATTACTGTTAGCAATTCAGATATCTGAAGCATTACTTCAATCAAACTGGTATGTTCTGGCTACACAAAAAGCATGTTTTCTTCTCCCTTTAACTCAATAACTAACCTTCCTCAAACAAGAGCACTTAAACATTGAAATAGTCCTTATTTTACTAAAACTGATTTAAAAAAGACAACACATCACTTTAAAAGCTCTTGAATAAAATGAACATAGAAATTGACAGTACACTGCACATTAGCTAAAAAAAATTATGCATTTTTATAATTTATTTTCTACAAAACAGTACTTGTTAGGTCATTCCATACTTAACAAGTTGATATTTATTTGCTCTAGAAGAATTAATGTGAAAAATTACATCAGTTGTAGGTGAAGTGTAGAGAATTTAGACTTTTTTTGCAACATAAAATATTGAAGGTTGTTAACAAATGCATGAAATGTTTGCCAAAGTAATTTTTTCACTGATTTCTAAAGAAGCAGTTGCACAAGATCATACTATTTCTTCCTCATGAGGAAAAGGGAAGAGGGTGAAAACATTTTCCTTACATAGTTCTGGCAATGTCTTCATAAGTCCTGTAATGACTGAGACATACTTGCCTAGCAATGTTCATTCCAGAAGAACTTCTCAATTTGACTGTAACAATGTATATAAAGTAAATGACATAAATGAGTAAAGTAACCTCATGAAGTTCAACAAGGCCAAGTGCCAGGTTGTGCACCTGAGTCAGGGCAATCCCAAGCACAAGTACAAGTTGAGAATGGATCAAGACTAGCCCTGGAGAGAAAGACTTGGGGGTGTTTGTGGATGAAAAGCTCAATAATGACTCTGCAATGTGCACTCCCAGCCCAGGAAGCCAAACGTGCCCTGGGCTGCATCACCAGCAGCGTGGCCAGCAGGGTAAGGGAGGGGATTCTTCCCATCTACTCTGCTATTGTGAAAATCTATCTTGATTTCTGCATCCTGCTCTAGGGTCCTCAACGGAAGAAAGACATGGACCCGTTGGAATGAGTCCAGAGGAGGGCCACTAAGTTCATCAGAGGCCTTTCCATTGAGGACAGGCTCAGAGAGCTGGGACTGTTCAGCCTGGAAAAGAGAAGGCTCAGGAGGACCTTACAGCAGCCTTTTGCTATGTAAAGGGGGCTACAAGAACACTGGAGAGAGACTTTTCACAAGGCTATGTAGAGATAGGCCTACCCTGAAGGAGGGTAGGTTTAGATTAGAAATTAGAAAGAAATTCTGTACTGTGAGAGTGGTGAGACACTGGAACAGGTTATCCAGAGAGGCTGCAGGTGTCAAAGACCAGGCTGGATGGGGCTCTGAGTACCCTGGACTAGTGGAAGGTCCCCTGCCCATGGCAGGAGGGTTGGAACTAGATGATCTCTAAGGTCCCTTCCAACCTGAACCATTCTAGGATTCTATAATTCTAAATAAAGAAGACAAGTTTAAAATAGCTGTGTAACAGAATGCCTGCAAGCAGAGTTCTGATTAACTATTTAAGCAAACGGCCTTTTTGCTACATATAAAAACCCCCAACCCTTCAAGTCTTGCATTTCAGTAGCTAAGTTCCCAGTTAAGCTGATACTAACACTGTACATTGGTACTATATTAATTTGACACTACAGTGGAAAAAACAAAAACAACCAAAATACAGAATTTAAAGCTACTGGAGTTATGAAAAACTGCGTAGTTCCTAAGAATATTTCCAATCTCTATTTTCAAATGTCTATTTTACACCATCTATCATTGTAAACATGAGAAACTAATTTGTCCAAGTGTGTATTGTGGATTGTTGGGCAGTTTTTCCCCACTGCTAATTAGTCCTCATAGATATGTAGCCCTGACCCCTACAATGGTAACAAACGAGAAAAAACGAAGAGAAATAACTATCAAAACATGCATGTATATTTTATGTGGGTTTATATACATACACACAAACATCCATATATGCATGATATATATAAACACAACATAAATGGACTATTAGCCATTTGTAAATTCTTTTCCATTTGACTCGATTCAGAAGACATAAGATCATTCATGCTCCTGTGTTGCTGAAGGTCCTCTTTCTTCCTTTCACAATAATTTGCTGCTGCACCACCTGGTAAGCATGAAGCCTAGATATTCACCAGGTCTTGAAAACTCAGTTTCCTTATGAAGAGCCTAATAAAGAACTTGGGAATCTCTCCATAGGCTCCCGTTTCTGGCTTGTCAAAGATTTTCCTAGAATATTACACTTGGGCATTTAGGTCAACTTAGGCATTAAGAATTTATTTTGCTTTGGTTTTGTAGGGTAAAGGCTGTTCCTCTGCCTTCAAGGACTCAACTCGAACAGGAGTAACTACTAAGGTATGAAAGAACTGAAAGAAACTTTTTGCAGTGTTTAATTAGAGTTGAGTCATGCCATGGTCCTACATTTGACATGCACACGCTCTTGGACTTGACACCTATTAAATGCTGAAATACTTTCTGTGACCTGTGATCTCATATATCCTTTTTCACTTTTTGAAATTATGTAACTTTAACAGACATCACAGGGACAAATTAATAGAGGTAGAAGTCAAATGTTCTTAGAAGCTAAACAAAAGCAACTACTGTAAACATCTCTAGTCACAGATGGCAATCTTAAGAATTAGATCATAAAGCACAATTCTTTTGATGCAGAATGACTTTTACATGTGCATGTCATACTGCTGGAAGCCAGAGGCTACTGGTCAGAGCACACATTTTCGTCTTTTCCTTTTGAATGTCTGTGTCAGTTAAGAAACTGTGAAGACTTCTATAACCAGTAAGTCATTTTACAAATGCAGAAAGAGAGACATGTTTAAAGAAGCACAGACTTTACATCTGTAAAAAGGTAAGCTTTCCTAACTAATTTGAAATAGAAAGAGTAGCATCATTAAAAGTAAAAAAGCACTAATTTTTGTTTTACAGATCAGCAGAGTAGTATAATGCTTTTAAGCCATCCTAACGTTAAGAACGTACAGAGAATCACATCAAACCTCAGTATAAAAATACTCATCTCATGTTAGATGACTGGTGGTATCCCTGCAAGCTCATAACAAGAGTGTTTTGGTTTTTGCATGGGAGATAATGGCTGCTATGGACCAGTACTTCCTCTTCCTATAAAAATAATACCCTAAACTATTAAATACTGTAGTTCAGAAGAACATGTTGCAGCTCTTCTAAAAAGGGAGATGAAACAACCCGAATCTATTGGAAAGCACTCAATAACCTCAGAGAGGAAAAACAGAGCTCAAAGATGAGGGAGGTTCACAAATAATCTTCATCAACTCAACCCCTGCACATCTAACCCCCACAAATGCTGAAGGGCCACTCCCATGTCCAGCGTGGTCACACTGGTTTTGGTAGTACAAAGGCAACCATAGCACACAGGCCTCAGCAGCACAAAGTAACAGCTGCCAGCAATTTATTCCAAACCCAGACTTTAAAGGAAAATATTAAATATGACTACAGAGAAGACCTTAGGCTTGGTTACTATTCAAGTTCTAGAATATACCATGAATTAGATAGATTTTCTAGCCATTTGCAGATTGCTAGCTTCTAAAAATAGAAAACTAACTGCCTTTAGGGCAGCTCAAAAATCATAAAATCAATTCACGTCATCCTGAGTCTAGTTCCTTCTGAGCACAAGAATGCCTTGTTAAAAAAGGAACACATGGAAATGTATATTCTTTCCTATAGGGCAGCCATTTATCATCACACGGTGGTAGTTCACAACACAGGAATTAAATGCCCAAATGAGGGATTCTATTTTGTTGGCTTTTTGAAGACAGAAGGCATATCAACCCTCTGCATATCAGTGTTGAGGGAAAGACTGTGAGAGAGACCATTTTACAAAACCTCCTCTACTGCGGTAAAATGGCCAAATACTACATCTGAAACTGTATGTCAAAATACAATTTAAAAAAAAAAAAGTGGTGCCCAGTCATATGATTTTCATGGATTCTGTGATCATAAAGCAAAAATTGTGCTGCACAAACACTGCTAAAATGCTGGTGTAGGAGCATTATTCGCATGCTTTTGTGACTCGGCTTCAGCACCGGTGGAGGGAAATCATTTTACTTGTCAAGAAATGCTGCCTGCCTACAGCAGCTTGTCTGCTCCCGGCTGGTTGTGCTGCCACCTCCCCCTCCCTCCAGCCCATCACCCTCCACACGCGTGCGCACACATTCACACCCTCCTGGGCTATTCATTTTGAAATCACTATGGTAAGTACAAAGGGCTACAAAAAAATTAGAAAAACTAGCAGATGGTCTCTTCGTCTGAGCCACAAGCAATGCAAAATTCAATCGTATAAACCCACAAATAAATACTAATTTTTTTTACAAGATTTTACAGTCACGATTACAGTTTGTGTTTGCTACAGTTCATAATTTCCTCTCCCCTTGAGAGATTAATGCCACTTCCAGAACCAAGGAAAGCCCACAGAAGTTCTTTTTCCTATACTTGTGTTCTTTCTGTTACAAAACAGGGAGCTGTCAGAGCTGGTGACAGCAGTGTGTGCACAACCTCAGCTCGGCTGCCACACGCCACTTCAGCAGCCGCAGTATCAGCGATTGCTGAAATCACTGCTTACATCACAAAGGGCCAGGAGGGGGGCAACCCCCTACATGGTAGTCATTTAAAGGATTTTAACTACATTGTACATACAGCTCCTACATTTGAAAAGGGTCTGAAAACACTGTACAGTTTTAATTAAAGACAAAGTAACAGAGAAAATTGGAGCCGATCAAATGGGAAAACAAATTTTAGTGGCTTCTATTCATGTACTGTATTTTATAAAGGCACAAGAAAAGTCCAGCTTACAGCACTACTGTGTTACAGTACCATGCTGTCTTTGCCAAGGATAATACAGGAAAATTCTTTTAGGAAACCTCAAGCCATTCCCCACAAAACCTGTAACTATTCTTTCATGCACACAAATAAGAATCATCTACCTCTGAACAAACTGTAATATGCTCAGCACTCGACAATTTCTTCAAGCTCACACTACAGTCCCCAGAAATTTGGTCCCAACATTAATTCTATCATGCACATTGAAGTATGCGGGGAGAAGGAGTGAAACAAGGGGAAAAGGCATTGCAGAAACTCTGAAATCATCACAGCAAAACTTCTAGTTCGGGCCAGGAAAAGATCAGATCAGAGCTGTCAAAAATACATCTTTTAAAGACAGAAATTGAGAAATACTCACCTTACAGTGCAGTTCCTTTCATCCAGTTTGTTGACTTTAGAGAAAATACACTCCCCATCTTCCTTTAAATCCTCTGCTTGCCTCCTTAGTTCAACTGAAACTTCCTAGAAGTGGTTTATAGTACAAGTAAGAGACCAAGTCATCGTGTTTCAGACTCTTGAAAAATCTATGATTATGGAACCTCTTATTTGTGGGTTTGCTCTGTTTGAATATACATGAAGTCAACAGCACAGCATGTTTGAAGCTTGTTTGGTTTTAAGCAGTTCAGTATGCTCTGTGACCTCTTGCACAGCACTCCCAACCTGGCTGTGCTCAGGTTACTGCTCTGCTGATCTACAGAAGAGCTGAACATTTATATAAATTTTTGCAACTTCCATTTGGCAAAGACAAAAAAATAAAAACAAAGAGGGAAAGAAGTTACAGAAGAGCTGCTCACATTTTAGAAGATGCAAGTACGCACCAGCTTTTGGATCCCCGCGCATGTACTTTAGTTTCTCAGTAAAACACACAACATTGCTGTTCCAGAATGTTATTATCTCACTATCTTCAAACAACCCCACCCAAAGCATAGCTTTGCATTACAAACACTGAACCTACAGGAAATTTAACTGCGCATTAGCAATGGAATAATCTGAATCATATATGCAAAACAACATCTTTATTTACTTCATTCTGTTGTAAGTATCTTCAATGCACTTACCACCGTATTTTCCAGGTGCCTAAACAGGTGTCTGCTTTTTGCCCCAGGAGGCCTATACTGAACTTAAAGGCACTGACTAATAAACCAGAAATGCATACAAGGAATAGATGATATGATTTTTCTGCTGGGTAGGCAATTATTTAATAATTTAGTGAATTTAATTTTCAAAATAACTTCCAGGTGAATATTTTCAGTGGTTGGAATCTCTACCCTAATAAATTATCTGCATAATTAATTCTGCACATAGAGTTCAAAAATAACTTTTGCAAAACTTAAAGACACAAAAAACTTACAGAAAGACAGCTCACAACTTTTAGAGATCAACATTTTTGTTTCTTCTTGAGGTATTCTCATTCTACTCCATGTCTACACACACACACAGGTGATGTGTGTATGCATGCAATGTTTTTAGCAACAGGGGAAAAAAATGAGGCAAAAATAATACACACAACTGCATTGCTTCTAGTCTTTTCTTGCATAAGGCAAAGTTCAACACAAGTCGAACACACTCTGACTCCTTAGAGGTATCAGACAATCTTGTAGCAGCTTGAACAACATCTTTTAACAGAGAACTAAAGAAACTTGGTTTCTCTGTTTACTTGCAGTGCCACCTGCCAACCATTCCCTGGCCTGCTCAGTTAAAAATTAACTTAATATTTACTTGCAAGTTGAACAGACATTTGGCAACTCTCTAAGGAATAAATGTATACATCTTAAATCAAGTAAACTGACATAAAACAAAACACTAAGAAGTTTCATTTGTTGCTGTAGTGTAGCTTTACCATTAACAGGCATATTTATAACCTCTAAACTTTATTAGACAGACGTTTTATCCTATGTAGCTTTTGCAGCAAGCAAATTTAGAAGAGGAAATCCATGGAAACTATTAGACCATTAACAAAATTGGACAAAAGTACATATTATTTCCCTTTGCAACATTTTTCTTCATAGTTTCAGAGAACTGAAAACCTTAAAATGGGGAAGTCAGCTACACCAACGAAAAAATAACTATGGGTGAAGATTGCTTTGATCCTCCTACATCTCTACCGTAAAAAAAAGGATATTATCGAATCAACCACATTGTTTTCTTCCTTCTGGCTACAACATACAAGAAATTACTTGATCCAATTGCTCTTGTGCAGTAAAATATTTGATCTTCCTCATTTTACTTATGAGAGCTACCCATAAAATTTATTCCTTTACTGACCAAAGGCAAACCCCATATTACATTGTATTCCTAAACTGGAAATTTTCATAAAAATTCTCTTCCCCCCTCTACTCCTCTCCTGTCCCCCACCGCCTTAGGCAATTTAAAGGATAATGCAAAAGACACTTGTACCTGTTTGTAGAAATCAGTGGAAGGGGATGATCTAGACCTCTCATGGGTGTATTGGGATTTCCCATGTTGTTCATGGCCTGCATCAAGGATGTTATCAGCTGAATGGTACCTTCCTGAGTTCCTTGGTTCTATTGGCTTCCGCTGCTCCTTCCATGATGCCTCATACTCTGCAAAGGTTCCCAGGCGCTGTGGCTGTGCAGATTTCACAATCCTATCAGCAGCCTTATTGCTGCTGCTGTGGTGAATACTATCTTTTGAAGCATGAGCAGTTTCAAGCCCAGCAGAGCCCACCCGACTCCTTCTCTCATACCACAACTCCTCTCCCTCTTGTCCACCACGAGTTTTCCTCTCAGGCTGTCCCTCTGCTAGACCATGGGGAACAAATTTCTGTGATGATTTTCTAAATGCAGGTTTACTTGTTTCTTCAAAAAATTTCCACCTGTCTGCAAATGAGCCCAGGGCTTCTTCTGGTATATCTGGACGACAATGAGCATGGCACTCATCCTCTGACATCCCCACCTCATTCATCTTCTCTGGTTCAGAGTAAGACTTCAGCTTTTGCTCTGTTGTGAACCTCTTCCTGGCTCCAATGCGAGAAACATGATGAGTGCCACTCCCTGAAGGGTTCGGTTTAGCTTGTGTAGCCTCGAAGAATCCAGACACATCTTCAGAAACCAAAGCCAATAACGAAGAGTTGTGACTACCAGTTTTCCGCTCAGGTGACCGGGGGAGATATTCAGCAGGGCTGGGCTCCAAGTCCCGACGTTTGAAGGATGTCGCCCTCAGAACCCTGGCCTGAGCTTCCTTAAGGTGATCTTTGTAGGTGCTGGTAAAGTTTGTGTCTGGGGAGGTGGTGACATTCCCTGTTGAATCTGGTTTCCAGGTCTCATTGCACTCCTCCGCTTCAGATGACCCTACTAACGTAGCAGTACTTCTACTTTTCTGCAGCTTTGCTCTTCTCATTTGGATCTCATTTCTCAGGGTTGTTGCAAAACGATCACTCCTTCGTGCCTGTTTAGACAAGTGAGTGTCAAATGGAGCCTGTCGTTCTGTTACCACTTCTGGGTTGCTGTCAGACTGCTTTTTCCCTTCCTGAGCTAAAGAGTGCAACATTGGGGTCTTCTGAGGAGAAATCTTGCTACTCTCATCTTTACCCCACCTAAAATCTTTCTGAGCAGATCTGTTTTCAGTGGTAAGGACACAACTCTTTACATAATCCTGCTGACCATGCCTAGTTTCACTTTCCTCAAAGCTGCTCTCACAGTTTTTCTTTTGTCCAGACTTTTCAGTATGACTGGGTTTTTTAGCTTCTTCTATTACATCCCGCTCTCTGTCCATTGGGTAATGACTACTGTTCTCACACCTTTTCAGTGAAGATTCAATAGATTGTTGAGGTAGATAGTATTTTGGGGTTTGGGCCATTGTGATAACTGCAGGATTTTCATGAGGTCCAAGCGATACATCAGTTCCCACTGCAGGTTTCCAGCTGTCATCCTTGAGTTGTACTGGCTTTGAGCTTCCCTGAGCAGGATGTTTTGCCGTCACACAATAATATCGACTCTGTCCAGTGTTGTCCACCTTCTGTTCAGCAGCACTGTTCAAAGAGGCAGTGTTGAGCAGGCTGGCTTGGTTTGGACTGTAGCCATGAAAATGATCTGTAGATAACTCCTGAATGCCACTGTAGGACAGATAATGTTGCTGATCTTTAGGTGCAGCTAAGATTCTTGCACTGTGATAAAAAGTGCTTTCATCGCTGTACTGGTGCTGGTGGTGGTAAGTGTAAGCAGGCTGTGCAAACCGAACGTCGGTGCTGGACAAGGATGACTGCAGTCTGTTCACAGGTCCTGCATTACTACTGTACCTTTCACCAGTTGAAGAAAAAGCATGTTCTGAACTGAGATCGGATTTATAACTTGAGCTGCTGATCCTCCTGTCACATGCTCTGGAGAGCCGCCGCTGCTGCTCCACAGTTTCCAAGCTCCAGTCATTCCTGGGCTGAGATCGGTTCAGGGCTGTAAAGTGCTGCGTGCTGGCACCCTCTGAGTACACAGGGCCATGGGCTTTCTCATGGCCTTTGATAGCAGCAAAGCTGTCACTACGAAGAGGTGGGGGGGGAGGAGGAGGAGATGAAGACTTCTTCTTATCAGGAACATACCAGACAGGTCCAAAACTGGATCTTCCAGAGCTAGTGAGCTTGCTATCTGGGTGTTCCTCTATTCTAGGACTTTTGTTGTTCTCATATTGAATGGGAGCTGGCAAATACCCAGGTTTGTCCTCTATTCCACTGCTGTCATTCAAAAACTGGCCAGACTTGCTTCCATGCTTAGCAGTCTCCCAGTGGCCCACTTTGTATAGCATGTTCTCTGTCGAAGAAGTGTCTGCATTGGACAGAGTGTGGTCAGGGGTGCTAGAACTCGTGGAGAAAGACCCATAGGCTGAATCCCGCTTACTCTGGCTCCCTAGATGATCAATGCTACTATTAGACCTTGCAGAAGAAAGTCTTCCATACTGGGCTACTTGTGGAGTGTGGTCCCAGCTGTCCATACTTCCCAAAGAGCTGAATTGGTCAGAAGTGCGATATAGACTTGACTGATCCCACGAGTTTGACAGGTCATGAGAAGAACAACTACTGTAGGAAATGAAAAAAAGCATCAAAATAAATAAACCAGTCAAAAAATGTCACAAATATATAGCCACTTATTTTAATAACATTGGTTAAGATCCATCTGCACAGGAGTTAAGGACAAACAATCTAATAAAACTGAAAGTTTGAACAAAAAGTCAGGGCTTCAACTTTATACTCTGTCACTGATTCAGTGCTTGAAACCTTAGTAACTAACTCAACTTCCTTATGTAAGTTCACTAGTAAGTTTATCTTCTTGAAGGTTTCCCTCTCCCTCTGCAACATGTTGATTTTGCTAACTTTGCTTTTAAAAAGTATAGTTTGAGCTCCATTAGCTCCCTCTTTCCCAGGACAAACACCAGCTTATTTTCCAGGTACCCCGATTCTTCCAGCTATTAATGTACTTCCCTCTTCATCTCTGTAAATGTCACTCTAAATGTCTTCAGCCCATAAAGTTATTCCCTTGTTATAAAGTTATTCCCACAAAGTTAAATCCAAATCTGCCTGTTCATTTGATATTCTAACTTTTAAGCAGAGGTTCACTAAATACATTTGTCTCAACCACCACCACTCCAGTTGTGAGCCTGCACATGCACCTTATCAGTGTGGTTTCAAAGCAGTCTCAGGTGGACGCCCTTACAATGTCATTCAATTCCACCCAGTTCCACAACACCGACAGGAAAACTTCAGGAGAAGATGCTAGAGCAACATAAACTCTGCATGGCCAACCTTATACTTCTGACCTTCCTTCAAGAACCTTACTGCCACCAGTTTCTCCCTGCTGCTCTTTCATCTATAGAAACATCATCTTTGACACTGTATTTTCTCTGGGTCTTTTACCAAGGACACTATTCCAAAATCTACCCAACGAGTTTTCCATTTTCTTTCATTTCTTTTCTCTCTCACAGGATCCATCTCCCATCAACCCAACACGCTGATGCTGAGACAACCGTCTTCCCAATTATTCTCATCACATCTCCCTGTTTGAACTTCAGTGGCAGCTCCTCCTGCTTTTATGTACCAAATTCAAATTCTCGCCCTTGCATGCAAAGCCCCTTGGTTGAAATTCCCAGAATTATTCTACTTCCCTACAGCTATAATTACATGAAGTATCCATCAAATTCTGTGCAGTAAAGAGGCCTGTGAAAGCTAGCAATGAAATTAGATTAGTCCACATAAAAAATACAAAGAGTTATATAGATATTTTCTTCTGTCAAAAATATTGCAAAGGTCAACTCAACAGTTCTTTGGAATTCAGTACTAACAGGAGAATTGCTTTCCCCCTCTATTACTACAGTCTTTTAAATTTTTTTTTAATATAATGTGGTCAAACCCAATGTATATGAAATAAGAGAAGATGTACTTTATGTTTATATTCTAAAAGCACTTTATTAACAAAATACACTAGCATTGGCCTCCTCTTGCAGGGTTTTTTGTTTTTTCATTAATTTATTTTCAGCATTTAAAACATCTAGCTGAATCCCTAAAAAGGTCTTAAATGTCATCTTAGGTTGATACAGTGTTTCATGCAAAAAGTATCTTGGTCATTACTAGAATTTCCTTTGCCAATGAATAATGCAAGCCAGATATTACTAAAAATTGTTGATATTTTCCCACCCTCTTTAGCACTAAGGAGATTATAGAACTGTTAAGGTTGAAAAAGACCCTTAGGATCATAAAATACAACCAGGTACTTGGCATTGATTAAAATAAAGGTAACACTTGTGCAGGAAAGACTCAATTTACAAATTACGGGTCTCATGTAAATCTGCTGGTATCACATGTGCAGCAGAGATCATCAGCATAATAGGTCAAAGCCCTGCTAGAAAATGCCTAATGGAAATCTAGCAGATGCAACAAATACTTTAAAGGAAGGACAGGTGGATTTCTGATGGCATGTTACTGCAAAGCATAGCCTCCTGCAGGGCAATCCTCCTATGAACCCTGACATGGAAGTCAAAAAGCCAATTCTCTGCCTGAGCCTGGCATCCCAGGATACCCTTCTCTCAACAGCTTTTTTACAGTGGATTCACAAGAGCATTGTGGATTCACACTGCTGGTCGAAGTTTGGCACGTGAAATCCAGAAATAATCTACAAACACCATCCTTGGCCACTTTGGCCAATAAGCATCCCTCCCAACCCAGGGCATGAGTTTCTGCTTCTGGGTCCTTACAGCAATAACAACATCTCAGTAAATCAGACCACATTCAACTGCATGGGATTATAAATCACATGTACCTGACCCCAACTGCCCCAAAACCTTCTCAAAGCATACTTGCCTCACAGCCACACCAGTAAGGCAAGAATGAAGTAAAATAGGTTGTTGGCTGCAACTGCACAGCCAAGGGCACCGAAAAAACCAAAGCCTGTAGGGTCCTCTATTACAGTATTACATTTTCTCCTACTGGAAGAAAATGCAGAGTTTAAACTTTCAACAACTTAAGAGAGTTCATAGACACACCTTCCAGAAAAATGCACTTGGCCTTAGTTTAGGATGGGCCTGTTTAGTCTTAGTTTAGTCTGTGTCTTAGTTTAGCCTGTCATTAAGGTATGACCTCTGTGAAAAAGACAAAAGACTCACAGAGGGAGATGAAGACACCAAAAGCGTTACAAGTTTTATCTCTCTAGCCTTGCATGAGAGGCACCTAGACCTAGCCTAGTGCTCCCAAGATAGCTTACAGTTTTTGAATTAAAGTCACAGGATACCCCACATATAATGCTGGATGTGGAGAGCTGGGCTCCAGAACTACCCTCTCTCCTATACACAGGCTCCTCTGGTTTGTCTGTCTTCCTCTAACTTCACACACCTTCTCCAAGGTTCAAATTCATCAGGCTGCCAAAAAAATCCAAACCACCAAAACCAACCAATCAACAACAGAAAAACCCCAAACCCAAACCAAATCAAATTGCCTACTTAAATCTCACACCTAGCTAGACAGTGAGGACAAACTTCAGGGAGCTGTTTTGGCCAGCTGTGCCCCACTCCATCAACACAAAAAATCCAGGTATATCCTGCTTGGAAGAGAGCGGAAAGCATCTCTCCCCCTAAATGAACTCTCCATGTTTTACAAGTGATTTAGTGAATTTTCACACTCACAGAGAAAATGCAGGCAGGTACATTCAGAGGAGATTTTAGGCTGTGAATACCAGTCTCAGATGCTTAGCTCAAGGAAGGACACGAAATTCCAGAAACAGCCCAGGGGTGGGATGCTTGGGCTAGAAATATTCCCTCCTTGGGCTATTTCCATTATCTCCTTGCATACTGATGCTTTCAGCTACTGATTGCTGTGCCTCCTGATCAGCTCTGTGCTTCTCTGTTTTGTGAATTGTACTTTGAAAGTGGGGAATCCCTGATGCTGCTCACCTCTTCCTGCAGATCAGCAAGCCCAAACCACCCCGCCTCTGCAAGTCTGATCCTCAAAATACCCAATTCCTTGGGCTGCCACTCTAGGAATGCTGGGCCCCCCTCAAGCAGCCGCAGTCTGAAACCAGCTCTGCCACTGAAACTGTCTTGGACAACAGACACCAGGGCTGACAAATCTCCCAAATACATCACCTTTCAAGTGGGCAGCACAGGCAGCCAAGGGGTTCAGGATAGCAGTGACCTGGGAACCCTGCTATTATACTGTGCTAAAGCCACTAAATCTTTGGTCAGCATCTGAGAAAAAATGAGAAAGAATTTGCCCTTTTAATTAATATTCATATCTACCAGCAATTGCTGCTATTTCTGATATGTGAGGGGAGGGGATTGCTCTGTTCCTACCCCCCTCTCTTCCTTTACATACACAATTTCCTGACCAAACCTTATTTCAAACTGGCCTTGAACCAATATTTTTTTTCTTTTCCAAGTACTGGGGCACACCCGGCTCCTATCAAATCACACCTTGAGACACGTGTCTTGTAGTATTTTACTTTCACAAGGACAACCACCAGGAAGAGCAGGAAGAATATACTGATTTACAGCTCAGTTAGAAGACTCATTAATAGTAGCTATAGCTATAGCATTGCAATGAGGAACACAATAGAAGTTTTTAGAAGTTTCTGAATTTTGTTTCTATGTACAAGGACTTTTACTGTCTTCAAATCTATAAATCTAAATTAACCCAACTACATGATATTTAAATACAAACTTTAAATCAGTGTAAGCCAGCAGCAACTATAATCAAGGATTTGCTAAAACTTCTGCTAATAAAGTATTACAAAAAACATTTAAAAACATTTCTGCCTAATGTTAACATTGATACTTTTTTCAGGGGCAGACAGTAAGTGATTTTAAAAATAGTAAGAAGCTTCCAAAGAAAACAATGTAAAAACAACCGTAAAAATGTAAATAATGTTCTTTTATTTTGACCACCACAATAAATTAGCATCAAGAAGTAATGACGGAGAATGTACAGCAGTCAACACAGAAAACAGAAGTCCACTTCCCAAACTGGGATTGTAAACCAGGCTCATTTTCTTTAATGCTCGATGTAACTATGCCACAATGGGAACCGAGAAGGAAAAAGTAACAAAAAAAACCCAACAAAAACCAACCAAATAAAAACCCCACAACCCTCCCCCCCCACATACACAACCAACAACCAAAAAAATCCTTGTGAAATGCTAAAGAATGTCATCTATGAGCAGGAAATAAACAAGAACCTGTAACCAGGAACAAACAGCCATGACCTAAAGGTTTACAGTTTCACAGCTCAAACTGCATGGGTGCTAGCCTTTCTCCCTTAGTGTTGAATGAGACCTAACAAATATTAAGGTGCTTTAAACAGGGACTGAAAATCATCGGTCTTACTACCTGTCTACACAAGCGAGATCACAGGTGTAGGGAAGATCAGATTACAGAAAGACAGTTTAACTAATAAAACCAATAATATCTTAAAGTCCAACAATAAAAGATTCCACACCGTCCCTTTAGAAAAAGCCCTTTTAATTGTCTGAAACAGTATTTATCAATTTCTTCTCCCTTTCCTCTTTCACTTTATGAATGTTAATTTTGATAGTTTCTTTGCCTTAGGATTTTACCAGTAGACACTGAAAGGAAATGCAGAACAAGAAACAGAACGTTTTGATTGCCCTTAAAGATAATTTCTTACCTTTCAATCATATGCACGTATCACATACTGATTCTGAAATCCACTCATCCATACATCAAACTTCCCAAACTCCCCCTTTAAGCACTAAAAGCACAGGCAATACTAAAGAAGTACAATACAACAATTCTGCATTTGTTGTTCTAAAAAAACCCCACTCAACGACATGACAAACATTACTACAGTGTCATTGTTAGAGCTTAATGTGTGTTACTTTAGGCAGAGACTCACCTTGCATGATAGTGGGAGTGCCAGGCGGCGCAGGCATTAGACGAGGAAAGGTGTGACGTGGCTGTCTCAGGCTGACTTTCCGTAAATTTGGTTGCGTGCCAGGAGTGTGGCCTGCAGGCTAGGTCATTTCTCCTGAAAACAAGAGAGGTAGAGTGTACTAGTCTAATGCAAACAGTTCAATAAGGTGATATGCAGCAAAAAATCTACCAGGCTGGTAGTAAAAGATTTCACAGATAGGACAGAAGCATAATGACTTTAAACGACAGCAAAACTTTCTGCATGCATGCCAGTTTGAAAAGACATCGCCATTTATTTAAAATGCTTGAGATGCACTGAAATGCCAATACTCTCCAAGGTCTGTGCTTGGGTAATTTCTTTGGTGAGCTTTTTTTATTCCCCTTTTTTGGTTTGTTTGCTTTTAATTTTTTATTTTTTTTATTAGGGGTGGGGTGGGTGGGTGTTTTTCACAAAGTACAGAGACAGATAAATAAATTTTAAAGTACTTGACACATATCCAGAGCTTTAATAGTTAAAGCTAATACTGAGACTTAGGACTTGTTTACAACTTGACAACAGTAGGGCTTTGGTAAGGTTTTACTGTAGGTAGCTGTATATGGGAAAAGCTGGGAAGAAAAGAGTTAATGACAGGAAGGATTAAAGCCATCTACATTGTTTCATACAAGTTAGTAATAGTGATATAACTTATCATTTTAACTCCAGCCAAGTTCTGCTTCAGCTCTTGAAATGTTTCGTACCCCAGATATGCAGGGGGGTTTTGTTTGGTTTGGGGTTTTCTGGATTTGTTTTTTTAAAGAATACATCTCAAAAACAGTTCAGCAAATCATGTAAGTTCCACAAACATTTACTTGGATATCATCTCCAAGCATACATGGTCACTTAACTGAAGAGATCCCTTCTAAGAAGTACAACAGTAAGTTGTTAGAGCTTTGCACCTTAAAAACTGTTGTGCAAAACTGCTCCATGCTCCATACTCCTCTACCCCTTCCTTCTACTCAGGAATTAGTAACAACGGCTTGCACTTCCTTCCAAGGACTTGCTCTTTGTAACACCTCTCAGCACTCATGAAATAAGTGCATTCTTTCCCCCCCCCAAGGTTAAATAGGCCTCCTGGTGGAACCCAGCTACTTCTGTTTTAGTGAGCAGATGCCAAGTACAGGCCATTTGTCTAGACCCTGTCAGTCACCTGGGAATGAAGCAGGAACTTCTGTGAAGGTAATTCATCCTGCTCTTCTCCTTGGCTTATCCTGGAGGAAGTGTAATTTAAAATTTAAATGAGGTATAAGGTTTGACAAATCCCATCATTCCAAGTCAGAGTCTGAAATAAAGGCTTACAGGACCTTAGTTCTTGAGATTTTTTTAATGCACTTATGTATTCACAAAATTTATTACTTCAAGGTTAAGTCATTTGTCTGAGTTACAGAAGTAATTTGCTACACTGAGAAAGTGTTCCCTATTTTCAATTTGAACTTTAAAGGTAGTTCTATTTTTTTTAACTCATTCCCCCTTTTTATAAATTCAGGTTATCAGACAGCCACTGGATTTAGAGACCAAAACTAAAGCTCCTTGTAAAACTCAATATCTTCAAAACAGGTCAAATTTGAGTACATGGCTTTTCACAGTACATTCATGAAGATCTGAAGAAATTAATGATGAATTGCCTTTCCAAGCTTTGCATGCAGGATTACAAAAGGAGAATAATAATTCTACAGGGAAACTGTAATTTCACTGTCACTAAAAAAAGAACTAATTGTTTCCATAAACAAAAGCCTACTCTTCACAGCATGACAGAAGAGAAAACAGTGAAGCAGAGCATCACCATGTTGTCCATTCTTGACAGGACATGTTATTCAGAGAGGAGAGGAGCCCCAATATTCTTAGTGCAAACAAATGCAAAAGATTATGCTCAGCCATGCGATAATGGGCTCCAGAAGGTCCTTGTGTTCTAGGAGCCTGTGTGCAGGTATGGAAAACAAATCATTCCACTGTTCAGCTGCACAGAACATTGAATGTTTTTCCCCCCACACTGCTAATTTCTAAGGTGCTGACACCAACTCAGCAATCTACAAATACCTATTGAGCAAATTCAACAGACATCTTAGGCATCAATTCAGCTAAAAAGGTTTATCTATTATGAGACAATTACTCTTTATGATGCACTACCAAGGAAACACAAGACTAGAAAACTAGCACAATATAAGCAGCATTTGGAGCATAAGGAAAACAGGGTTGGGAAGAGGGCTTCTGCAACAGTTTGGGCTTGGCAAATGGTAGGAGGAATCCAATCACTGGGAAGAAAGGAAAGGGATGCACATGTAAAGTCTGTACTGTACCTCATGGAACTTCTCAAGATCTTCATAAGATAGTTCCTTGCTACATGAATATCATTTTCAGATGGCATTTTCTGTGCCACAATATCCACCACCACTTTCATTTTCCTGAACAGCCAAGCAAGGGGAGGAACAGACTGGACTGAGTCGTGACATAAGACAAGTCAAGTGGACATAAATTTACAAGTTCTGTTTAAAGTTTTGTATTTGTGCACACACAGATATTTTTGAGAGGTTTGGGGTTTTTTTGACATAATAGTCTGAACAGCCTAAAAATACTGGTGGGATACCTAAAAGGTGGAATCATGTAGACACCGGCTTTTGTTGTGAAGTTCACATGACTAAAAATCAATTTACTGTGCATACTCAAAAATGCTTTCTGATAGATTCTCAACATTTAACTACAATTACTATGTCCTGCACTGCAAGAAACAATTTTTTTCGTAAAAAAAAAGTGAAGAGCAGCACAAATATTGATTCTAAAACTTAGCAAAATGGGTAGAAGGACTAGAAGGAAAAGATTAAAAGATTCAAAACAGGAATATTTTGCAGGCAACTAAAGAAGCTGGAAGCTGAGCATTTATATTCTAATGTAATACCTCTGTACTAATTCTGAGTGACAGAATGAGATCATCTGAACCTACAACCCAGAAAACCTCTGGCATTAATGGAAGCATTATTAAAAGCATTTCACTGAAAGTGTCTTTCTACTAGTGCTTTTACAGAAGCTGCTGGAAGGAAAATGTTGATAAGTATTGAAGAAGATACATTACAAAGGAAAAAAGATAAAAGGCTAGCAGATACAGCAACATAGGCATTTATTTCCCCAGCACCACCTCCAACAACAGAATTTGTTTCATTCTTATCTACCAAACAGCTCCTCTGTTGTAACCCTGTCATACAGGCTTTTGCATTGGGAATAACCAAAGCAAAAAGGTGACAGGCATTTCCAGGGACCTGCATCCAGGTGGAAAGCAATTGCTAGAATTTATTTCATAGAAACATACAACGGTTTGGGTTGGAAGGGAACTTAAAGATCACTCAGTTCCAAACCCCCTGCCACGGGAAGGGACACCTTCCATTAGTCAGGTTTCTCAAAACCCCATCCACCCTGGCTTTGCACACTCCCAGGGATGAGGCATCCACAACCGTGCAACCTGTTGCCGTGCCTCACTACCCTTACGGTAAAGAATTTCTTCCTAATATGTAATTTGTCTGTTAACGCTTCATTCCAGTCCCCTGCTGAATCAGCAAAGGGCTGACTGCTGGCTCACACACAAGCCTGAAGCTGCACCTTTCACTGCAAGCAGGGCCAGCCTCACACGACAGGGGCTGCATGTGTCGCAGTTCTGAATCAAAAAACTGGCTTGTCATTCCTTTTTAAAGGCTATCTTCTGTTATTTCTTGTCCTTATGCTGCCTCAAATTTACCGATCCCTACGATCACTTTTCACATTAAATCTATACAATTCTTCAAAATGGCTGAGTCCGTCCGGGAGGGAGAAGCGGGGGAAAAGGAAATCCGTTTCGCCTTCGCCCAAAGCCCCTCACTCTTCACGCGCTGCCCTCCGAGGGTGTCGCATCCCAACGCTCTTCCGGCGCTGCCCTCCGGGGGTGCCCCATCCCAAATCCCGTGCGGCGCTGCCCGGGCAGGCGGCGGGCGCGGCCCCGCAGCCCCCCCGCTCCCCCTGCCGGCGGCGCCGTGCGCGGGGCGGCCCCGGGCCCGGCCGTCACCGCCGCTCGGGGTCTGCCCCTGCTCCCGAACTGCCGCTTACTGTTGTCACTACTGTGATTACTGTCTTCCTGTACTAGAGATGCCAGAGCTGAATGCAGTACTCAAGGCGTGGTCTCACCATAATAAAACCTGGGTTTAGGCAAAAAATCCCAATTTTCTAATTTAAAAAAAATCAGTCAGTGGCTTCAGTCAGAAATGAGTTGAGTCTACAACTGAGCTGAGTCTGTAGAAGCATCTATTATTTTTTACTCTTCCTGTTACACACTGTCAGCCCTAATTATCTGAGTTAAAACTCTTGTAGCAATTATTTATATTAAAGATTCTTTTAAAAAAAAACATTCAGTTTTCAGTCACTTTAATTTCTACAGAAAGCTGCAGACCGCTGTTTCACAGTATAGTCCACGTGTTTCAAAGAACACCCGGCAAACACCAGAATTTGGGAACCAGTCAATGCATTGACACTGAACAGCAGCTATCAAAATAAAACTATTCTCCCTTCATTCACCACAATGCAACTCAAGACTTTTCAGCAGTGCAGCAAAGCCTCTCTCCAGCACTTTGTTTTTAAAGTAGCCCAAGTTCACTTTTTCACAGTTGCAGCAGAATGTCCAAACTACTGACAGTCATTTCAAACCTTGTCCATAACTAGAAATTGGTCCCAAACCCCGTGTAACTGGCTACAAGACATGCCAAGGATGCAAGGCTAAGGAAATGCACTAAAGGGCTGCAGCCCTGAGATAAAATGGAAACCTGCACAAGCTCAAAGGTCAAATACACAATTCAGTTGGCATTCTCAAGTAAGAAACACTCTCAGGCACTGCACATACTGAGAGGTACAGCTCACAAGGTGCCCTTAGATTGTTTCACAGCCAAATAAACCAAACCATTTGTTTGTGCTACAGAAACATATGACCAGTTACTAACAGTGCGACCCCATGCCAGCCAAGCAAGTCAGCAAGGAGGGTTTCAGTACTTGGGATGAACTCAGCAAGCCACTCATATAGTTTCTTAGTCCACATAGAGAAAATGCCAAGAATTTGTAGTGACAGCACAGGTGCCCTTGTTTGTCTGCTTATAAATCCCAAACAGCTTCATAGTTCTCAGCTTTCTCACCTCCCCTCCTTTACAGTAACACTAGGCCAGACATACCAACACTTCATTAACAATTTTTTTCAATAAATCTGTATGTGCTGTGGGAAAAAAGTCCTTCCAATCCACATATTTTTTGTTGGTTTTTGGTTTTTTTTGGTGTTTGTTTTTTTTTATTTTGCAGTTCACCAATCTTGTGCTCAATGGAACAAAATACTCTAGAAGACCAACATAGAATGCAATTAACTGCATATGCAAAAGGCCACTATGAATAAACTACTAAATGACTTATTTGATTTATTAAAAACATTATTTGGATTTTTTTAGTCTTCTGAATCGTTGACAGGAAAAAAAAGGAGGCTGAAAACCACCATGAAGCTGCAGTTACCTACAGGGGCCTCAAATAATAAGAAATTGACGATGTGACTGTTTTTCCTTCCAAAAATTGTTCTATGTATTTTTCACTGCAGATTGTGAAAATCTCACCCAGCTGCCTAACTTGGGAGCTCATGATTTCTCTAGAGAGAAGAAAAAATTGTCATTTGGTCAGAATGTCTTCCCTCTTGCTTCTTATCCTCCCTTTAAACAGACAAACAACATTCCTTTCTATAGAGTCATCGATAGAGTACTAAAGGAGTCATCACCCTACACAGACAAAGACATTAGGTGTTCTCTCAGACAACTACATTCATAGAATTCAAATTACTCCATGCTATGTTAGTCACCACTGGCAGATCTACCTGTCAGGGTAATACAGGAATGAAGCATCTGAAATCTGGCAAAAGATTAAGGTCCAGGAGCAAAACTACATAAGAAATGTGAACAGTTTCTTGTGTCATTCTCAGTAATACAAGAATTATCCTAATTTAGGCTAAAGAGTTGTTACCAATTCCATAAAAAAGCTTTAGGTTAAGGGCAATACAATTCCCTGCTCCTTTCCCCTTGCCATTTTCAATGTTGTCCTGCCTCCTGACATACAGGTATATCTATATCTCTGGATGTAACAGCAAACCAAGAGAGGACAAATCACCCAAAACTTGAGGTTGAATACTTTTTCTGAACACAGTTAATCTCCTACTTTATTTCTTCTTTGTTTATTTAAAAATAAAGGCAGGAGGGTGGTATATATGCGTAAAAGAATATGAGAAGGAACAAAACCACAGAAAGCCCCCCTGAAAATTTTCATGCAACAATTGCATATTACAGGATTCACCCAAAATAAAAAAACTCCCACAATATATTCTGAAGTAAACCTTCACTGTCACTCATATCCGATAGAAATTATTCACAGAAGTTTTATATATATATATACACACACACGCGTGTGCGCACACACACACACACATATATCCCTCTATAGATATATGCACAGATATATACATACATGCAAAGTGACTTTTTAGGTTTTTCTAAATCCAAAATACTCCCACAATTTCTCTGTCCAGGTTTTGCACTCCACCTACTGTTTTTTTAGTCTTCCAATATACCAAAGCCCTGCTAAAACCTGACCCATAGTCCACTTTACAGTTCACCTCCCTGCTGCTTTTTAGAACATCACAGCCTGAGCCACTTGGTTCCCTTTCTGTAAGATTGTCCTACTGCCTTTCGCTCAGATTCAGCCTTAGATGCCCCAACTTCCTACTGTTCTCTGGCTAGACAGCAGCAATTTAAATGCTTTTTCTAAAGTACACTCTGTGCCACCATTCAGACTGTTTATCCAGGAGAGCCTTAAACATCCTTTCAGAGAAGGACAGTACCTACAGTGACAGCCTAAACCCCTCTCAAAAGCCAAAACCCAGGACCTTCCTGGCTGAGGCAGAAACATCAGGACTTAAAATTTTAAGTTAACTGTGTAGAGATATCACATCCTCACTTTATATTTTACAAATTAAACTTAAGATGTGTAAAATGCCTGTACATAGTGAGTAATAAACCCAAAAAACTACTGGTAAATATCATAACAAGTACTTTAAGGCAATACCTTTTAATTTTGCAGCTCTATGGTGAGCTTTATAAAAACAACACACACCATCTCCTTCTTTCTTTCAGGGTTGCTCTATGAATACAAAAAATGCCTGAATGAAACTTTCTTTCAGAAGAAAATTTGTTCAAGGTTTTTATATTTGGTATCTGCTGAAGATTAAATGGAAATGCTTTCACATTGTAACTGATCAAATGTGGCTTATACGAGATTTAAAAAAAAACTAGTATGCCAGCTAAAAGCCTGAAAAAGTGAATTTAAAGGTGAAGCATTTAACAGCAGAAATCAACAGCAACATTACTGTCAGTTTGCCAACTGTGCACTGTTTTCCAAAACAAGTACAGAAGGGCTGACATATACTAATTCAAATTACTACTGGCAATAATTGAGTCATACCAGAGTTTTTGTTGGAAGACTCCACTTCTCTCCACTAAGATCAGCATGCAGCCCATCTCTTTGTCAGAACCACATCTCCTTGCACTTTAGTGAATGTTCTTTTGGAAAAATCCCCTGTGACATACTTCACTGTATGTCACGTGGGATGAAACAATGATGAAAACTAATTAGCCTGGAATATGAATAAACTCTTCTCTGACCTCAGATAGCTGAGCTCCACTGCATACATCCCCTTGTCCAGAGACAGCTGGATCAGCCACAGGCAAAAAACGGAGACATTCAATATTGGGCATATAACATGCACAGACACACAAACTGCAGAACTTGAAAAGCTGAGAGAACAGTCAGTAGTCTCAAGGAACACAAAAACCCACATACAGAAATTAAAAGAATAAACTTTGCAGGCAAAGGAAAAAAAGTTATTACCGGCCTTGTTGTCCTAAGACAAATCTATGACCACTCCAGCATGCTCAGCTCTTCAAAGTTTTTGATTTTGATGACACTGATTTGAAATCATTTTGAGGAGCAGAAAAAAAAAGAAAATTGGGTTCCTTATCAACTTTGTGAATCCCCCTAACTTATCAAATAGTAAACTATTATCCTTTCAGGTTCAAATGTATTGAAAATACATTATACCTGAAGAGTATTGTGTCTTAATTAAGGAATCCTTAGCAATTACAGAAACTTCTTGCAACAAGTTCTCACATTCTCCACCGGCAGTTTTTCGCTCAGCTCAACCACCTCCGAGCACAGAGTCACCAGCACGATTCCCACTGGAGCACCATCACTGCCCCCATCTTTGCATCCTTTCCTCCCTTTGGCCCCCTTTCCCTATTTGTTTGAGCTTGGCTATTCCCACCTTCCCCTCTCCAAGAACATGGCAAGTTCACATTCGACTTGTGGGCTGGTTCCTTCCTATACTGTCTTTCCCCACCTGTGCCTTTACGCTGGCAGGCAGACAGGCTTTTTTGAGGATCAACTGCAGTGTTGAAAGGAAAGCTGCAGTGACAGAAGACAGTGCTGCAGTCACTTAATAATCAAGATAAAACCTCTAGAAAAACACTGAATATGTGTTTGGGGCTGGTTAATTATACTAAATTCAAGAGCTCTATCAATGGCTGGTAAGGATTATTTAACGGTTTAGATCACTTCTAAAACCTACACAATCTACATGCAAACTGCCCACATTATCTACGAGCTAAGAATAATCATGCCTAAAAAAATATAACCCCACACTAAGGGTGAATTTGTTAACTGATCTTCAACATGAATGAAAAAACAGAGGAAGACAAAGATTTACCTCTTGTTCCATTACAGTCCACAGGACATTTCAGAAGTATATAGACAAGATCACCAAATAAAATACTCATCTCAAAAAGAAATCTCCAATTCTCTCAGCTCCATCTGCTCCAGCCCACCCAATACCAATTTATTCCTGATGCATCCTACGCTAAGAACTGAGCTTTCTCCAGCCTGTAGACCATAAAAGCAGTATCTTGAGCTCTCTAAAAATCTTGCTCTCAGCATCTGAGTTCACAATACCATAACCATAAATTTCCATGCATAACAATTAAACCCTGTCTTTCCTTAAGATGGGAATTACTTATCCAAGTTCTGAAACACAGAAACTGTGTTAAACACTATGCATTACAACCAAATCCTAATAATAAAACATCTTATTCCCAATCTAAAACTGGTGCAAACTGGACACAGCTTCTGGTTTTTTTTTTTTTCAGGGAATGATTATTATCCCCCCTTGTCCACTCTGAAGCTGCAATATTGAGATCACCACCACACTAAAAAGGACTTATGGATGTCCTGACATTACAAGACCAACAGTGCCCTACCAGGGACAACTCAGTTTCCTGTTTCTTGAATTTATGCATTAGAATTCTAACTCAGCCCTCCAAGTAGTTCTACGTCAGAGGAACAGCTGAATCCTGACTTTCCCACTTTCTGAAACCTTTTCAAGTGTCATATCACAACTCTCCCCCCAATACAGTAGCAGAAATTACTTGGGTTCACAAGACCTAAGAGAAGGAATACTGAAAATATCAACAGGACCAGTAAAGGGAATTCATACAGAATGACAAACTTGTGACCCAATTCAGACTTCCCTACCCAAAGGCCTTTTCTAAACCTCTGTTGAGACTGTACTTGTAGTGGTGGCATAGAAACACAGAGGATAGTACAACCTTGGTGATACATTACGTGGCAAAATGGTGCACAAAAAGGAATGGCTAAATCAGATGCAATGCAGAAATATAATAAAATAAAGTATTTAGATCAATACTGCAGGTTTCCATTATGAAAAATATGGTCCTTTTTAGTCAGAAAAAAAAACCAGAGTAAGAAGGAGAACCAACTCAACAGGCCCACATGAAGTCTTTTTCCTCATCTATTTAAGAGCTTGCACTTGTTAAGTACTCAAATACTGCTTTTCAGCCTATTCTCTCAACATTTGGAATTCTCAAGTCATCTTCCAAATACTGGTCACGTCACATAGCATCCAAGGCCCTTGTATTCCAGCTTAGCTATAACCGAGACAAAAGATGAGTGCAATACTGTAAAAAAATTACATTTTCCACATTAATAAAGAACGGAATAAGCTTTTTATTTAGAAACTTTCTCTTGAGGCATCTTGGTCTCAGAAGGACAACAGATTTGAAAGGAAAAACTACCCCATTAAAAAAAAAAAAGAAAAAAAAGAAAAAAAAGAAAAAAAAGAAAAAAAAGAAAAAAAAGAAAACCTCTTCTTCCAAGGAGCCCCGTCTGGATTGTATATACAAGTGCACGTAAAAATTTATACTGCTTCTACCAGATTGGAGATAGCTATGCAACTGTAAATCACTCTGTGATGTATGGCACTGTTTTTAAAAAGGATTTTTATTGTCATAACAGCTATTTTCAGATTAAAACAGACATTAGAGTTTGGCACATTACAGAGCTCATAATCTGGGCAGGAAATCTCAGCTGCCTTAACGTGTTGGAAGCCCAAGGCGTAAGGTGGTTAGAGTTGCACAATCATCTGTGGTAACCTCTCCCTCCTTACCTCCCAGAGGCAGCTCAAGCTTCAGGTGAAGTTAATTGTTCAGTTCCAAGTTATATTCCCTTCTTAATCTCCAACTGATGACTGCAGCTATAACAGCATTACAACAAGCAGTAGTACAATTTGAAACAATTATGTATCCATCTACAATTTCTCCGTTGGCAAAGGGCAGATATTTTCCTGAAATAACTTTAGCATGAGCTCCTCTCCTCCTATGCCTGTATTAATTCAGGCCCAATCTCTCCAACATTTTGGTGACTCTTAACTGAAGTAGAGGCAATGTGCATGGGCAGGTATAATGCTGTCACTGAGAGCTCCTACCAGCCTGTGGGTAGGAGCCTGACCCTGAGAAAAGCAAGAACACTGCTCTCCATTCCTAGAAGGGAGATGGGGGCTGCAGTGAGACAAAAGAAAGAAGCTGGCTCCTCTCTTGAGGTTGGTTCTATGTCCTGCTTCATCTTCTGTGAGAAACAGAGCTGGACCACAACTTCAATCCTCCTTGCTACAAGACAGTGCTACACACTGATTAAGCAAGACTAAGATCCAGCCAATGTCACAGAAGCACAACTGGGTAAAAACAACCTTTCTTCCCCTGCATTGTCTGTTTTAGAGGTATCTGGGATCCAGAAACAATGACACTGTTCTCACTGCAAAGGGACAAGCCGTGCCGTGTCCCTTTACTCTGCACACAGTACTGTACCTACAGGATACAGAGATCTGTCTCCATCTCTACTCCTGCCCAAACCTCCCTTCCTCCATCACAGACACAGAAACAGAGGGGTATGTCAGAATCCTGAAAATGGGGGACTTAATTTCTCCACTCCTCTCAAAAATGTGAGACCCTTCCAGAACTGCAGACACAAACTATGACTGAGAGTTCACAAAAAGGAAATGCAATGAACACGAGGATATCAAACCAGAGATACCTCTGCAAAAGATTCACACTGACAGCCACTTTATCCTCTGCCTCAGAGAAACCAGTGGTGGATGCAGACAAGTGGCTGTCCCCTGTGCCACTCCCAGAGGCTCAGGCCCCGAGGCAGCAACTCACACAGCTGCCAGTCTGAGCTCCTGGTCCATGTGAAGAACTCACTCCAGACCTGCCACCATGCAAACACACTCATGTCTTCAGTAAATTTATGATGATCAAAAAAAACCCAACCTTACTTAACCCATTAACTCCAATGGTGCTGTTTTCCTTGATTTGGATTCCCTGGGAACAAGTACAAATCCTTATTATGAGCAGATATATGGCAGTGGTTTTAAAACACTTAAAACCACTTAGAGCTGAAAGTTTAAAAATGACCAGACAACTCTGATTTCTGGTTTTCCTGGAGCAGTGCTGATTTTGTTTAGGAATAATGTTCTTTCAGGTTTTTAGGCTTATTTTACAGAAACTGAATGTGCCAAGATATGCACCCAATTTAGCATCACTAGACTTGAAAGCTGGGTTCAGTCATTTCACAGCAAAATAAAAGCTATTTTCCAAACAAGACTGACAACAGAATTACTTCACAGCAACAACAACACAAATCTTCAATAGACCATTCCTCTTCCAGCCTAGCTCACACCATCCCTTCAGATCTCAATCTTTAGTCACCTCAATTATCTCCAAGAATAAGTTTTACAAGAGAGTCAGTCTGGCAAAAACAAAATTAAAAAAAAAAAAATAAAAAAAAAATAAAAAATGGGTTGAAACATGTGCTTAGATACAAAGAAATCAAATCAGAAACTTACCTAAATGATTTTCCAAGCCCAAATCAGAATGAGAAAATACAGGAAAAAATGCTTTAGCTAATATTCATAAATAGTTATTCCTGCTGCTAAAGCTTGTGTGGTAAAAAGCTGCAGGAACTATCAGCACCCCTCTGAAATGATGAAGTAGTTTAATAACTGAATTAATTCATGCATTCTTCCTGCATAAGTCAAATACTACTACTACATTCACATGCAAGTTGTGCCTACATCACTATTATTAAACTTGGAGCAGTGAATATGGCTCTAACAGGCTGTTTGGATTATATGTACTACATTTAGTTGTCTTCAGATGGAAAACAAAACTGGGTTGCAACACTCCCTTTAGGGTGGTACCGAGTTCCCAACAGGGAAGTTTAAACAGCCTTAAAGAATAGAAAAGTTATCTTCATATATAAAAAAAAAGTCACTGAAAGAGACATACTGAATACCTCTTATGAACTCCAAGTAATTAATGGAGGTGTAATATTTTATATCTTTACTCAAAGTTCAGTGACGTCAGCAGAAATGTGTGATGAGTTTTATGTGCCAGTGCTCTGCTAGGTATTATTATACTTTATTATAAACTAATAGTAACCTGCAGAAGTTGATCTTGGATCCTTCCCAACAAACACAATGGGCAGATTCTATCTGAGCAGCCCTCCAGTGTGAGAAGCTCCACTAACCTTACTAGATTAAGGATTTCTCTAATGGAGTTGGCTGGCCTGTCTGGTCACCACTAAGAAGACTGAGACAGAAACACATCCTGAGCCCACGCTGCTCAAGCACCCCACCTTCACAGCATATGTTCTTGAAAAGTAGGAAGCAGCAACTGCCTGGCAATGAGGAAAAAAATCCTACTCTGCCAAATTTATCATTTAACACCCTCTCCCCCTTCCCCAAACTGCGTAGGACAAGTGTATTTAAAATATTATTATTTCCCCCCCCCCAAGTTTTGCTCAATACTTCTTATTCCTCTCCTTCCCAAGGAGAAATCCCACGATCCCTTCTTTAGATTTACTGGGAGGAACAAACAATCTTGGTCTCACACATTTATCAGCATACTCATTTCCTCTATCACTATTCCGTAAAAATCCCCTTTCACCCTTGAGTAAGCTCTGCGCATGTCAGCAAACAACTCACAGCCTGGGAAACTTTTTCCACTGAATTTTTCTTTTCACACTAATAAAAGCTCAAGACTTAAAAACTCTTAGGCCTTGACACTAAGTTTCACTAACAGTGACTCTGCTACTCTATCTGTCCTGAGGATACACTTTGGGATGAAGAGACCGGCCTGAGAAGAATAGTTGCAGACCTTTTAGAAAGTAGCAAACCACCCCAGCACACAGCCTGGCTGGGAGATGAGGGGTTTTGCTCAGCAATACAAAGCCAGGTCTGCGTGAGAAATGGGAGGCAAATTTGAAAGTAAACAGTAAAAAAAGCAACGTTTCAGTTGCCTCCCCTCATCCACACCTGCCGACTCCACTTCAACAATCTTATAATGAAATTTTAATCAGATGCATTTGAGACAAAAATGCATAGCTTTTTCTTTATCCCCCTACTCCAAGAAGTTAAAAAAGACAAAAAAGCCAAGAGAAAGGCACCATGAACACTTGCTTATTCCGACAATGGAATGAAGGGGTGAGCTACTGCCAGAGCTCAGGAGGTGCCAGCGTCCTACGTCCCGGCCAGTCTGGTAGGAGCCTCCCCACTCTGGCACAGCGCAAGGTACCTACCCAGGCACCGTGCTGGGCAGTGCCTCCTCCCCGGACCCCTTCCTCAGGGACCTGGCATGGCTCCCAGCTGGCAGGCAAGTCCCACGTCACAGAGCGGGACAGGTCCAAGAGAGAGGCGATAGGGCTCCAGCACGCGTGGGGTGTGGGTGGCACTGTCCTGGGCTCTGCTCCCGGCAAAAGCAGGTGATGCCGGCAGAACAGAACATGGGATTCGACAGCTCTCGGCGACCGACTGTCCTCCTGTGCTAATCTGCAGTCGCCAGCTTAGGGGTTATAATTAGACTCACAAAGGAGCCTTGTTACGGCTGCCCACTAAGAGGCCAGAGCAGTTTAGATTAGTCATACCAGCGACTCCGCCGACCCGCTCCAGTGAACACTGCCTGCGGTGCTCGGTGCGGAAAAGCTGAGCAAAGCCCAAAAACTGAAACCAGAGGACAGTCCCTGAAGGAGGAGGAGGGAGAGGGATTTTTATTTTTCATTTGAAGTGGTGTTTGACATGGCACATGGAAAATGCATTGAAATTGTGCCACTGAAGCTGATTTTTTGGTGGCTTTTTTTCTCGTTTTTTGTTTTATTTGGTTTTCGGTTTTGGTTGTTTGGTTTTGTTTGTTTTGTGTGTGTGTGTGTGTTTGTTTTTTTTTTTTAATCTGTTCTATCCTTTCCTTTTCCAATCTTCTAGCCAAATACGTGGGTGACTAGGCAACGCATTGTGAAGAAGTTAATGTCACATATGAGATGACAAAGCTAAAAGAAAATCTCCAGAATAATCCAGGCCTCTTAAGAGCTGATGGGCCATCAATAGTATTGGAGATGTTTTTCCTGTATAAGAAAACTAACCAGCTAGTCTTCTCAGGGAGCAGCACTTCCCCTAAAAGAGAGGCAGCCTGCAATATCCCTAGAAATAAGCAAGCTCAGTTCTCAGAGAGGCATTGGAAATCATCACCTATAGAAAAAGGGGCAAGTACAACCTTCAGGGAGACTGATGTTAACAAATTCTGGGGAATTCTTTCAAAGGACAATTTATTTTAAAACTCTCCTGAAAAAATAAGCTTTATTCCATAGCCACACTGGCCAGATTTACACATGTAAGCTTGCCATGGTTGCTGACCACCATCATACCTGAGGATGTAAAGGATAAAGTAACAGGCTGTACAGAGTTTCTCTGGGAGAAAACAAAAAAAGATTAGTTATGCTGTAACCCTTAAGGATCGGCCCAGCAGGATACAGATAAACCTTCTTACGTACTGGCCTATGTGCCAAGATCCTCAGGTTCACTGACCCATCACACTAAACACACAATGACTATACGTTTTTATTGGTTCTCTTCTATAAGACATCACACTGACTGCTCTGCAGCACCCTCACCAAGTGACTGACCCACATCCTGCATATGTAAAATGAACAGCTTTCCACAGGTCAAAGAAGGATATGCTTATAGTAAAGGAAAATCTGGAAGTGCCATGGATTTACAGAAATCTTCAAACTTTGGGAAGGAGGAGGAGGTTGGCAAAAGGGCAAGTAGTGGTCTTATTTCATACAGGCATATTTGGATTTTAATAAGAAACCTAGTTAAAACAGCATAGGACAGAATTACAAAATTACAAAAAAGTCCAATAGCTCCACTGTGTGAACTTGTTCGTGTCTGGCTAAATCTTTATTAGCCAGACCCCAACATTCTATTAAAAAACGAGCGCACTTCATATAAAGGTAAGTATTGATTACTTACAGATGTCAAAGCTAATGTAATGAGGGTCTTTTGGAAGTAGTCTAGAATAAAGGTAAGCTAGCATGATTCCTTGCTTATTAACATTAACGCATATGCACGAGTGATAAAGTGGACACTCTGTCCAGAGAAGGGCAGGTTTTGATCTGATGGCTCACTATTCTAACATTGTTTCTGAAAGCATCTAAAAGCCACGGAGTTATTGCTGTGTGAATGAGGATTCAAAAACAAGCTGACAAATATTATTCTACACTTGGTGACTTATTGGCAAAACAGAGAAATAAAATTCAAATGGGGAAAAAATAACTTTTTCCCTGAATTCCAGCAGCAAGTCCATCTTCACACTACATAACAGAAGAATAAATTGCATACAGTGAATACTGTTGAATCTATGGTCTAAAAAACTACTAGAATTACACTGATACAGTGGTAAAAGAGGAGGAAAACTAAGTATCTCCTTAATTTTAAAGAAAAGGAAGACCTGAACCTCAAAATATAGTTGACTGATAGGATTTTTAATTAGCCTTCAAAAAGCTTTTTTTCTTTGTTAATCTGCAATCATATACTGATGAACTGTCCTGCTAGACTGCAGCCAGAACAGGAAACAGACAAAGCAAGCTCATCTTACCTTCAACAGGGACTGCTGGGCACAGCACTACATTTGCTAGAAAACAGCTATAAACAGTTACATAATTGCTATGAAAGCTTTTCTAAAAGACCAGTTGCAATTCCAAAAATATCCCTGAAAGAACTAGGATTATTACAGTGCCTGTGTTACATATGAGTGAAGGTGGGTGATCAGACAAATGCCATACACAAGATTTCAGCCTATAGAAGAATAGAGATTTTCAGTCAAGTGTCTTGAGGGTGAAAACCCCTTTCACTCAAGGCCTTATCTCAGGTGTAAATGCACCTCTATCCAAGACAGTACAACTAAGTAAACAACCTGGAATCATTACTCTAGTTGCTGTTGGATTACAGTATAGAATGAAAAGGAGCCTACATCAAACGTCACTTGGTATTAATGCAGACATGCTTATAAAGCTATGGCACTGGATACATAATCCCACTGGTATTAAGCCTATGTAGCACCAAACCACTGCTCATTAATAACTGCTCTGCTCTTAAAAGAGGAAACTCCTATGTCCCTAGTTCAAAGGAAACCTCTGCACATCATAATCTGAGCTTCTAGGCTTTACCTCCTTACTGAAAAATAAAACATCAGCTAAGATCTTTGTAATTAAAAAACAGAACAAGTCAAGAATTAACCCTTTCACCTCTCCCATCTCTAAAATGAGAAAACATCAATTCAGGGTGAAAAGTTTTCAAGCTTTCAGCAGCAACACACGTGTCAGTTTCACACAGAAAGGTTTCCCAGATCCTTTTTTTTCCATTAATTTTAATAACCAAAGTTGTGGGAAGCAACTTGCTCATCACTGACAGTGGCGCCACAGGAGTAGCAGCATCTGTGATCAAGCCTGTTAATGAAGATGCCCATCCCTGTCTCTCCTCCACCTGACTCTGCTGCCAAAGCAGACTTCATTCCCCTCTGAGCCTCTCAGCTGTCTGTCCACAGGCACATGGTTTTTAGACAAAAATACACCAAGAAAAGCAGTAAGAAACCTGAACTCTCAATACACCTGCCCCTTTGAGATCTTCTGGGAAGCACACTTGGCATGTTTTTGCCTAGACTGACCTTCCTGCATTATTAAAATACGTATTACCACATTTAATTTAGGAATGCTTATGCAAAAGAGACTGTGTGTGTCCTAAGGTAGAAATCTTGAAATGATACACATAATTTTGAAATCCCTTAAGTAGTTTAATGAAAATAACAGCCACAAGAGAGCGCTACCAGCAAAGGATACAGTCAACAGGGAAAATTCAGACCTGAAACTACACAGAATAATAAAAAAAAACATGTTGTGGTCAGGTGGTCTTATTTGCACATTTAAAAGGAGTCCTCAGACATTTAATTGCTACAGCTGTGATCTTCACAAGTCAGGATATATTATGGGTGTCTCCATTTTTGAAGGTGGAATTTGAGATACATTTATCGCTCTTTCTCTTTGTTTTCAAGGGGAGATTACTCAGCAGTTTTTGGATTTTATGTACCTTTAAAATGATTCACTCCAACTGAGACACTTGAAATTAACAAGTTTTCTGATACCACCATATTTTTCTGAATGTTTATAACTGACTAAAACTCAAGGCAATGAGCTAAAACAACAAAACTGTGTTTGTAGCTTTGCTGTTTATGATCTCCATGCACCAAGTATCTCAATACCTTGTACTCCCTTCCTACTTATCTTGTCAAGAAAAGTGCCAACAAATTGTAACAACCAAGTCAGCCTATTTTTCTGGAAGCAGCAAATGGAACTGCAGCATTTTCCATGCAAAACAGAAGGAGTTCCTGTTTTTGCATTTTCAGCTTCTAGTATCTTATCATAAAAGGAAATGGTTTCCAAAAAGTATTCCTAAAAAAGAAATGACCTAGAACTTGAAAACAATAAAATAAAAATACAAACATGTGCTTAACTCATGTACTTCTAGGGGGACAGAGAGGCTCTAAAAGATAGAAAGGAAGTAATAAAAGCAACCTATTAATATTCAGATATTCCTAGAACGGCAAATTTTGACGGACAAGTTACTGACAGAATTCTGTGATACAGGTATCTGTACAAATCCCTAAAATTTTAGGAAAGCAGCATATCCTACCTTAAATGACTATTCTTATGTGCCAAAATTCACACAAAGGTCTACACAATCACCTTTTGCCTTGCTGTCAACCATGGTAAGACCTATAAAGCCTATAGTATTGCTTTTTGCTTTCTCCTCCCATGCATTGGGTAACCAGCTGGCCTGACCTCCCATTTGCCAGCCACACCTGTGTCTGAAAAACGGAGCAAACAGCAATGTCACACTACAGTCAACAGCACCTCTTTTAAAAGAAGTCATGCTGGAAGGAGTATTAACTTGTCACAGCACAACAGAGTAGCTCCTTTCCTATACTATGCCCTAGTAAGTTGCATTTCACATAAAAAGAAACTAAATAGATCTGCCAAATGCTCTGGTTCTGCCCATGAAAACAAATAAATGTAAATAAATTATCAAGCCTTAGTGCCCTTAAAGAGTTCAGTCATTAACTTGAACAAATCAGGATTTCACCATCACAGTTTGCTCCGGTTTTCCTTGTATCTCAGCCCAACTGTACAGGCTTGAGCAGGAGGGAATAGCAATTTCATTTATAAATAAGATATGCACTGTCAACAAAGAGGTATTAAGTTGTATGAGGTATAACATCAATCTTCCTGTCTGCTAAATTCACAATAGACTACCATGATAAAGCTTTCATATTCTGGAACCGTTTTTCCTTGCTCTGCCTTGGGGAACTAGATAGGCACATCTGGATGTCTGAGATAAAAGTGCTGCTCTTGGGATTTATGGTATATTATATAAGCCACATAAATACTTTTCCCTCATCCTTATTTTGTGCACATTCTGATACCTTTTGATGGCTAGATAACATTAAACTCCTGATGTCATCCTCTTACCTCAGTTTTTGCCACAATTTATCAGAATTCCTCTAAAGGGTAATAACCCCCTTTTTTTAATGAGTACTTATCATTAGGAAGCATCTAAAATGCTTCACACATTGAAAAACAGCTATAAATTGTGGTTCTAGCAGGGTTTACTTTCAAATATCTTTGAAATTATCATGACATGTAAAGCGCTAAAGAAATTAACATTTAAGGTAAATACAAAAAAAAAAGGCTTTATTCACCAGTAACACTGAAGAAGAATACAGCCTCTGATAGTGCTAATGCTCACAGCAGCAGCCGGAGTCAAAATACACAGGGGATTTTAGGCTGTCTTACCATAACTGAGGCAAAGGACCAGGAGTGAGGAACAGGAAGCAGGGCAGCCTTCAGACATGCTCCCCACCACCTCCTTTGCCAGGGATGGAATTAGCAAGCAGAGTAGCATGGAGCTGCCTATGCTAGCCCAACACACTGCCTTCAGCAAGAAGGAACCTGCCATGTCCTCGGGGCACAAGGCCATGGAAACCCTTCTGTTGCCTGTGGCCAGAAACAATGGGTATGTTTTGCCTCCCAGCCACTTACCTTAATGAGCAACGAGCTTGCCCTTCAATAGCACTCCCAGAGGAGCTGAGCTTCCTCAGAAACCACATTCCAAATACCAGTCTTTCTACACAGGTGTGGTGTTTTCCCACACTGATTTCAGCTGTGATTTACCTAACCACGTCCAAGGTGACCCAAAAACAGGAGTGGGGAAAGAGAACTCCTCCAGTCCCAGGGCATTTCAGGAGACAGCCCAGCCTTAGTTCATCTCATTCCTAGTTAAAACACCATAGCCACAGGATGCAAATTACTGAGCCTCCACAAAAAACTATGCCATGAGCTGAGACAACTGAAGTTTTATTTGAGAAAGCTATTTTGTTCTGACATGTCCTATGCCTGGCCAGATTTTGAAGACATTGCCACCCCCCAGAGTGCTTTCTTCCCCGGCAGATGCCACCCCTGGTTCAGCTGCCCACCTGCTGGCAAGGCTGCTCTGTGAGGCAGATCAAAGAACTGACTCTGGTTTCAATTGCAACCCAGCAGAAATTTCCCCAAACTTCGGCTTTTGTCATTTTGTCCTTCCTCTGTGCTCACCATGAAGCTGGACTAAAAGCATAAGGGCTGTATAAATCAGCAGTGTGGTAGCTGTGTCTCTGTGCCAGACTTTGTTTTGCCAGGTGATCCAGTATTATGCAGATTCAGTAGCAATGACCATAAAATACCATGGGTTTCTTGTGTAACAGATAAGATGCAAATTTCTTCAGTTATTCAGTAACTAAAGCTGCAACACACTTGCATTCCTGCCCTTCTTTGAAGTGGTCATATTTCTGGAGTTAAGGGTTGGATTCAGAAGTTTTTTAAAAAACTTTTATAATCTTTTCAAATTGGAAGGGGTTACATGCAGTTACTTCAGCAAGTTGAGTATAAAATCTCAACACTCAATATGATAGATACTTGATACTGAAACATCTAAGAAGTGCCAAGTTCTCGATCTCATCATTTAATCTTCAGGAGGTGAAATATGTAACGTAAAATAAAAGTAACACAAGGAGAAAACTGTAACACATTGAAACAGGACTATTATTACTTCTCTCCTGAAATGTGCATGTCAAAATTCTTGACTAGTGTTTAAAAAACCAACACTGTTAAGTGCTTAAAAGCAATCTCAAACAATTACTTAAAAATGTATACAACATATACAGAAGCATTCCTTCCAAATGCAAAGAAGATTTCTGACATAAAACGATTATTAATTTGGTAGTTGATGTATGGGTTTACAATTCTGTTTCAGTCAGGAATCCGCAGATATCTACAGTATTATCACACACATTAAAAAGTGCATGTGAAAGTACTATGTGAAATAAGTCTGCAGAACCCCAAATTTTAGAAGGTTTACTTGTTTCCCCCTCTCACCCAAGGCACTAAAAATTACATTTTTTAACATCTACAATGAAATTCACAAGTGGAAAGCAGTCTTAAGAATAAATCCAATGTACCACCAGGTAAAAAGCTATGGTTAAATCCTGCAAGCACCTGTATACCTTTTTGTCTTCAGTCATGTGAGTGCTCTTACTAAGTTGGATGAGACTACTCATGCTCAAAATTAACCATTTTGACAAGTGCATGCAGGACCGAAGGAAAAAAAAAACCAATCTAAAACCCGGTCATGACTCACAGGTTGTTACCGTCTGATGGATATTCCATTCCACAAAAAAGCAACATTGCCCAATTTTGGTAATTACATTACAAAATTGAATAGCACTGCCACAAGTAACCTTCTGAATAAGCATATTCAAATTATAGAGGATTCCTTTTACTTACAAGGAAACATCTGTGTCCTTTCTAGTAGCCCAAACATTGCCCTAACAGAGTTGACTTGGTAAAATATTGTGACATCTGCTGTATTTTGGCTTTCTGTTATTCAAGTCTTACAAGGCAGATTTTTTAGATTTGTAAAAAAATAAATTACAAAAATTGCCACAAGATGAAAACATGTTAGCCACAACATACGTATTTGAGAGTCCTGACAGCTGTATAAGACAAACATCTAAAACTATGCAACAGTTTACTCCTTGAAACCAGGGACAATACACCACCAACTGCAGGAAACAAAGCTTATGTTCACCTCAAGCGTCCATTAGTATGGCACCAATAGCATGAATCAAATCATGTTAATGCAACTAAGAAACAGGCGAGATGGGTAGAAAATTAAGAAATAGAAGTGCCTTTTAGATGTATATCCTATCAAAAAACAGCTGGCATAGGAAACATCCAAGCACCTGGGTGGTATGCTAGGATTACAGCAAAGGGAATGTGGATTCACACCGGTAACACATTGGATTAAGTGACTGTGGCAACAGTAAGGCAACCAGGGAAAATGGTCCCTCATTAGGGCTTTTCTAAGGTATAATTTGCTGAAAATATAAGATGAAAGTGTCCGATCCCCCTTTTGTCATGTTCATTCCTTCCATCAGTAGAGAGGATCACACAGCTGAGGAGCACAGTAGAGGCCCGGCCAGCCCTAGATTTTCCCGTGCAGAAGGTGGGGGGCATCCCAAGCACAAGTGAACCTCCACACTGGCTGGCCTTTTATATGGATACCCACTGAGCATATATGTACATAGTGGCTTATTTGGCAGATACTCCATTAAACACTCCTTCATAGAAAGATCCTGCTAGGATTGCTAGGCACTCCTAAAAACACAAGACGACCACCCCAAGGTTCTCCTGAGCTGGGCCATGTAGTTTGCACGACATGTCATGTTTGTGCTTACATGGTTCCTACCACCCCACTGTGAGCCATGGCAGCTCACTGGCAGCAGCAAAGGAAAACAAAAGATGCCCTACCCTGGTCATGCCCTGTCACATATCCTGACACATGACCTGCTCGTGTCTCTAACACCAGATCTGGTTGGGAGCAGGGGCTGGTAGGACATCCTTCCTGGTACACGCTTAAAACTGGCCATCCTGCTTAGAGCAAAAGAGTGGGCCCACAGCAATGGACTACCCCACTTTTGAAGGAAATTTGCAAACCAGGAATTTAAAATGGCCCAGCCCTTCCATGAACATAGAAATGTTCATGGCTTGAACTTGAAAGCTGAGTGCATTTGTTACAAATACCCACTCCCAAAGATCTGCAATGGCACATGCCGTTCCACATCCATGTCAGTTCCAAGACATGTGGGTAGCGAGGGGCTATCACACCTGCCCACTTCTTACAGCAATGGTACCTGTATGCAGACACAGTTCTGGAAAGCCCTGCTGTAGTTTCCAACATATTTCCAAAGTCTGGCTGAAAATATAGGCATTAAAAAAAATAAAATCTGTTAAGGTCAAGGTCAATCTTCAAAAAACAAAAATTATGGCTACTGAGCAACAAGACAGAAACTACTGCTATTTGTTTTGTCATAACAAACCCTGGTTCCAGAAGCAAGGAAACCAAATTGAATGACAAAATAGATTTTACTCCTACTCAACAGTGGTTTTCCACGCGTGCATTTGGTTTATTGAGCAATACTTAACCATAACCATGGACAAAAATAATACTTGTTTAAAATCTTCAAAACTACATGTATACTTGTTTTGTGTATCATTTTGATACAGAAGCATGAAACTTCTTAGAAGTATCAAGGCCAAACACAGGTAAGAGACAGAATTCACACTCCTCCATCTGTATCTTGTAGTTGTACAGAAAAAAAAAATTCCTCAACTTCCCAAGCGATCTCACAAATTGATATTGTCAAGTTTCACAGAGTATTCCCGCAGCCACAAAGTACACAGCTAGCTGCTCCACAGGTCATAAATACGTAAGACTAGATCTCCTCGCTAAGTTACATAAAACCCCTTACAGAAAGGTCACTGGTGGTGTTCAGCATGTTTCTGCTCAGAATGTAACAAAATTTCAGTGATCTCCTATCTGAATGTTGTAAATGACTGTCAAGATTTTTATTCCCGGATTTCTGCTCAGGTCTCAGGTGTCTGAGACAGTACTGTACAAACGCGGAGCCCCCGGGACATTCATTAAAAATTCCTTCTGCTGTGCTTCAACTAAACAGTTGATGTTTTCATGGAGTGCCATGCAAATAAAGATAACCCTAACTTGCCACGTCTAGGTGTTCATAGTTCATGTATCATGATAGTCACCTCCCTTTTTAGGATTTTGCACAGTAATGTCCGTATTCAGACTACGCTTCCGATGGCAAATGTGTTTGCTCTTGCTCTCTTTTCCTCTCCTTTAACAAGGGACCTCCTCAGCATTGCAAAAAGAGCTTGAACTTTAGCATTTGGTTTTTGTGCCTTTATGTTACCATAGAAAAGAAAAAAGACAACAAGCCTCCTCATGTGCCGACAGTGTGGACAATGTGACCAAACTCCAGAACTCCAAAGCTGGTTCTCAGGCATTGGCAGTACCTGCAGAGTCGCTCAAGCTAAATTGAAAGTCCAGTTTCCCATCACTAGCAGACTCTAAGGAAAAGAAGTCCATGGCTACTCCCTCCCTTGCTCATCTGTTTCCACTGTTGCTAACAATCAACTCAAGCAGTCAACAGGACAACCCACAGAACTTAGTGGGCTCCTGAAGGTCATATAATCCCAGTCTCCCTGTAACATTAATAAACCACACACAAAAGCATCACCTATGTGCCAATTTTTAACAGTTTAATATGTCTCATGAATGCATAGTGAAAAATTATTCTTATTATGGATTTGTGGTATACAAATGTCTAGCATGTCTAGCATGTGCAAAGGAGTGAGGATGGTATTTAATAAGGGAATTTAAGTTAGAAGCACATGCAAAATAATTAAATTATACAGAATATGGCAGCCACTTCAATATCAACATTCAGTATCAACACTCAGAGCAATTTTACATACATATAGATATGCACATATGTTTTCCAAACAAAAGAAATCACATGCAAGTCCTGTAAGAAATGCCCTAAGCACGGTTTCCTTTCCATTTGTCTAGTAAAGGAATCTACTCAAGAAATTACTCAGTACTACACAGAAGAACTAGCATGCAATTAAGATGTGTTGTTTCCACATACCCATTTGAGAAAACAACACGAAGCCTCCTGAGTCCCCTTTTAATCCAAAACTAAAAGTACACTGCACTTGTTCAATATACATAAGCTACTCAAACATCATGTTTGTTGTTGAACCACTTGCACAGTCCTGATTTGGTTTAGACCACAACTGTGCAATGTTTGCAAAAAATATGACCAAGTACGTATGCTGATAGCCAACACATTCCTGCTGAGTATTTGGTACTGCAGGCGCTTTAATTTAGAAACCAGTATTATTTTCCCTATGCAAGTTAAGCATCGGATTCTTTAAAAATAGCAGGTAAAAATAATTTTGTGGAAGGCAGCTACCACTGCAGAACAACACAAGCCCCTTGAGAAACTTCTGTCACATACACAAATTAATTGTTGTGAATGAAACACATTACTCTCACTAAAACTTTTTCCCTTGGTCTTTACTGTAGGTACATTAGACCTCTAAAGTGACAATAGCATGCCCTACTGCTTTCCAGAAATAATTAGATCAATACATGATCAGGCTGTGGCACTACTGCACTGAGGGAGTGACGTGTATGGAGAAATGTCACATGGACATGCTTCTCAGCAGTAATGAGTAAAACATGATTTTTCTGGATTAATTATACTGGCATTAATTGCAAGGAAATACTCTATTTTCCAAAAGAATTTTGTTAACAAGTAATTTTTTTCATATCATGATAGCATTTAAAAAGTTTGCTTTTAACTTCTGGATCAGTCTAGAAATAGATATTACAAGCAACTCTGGGGAAAAACATAGAATCTAGATCTTGGCTACCCAATGGGCTAACTCTCACAGATAGCAAGAACAAACATGATTAAAACAAAGATTGCCATAGCCTTCAGAATTGGGTTGAACTTCAAACCTTCTGCCTATTTTGTGCCTCTGATTATCACACTGACACCCACAGGGAATGTTAAATCAGTGCTACAGAGAAGCATCACCGTGCTAAACAAAGGACGCCGGGCAAGAAGACAAAGAGATGACTTGCAGATCAATACTTCATCTTACATGTAACTCAATGAAAGGGAATTCTGGGACTATCCCCAGTCTCCCCAGAGAACAGGAAGGGTGGATCTGAAGAAGACTGAAATAGTCTAAAAATGCCAAGGCAGCTATTTCAAGATGCTGCAGTTGATTTAAGGGCAGACTGCCTCTGAAAAGTGGTGGTCCTATCCAGCTGAAAACCTACTTACTCAAGTAATTTTGTAGTCAGATCAGTTCCCTGATCCAATTCAATTCAGACCTGCAGGAGTGCTCACACAAAGACTAAACAACTGGTTTGCTTAAAGACAGGACTGTTTAAAGCACTCATAAAAATTCAGCCTAACATTTAGGGCAAACAAAACAAAACTAATACTGTTGTTCAAACCATAACTTCTGAAAGAAAGCATGCAACAAGGCTTTTATAAAAACTTGCATCATTGGAACTTCCAACAGGAAAAGAAACGCTATTTCAGCACGGCAACAGCAGTGCCTGAGAACAAGCTGGCCGAGAACAAAACGAGACTGGACGTTAAAAGGTTTCTTACCGTCAAAGGACTGATGTCCTAAGGCAACTTTCCAAGAGAAAGAGCAAAGTTGAAAAACCACAGACAAAAGCCCTAGCTAATTTCATTCAGTAAGTTTTATGAAATTTTATCTAATATTATGCAGGCTTGTCAGTGACCTAAAAGGCTCTTGCCTCTTTTGGGAGCTATGGAAGTCTTCATGAATTTAAGACAAAAATGTTTTCCCTAACAACAGCACTGTTTCAGACTCTTGGCTACAACAGCTAGGTTGCTTTTGCCCATTGCACATGTACTAGGGAAGGAAAAAGGGGAGGGGTAATAAAGGACTGATGAAAACCCATCAGTTTTGCACCAAACTGCACACAGGCACACATAGCAATGGGGCTCTGCTGCCTGCAAAGAATGGCTACAAATCCCCAGGAACAAATCAGTGCTTGATTATCTGTATAAAAGTTCTCCAAAATCATATACATGAAGTGAAGTACAAGTGAATGAGAATGACATAGTCTTGTATGAGGGTATTTCTGCATCAAACTTTCTGCCATTTGCAAAGATAGATCAGAATTCACAGATTCTCAGTAGATTACTATCATAAAACTGAAAAGCACCAAGAGAGGGGGAATCTTTCTATTGGTCTGAAGCTTTTCCTAGTAATTAAGACTTGCTGTCTTGGCAGATTCTTCAATGTCTATAAAACTTCTAAACCCTGAATTTCTCCCCTTCTGTGACAGAAACAGCTGATGTAACCTCTGCTAACAAAAGTGCTTTTACTGGAATAGCCAGCGCAAGTTGGAACTGCTGAATGATTTATGGTAGTTGTGAATATATTTTATTTTGCATTTTTTAACTTTAGCGCTATGAAAATTTGGTGAGAGTTTCTGGAATTAGCTATTGTTGAGGATACAAACTATCAGCTGTGAAAGAGATTCAGGTTCCCATAATTCCTTCTATCAAAAACACCTTCTAAAACCAAAGGTGAAAAGCACGCTTTTGTACCTCTCTTACCTATCATTCTATTTCAAAAGAAATGAAATTTAAGACAGCCTCAAGCAGTCATTATCTTCATGGACTGGATCATCATACCTACCAAATTCAAACTCTCAGCATTTTCTGTGTTGTGTCAAATTTTTTTTTTTATTCTAACAGACACCCAAAATTCTTACACAAAAGACTGGCTGGTACAATTTGCTAAAAGTAATTAATTAGAAAATTACTCTGATTCATCAGAGTAGGAAATTATTGAGAAATATCTTGTTCTTCAGATTTCCTGGTTTGAATTCTTTTCAGGAATTACAAGACTTAACTTACTTTAATATCAGTTCATTTCTGGCAAAAATATTTTTATGAAAATTATTTTTAACTCAAGTTAGTAAAAATAGCGTCAACTTAAAAGTCACAAGTCAAAATTACAAAACAAAAAATTTCCATACCAAAAATGTGTTCTGTTTTGATAAACTGTTTCACTTTTTCCCCTTCACTAAGAACTAACTGAAAGTACTCTTTACGCAAACCACTCAAGAACCGCTTGAGACCTCAAATATTCTCACAGAGTGGGAAAATGCTTTTCCAAAAGCTCCCCATGTAACCCGCTCCTCACAGCACAACTGGCCTGCACAGCACATGCACTGAAGAGCATTGCCCATGTCCGCACACCAAAGGCAGGGAAGCAAAGCTGACAGCCTGCTCTGGGCACTGCACTTCAGGAGGACAGAAAGGAACAGTGTCCTGACTCATCACAACAGTATTCACAGAATACATTGTCTCAGTTTTTGCTCTGATCAGTAGGCTGATCAGACCCTCTTCTTCCATAAAGGGTCTGTGTTTAAGGAGGAGGTAACACCACATAATATGTACATTAATAACACTGGATGAAAGCCATTAACTTGCCAAATCTTGGCAAATGTAGTTGCCGAGTAGCTTATAGCCTGAAGCACATTTGGTTTTCCAGCTGAAGGACACAAACTTACCTTTTTACTACAAGCTTCAGCGTCTTGTGTGAACCTTTCACCAGACAGATTGCTTCTTGTCGGAAGCCAGAGAGGCTCACATCATTGATGCCAACAATTTCATCCCCAGCTAGTAACTTGTCCACAGCTGCAGCCTTGCTCCCATCTTCTATCTGGAAAAAAAAGTGTGTATCAAATGGTAGAATTATTGAGGTGCACAGTGCCACCTTTAAGATAATGAGTTCTCAATACTGGCTTCAACAAAAATTAATACAGTTTTTAAGTGCTTAGTGTAATTAAGAAGGTACATTAAAAAACACTGCAAAGAAATAGTAATGATACAGAGACAGTTAGGATAGGAAAGAAATAAAAGAGTGAAAACCTTCTGAGAAAACTAGAAAGCTTGAGGGAAATTTGGGAATACAACAAAGAACTTTGCTGTGTGTGCAACTGAGCACTGAACAGATTGCCCAGAAAAGTTGTGGAGTATCCGTTCATTGAAGATATTCAAGAACTGTCTGGACACAATCCTGTGCAATGTGCTCTGGGATGACCCTGCTTGACCAGAGATGTTGGACCAGATGACCCACTGTGGTCCCTTCCAACCTCACCCATCCTGTGAAAAGCATCTGTGATCTTGACCTCTGTTCAATACTGAACATGTAATCATACGTGCAAATAGAGCTTTGGGTAGGCATTTTAAAATCTGGTTCTCTAGAGAAGACAGTCAATAATATTAACCACATAGTCAATAACATTTACCACACAGCCAACTCCAAAAATCTGGCAATGCAATGAAACCTCAAAATACTGCTTAACAAGCTGGTCAGGAAAACAAAGGTATTTTCATCAGGAACATAAACATTTAGGAAAACATCTGAGAATTTAAAATCCATAAAGCTTTTTAACAGGTCTGACTAGAAGAAGAGATGATGGTCTGAGATCCAAGAAAGACACGATGTCACACTGCTGAAAAACAGCGACAGTAAGGGAAATTCACTGGAAGATTATTTTGCTGCCACAGGCATCTCTTGCACGCATTGAATTTTTACACAACTGTTCATAACATGGGACAAAACACATACAAGATAAATTAAAGATTTAGGCTTTTGCAATTCCCACCCCATTGAAGTTAAAAAAACCCACACTGCAAGAAGTTATCCATTTTCAAAATTTAAAACAAATCTCAAAAGCTTGAACAGACAGATTAACAAGTACCAACAGTTTGAGCAGATTTAAAACCAGGATTACAAGAATGTTGTGAGGTTTTGCAGGGAGCAAATTAGAAGGCCCAAACTCCAACTAGAAATTAATCTGGCTACTGCTGCAAAAGGCAATAAAGAAATATTTCCATAAATACATTAGCAACCAAAGGATGGCTTAAGGAGAATCCCTATCCTTCATTGGATGTGGGGGGGACCATCCCTTTAAAAGAAGTGGCACTTATGGCTATGGTTTAGTGGTGGACTGTAAGTGTCGAACACTTGCAATTCAGTCCCTTGGCTATCTCAGTTTCTTCCCATCTCCTCTGCTGTCAATGCAGCCTCTGGCTTCTGAGTTGCTTGGCCTCATGATCTATGCATTTAATTTTATTCCTCCCTCACTTGCTCATAATCCATATGTGCATCTTCTTGTACATTTGACACTTTGTCTTCAAAGCAAAGACTTTCATTTGTGTCTCCATTATATTTTGCATTGACTATAGTATCTCCAAGTCCCCCATTATTAAATGCCAGCAAACCTACAAAGGGTAATTCCTGGTAACCACCCCAACTGCAGAAAGCTTCATAAAGAACTGCCATCTTCTGAGGCACCAAAGTCAATCAGCAATGAGATAAATCCACAGGAACCCTAACTTCATGAATTCTGAAGCTCACAGTACAGGTTTTAGGAACAGTCCACCCACAAAAATATAATTTAAATAAGCTAATAAAAAAAGCAATATCTCTTGATGAAAGTACTCTAGGATGATCTCATACAGCACTCAATCTCAGTGCAGGCACATAAAAGCTCTCTTCATGTAATTTTATGATAGATGTTCTTAAAAATCTTCGGGCCTGTAAATCTAAGCCAAAAAGAATGCCATGAAAAATGCTTAGTCTTATATCCCATTCTAAAACACTCATTATTAATACTAATCAAGCAACTTCACTTTCAGAACTTATCTTAAAAAACCCACAGATAATTAAAGACAGAGCAAGTTTCTACATCCCCATACATCTAGTTTTCAAGTTATGACCTGTCCTCTGACCTGTTCGCGTATCCTCTGAACACCAAGAATTTACCAGAATACCAAGTTATCTCTGCAAATCTTCAGTAAAGCTAAAAACAAGGGAGTAGCAGTGGAAATTGCTTATACGTAAGGAAAGATTTCAGTTCAGACATGTCAAGTACAGAGTGTCTGCCATATGAGGGGACCCTGGAGTCAAGCAGAGCAAAACCAGAGAACAGCCTGGGACTCACATGTCTGAAGCCCAGTAGGTTAGCAAAGCAGGGCAAAAAACATTAATGAAAGTCAGAGTTAAATCAGTTAAACTGTAGGGAGAAGGTCGTGGGGGGGCAGGGGGCAGAGAGGGAAAGGATCTTGTAGGAGGACACACTTTAAACTCCAAATATAAATGTCAACCACTTGCAGCCTTTATGCCCAAGGCATAAAGGAAGGCACCCAAACATAACGACAAGGGTGAGAAGCTCCCGGGCCCTGCCACCTGGGCCCAAAACACCACAACAGGGTCTTTTTCTTGTCTGTATAAAAAAAAAGGAGGGGGGGGCAAAAATCTGTCTCCTAGAGTTTCAAGGAATGTTCATTGTTCTCAGTGAGTATGTTTGTTTTTTCTTCAGGCTGGCAATGCACTGATGGCAGGGAGTATTCAGTTACCCCCTCTGAGTTTTAATTTCAGCAGGGAAACTACACATTCCACAAAGTGCAAGCTTTCCAAAGAGACTCCGGCTGTCCAAAAAAACATTGATCAAAAAATTCTCAAAAAAGTATTTTAAAAAATCAAAACCCGAACACAAAGCTGAAGCCATCCTCATGAAAACTAGAAGTGGCTTTAATGCCTTGTCTTCAGATCACCTGCAGCTAGGGAGAATAAAAACTACACAGTAGAAGTCTTCCTAAGCTGAATAATTTAAACATGAACCTTTCATACATAGATCCCCAAATATGATTCCACTTGACAGTGCACTTTAAAGTGGAAATGGGAAAGTTAGGCAGAAAAAATACAATTTCTTCTGATACACTAGGAGTCCTTCCTTTAGTCATAACAACTAAAAGCATTAGGCTTTGCACACATACAAAGAAACACAGCCAGAAAAAACCATGAGGAAAAGACCTCTTAAAAAAAATATTGCCATACTAACTCTTTGTGTAAACTTGGACAGTGCAATTCTCCAGGTTTTCTCTCCTTCTGTTTACTAGTTTTAATATTTGTCTTTATTTATTTACCCATTTAGTAGTTTTCTATCTCATCAGTCCTTAAGTAGAAGTGTAAATACCAACCAAAAAACATAAAATATTTTAGAACTAGTGAATATACTTGACAATGTCACTATTTTTCACACCTCGACCTTGAACGTATTTTACTTACCATCTTCAGTCAGCTATGCTATGCTGTGTTCAGGATTTAAGCCCAACTTTTAAGACTGAAGTCTGTATTTCTTATCTATCTAGCATCCATTTCTTTTCGAATTTCAGTTGTCCAGAAAAACTAGGTCAATAGCTGAAAATAAAGCCTTGAAAATGCAAAGGGAGGTTTTAAAATAAAATCTTTCAGGAACGGTCAACACGAAGAGATCTACCTCAGTCACTGTCAGCTGGCAGATACGACAGGACGTAATCCTCAACAACCCTTCTGCTCAGTCTGGAGTAGTTGCAGGAACTGAACGCCTGTAGCACACACATCTCAAGATTTTTATAGCAATAGTAGGAAAAAAAAAAAGACACATAGAAGAAAAAAAAAATCAACACCTCATTTTCTTATAAATCACAGACATAAGTCTTCAAAAGACATGTTACATTACCTATCTTGGATGAGTAAGAGTTCTAGAAACGCCCCCGAACCATGTTTTTGTTATGTACTAAAAAAATCATACCGCTCTTACTATGCTAAATTAACAAGAGTAAACATGATGACTTCCTATCCTTAGCAGTGATGTTGGTATGCTACCAAAAAAAGTGTTTTCAAAAGGAGATGAAAAGGATGTTTGTTGACGAAAAGCATCTGCTTAGAGTCTCCAACTCTCACCCTGCTGTCCCTGATGACCTCTCTATAGCCAAGGACAAAAGCAAACTTTGGGATCTGTGCTTCAGGGAGGATTGTGACTGCAGACTTTGCCATCACAACTGTATCTACATTAATTGTCACATCTTCCCAAATTTATTTTTGCTTATAAAATATATCCACAAAACAGGAAGAAACACTGATTCAAGATGTAGGTAATAGGATTTAAAAAAAAAAAAAAAATGGAAAAAACAACACACATGTAAATCTGGTATGTGAAATTCTTCCTGTAAAAAGGAGAGAGCCTTGAAATGGGAGAAGAGCCGAGCCATGGAGAAAAAGCCTAACAGCTAAATACACAAACACATTCAAAGGACACAAGTCTGTATTCCCACTGTTGGTAATAAACAAAAAGGGGAAAATAACGGCCTATATCTGCAGCTTTGCATTGCTGTGGTGTTGATGGGGAGCACCAATTCTAGAACATGACCCCTTCACTTCTGTGTTTATCAGGTCTGACACTTTACTTAAAATACCCACATTCCTCTATAGACACCTGTATAAACAAGCAGGAGACAGGTTGGGGAAATGCCGTGTCACACGAGTGATCTAGTTTTGTTTACAAAGAGGACAGTTTCTTGTCCATGCTCTCTTTCGACAGGGTGGGAGACGGGATGGAAACCCAAACCCAGAGACAAACACAGGAAAAAACAGTGCCATTTATCAGCACTCTGCTATCAGCTGTGATAAACTATTTTATCATAATTCACTTCTTGTACAGCCAAGAAATTATTCTGTGGTTGTTTGTCTTATGAGCATCTAATACAGACTTTTTTCCAAAAACCTAACAATCTTTGTATGAGATGTTCAGAACAAAAAAATGTAGGAAATGTTAATTATTTTGATTTGCACAGAGTTAAATAAAGCAGAAAAACCTCTGTAGTTCAAGCCTGGCATTTGTGTAACTTTGAGCAATCAACAGAAAAGTAACAGAACTGACTTAACTCCAGTTATACATTCTGCAAATGCAGTCTTTAGTGGTGAGGGCAAGACTCATGTCTCAAAGAGAGGCAGAATAAAACAGAGGTACAAACTCCAACAGGACCAAACTGGTCCAAAGACAATGGATGTGTGTATGTAAGGCATCACTCACAGGCATGCATACACTAGAAGCTGGGCAAGGCTAATGCACTTGATTTTACGTTCCGACACATCTTTTCTCTCCCACTCTGATTTAATACTTGGACATTGAAAGAGATTGTTGGAAGGACACTTGGCAGGGAACAAACTCCGGCCCCCTTTTATAGATGGGCTCAGAAGCATATGTGGGAACAAGGCCCAAACCAATGCAGGATGTCTGCAACAAAGCAAGGAATTCCACAAAAACCTTCACATTACTGGAGGGTACCTGTAAACCCAAACCACATCTCTCCGTAGACTGCAGGTTAGATAACCAGCATTAACCACCCAACATGAGCTTTAAGGAACACCATATAAAGCAAAGAAAGTTTAATGATGTGCTACCAACTTGCAAAATCTGGGCCTGTGCAATACTATCCAATACTATTAACTTGGCAGTTGCTGCACTTTGATCGTGCAGATAGGCGTCTGCTGCGTTTGGTGACACTTTAAGTTAGCATGCAAGTCAGAACTTCCCTTTTGCATTTGTATCATAATTTCACACCCCACCAGTCATTGCCCATACTTGTTATTCCCAAAATTATCCTTAAACATTACAGCAAACAGCATCAAATTTTAGGAATGTTTAGTCCAGAGCAATGTATTTCCCTAATGGCAGTTTCTTTCTTCCCTACCCAAGGGCAATGGCTCATGGTCATTGTCACAGAACCACTGAACAGGCTGAGAAATCTCCCTGGTCTGGCTGTTCTTTTGAAGTGTCCACCATTGTGTTGCACAGATCTCGAGCTGGCAGGAGCCCTGCCTTCTGTCAACGAGTGATTCTTAAAAATCAAAATGGAAACATTTTTCTAAAGGGTAGAGTTCAGTAACAGGACACAGGCTATCGCACCCCTTTCTAATTGCTCTTTATTTGGTGCATTTAAACATTTGCATATTTGCCCAGAAATCTTTTTCTTTCTTTATTGTTTCTTTGTTTTAAAGAAAGCTTCATATTTTGAAAAGATAACCGTTGGTACAGTTCTTTAAGTATTTATTCAATTTTTGTAACGGTGTCCACACCACTGTTTTGATTAAGGGTGTGCTGTCACTTCCCTTGGAACAGGCAATTTTTGAGAGGGATTTATTACAGCTGTAAAAATTGACTCCAGGCTGAAACACAACTTCAGAGGTCCTCAAACCAGAAGTGTTTAAGAAGTTATGGTAAAACATCCACCATTTCCCTTTTTAAAAATTCACACATAAACTGATGAATACTTTATTTCAACCTACATTCAAAACAATACCTACTATAAGCCTGTGAGAAAATCTTTCCAATTATAAATCATCAGTTACTATTTCTAAAGAGGATACTGTTATTATATCTGATTCTTTAAATCACAAGCCTGTTATGAGCTCTGCACATTGAAGACCAATTAAAGTATTCGAAAGTTAAAAATTTAATGAAGCTTTTCCCCAAGAAACTAATGATAACAATTTCCAGATGAAAAGTATCAGGAAGAGAGACCTCATGTAGATTTGTAGGTTTTAAAAACTGAACAACAGATGTTTATTTTTAAAGGTTTTTTTCAAAGTGATTCCATTGTTTCAGCAACAGAAGTTGGAAACTTTTCATCACTGGTGAACACTTCTACTAGAGATAAATAAATTTTAAAAATCGTTAAAAAACCCTCCAAAACCCAAAAAACCCTTGATGCTTTGAAAGCATAGAGTATGTAAAATAATAGAGTATATAAAATAATGTATCAAAAAATAAAAAAGATGCGGCTGCTGAGTGTCAAGAACTTGGCTGGATTTTTTGCCATTAGTACCTAAGCTTTGCTAGATACATTTTACAGTTTCTAAATAATATTTGCACATAACTCACAGCAGCACACCTACATATATTACATCTCCACAAAGTAACTAAACATGTACAATCTTTGGAGATCTTTCTATACAAGAGCCCCTGCAGGAAAGCACAAGTTCACCAGGGAAGCTGCCCAGCTCTTACAGTCCTGACAACCCTAAGCTGGCAAGGCCAGAGCAAAGCCAAACAGACCCAGCTTACTAGGATTAAGAATAAGGCTAAGACAAGGGTGGAAAAGATAGAGATACTGGAAGCAGGGACAGTGGCAGAAGCCTGCTGGTGGTGCTGATCCTGAAAGAACTCCAGTCCTACTCCTCCCTCACACCAATGTAACACTTGCAAAGCATAGCTTTTTTTCCTAGCATTTGATCAACATTTAGACACATCCCTACTGCTGTTTAGAATTCAGACAAGCTGTATACTACGTAGTCAAAAATTACCAAGAAATAATTCCTGTTTACTTTCAGCCATGAGTTTGGGTTTGCATTTTACAGAAACTAAAGGCATCCAACCCAGAGGAACCCATTTCAGGTCACAGATATCTTACACTGTTCTTAAACATATCTTCCTTTTTTTTTTTTTCAAAATGACAAAATAATCTGTATAAGAATGGAGCACATAATACTGCTGCACATAATAGTGGTATGAAAAGAAATGGTCAGAAGGCCAAAAGAGAATTTTTTCTCTATATGCAGTTTACTTATTCTAACAAGCCTCCTACCAGAGAAGTTTGAAAGGGTTGGACTATACATATTTACTTGTCCAAGTTTACTTATGGATAATTATATATATAGGCTGTTTGAGTATGCAATCTGTGCAGCTACCATTAAGCATTTTTATAGGTCTACATTTTTGTATTTTCAGCTATTACAAACAATGATAAGAATGGTTAAAAAGAGGTTATGCCTAGAAACAACTTGTATTTTATCTATTCCAACTGATAACGTGAACAGACTTTCAAGAGGAAAAATACAACCTGACAAAGTAATCTTTATGATCGTAAGGTTCAAGGTTTTTACTTTGCAACTATCATACGCTTTCAACAATGCTGGTTTATCTTTCTGCTTTCCTGTCCATCTCAGGAAAATAATGTCACAGCTTGCCAATGTGCCCTTGACAATAACATACTGAATGCAATCCAACAGCCTGTAAAACCACTGCATAATTAGGGAAAGGGTAGGAGTTTCTGACAAATCAAAGAAAAAAACCTGAATGTGCCCGTATGGTCACGTGGGTAGGGTCGCACATTAATGACAAAGGAAAAGACTTACAGTTTGTTTGTGAAGAACTTCAACATGCTGCAAAGAAAGACATTGAAAGACCTGGTAGGTGGAAACAGAATGCTCACTGAAAATAGATTTCACCTACTTCATTCAGTCTATCATATATTCAGTCTAAATGTGACCTTCTACATAAAATTTAAGTTGAACCTATGCCTATGTCTACAAATTGCTGAGGTTTCAAAAAAAAAAAAAAAAAAAAGCAATACTCTTAGACACAGGTAGCACTGATTAAGATCCAGCAACAGAAAAAACTGCTTCATTGCCTATTAGTTTCAAAAGCACCATGATGGGTCTGCAAAAAGCCACAGGAATTTTACAAAGAGTGTTATGTTTTCATTTTAAATATTTCCTCTTGAACAGTTCATTTTTCACAGAATGCTTATCTTGACTAACTCATACCATTATTTAGTTATAGTCACGCCTGCTATTTGGAGCCTTCCATTTTTGTCATAGCACAAATGTTCATTTTTCAGACAGTGAGAAAGTATAATATTCCCCAACAAATCTTGTAAGAATATTCTTACCAACTCCTGAAACTTGATTTTATAACAAAAGTAAAAATAATTTTTAATAGTTACTGCAGAAGTACTTAGGAACCCACTGCTACACAGTGGATTGAAGAGAATGTAACATTACACATCTAAACAAATATGTAGCAGACAAACATTAATGAGAAGAGAATGACCTGCTCTCATAAATGATAGTAATTTTTTTCAGCAAGATTTCCCACCCCTTGCAGTATTATTCAACTTTAAAGAAAAAAAAGTTTCACCAAGGTGCTGAATTTTAAAACATGTCTTATTTGTTGATTCCCTCGCCCACTCCTCTGCAAAGAAAATAAATAAAAGCCTTCAGAAGAAGGGTCAGGCTCCTCCTAAAATTTGAGGGTTTTAAACCTTAACAACAGAGTTTGTTCTTTACATTAACTTTTGCTCTCTGTTCAAAATTGATATTAAGGTTCACACAGCACCCAAATTACAGGCTGAAGCCTTCCTTTGCAACCATTCTCCTCAACAATTCAATAATTTAAAGCCAAATTAAAACAAGAAGACACATTTATTCCTTCCTCCCCCACCCCAGTGGTAAAATAGGCAACAAAACCTAAAATTGTCTTAATTCGGCTTTATATAATCTATACAACCACATTTACTATAATTATGTAGTACCTCAAACTGAATAGACAAATATCTGTTCCCACTCCAGGAAACCCATGTTTCTGCTGTGCACTCTGTATGCAATTTCAATTCTTCATTCTTAAAGCAATAAAAACTCGGAAACAAGTGGGATGACCCTCAAGAAAACAAAAAGGCACATTATTACAGAAAAAAAAAGGTCTGGGTAACCTTGCCCTTAGTTTCTCCTCTGTTCTTGTTTATTACTCCCTCAGTAAAGGAAGAAGGTTTTCCCCGCTCCACTTTCACCCAGAACTCAAACGTTAAAAGATGAAGAAGCAAACACTAAATACAGCATTGAATATATTTTTTCTAAGGCAGGAACTACAATGCAATTGCTTCTAAAACTACTAAACAAAATTCAAAAAGCAAGTTGCAAAGGACTCTATGGCAGTTTCTACTCAATCTGGTCCACTTTGTCAGCTTGCAGTACCCTAAGCTGCCTGGTACAGTCAGACATCAGAGGCAGACTACTAATACAATTAACATAAATCTCTCATGATGCTCCAGTAATAAAAAAGCATGTCAATAAAGAAACTACCAGTGTTTTTATTGACAAGATGAAATAGTACCCATCTGCCTTCCTAGGGCACATACTCAGCTGAGCAGGACATGAAACATTCATGAAGCTCGAGGTGAGCACCAACATCTTAAGTCTGAGTCAGGAACTTGAAAAAAGTAAAATTCAGTTCTGTGGAGTGAGATTAATGTACACTCCAGGTATCAATCACATTATGGTATCCCTGCCATTTTTTCCCTAACCATCAGTTCTCAGTTGACATATATTTCAGATCTAACATAAAACCCCACAAAACCAAACCAGAAAACCAACACAAGGGAAAAAGACCAACCCAACAAAAACTCAAACATTGCAAAAACCCCCACAAACCCAAAACTTTCTTAAAAAGAGACATTTTCCTTTTTTTTCTAAACAGACCTAGCTGTTCATAATTTCAGGTTCTTCATTTTGTGTAGCTTATTCTATATACCGTTCCTTACAACTCCATCGCTTGATATCACAGAACATTAGAAGAAATTCCTTCCTCGTGAAAAATTTACCTCAGGAATTAGATATGCAAGGATTTTCAGTGCCTCTATGAGTATCTTGCCACTTTTTCTCTATTTTAGAGGTATAAGTTGTCCTAGAATTAATGAGAGATAATGAACTAATAAGATAATTATACTGGGTCAATGACAAAACTTTTTTTTTTTCTTAAGAAATTATAGGATTGTGCTGTGAGTTAGCAAATAATAATGCACTAAAATCACCATGGATTAAAATAATGTAAATTCACACAAGTAGAAGCTTCAAAAAGCTGCATGGATTTAGCAGTAAATTGTGTTGTGTCACAAGAGAGTATGCTTACTACTCTAAATGGACACTTCCCAAATTGGCTTTCATTTGCAGCTCTTTTTCCAAAGCTTTATTGTATTACACTTGTTGCTGACCTAATTAGCTCTAGGAGCAGGCAGATTACTCCAATGACTTAAAAAAGATAGTTTTAAAGACGTGTCAAAACATTACACACACAATTATCTGCATTTCCTGATTAAAAAGGTGCATTTAATTATGACAAAACTACTCAGTTTGACAAACATCTGTATTTCTGTTTGGCAAAAGTATTTGTCATCTGTGCAGATGATCTTATTAAAAGACACATCCTGTTCACGCAGCACAATCCATAACTTCACTGTGTAGCACTCACTCAAGTATGAGTGGAATCTTGGGTAAGAATGTTTGTACAATAATTCTTGCAACACGGGAGAAAATTCATAATTACACTTCTATTTTCCGACACCGGTGGTGGTACCACTGTATGTGCACATGTGCATGTCATCATACACACGGTTTATTGTCTCCCACTGCTGCCTACGCCGGCACACACAGACGCTTCTCAGGAGCATGGATTCCAGCAGCATGCAACCACACTAATGAAAAATTCATGTCTGAGCACACCAGTTTAGGATGTCAGTGTTGGCAGGAGGTTGTTTCAAATACCACATTGCACAGGAGATTCTGAACTTGCACATCTTGATAACTGACAGACCATTAAAGACTGACGTCCAGAAATTAGTCTGCAACACAGTTCAGGAAACTGAATATTTTGTGGAACCCACAAGATACTGTCTGTATTATTTATGAATGCCATGAAACAGCTGTTTTCCTTTGAGAGAAGATACATCTTTAAAGCATAACACTGAAGCATGCAAGAGCTGGGAGCAAAGCAGTATTTTAACCCACTGTTTGATAGTCCTGGCAATTTCCCGCAGGCAGTCTTATGACCATCTTCAGAAAAAAGCAACATGGGCCTTTTGGAGAGCCTGCCCAGTGTCAGCAGTATTTACATTCAAAACTTGCCTTTCCTTCTCAAGCCTGTCACTACAACCTGCCTTTCCTCCAAAAGCATATTCTGAGCAGAGCCCTGATTCTTCATATGGTGAAAAATAAAGGGTTCCCTAGACAAGAGCTATGCACATAGGCTTGAGATTGAATCACAAAGGAGGATTATTTTTGTACGCACTGACTTAGAAGTTGAAATTTCAAAGCAAATATTAAACTCATCCTGCAAATATCATTAGGTCACAAAGTATTATACTACTTAGCTACATGCTGAGTTCAAGAAAAACATCACTAAAAACAGCAGAGAAAGAATCTACTCTTCTGAATAATACTCAAATATTTAAATCACATACTATATTACATAGCATGCAACAACAGTTGCACACTAAAAAATTTTGTTCACGTTGTATTCAAATTACTCCAAATTCAGTAATTTTTATACTCTAAATTGTAGGAAAGCCTTTTATTAAGATTTTATTTATCATAGTAAAAGAAAGTTGAAGGTTTGACTTAAGCAGCAACTGGAAAGCCTTCTGCTTTCCAAATTAAATAGGTGACATGTTTCTGCATCATTTGTTCTGGGGACAGAGGCTGACCAGCCTTCAATAGGATAATTCAACATTTTGTGATTCAGGAAACTGTAGTATCTGGTGAAGATTCTGTTATGCATCTCAGACTATGATCAGAATCGCATTAGTTGCATCATAAACTAAATCATTAGGATGAAATTTTTTTTTTTAATAAAAACTACATCTAGAGACATGTAATTCTAACAGTACTTTGGTTCCTGAAGATGCCTGCACCTTTGCCTCATACCTGCCTTTATTCTGGATCACCAATCATGCAGGCTTACACTTCACTGGTACACAGCCGACTGGAGGGCAGAACCATGCCTCTTGCAGAAACTTAGGGAATGTCTTGCATTTTCATGTAAATCCATCATCCAGTTAGTCTTCTAATGTTTCCCTGCTGAAGCTAAAAATCAATAGCTCAAGCTTATTTCAGGTTGTGCAATCTTTCCTAAGAAGTTTGCTGCCTTCTTTTAGTATAGAAGTAACAGGTTGTTTCTCAAAACAGCCTCAGAGTTTGGCAGCATTAATGCATTTTTGCCCACCAATAAATCCTTCCTGGGATTCCTCAATCATACTTGCTCAAAGAATAAGTACTTTGAGATGCGGAAAAAAATAACTGAGGAGAGTGGTACCTTGCTGAGTGGTTCTGTGTCTCAGTAGTTATGGCTGAGGACTGGGTTGCACCTGGTGATGGGCGTATCTTCCATCCTTTAAATGGTAATGGCACAGAACAACATTTTAATCTCAACTTATCAGGAAGGGGCTTTGGAAAACATATTTTTGAGCCAAACATCTGACAGATGCAGCATATTCACAGAGCAGAGTAATTGCGGGTTTCTCTCTCTGCTTCCACAAGTATTAGCACACTTTACGCTCTTCATTATAAACATAAATGCTGGGAAGTTGAAATCTGTACCTAAGACTGCCCATTCACCTCTTCTCCAAGAAGCATTCTAATCATCATCTGCAAAAGAGAAAGGAAAAAACCCAGTGTGTGCACGTGTGTGTGTTAAAAAAGTCACATTCCCTTTGTACTCTCACCCCAGCCCTACCAGTCTGGGATTGCTTCCACACAGTGGTTAAGGAGCACTGCATGTCCCAGCATACAGCCTGGTGGTTAGAGCAGTATTCCAGCCATAGACAGGAGGTCAAACCACCCCCAAGCAGAGCAAGAAACATCTCTTGTTTTCTGGACATGCACTCCATGGATAGAACACAAAAATGAGCAAGCACCACTTCTGGTGCTGCCTAGTTTGGTCTCACTTTAAGAGGAGAATAATTAGCAATTTCTCAACTCAGAAAAAAGAAGAAAAAAAGAAAGGGGTGAGGAGGGAAGAAACAGCAGTTTACTCTAAGAGCTTGTGGTTTGTGAATTTGCTTTGCTACTGCAGTCCTGCCTCTCCTCTTCGAATGAATCTGGGAGAATTTGGACTGTTCCTCTGCACAGATGTCCATGTTGGGATACTCCTTTAAGTAGCTCCTTTCTTAACAGGGAAGTTTCTGGATTACCTATTTCAAGCACTTAATTACCATAAACTGCATATGGACTTCTAGGAGCTAAACATCAGACACTGCAATGACCAATTTGTAAACCTCTAGAGTTTTGTTTAGCTATGGACCTGAAGACCAGTTAATGATTTTTTGAAGTATGTGCCTGATCTTAGCTCTTGAAGAGAAACTTTGCTATTTTTACTGATAAGTATAACTCCTTTAAAAGAAATGGTACACCTAAATGTGGACTGGCACATTTTGCTTTTGTTTGTTTGTTTTTAATATTAAAAGACTGTATTATTACTAAATATCAAAGTTAAGGACTGTTGAAATTAAGAATGCATTGCAAGCCTTTTCCTAAGCAAGTCACTACAAATCCACTGGGTTTTTTTATTAGACAGTTATTCCTATACTTCCTGAGTTGTTCTTTGTTTCTCTACCTCAAGAACAGATAAGGACAATGAGAAGACTGAGTTCAGATGGCTTAGTTCTTCCTGTTTATGTTTATCTAGTCTTTCAGAAATAAGGGTCCGTACCTTCACATACACCTTGGTGAGAGAAAAGCACTACACAGGTACACCAGAAAGACATGTAGCTACATAAATTTGGAGGAAAGGCGCACTGGTGTGCTTGGATTTTTCTTTCCAGTAGAGGTGCAGATGTGCCTTTTGGGAGTACATTCCAAACCCCTCAGCTTCCTCCCACTAAGCTGAACAACACTCTTAATTTAGTGAACTGTGGAGAACAACACATACGTCCTCTCTGAAATACAGAAAGGCAGAGATGGGCTAGCAATAGTCTATTTAAGTTGGTCTGGGTCTGTACCACACAACAAGATACTAACAGCCATGGTATTGTGCCAATGTGGGCTTAGGATGATACTCCTGAGTCACTCAAGAGAGGGAAGAACCACAGCATTTTACATTAGGGAGTTTCCAGAGCTTGAGTAAAACTGAAGTGCAGGAAGTTAGATAACTCTGCAATAAAAGACCTAAAATCCCCATTTCATTATTTGGGGAAAGCTGCAGGGACTCCTGCTGCGTTCACATATTTTCTGAGCTATGTGAAATAACTCTAAGTAAAACAATTTCATGAAGATCTCTCAACATTACCAGTTAAAGCAAGCATGGTTTATTTACTAGACAGTACCTCTTCCTTCATTTTCTAAGCCACTGGCTTATGTTTCTGTACAGAATATGCAGGAATTTTCTTACTTTAAAATATTTGTTAGTTACTTGGAGAGACTGGTTGGCTGCATACAGGATTTTAGAGCTACAACAGATCCATAACTGTTATCAGTCATAGAGGTTTTTCCTTGTCTGGGTATCATCCAGTTTAAGTTTACAGATAAAACTTCACTGCATTTTCCATGTGGTTATCCAAACCACAAGTTTTTGCCTTCTATTCATAGTTTTCTCATTACAAATAGAAATCCCTTTCTCCTCCCTCCTTTATCAGTTATCTACTATAGCTATTATTTATATTTCAAGACTATTTCAAAATGTGAATTAACTTTCTGAAAGTACTATCTTTTTAGTACATACCCTTTTGAATTCCTATTTTAGAATTTTTTTGGTACAGAAAGTTTCTGGAACACTGTTGTACTACATTTCATATTGGAACTGTCATATTTCCTATTTATCAGTGAGGCCCAAAATGCAAAGAACATATCTTGTAGTCGGAGAGTTTTGTTATCAACAAAAGTGAATGAAGCATTTTGGGGTCCAATATATAGTTGTTTAGCAATTTACTAGAAATATAACAGGAAGAGTACAAAGAATATTCGTTCTGCTTTAGAAGTTCATGCTCTCAGTCCTACCCAGCATAGCCACTACAGCATGGATTGCATTAAAGACTACTAGTTTTTCCCCATTCATTACTTAACTGTAAGCAAATCTCCAGAGGAATACAGGGAGCATAAACTCTATTACACATGCAAAGTTCTCTACAGTGATCTTCTAAATGATACAGAACCAGACAGTCTGCCACAGAGCCAGCAATATCATCTGACATCACAACTATAGCTGGCTATCTCAGTATCAATTTTCCAAAAGCTTAGCAAAGAACAGTGAACAAACTGGTAAGTTAGTGTATTTAATAATGCTATGATTTACTTGCTAAAATGGCTTAAAGCTGTAAAAATGTAATTTTAAAAGTTTCCTACAAACGGGAAACAGAGTTCAAAACTCAATAAAAATGTTGCCTACTTCACACTTAAGCAAATATGCATTTTCAGGATTCTCACAGTGCCTGTCAAGTGCAAACAAGGAAAAATTGGTTGAGGTTTACAAATTGTGCAACTTAAAAAAGGGTCTTTTGATAAGTAACACAAGACTCCTTCTCCTGATAGTGTTATTAATTGGTAATGCTATTCCTCCATGCTGGTATTATGTTCCACCTCTGCCTTTCACTATTCCCTTTGCAAAAGGAATATTTTTTTCTTCAGGATGATAATCTAGATTAGGAGGCAATATAATCAGCCTCTTAATTATACATATGCACAAGGAGTACAACAGTTGCTCTGCTTGTCAAGAAGATTTAAAAATGTAAGCAGCACAGGGCCAGGAAAAAAACCCCATTCATTTAGAAAACTGAGTCTTCTACCATAAGATGACAAGTAAAAAAAGTGCAGCTCATTTACTGATAAAAATCTTACACGAGATTTATCAGCATATACTCAAATCCCATGCAAGAGAAAACTAATATAAGTCACTTTTTAATCAATTTCAACATTACAGATATTTTCAACACAGTAAATGATACATTTAAAAAACACCTTTAAGGCAACTACATTTTGCAACATGTCATAATTTTCTAAGAACACAGTGGAACAAGTTACTTTAACTACAAAACTGCAACAGTCAACTTCCTTTCCCAGAGCAGCATCCTCCTTAACCTACAACATTGTACCTACCAAAAGTAACAGTTATTTTTTTCAATTTAACAAGGAAAAACAAAACAAACAAACAAAAAACAAACAAACAAACAAAAATGAGACAAAGAACACAATACTAAATAAAAATATTCCCCTATAGAAATTAATTTGTGATGCAGCTGTGATGCATCATGTGTGATGCTTTTATGTTGTCCTATTGCCGAGGGCAGAAAACCAAAGGGTAATTCCATCACTCAGTGCACAACCACTCAAAGCAATCTCCTGGCACCAGTCCAGAAAACAAAGTCAAACTGGCCCTATTGAGGATTGCTGACCTTGCCACAAACCACCTGCCCTCCCAGAGCTCCTGCCCACCAGCCCTAGGGAGCCAGCAGGAGAGACAGCTCCCAGTGGCCCTAAGGTTCCATGGGCATGTGGGTGCCCTCAGAAGCTGTGCTCCTACTTGTGCAAACATGGTGCTGAAGAGGTCCCAAACATGGTCTCATGCCTCCCTGAAGGCTCTCACAACCGTCCCACCCCAGCTATTCCCGTTGTGAAACACTCGGGCTCCAATATTAGCAAATTACAGCGTAGAAAACTAATGAACATGTAACAGTTTTGCCCTTTCACCCTAAAATAAAGGCCCTTCCTTTTGCTTTCAAGCATAACCTTTTTATACTGGAGCTTTACTCTGCAGTGTACTGAATATTACCTTTTATCTAAGTATCCCAAGTATAAATTGCATTGAAATATTTACAGCACTGCAATGCCAATACTGTTGAAATACAGATTTGCCTAAGCTTATCAAATATGCAGCTTGTCTTGGGGGAAAAATTACATTGTATAAAATTTGAGCAAGGAATTCTCTGTTGGTATGGTGTTGACAAATTTATGGTTTGTACTAGGCTGTGCATTGTTTGCCAATGATCACATCGCAGAGGCTAAACAAACTGATGGATGGAAGAGACGAAATACGGAATCCAGTCTTCACAATCTGCCTGCCTGCATTTTAAAGAGCTTTGCAGGTGGGGAAAAAAAAGCTAACTTTTTTTAGTATGGCATGAGAAAACATGTAGCAAAGTATGAATCTGACTGTACACCAATTTGACTTATATAGTGTGCCAAGCAGAAAAAAATCCAAATCAAGTAATCAACTGGGGGCAACGAAAGAAAGCAAAATAACCAAGTCAAGTGAGGTCTCCTCTTCAGCAGCTGTTCTGTGGCTAAAGAGACAGAACTACATTCTGTCAAATGGACACACTGGTAACATTTGAGAGCATTAAGGAATTACTTTAGGGCAACGTCTAAACATGTTGACATTTAATAAGTTTTCTTTTAGACTCAGGGAAACTGCCACACGACACCAATCATAAAACCTTTTTTTATTTTTGGAAGTTGCACAGATTGCACAGTACAGATAAACAACACAGCTACAGATAATCATATTTAGCTATGTCCCATAGCATGGAATAACCAGAAATAATACATATTTATTGCTTTAACTGACATGAAAGTAATACTGTGATATATTTGCTTGCTCTCTGTTGCATTGAGCAACACCAACATAGGATCACTGCCAAAATATTTAATGCAAGAGCACATTTCTATTAAATTCATAGTTTGCCAAGATGCTGGGCAGGCAGAGTTGAGACACAGCAAGACTTTACCAGTTCATTTCTCTGGACTAAAGGAGAGGTTTAAGGGAATGCTTGCAGAATGACTAGGCTAGATAAGAAACTCCTCAGCTAATTTTGGCCAGCTCCCAAAATGAAATGGTTTAACATATAAGCTTGAATTTGGAAGTGGTTAAAAAAAAAGTTAAGTTATGTGGATCATGACATTTAACATCTGACTTGTGTAAAAAATGAAAAAAAGAAGCAATTCTGTTAAGTATTTTCACTTTTAAGACAGAATATATTAACTAAGGAAAGAAGAGGACAAATAAAAGTGCTTGGACTCTCTAGCAGCATGCCTAAAGCTCAAGGTTAAAGTACAACTGACCCCACACAGAGCCATTTGAACATGTGCCAAATGCATGAAGTTCGGAAGTTTCATGCTCTGCTAAGGCAACTTTCACATCACTCACTGACTTCATCTCAGATCAAAAGCACTAAAAGAAAAACTGTGCAGAGAATTTGATTACAGATGGCTTTTACTGATGCCTTCTACTTAATCTCCTCTGGAATGCAAGGTCATAGCCCTCCCATATTTTAAAAGGGATCTATATACTATACGCACACTCAACTATTGTCACTGTATTATATTTTGCTTTCTCATCTGAGAAACACAACCTAAGGAGTTTATTGCAGCCCAGCTCCCTACCCACAAAACATGCACATGGCTGTATGGCTTCAGAGGCAATTGTATTTTCCACAGTGCTCATTGTCCTGCAAATAACAAGTATTTTGTATGTTGTAGTTAGCTGTATTACAGTCAGTAAAAGATGCAAGGGCTGGAGTGGTATCTGTGCTGTAAGGAACACCTTAACCCTCCAGGACTTGTGTGCCCAGGACAACCTACACTCTGGAGGTACATGGTTCACTCCACTTCCCGTTTTGCCCACAGAACAAGTCTGCATTCACATCCTGACTACATGTCACAGGGCAAGTTTCAATCAACAAAATCCAAAAATTCAAGGCCTAGCCACATTGCACAGAAGACTCATTCTTCTCTTAAGTCTAAATCACCAAACTTTTACTAAGAAATGAGACCGGCTTCCTTTAACCTCACTCTTCTCACCAGGATAGTCTCCTTATTAAAAGTTTATTAAAACCCTCATGATTTGAAATCTATTTTCTTACTGTCCTTAAAATTCTCGACAACTATGAAAGCATAAAACTGAAGCTGTTCAAAACATTCAGCTTGAAAAATATACATCAAAGCAAGCATTCTTTCAAAATAAAAAGTATTTGAGAACTTGTTAAAAAAACCTTTCCTTACTGTTCACTCTCTTTTCCAGCAGTCAAGTGAAAAGGTAGTAAAGAGAGAGGAAAAGGTTTTTCTCTTTCCTGTTTTCAACCTCCATTAAGCTTAATTTCCAGTTTTCAGCAAGTGTCCTGTGTCTTCCAAACAGCACTTTCAAAAATCACAACCAGGTAAATTGTGCCACACAAACGATGGTAACATTTTTCTTAGTGCAATGTACAGTTGTTGTAATAGAAGATACAGTTCTGATGCGCTAAATAAAATTTAAATTGTAGTCAGTATAAAGCCTTTCAAATTCTCATATGACAAATCACATTGGATAAAAACAGATCAATAATCCTAGAAAAGTCAGCTACATCGCTCTTTGCTTCCTTAGTTTTTGCAGGGGTCAGGCTCTTGGACTTTGAGACCTCATGTTGTTCTATTCTTTGTTTATTTGGCCAGAACTCCCTTCTCTAAGCAATTGTTTATTTCACAGTTAGAAATCTAAAGGGGTGATTAAGATATTCACATAAAGGTAAATCTTCACCTCAGGGGCCCTTCTCCATCATTTCAAACTATATGCACCCACATAAATGCACTTGTAAACACATTAAGTGTAGTAAACTGAAACAGTAGAAGTATCTTCGGGTTCAAAAGTCAGTTCCCCCAAGGATTAAGAAATGCAGACCCACAGTTAATTGTACAAACAATGAAAAGCTTACACCATGGTCTCTTAGAGCCTTCATCAAGCACCGAGACCTCTCTACTATGCACTACAACATAGTTCAAGGAGACTGTTTCTCTATCCACAGAACTGAGAACCCAAGTACACAAGAAAGTGTACTGTGATTCATCAGAACACTAAGCACTGATTCAATCCTCTATAGGAAGCATCTACTACAACCCAAGTACAAAACAAAGAAACATTTTTGTTAAACCTTAGAATAAGCATGAAACTGAATTTAAAGCTGCAGGTCGAGAAACACAAATCAACCCAGTAATAGGTTTGAGAAGATATGCTCCCTCCCTTTCATACAAGAGCAAATAGAAGTGTAGAGAAGGAGTCTCACTCAAAGCAGTAGTGGTTTCAGCTGTTTTACACCCTTCTTGACTTGCTCTATAGCTGAGCCACTAATCAAGAGGTTCAAATCTTCAGTACAGTCAACTCGAAAACTTCCTCTGCTACCCCATCACCTGTGAAAGGGCTCCAAAGCACGGATGCACATACTCCTGCCCTCGGATCAGGGATTTATGGCATAACCTGGCTACACTTTCAGGCATTTCTCTAGTTTGCAGTCCCTTAGGGCTCTTCAAGCGGTGCCCCACAACACCACTTCACAGGAGGAGCCAAAGGAACTTGTAGCCAATCCAAGTGAGTAAGAGTTGCTAGCTTGAATCATTTCCTTTTCTCTTATCCCAACCTAATTCTGGCTCAAGTTCCTGTCCTATAGTGTCCTCCAAACAAATAAATATGTGAGCAGAAAGGAAACAGGCAGAACAACCAGATAGCTTTCCTGGAGGAGATTTATTTCCAACATCCCAGCTTCCTCTGCCTTGCTCACCTGTTTTATGGTAAGTAAATCTGTCAGCATTATTTGCATATATTACAACACCTCAAAATTGTCTCCAAAACCAGAGCAATGTAGATGAACACTTTCTTAAAATTATATAAGACCACATCTACCGCTGTAATGGTGCCACCCTCAAACCCAGAGACACTGTGCACCATTCCCACTAAAACAACTTGGGATGCCCACAAACAAAACAATCTAAATGCATTCCCACCAGGGAGAGACTCACATGTTCTGATACTCAATTCATAATCAACAAGAAAGTTTGGAGGCCTTCTCAATTCAAGTATTTAACGTAGCAGTAAATAAAAAAAAATAATAATAATGCACATGCAATGCATTCTAGCATGTGATTTTAAGAAATTAATTCCAAATTATTCAAGCTTTTCAAAATAACATAGTCTCTTCTTAACCTGATGCTTACATGTACAGGTGGACAATAAGAAATTAAAGCTCCTTGATTCTCAACTGCTTTGAGTCAATTAGTTCTACATAATCAGATTAACATTAGAAGGAAGATGTTCTTGGTTATCACTAATAAGTGCCTCCTTTGCAAGAAATGTTATTTGCAACCTTTTTCAGCAGCCTGAAAGCAGAGGCCAAAAATTCAACATGTATGAAAGTAGAAGTCCAGCAGTCCCTCACCCTTGGGAACAGGGTTCTCAAGGCCAGGTTTAACACATGTTTAGCAGCATTGCATGAGGCAGTTTGACAGCTATCTCTTCATGGCATTTCTCTTCTACAGATAGTGGACTTATCACCAAGGTGATAGAAAAATAGCAATTTTTTCATAAATCCTGATTTCAAATATGAAGGGGTAAAGGGAAACAGAGATGGGAGGGCACCCTAAGCAGCTCCTAAAGCTTCTCTCTTCAACAAACAGGCCAAATATATATAATAGGCTCGAGTGCCTATTATATTGTAGGTTAGGAGGTTGGGGGAGGGCGGAGAGGGGGCAGGGCAGGGGGAATGAGTGTCTAACCCAAGCCTGCAGCACAGCTGTTAAGACACAGCAGGAGGGATCTGGATATTGTACTTACTGAATCAGCTAAAGAGGTCTAAGCAAACTGATGTTCGTAATGAGAGCTGTAGAATTCCATTCATACAATGTGTGGCAATGGGCCAAGGAAAACTTGCTAAAAATAAGAGACCTAGAAAGATTAAGAAACAAAAACATTTCTTGCAATATAGAACTAGAAGAGGGTCAGATCATCCTGCACATGTAATTACAAAACTACACCCTCTTCTGCAAGGGCCTTCCAAGAATACAACCTTTCCAGTGTAAAAAAAAAAATGGGAAAAATGGGGTAATTCTTGACAAAAGATTGAAAATGAAAATTGACCATTTGGAAGTATTAGAAATATGGTAGAAGACTTATTTTAAATTAATACTTGACCATCATCACTATTCAACTTGATAAAATTTGATGCAAGAGTAAAAAGGGCAATTTGAACGAGTCTTTGTTCATCTCACCTAGATGCTAAATAAAAACACTATTTCTGTGCATGTTTTCTCTTGGGTTTGTTTTTTTTTAAAACTTTAAAAATGAAAGTGATAAAACCTCAAAAATCAAGATATCTAGCACTCAGAACACCAGAAGTATGCTTTTTAGCTACAACTGCATGGGTAGAACTTTGCAGATATTTTTTCAACATCCTTAAACCACATAGGTAAACTTCTGTTAAAGATGCTACATGAAACAATAGATAACTAAAAAGGATACTCTCTCATGTGTTTGGTTAGCCCAAGAAAAGTAGCTCCTTGCTATTCTGTGCATTAAGAATGACTCTGGCTAACAGTAAAAGAAGCATTCTCCTCCTTCCCCTCATCTTTCCCCTTCCTGCCTCCCCACTCAAAGCCAAACTTTTGGAGTAACCAAACTTTTACAAAGAAGCTTGCCTCTTTCCCAGACAAATGACTTGGCTGAACTTAAGAATATCCTTTAGCTATTAAAAAAAATTCCACAGTAACTGCAGTTCTAAGAAAAATGCCAGAATCTGTAGTGGAAAAGCCCTACTGAATTAGCCTTCCAGAAGTCAGCAAGTCTTAAGAGTTTATTTAAACAAAATTGTCACTCAAATATCAGCAAACTGCACAGACCACACTTAAAGGGAACTGAACAACATAAATCAGGTGACTATTGCAGCTTCCCCAACAAAATCTGAACTCCAGTTCTTTACAAAATGTCAAGACAGCTGAATCTTAGACTAGTTGTTAAAAACAGCTGCATGCATTTAATTAAGTCAAAATCAAAGCCAGATGGCACACGATGCTTTTCCAATAGACTGGATGCTGTCACAAGAGGCACTACTTAAGCATTCCTTAATGATTCCTGGCACCAGTGGCTACAAAAATCTCTTTCTACAATCTACCATAGACCCCTACTTTTTTTCCCAGTCACCAAGACTTTAAAGAGGGTGGGAAGGAGGAAAAAAGAGAGCCTCTGAGATAAATTGACTCAGTGTGTGGAATGCAAGGCAAACATTCCCGTATAAATTCAGATCTGATTTATTTTCTTTAGGAAACTTCAGCTGCAGGAGAATGCCCCAAATGTTAGTCTTTGTCTTATATCCCCTAAAGTCATCACCTGTCTTACAGGGAGAAAATGAAAATAGGTAACTATACTTCTAAAGTACTGCACAGCAGAGGATGATAATACTTTAGCCGGTAATAAATGCAAGTGAGCGGGCTAAAAAAGGCCTCAAGAATTTGGAATTATATGGCTGAAACATTAACATTTCATCTCTGGACTGCATACCCTCTCGGTGAAAAATGACAGCATAGGCTTCTGTGGTCAGCACATGTGCAGTGAACTCCTCCTACTCATAAGACAGAATAGCAAGTTATTGCCTGTTGTAGTCAAAGTTATACCGGGCTGAGCCAGAACGGACTGGCGATACCGTATTTTACTCCCAGTATTGTACACTATACATAAAATTAAACAGAGAGGGCATGAGCCATGCTGCTGGTCATACTTCACAATGCTTGTACAAGCCAGACGGAACACCCAGCAAGGTGTGTCTCTGAGGGAATGGGGGAAAAAAAATCAGAAGTTAACATGTATGAAAAATATGCTGTGACAAAGCACCTCTGCTTGATTTTTACTTTGAGATTTTTCTGTTCCAAAATTACTTAAGCAGCTGCCATATTGCTCCCAAAAGGATTCCTGAAGACATTTAGAGCAAAAGGTGGGAACCATTATGTCTTTTGAACAGACAACAAGGAAGGCTCAGAGGTCCTTCCTTGCATTCTCTCTCCATGTTTCCATCAAATCACTTGAAATGTGAACCATCGTCAGTGTGTCTCATTGTTAGAGCAATCAAGAAGAGCATACACATGGACAAAGGCAAAAGAGTATAATTTTAGGTTATTTCTAACTGAATTATCTCCTACAGAGCAATATTATGGACTACAGTTTGCTTAAGTTTCAACTGTGATTGCCACTTTTATACATATTCAATCTCACCTTTCATTTAAAAATGGAATTATGCACTTGCACTGAATATATTACTGCTTTTTCAATCTGTTAAAAACTCATTTCTAGCACTACTGAGAACAAAACCCTGCCTCCTGAAAAGGGTAGACTGTTTAACAATTTCAGCAGAACAATTCTTCTCTCCTAGTTAGTTTAAAGCCCCATTAATCTTAATGCAAAACAAAACAGTTTCCTTTAACAGCCAAATTCTTGACCTTGAGCCGTTTCAGTGTTGAGAGTTGGGGGCTGGGGTAGAAAGGACATGGACCGACTACAACTAAAAGAGTAAAAGCACTCAAGCAGAGAAAAAAAAAAAAGAAAGAAAGAAAGAAAAAAAACCCACAAAACAAAACCAAATTATATCTGTGAAAGACTACCACCTCCACTCCTGCCAAGGAAACCTGGACAACACCACCTTAAATTTTTTGTTACCCATTTTCAGATAAATTTTTCAATATAAGCAGTGATGAAAATTATGAGAAGACAACCAAGAAGGTACAGGCTAATGCCTTCTAAATCACCCATCCTAGCATTGACCAACTTCATTAGCCACTAGAGTATTTTCAGAAAAATCTTGCAAATAAAATCCATTCTATACAGCCAGTATTATTTTCAGTGTGAAAAAATAAGAGCTACAGATGCTTTCTTTGTGGAAATCGAAGATGTCACTTATTTAGATCCTTTAATTTTCTTGATTCAAGATGGATTTACTCAAAACAACATTCCTATATGAACCCAGCTCAGAGTTAGACAAAATAAGATCTTTAAAAATATTCTTAGGAGTCAACATTGACAGGGCTTCTTACATTACACACCCTTTACCCACAGCTTTTCCATTACTGTACTTGTTTACATTACTAAGTGCTCAGTCCTGCACAGTCCAGAGAGAAAAATCTGTGCTTTTTTTACCAGGACTTTACTGCATAAGTGACAGATCCAGGTGGCAGAACCCATTTGAGTTTCCTCCAAAACAGCATTAAATTGTCTGTGATTTATCTTAATACTTTAAGTTGTATTAAAGCACAATTTCCTCATTACATCTTGTAAGGGGCAAATTTAATCACTTGACAGTATTTGCCCAGCATTAGCTGTGAGTAAGAGGGCATGCACAAATTTCCATAGGATGATTTCTAGGTCTCCCACATCAGCATCACTTTACCCTGAAGAACAATTCCTCAAGGCAACTTTTGTTTGAAATGCTGCTGGAACTAAGCTCTTTAAATGGCTCAAACATTGAGGAGTCATCTGTACCAGTGCTCACAAAGGTCTGAGAGGCCTTCTCCTACAGAGAAGGACTGGACAAAGGACAAAATCTAATTTTGCTTATGAATCCTGGAGAATCTCATTTGACTACACTTTTGGTTTAGTTGACAGTCACAGACACACTGTAAAATACAGACAAGGCCATCATTTGGATTATATTCAAGAACCTGATTTTCTTCCACAGGTGCAGAAGGCTGTTTGTAAAACTAGAGGTATACTGACCAGTATAGTACAAGAAAATCCCTTGTTTCTTGCTCAACACCAAGGAATGTTTCAGATCATCTTCTGTGCTGACTCAGATGTTTTTTGGCCAAAATTATTACTGTTTAACATACGGTTCTGCATCGTTTACTTAAAGTCCCATAACAAAGTGCCCAGTATTTCTATAAGAACACTTACACAAAGACACTTCTGAAGTCTGAAGAATTTATCATTCTTAACCATTTTCATTAACCAGCTAAGACTAGAGTGACAGAGACAGCTTCACAGAATGCCTCAACAGTTACTATAGCGTTAAAACCTGAGAATAAATACGCACAAAACACCAGTCTCACGGTCTCATCACTTCATGGGAAGCAGAAGGAGTTCAGCCTTTGTTGGGCTTTCTGTGAATCCAACCCAAGTTGGTTGGATCCATACAAAGAAGGATCCATCATTCTGTGGATCTAAGAGACTTAGAAGTCATCTGCATAAAACTTTTTGTTCCCAAACCAGGAAAATGGTGACCAGCACAAACACTTAATGCCAAGTAATATTTTAACCAAGTGGCCTCCTCCATCTTCCTCAACTTGCAATGGAAGAATTTGCATAACAGAGTAATTGAAAAAGCATAGCAAACACAGCAGGTGGTCCTGTCTTACAAGACTTCCACCAATGGATTTTGAAATTTTACACTTAGCCTGGTATGTACCCAAATACATTAAAGAGCCTAAAATGTTAAACATCAGAGGCAAACCAAACATTCACAAAATACAGGGCCTATTATTTTGGACAAACCTTGCTGCAATCACAGAGGAATGTTTCCTTTGGCTGCTATTATGCTCACTTCCATCTATTTATGTAGAGAAAAAAGCAAACAATATTTTCTTACCTTGTTTTTTTAATTGGCTACAGATGGTACAAAATGGTAGAATGATAAGGCTGGAGGGCAAACTTCTGTCTTTTACTGAATAGACTGAGGTACAAATTTTGCTAGTATAAGATTTCTAGTGCTTGTCTCAGTTATAGCTCAGTTATAGAGAAGAGAGGTTCAGCAACTACAGAATTCTTGAGAAGTTTCTTCTGTCATCCAAATTAGGGGGGGGGTGGATCAATATACCAAAAGATAGGGGGTTTATAATTACTCCCTTAAGATAACCCAATTTACCTCAATCATAGTAATAACAGACTGTTGCTCTATTCTTTCTTTGAAAGTACTGGCACACCGAGCTTCCTAAGTCTCTCTGCATGAAAGGGTTAAAAAGTACAGATCCTTCATCAATTAGTCTTTATTAAGACTCTCCAGAACAACTGTAAGCACAAATCACAAACCTCTTCTCAGTTATTTAATAAAAAAATACAAAAATCTGAGCTATTATACTTTAAAAAGATCTAGAAATGCTGAGCACAAACTGAGCAGTTCACAAAATAGCCTTGTCTTGCCTATTTATCTACATTTTATTTCAAGTTTTGTTACATTACTACTTACACTCTTCATATATAACTACAACAAATAAACGGACAGACACAGAAAACTGTAAGCAACTCAGGTTAAACCCTATGTAGCTTCCTTGCTCATGAATACAAGCAGCATGGCACCTTATGGTTAATTAGCCCATTTACAGTAAATCAAGGCCACAGCTCAGCTAAGAAGCCAGCCTGCTGTATTTTCCAATCAGCCAGCCCACACAGTACGTTGGGAGCAACGATATTTTCTCTAAAGTTGAGTTCATGTTCATTTTCTCATAGTTGAGTTCATGTAAGTGAACAAGGGCGTGACAAAATAACAGAAAAAGGAGATTACAACGGATGCCTCAATCTTACACTGAAGTTTCTTTTGCCAAAATGAGATTCAGAGAAGTGGGTTTTAATAAATCCTGAAACAAGATCCAGGCCTCTGGGTAAAACCTAGTTCACAACATAACCTTACATGCCCTTATTTTCCAATAATCGCAATTTTGGCAGAAGTTACTGCAAAAAACCCCTAAATTATCCAAGTACTTTTCATTTCAAAAAAGCTCACTCACAGCTCAGAACATTTCTTGAACTAAGGGAAGCAACACTGTAACTATGGCTTTAATGCAGAACAAAAGCTGTGCTACTTTCTTGCGCCTGAGAAAAACAAATTATGTTGGTACCCAGACAATGGCAGATAAGTGAATTATATTGTCCAAGCATTAGAGAAATGAAAGAAAACAAATACAGTCAGGCAATTCTACACCACAGACAGAAAAGGAACATACTGAAAAAACACAGAAAGTATTATCAATATGTGCAAGTGGGTTTGGGCCCAGCGATCCTCAAATGTCAAGCCTCAGAGTCAGAATATGACCTGAAAAAAGCTTTTATGACAGGACTGTCCAACAAAGCCAGGACAGGACTGGCTAGACAGAAGTCCAACAAATAGGACTGTGTTACTGAGAAACAGTTTCCTCCTAGAAAGAAGACAGGGTCTATTATCCAATTAAGCAATAATTTAAAGAATATTTACTTTATAAAAAAATAACAGGCTATGGTCTGTTATTACACAAAACTACATACACAGAAAACTTCAAACCCCAAGGTAAGGAACACTCAAATTTTGCTGGTAAATATCCCTGATCATAAAAAGCAATCATGTTTATGTCTTATAAACAAGGCATAGGAGCACTTATGGAATGAAAAATACAGCTGCTTGTAAAATCTACTTTTGGCCAGGTATCTGAGTTCAAGCACATCACTCACACTGCAAATCAGATTTTATTTCAAGTCATTCTCTAAAGAGCAACAGGACCATACAGCCTCATTTTGTATACAGCCTTTCCTGCTCACTTAAAATCACAAAGCTGCTATTCTAATGCATGTCAGGAACCGAACTAGAAACTTTTGGAGATCACGAAAGGAGCCTCAGCATTTGATCTGGGAAGCCAAAATAAATAATTTAGATCTGCATTCACAAACTGCAGGTCCTGAGTAACCATCTGTGTCTAATAAACACACTTAGCAAGATGTTGCAGTGCCACTAACAGTTAAAAGGAGCATTCTGTAAAATTTTCAAGAAAAAAAAAATCAGAGAAAAACCTAGAAATTCCCACATGAAAGAGTAATCTCTTACAAAAGGAAAAACCACCACAATAACCTTCAACAAATCAAGACCAGACTATGCTTTAAAGCAACTCATACTGCAGAGTATAACCCCTCATTTAAAACAACCTTGCTACCTGACAAAATGAAGGCAATATATTAAAATAATCTCAACAGTAGCCCCACAAAGGTCCTGAGAAAGTTAAGCACATGAACTACTATCATTTCTACCAATTTACACACGACAGAAGAGATGGCATTAGTAAAATACAGCAGGTACACAGGACAGTGTGTTTTCTGCAGGCTTGTCTTGTATTTGAGTTTAATTCTTTACAACTCGACACAAAGAATTACTCAAAAAATACACTATTTTTTTCCCCCGTAAAGGGTTTCCTGCTTTTTTGACAGTGTCTCTTACCAAAACTTTTTAAGGAAGTTATGCTCTCATGGCATTAAAAATAATTCCTCTCTAGAAGCCCAGGAGAAAAAAAGGTATAGAAATATAGAAATAAAAAGGCCAGTTTCACAATACTGAAAGGATACCAAAAACATCTCACTGGCATCTACACTACGGACAGTTCAATTTTTCTGGATTTGGGGGTTTTAGTTGGAGTTTTGGTTTGTGTTGGTTTTAGTAGGTTCTTCAGGTTTTTGTTTGGTTTTGGTTTTGTTTTTTTTTTTTAATAATCTGCAAGAGGATGAACAATCAAAGTTTACTGATGATGTAAGAAAGTTTCACGTAATCCCACCCAAACAAGAATCCAGCAGAATTTAGAACATTAGAGAGAAGAACAAGCTGGTCAGAGATACTGACCCATCATCTGCATGAGGAGAATTTAATCAGGACTGACTTGAGCTTAGGAAAGATGCAGCAAGAAGAACTATTATATATTAGCCTATAACTGTCATGAATCCACAAGATAGGGATGGCCAGTTATTTTTCAGAAATATAATAAAGTCAGTTATACAGCTGTGTAAAATAGCACCGTTTTCTTAAAAGCAGGTATGAAACATTGCTAGTAGACACTGGGGAAGCAAAAGTTTAAAAATACAGTGAGCTTAAAAAAAAAAAAAATAAAATCGGTCCTCCCATGAATTTGCTAATTGACTCAAACACAAATAACTCAGACATGTCTACCTTGCTGTCTAATTAAAAAAACATCAAAAGAAAAGAGGGGAAATAATAGCAATTTTTAAGTTACACTTTCTTCTGTTTCTTAGAACCATACCTCAGTTACTAGCTCCCAGCTACTTCCACAAACAGGAAACTAGGTCTGGTAGACTTTGTCCCTACTCAGTACAGCTCTCCTCATGTTCCTGGATACAGCAGACATGCCCACGCAGACAATATTCCTATCTCATGATGCTAAGGAGGAAAGTAAGGGGGAGGAAGGAAGAAATCAATCCATAACACAAAGAGCACATTAAGATGGCTATACAGCAGCTACTATAAAATGTTAGCAAGTCAAGAAAAACAAAAAATAATTCCTTTTTTGATTTGAAAGGAAAAGATGCTGTCAACAACTAAAGGTAAGGCATTTTCAGAAAGAGGTACAAGGTCATAATGTCTTTAAGCAACACTGTGATAGTCAGGAGCAGCAGATGTTGTTTTCAAGAGTAAACAGGTTTGGGAAAACAGCACTGGAAGACTGCATCCATAGAACAGATATTCATAGGACGGCAATCTCAAAAGAAAGAGCTACAAAAAACCCAGAGGTCTAACTCTGGAGACAAGAACAAGCACATTGAATGATAAAGGAAAAGAAATAAAAGCAATATACCTCTTTTATACAAATTCTTAAACTGATGACACTGTGATATTCATGGTAATATTGCATGTAGAGCAGTAAGACTATTTTGAGCATATTTACATGCCAAAGTCAACCAGAAGCTTTTGCAAAATGCAATTAATTGATAGAGATCTGTATTGCTATTTATTATACTTATTAAAAAAAGGAAATATTATTGACTGGGAAGCACAGCTAACTTGTCAGGCTCTCTGGTTTGCACTGGATAGTAGATGAATCACCACTTTGTCAGTGCATACTTACAGAAGCTCAGCAGCAGCAGACTCCACCAGTGCTAATAATTGATTAAGTAGAAGAATTTCAGCTGAGAATTTTAAAGCTTAACAGGGAAATTGCAACTCAGAACACCAAGGCCATGCTGGGGACAAACACAATTAGTCCAGACACATGAATTTATCACTAAATAAAAACAGTTCACGTAAGTTTTCTCCTTACTTGGAGTGACTCCATAAATGCACACTTAAATAAAATGAACAGGAATCTTCCTGGGCAATATAAGTTCAACTGAAATTACTGATCTTCTAAGTTTTCCAGAGCTACCCTTTAACTATTTTTTCCCCTCTGTGAACCAGCAGGATATCTTCATTTAGACCTGAAAATACTGGTTTTCCCTAAACGTATGAAATTTAAATGTGAAACAAATTAGAAGCTGCTCTCTGAGAACGCACAGAAGTGCTCCTGCAATAGTCATTACACAGAAACTGCAGCAAATCAGGAAAAAATATGTCTAGACCTTGACAGAAATCTTTGATTGGCAAGACCAAGATGTTTTCCTCATCAGTGGGGACGTCCAACGCATCATTACAGTTCATGACCTGCACGTTAAGAGCTCATAACATTTGCAAATGTATTAGTCACGTTTATTTCCCACAGATCTTTCCATCTGAAACTACCAAGCAACCAGAAACTATGGCTTGATACATCTCCCACACTCAAGGAGTCACCAGCTGACTCCAGCCAGATTACAACAGAGCAGCCATACATCAGTGTGACGCAGGCTCCCATAGGAAGTTTTCCTTGTGAGAATTACAAGCACAAAACTGATACAGCCACAGAGATAACCACAAATTGCTGCTATTGTCATCTTGTATAATAAGCTCCAGTGCTGCTGCACACCCTCAGGTCTCCACCCAAAAGCAGCCCCAAGCAAGAGGAGTATCTTGGAAGAAACAGTCACTGAGGCTTGTTATACCTTAGCAGCAAAGAACTTTTAACATGTGCACAGCATCATAGAATATGATATATCATAGAACAGTTTGGGTTGGAAGGGACCCTTAAAGATCATCTAGTTCCAATTCCCTCCCATGGGCCCAGACACCTTCCACTAGAAAAGGTTGTTCAATCCACTAGACCAGGCCGTTCACTCTTTTGTTTTCATTAAAAACAGGTTACGATTCAGACACATTGTCAGAGACAGTGTGACAAACTCCATGAGAAGGAATTAAAACCACTGTACAGTAATGAGAAAACTAGGGAAATCAAATAAGGAAATAAATACAATTTTGTTTTCAACTGTAAAAATTTGAAGGAGTTTATTTTCACTGCTAAGATGGGCCCTATGAAAAGAGAATGGGCAGATTTTTATATACCACAGAGAAGACCAGACAAAGAAAGCTTTACCTCCAAACACTACCATGACACTAAAAATAAGGTTAAGAATCACTGTCAAGAGCAGGAAATAATACAAAATACAAAACCAGAGATATGACATTAAGCATAAGAATTTAATTTTAACTTGTATCTAAGTAATCTCAGTGATTTCTTCCAGAACTACTGAAGAAGTTATTGTAGTTCAAAAAAAGAAAATATGGATAAAATATTAGGAATGACTGAAGAAATTCCAACACTATCCACTCTAATCTCAAAAATCATCTGGCATTTAGCTGATAACTGAAAATATTGTACTATTTCAGAGTAAGAACTGACCTCATATCTTATATAAACAATCTTATGATCATGGAAAAACAGAGATTCAAAGCTGTGTTTAACTACCAACACAGACACATATTTTCATTTGAGTATCCTGCAAACACAATGCAATACAAAACAAAACACACTTCTTCCTGTACTTAACCTCAATGGTATCAGTCAAAAGTTTCACTGTTCAGCTGCTGTATGACTAATTAACAGCTTGCTAGATTACAGATCCTATGATTTCCTAGCATTTACTCTGCCATCATATAACTCAAAGCTTTTTGGTTTGGAACCCCAATCCATTTCTGTTTCTTCAGAAATTGTGAGTGGAAAAAATACTGAAAGGCTCTATGAGTTCACAATCCAACTTTATTTCTGATCCGCTTTCTTCCATGTACATTGACCTGAGCCAAATAACTAGTTTCACATCAAGTATGTATTTAAAAAAGAAAACCACAACAAAAAACAAACCAAACCCCAACACCACTAAACAACAGAAAACATAAGACAAAGGTAGAGACATACTGCTTAAAGGTTAGGAACTATACCCATTATTTCAAACATGAGAAGTGTTCAAGTTTGTTAGATTAAAAATCTATTGAATTTTGGTCTGTGTTTCAATTTCCTTGAGTAAAATAGATTTTGTCAGTTTTAAAGTAACTGTTATGCTGTTTTCCAGCACCGTACTCAATTTTCAACATCTTTTTAATAAACTGGAAGCTTGTGTCAACTGTTGTGCACCAAATTAAAGAACCCCACCAATTTATGGTGACTATATCCTTGGCTGCAATACCCAAGACTCCACACTACCCCTTTTTTGTTGATGCCACTGCATCTTAAACTCCACATTAAAAATCTTAAGTCTCTTCTTGCCTTATGAGGAAGCCCCCATTCCCACATGCACAACTTAGACTGCATTTTCATTACAGCAAGAAGTGCCATGAACTTCAAGACTTAATTTTAATTATATAACTTTGAAACCCTTGAAGAAACTGGCATCCATCATCAGAATTTTGGTCAGTTCAGGAAATGGATCTGTGAACGTAAACCAGATAAGAACAAAATGCATTTGTACTGTCCCTTTTTAAAAAAAAAACAACCAACCAAACCCTCAAAACCAACACACTGGAATATGCTGGAAGTCATAAGGTGGTCCTGTTTTCCTTCCAAAACTGTAAGCTTTGAATAGTACGTGCTCAAGAATGGAAAATTCTTTTTCTGTCACTGTACATTAAAGGTAGTTCTGCTTTTTAAAATGCGTAACTACTACATCATGCTCCTTCTGCCTCAACTCACAGCCTAATTGGAAAGGGAAATAACTCTCAGCATACCTCAGAAAGGAGACACATTTTTCTAATGCTTTGGTACAATTTAGTCATCACCTGGACAACTGTAATCAAACACTACAAAACATCCACTAACCTTGCTAGATGCTCCTCTCTTCAAAACTAAAGCTGAATGAGATGTCTTAGCTGCATGAACCACAGAGGCAGAAAAAAACCAACATGCTCTCTTGCATACCAAAATTCACAGGATACTTTTTCAGGTCACAGTTTGTTTTGTGTAGTCTGGCTTAAAATTAAAAAAGCAGCCCGATTAACTTCAAATACAGCTATAAAAACCACAAAAATCACTGTTCTTCCTGCAAGCTTTTGACTTCCTCTTCATTTGTATTTAAATTTATGCTACAGTAAATACAGACATCTTTTTGTTGCTCTTATGTACATATTACACCTTTCTAATAAAGTAGTATCTAAGCCATGGTTTTATAAAAATCATCTTATGTCCTCACTTACTCTAAGATCCATGTCTGTAATTAACCACAGGTGGTATTAGCCACTTCACTAATCAAAGTTGTTCAATGCTTTCATCGTGAGATCATATTTTCCGTCAGTGGTTGATGAATTTGACATTCTTCAATTAGTTAGGCAGAAACTTTCTATTGTGCATGTCAGCCTCAAACACTCAGTCTTCTTAAATTTAAACTGAAATTGTTCACCCAAGAAACAGATGAAGAAATAAAATGAAGAAAACAAACACGTTAAATAGTCAAACTGGGAACTAAATCTGAAACACTCTAGTGATCCCTGCTACAGCAAAATCCATTACGTGAGCATGGTCATCTACGTGTGTGCATGCCTTATGTCACTTATTTAAACACCTAACACCTGGACATTTTCAAAGAAGTCTCAGCTTCAAGTCCTGTGAGAGATCCTCCATTCTAAACACTTTGTAGGCTTGAGGCTTTGAAGACAAAACAAGAGCTGGAGCTAGGGATAGAAATAGCAGAGTGAAAAATACTGGTAAAGAAAGATTTTGACTATTTAATTGAATCCACAATCACTCAAATGAGGACAATGATAAAGGATAAAGATTTCTGAGTAAGGAACAGGTAACACTGAAACAGGTTAAAGGAAATTCAGAAAAGTCGGGGCCCAAGTACCAGAAAGAAGAGGCAACTACAACACGCACCCTCCAGAACCTGGAGAGCAAGTTCTTGAATCCAAACATTCCTTTGGCAGGGGAAAAACCTAAACCCAGTGGGCAAGGTACCCCAGTCTAGTGTTGAGCCCCATAGGAAAATTAGTTTGGAAAATTGCAGTTCAGCTGATAAAATTATACGGACACTATTGGGATACCACATTTCTTTTGCCTTCTCTTAAAAAAAAATAAGTAAAAGCAAACAAACTATAAAAACTATTACAAGAATGTAAAGACCAAACCACTCTAGAATGATTTAAGACTTCTGCAACTGTTATATATACAACCCTAGCCCAGACTCCTTACAACCATACATGATAACATGCCAAATGTCATGACCAAATTGAATCATAGGATGGTTTGGGTTGAAAGGGACCTTAAAGATCTCATTGCAACCCCCCTGCCACGGGCAGGGACACCTTCCACTAGACCAGGTTGCTCAAGGACCCACCCAATCTGGCCTTGAACACTCCAAGGGATGGGGCATCCACAGAGTTAACACAGTTAAATCAGAAAACTAAAAGAAAACTTCTCAGTGCAAAGTCCAAAAACATTTTTTAAAAGCAGTAATCATTAACAGTATGTTATTAAAAAGTATACAACTAATTTTATTTCATAACAAAAAAGATACACAAAGTCCTCACAGAAATTTCCCCAGAATTCAAAGAGAAGAAAACTTGGCCATAAAAAATTGCAGCCACCATAAATCAAGTATACCAGAAAATTCTATGGCTCTAGACAAAGAGGCACCTACACCAGATGCAGACCTAGTTACAATCTGCCATGAGTTAGTTTAGTGTTGATTCAGCAAACATGTTCTCTTGGATGGTCAAATGTCAAGTATTTTTTGGTAGTAAAAAATTAAAACAAGCAAAATAATTTTTATTTTACTCTGATATTAGTAACAGTTATGTCCATTTTATCCTCAGAAAACGGTTGAACACGCTTTATTTTTTTTAATCACAAGATGAAGAAAGAGTACAGGTCTGGATTCAAATTGCTCATTACCGAAAATTCAGAAGTTAGAAAACAGGAGATAAGCATTTACAAAATTATTTCCATACTTCCATTTAATTTTCACTCAAAATCAGCTGGACTACAGCCTGTAAGTCACTGCAGAGCATGTGACTGTATACCACGATGTTGCCACTCCCTGCTGCTCATCTCCACTCCCTCTAATCGGATAATTAAATTGCTCATGCAACATTTCCCCAGTCAGCTTTCAGCAAACTAAACTAGGTTGCTAAAGACTTAATGTTTGCAGCACTGGATTTAGGGCGGAGTCTTATGCTAGCCCAACACCTTTAGGTGGAAATGTAGGGTATTGTAACAATTATTGATACAACATACTGGAGCAGACAGTAGCCTCCAATTAGTGCTAGTGATGTGCTGACAAAGAAATTACTTTTTTAATTTTGTCTGCAGTTAGAAGAAAACATGCACCTGCTCCCCTGATGAAACTCGTATGCTATCACCTCAGACAATGATGAAAAGTAAACTCATCATCAGTCTTCAAGTCACTGACAGTATCTTTCTATCACAGAGCTGTAAGTGGGTCACAGTAATGAGAAATCAAAGGAAATTCAAGTAGTCAGCAAAGACGTGTTTTGGCTACAAAAATAGCCAAATCTTCATCCTTATGAAGATTTATTACTAATAAATTACAAATCACACAGATTCAAATGTCTGGTTGACCTTCAATATAAGGAGTCCACAGTATGGGACTCATTTACCTCCTGCTCAGGTGTTGATAGTCTATCTCACTCCATTCAGCTCTTATACTTTTCTGAGGCACTGAGCATCTGTGTATTTTGGGTAGGTAGTGGGTTTAAGTTTGTAAACAGAGATCTAATTGTACACTTCAGAACATTATTGATGATGAACACAAGCACAAAGCACTGCTTTCTATTGTGAAGAATTTACTACCAACAGTATTACACAACTACGCCCTTTTGAGACAACTCTGTGTACTCCTAGGGGTTTCATATATTTGTGTTCTGGATTTTACTAGAAAGACCATAAAGTCTTTGTCACCATAATATTTCAACACTTCTGTATCAGGTCTGTTTCGAGAAACAACTTGTGAGAAATACTGTTGGTTCCATGCAACACCAGACGCTGAGGCAAAGGTGCCACACAACTTCGCACAGGTATACAAGAAATCTGTGGCAAAACAGGTAACTAATTTACTAGACCTCCCAGTTTCCAATTCCTTGCTTCTGACAGGGTTTTGCATTGAAGCTTTGCAAGCTCTGACCCATTACTGCCTTCAAGGAACCAAACCACCACCAAAGAGCCCCATGCCTCTTCACACACGTATTTTACTCACCTACACGGCTGATATAACAGGTCACAGCTACAATATTTGTTAAGATGATGATTTCCTTAATCAGACAGAAGAAATTCAGTTGAGCAACAAAAGACTTGTCTTACACCCCTCCCTAATATGAGATTGAGTAATCACAGAAACTCCTCAGGTCTCCAAGGTGTAAGGAAAGGCACAGCCCTGCTCTTGATAGCAATCTTCCCCAGCAGTGAAAAAAACCATCAAGTTCCCAGAAGGTAAAGACTGCAGGAAAAAAGTTATTTTACTGTAGTATCTGTTTTATAAGCAGGAGAGCAAATTGTTGGGTCTTATCTTTTACGAAACAGGAGAAAGAAAAAAGAACAAGAAATATAAAAGTTCTTGCACATATTAAGAAGACATAGTGAAAAAGGGGGAAAAAACCTACCTTAGAGCTTAAATGTTGTGTTCTAACATTTTTCTGGAAGTAGAAACAGAATTATGACATAAGAGCAGCGTTCAAGAGAATCCAGTATTTATCGCATCTTACAGCCTCAGAACAAGACACTGGGTTTTAATATTTTATATTTAGAAATAAAGGCACTTGACCAAAATAGTCATGTAACAAACAGATTACAACCTGTTTATAAAAGCTGATTTTTAAAGTATACAATAGTCTTAACTCTTCTAAACATTAATTATATTTAACAGATAAATAAAGCTTCAAGTTTTCCGTGTTATCTTAAAATTCTTTCCACCCAACAAAAAACTACTTTACGTCAACACGGTATGTTTGCATCTTTTATTTAAATGAATGGCTGTGAAATGGATGTTTTGCTATTCCATTAAAAAAATAAAAGACGACAACTGCAAATGCACCTGATGAAAATCTAATGTCCCCCTCTCTTCTGGATCAACAAAATATGTATTTGTAGAGGAAATAAAGCAATTTACAATACTCTAATTATTGTGTTATGCAGAATCCAAATACTCATCCGGAGTTGGATAATTCACTACATCAGATATCGGCCAGCTAAACACCCACAAACCCATTTTTGCATGTAATTTGTTTAAGAAAATTAACACAGTGATGACTAACTGACACTGTGTAGGAAGCATTTCACTTCTTTTACCATTAGATCATGTTTCTATGATACTATCCTAAAATATTATAGTATTTTACTGAAAAATACACAGCTTCCAAGTAAAGTACTATTACCCCCCAACAGTAACCTTTTACAGTATTCACTGAGCCAAATCAGAGGTTGATTTCCTAAAGAATGCTGACTAGTTCATACATATTTGGAAAACTGGGAGACATTGCTTTGTTTAATAGTTTATGTTGGAAGCCTTCAAAGCACGCTTTATCTCAAGAGAGAGAAAAATTTCAAAATAATCTGTTTGCATAGCCTCATGAAGGGATTTTAAGAACAATCATATATTTTACTGAAGAGGAAAAGTACTGAAACTGCCACTTTGAGTACAGCATAGGTACCTGTGCATCACTTCTGAACAAATTACTGTATTATCATGCTCTCCACTGGCAGATCCCTCCCTCCTTCAGCTATCCAGACTCGACTGCAAATCCATTACCAAGAGAATATAATAGGATTGAGGATGAAAAACTTGTTATTCTAAAATGAAAGTGTCTGGCCATTTTAAAAGGCTCTGGATTTTGTTTCAAGTAAGTTTCACTAACACTTGGATCTTTTTCCATCAAAAGAAAAACAACACAAAACAAAGCACAGTTTAGAACGAAGCTCAGGTGTTACCATTAAAAAAACCCAAAACTCTGTCTTAGTTTCATTAGGTTATGCAACCATTTCAACAAAACCAAACTGAATTCATCTTTACACATCAGCAAAAGCATTCTTAGACTCTGTCACACCGCTCAGAGATAACTACCTCTGCTATTACCAGAACATTAAACACCCTGTTGTTGTACTTGACACAAATGCACAAAGGTCTAGAGTTCTGCAAGTAAAGAAACGGTCTCAGAAACACGATGGACAGAAGAGCAAAGAGCCTGGAGCAAAGAAAGCATCCAATAAGGCCACCTACAATAACAATAACACCCCTGATCATGATCCATCTCCCTTCTAAAAGGCCATTCAGCTAGAAAAATGACTGCAAGAATGGATGAAACTGCACTGTTAGCTATCCAAAGGGATACAACACTGCAGTTGAGTTCTCACTATGTTGCCTATTTCCAGCTTTCAGTCACTGAGACTGTTCTTTGCCCTTTGTACCACCCTTGAAAAACAGGCCACTCTACATCCTTCAAAAACCTCATTACTAAGTACAGTTCTTCAGAAAATCTGTATCTCAGAAACATGACACATATTTTCTAACTCATATATCAGTTGATAGATGTGGCTAAATAAGAGGAATTTACACATTTCAAAGAACCTAACAATTCAGAAATGGAGCGATTTAAATGGGGAGAGAGCAGGGCTGGTTGCAGAGGGGAAGCCTTCCTTTCCATATGGGGTGAGGTAGGAGAAGTACAGGGACACAGGATGTGAGGCGTTCCCCTCAGTGCCAACACTACTGAACTTTTGACTAAACAGTTCAAAGCTTTCAGTTGACGTTGGTGTTTCATCAGGGTTCAGAAGAACTTTGAAACAACCACCTCTTTTCTTTCATCAAACACTGAACTCCATCTGTTTCTACTTTAAGACTCAACCCAAGAATTGTGTACCTGACAAAAGCTATTCAGTTTCTCAAATCTGCAATTTGCTGCATTTCCAGCATTTACCAAGCAGTCGGCTCTCTCTGCCTGGGGGAGTCGAGCACACCTCAATGACTGCCAGGTACATGCAAAGGCCAATAAAGACCCCACAACAACTTGTCATGTTGCAGATGCCATTCTGTTCTCTTTGAGATAAGAGATCTGTGCTTCACAAGAATGCCCTGAATTAATTAAAACTGAATACAGATACTGTAATAATTTATAGGTAGGAGAAGGAAGTTCTCTCCTAACAAATGTTTTTGGTCCTTGGTAGGTTACAACTCTACCCCGATTAGCTAGATAAATCAAACTGAAAAGCTATGTTCATAAACAATCAGAGAAATAAAGAATTTTTGAACATTTTAGGTATAGCCACACATACAGCAAATACAGAGACAATAATTTTGCTCAATAATATTTCATCTTACTACAGTAGATGGAGGCATATAGGTATGTGTTGAGGAACCACAGGTATCCTCGCTTTCTCACATGCTTCACATGAATGGTACACACCTTCAGAGAGCAACTCCGAACACTTAAGTTCTGTCTAATTTAAACACTACAAACCACTTTCCAAAAGTATCAACTTCTATTAAACATTCAGCTTAAGCCTCTGTGAACACCACCGAAAGTCTGCTGCTTGGCAAAGCATATATGGAGAACACAAACACATCCCCAAGTCCATCAAGTTGAATTTTCAAAACTGGTTCCAATTCAAAACTTTGTAGCCTTTTCCTATCACCGAATGAATGCTTTCAAACACAACACATTCAGTTCCCAATTCCATAAACCTTACATTCCATCTTGCTTGTATATGACCATATCTCTGAAGTTACAAGTAGTACAAAAATTACAGCTCCTAATAATTCACCATGGAGAGATGATAATATTCTCGGGGGTTGGGGATGAGGAGAGCACAACATACCTCCCACATAACTTTTAAGAAACTTAAAATATTATGCTATGTGGAATTAGAAATTGCCCTAGTTTGTTTCTTATCTTAATGATAAGCAAACACATACCTCCCAATTAAAAAAAACACCAACAAAAACCTCAAAATTGAAAGTCCAGAATTATGTTAAGTTTACAGAGAGGGATCAATAAGCACATATTAACAAAACCTTCAATTGACCTTATATCATATAGGTTCAAAACAGACAGTAGAAAACAAGTCCATGTAAATTAAATGGATGAAGTCTCAGTATAACTAAATCAATTTTTAGTTAACTCTCTGTGAAATTCTTCAGGCACTGTAACACTTAAACCACCAGCAAGTAAAAAATCTGCTTAATGGCTAGGACCTGTCACAAACTTCTGCAATAAGCTGACCCACAGAACTAGATCCATATACATACTAGACATTCTATACATAGATTACAAATGCATAGGAAAACTAAACACAAGTGGCTTTTCTCGAGAAAAAAGAAGCTCACATATGTGATATAAATTTGGTTTGGTTACTGCTAAACAGTTGTTTCCTCTAATCTATACATGACCACCTTTCACTTCCCATTTACTTTATTCTTTCCATATTACCCTATTTTAAATATTCATTAAGCGGGAGAACACATAATGAATCAAGGCCCGCAAAAAGAGTATGTACAGTCTATTGAGTAATTGAGTAAAGCATATGTAGCATGTGCATAAATACTATACACAACCACACTGTTTTTTCCTCTTAAAAAGGAAAACAAACAAAACCACAAGTATGATGGATACCTAGGTAATAAATGGCATTACTAGCAAACCTCTGACAACAGCAAGCAGTAACAGGAGGTCTCTTGCAGATCTTTTATTTTTAGGCTAATGCCTACGGTAGGACACAAAATTCATACTGGAAAGTATGAACTAACATATAAATTAACTAAGAACTAGAGAAGTTTAAACTGTTCTTTAAATAGACCAAATTGATGAACATTCAGTCAGTCCCACTGTCTAACTCCTATTGCAGTAACCATTCCCACTAAACACATTAATTCCTCTGTCAGACTCCAGACATGAATGCTTTTGTTTGTGTTTTCTCTTAAACTAAAAAAATCACGATCAATTTGACAGGTTTTGCCCAAATAACTGAAAGGAGGAAATGCAGAGGAGATAAAAACAAACAATTTAAAAGCAATCAGTATTTCCAAAAGTTAGAAGTTCACTTGTTGTAAGGAATTTTCTTAGTTCTGGTTTTAAACACAAGCATTCTGACTCCTTGGAAGATTTTTGTACTGAAATGTAGTGTGAAAAGCACAAAGGAAGACTGCAGTTTCAGTACTGCAAGCACACCCCCCCCCTATTTCTTAAACCACGCTCACACTGTTGACTGCTAAGCACGGAACTCAACTGACTTGAAACTTCTCCAGTCATGAGCCTTTAACCCATCTTTTCATTTCAACTCCTTACACGGTTTTTAGATCACATGTAACAATATCCAAGATAGCTTTTAAATGCAATTTCCAATATTGGTGGCATTTCAACTGCTAAAGATCTCATAAAAAAAACCCCATAACTCAAACCCAACCTCTTAAGCTTCATACTTCCACAGCCAAACCATTTACACCACATATGAGGGTGGTGGGCTCCATTCTGCCAGTAAATTAACAGTCATAATAAAGAGGTCATTCAACAACCATTAAAGCACTAAAACTGAGAGCATTCCCTTAACCAGTCAGCTTACCAAAGTAAAAAGCAGTAAGATCTTCCTCCATCAAAACAAACAAATTCCTCTCTTCCAATAATAGAGACCTGGGATGTAACAATCAGATCACTCAGAACAGTTTCTATAGCATTGAAAAAAAGCCCAATTTTTAACATATTTGTCAAGGGAAAAAAAATAAATAGCTACATGATAATATTTCAAGCCTAAAACGTTCAAACGTTCATTCTAAGGTATACACATTTTCTAATGTTTCTCAACTATCAAATTTAAGAACACAAAGAGATACAACTCAGACCATAAACCCTCTCCTAAGATAAGAAGTTGAATAAAGGTTTCAAAAGAAACACATAACATGAGTTGATACATTCTTTTAAAGTTGCTGATTAAGGTACCTGTTCAAATTCTGAGTCATACTGGTCAGTAATTTTGTTTGGGTTTGACGACCAAGAGCAGATGGATAGTAAATAGAATAAATACTCCTTAATGCATTATTTTTCCAGAACTGAAGGAACTGAATGAAATTTGCCAGGTTACGGAGATCTAGATTAGAATTCTTTCTTGACCACAGAACAATGGCTCCTGATAACTTATAAATCAGCTGTTTACACGAATGACTGCATTTATGTTGAAGCAGTCAGTAATTTCATGGGATTACTCCTAAATGCTGGCTGTCTGGACATCAAGCTTTACAGCCAAGTTTAAGAATTGTTAATGTCTACAAGCAAGGCAGCTCATCTAACTTGAGGGAGGCAACTAGTATTTATGTTTGAAAATGTCTTTTTTTGATTCATTCGTATATAGCACCATTAAAGCTTTTTTCCCCCCTCTAAATATTGTTGCAGTATAGTGATGTAGGTAATTGCTTTTAGTTAGATGTTTAAGGCCAAAGAATAAAGAATTACCTAACGAAAACAACAATCACTTCACATACTATTGAAATAATAAATTAATAAAAGTCACATGGAGAAGTCTGGCAGCCAATTAATAGAGAAGCATCTCTTGATACAATTTAAGTAATTGCTGGGTTAAACAAATTACAGTTCACACTTAACCACACAGGGGAGCACATTAGGAAAGTGCAACGGAATAAAGAAAACAAAAGTTCAGGGTCTGTCTGATACTCCTTTTTAAAAGACAGCACCTCCAGCTGGGGCATGAATTCAGCACTGATTCAGGAGACAAGAGCTCTATCTCCTAAATCATCAACAAAACTTCTTGCAACAGTCCAGGTTTCACTTGGAAATCTTGCAGAAATACCAGCCAAGCCCAGCCTTGATTAGACTGCAATGAGATCATTGCTTGAGGAGGTATAGCTGTAGGGTCTTGTAAAGCAGATACTATAGAGAAATTTATTTAAATGATACATCAATCTATCTTGAAATGCATAAACTAGAATGTTTTCATATGTATTAAGTAATATGGATAAAGCTGACTGCAGAACAACTTCAGAGTTCCTAAGGTTATTGTTAGTACAGGAAGTGAAATGACTTTCTGTCCACCGCCCACAATCAATACTATGATTGACACTATAAGTTGGGCATCTCAGATAAGAGCCCTTTTAAAGTAAAAGTAGCCAAGATAATGCAGCTATGGGAGATTTTCACAAGATTCATACTCGAGCACTTTGACTTTTCACTATTTCCAGTAAGATCTCCCTCTTCAGAGGTTTTTTCTTTAAAAAGCAGAAAACACAAACTGAGGCTTGTGAGACTTCTAATTAAAGTCCTCAAAGTTCTCACTTCACTTTCTGTTGAAATACACATGTAGCTATAAAAGCAAGTCCTTTCTTTCAAGATGTCAAATTAGGCAAGAACAAGCTGCCTTTGGGCAATTTTTTTTTGGAATGTTATCAGATACACATGCAGAGATCAGAAAAAATGTAAAGCATTTTTAAAGGGACATTAAAAAATAATAGTACGCAACAAAGCGACAACGCTAAAAGACCTTTTTCTTAAATATTAGCAGCACCATTTGTACGTGGGTGGGGCAAGTTTTAGAAGACCAGCTACGTTTAAAGATCAAGCAAGCTGTATCATGTACCGTTTTTCTCTGTGCCTATTGCAGCAATAACAAAAAGGGAAAAAAAATAAAATAAAAAGGCTTGCGCCCGGCAGATGAACTCTGTATTCTGCCTACCCCGCTCAGGACTCCTTCTAGAAGTCTTGTTTCAGTTACAGAACGAAATGCTACCACGAAACAGGGAAGCCGCCAGGGCTGGGCCCACTGCTGGGCACCAGCAGCATGACTGTGCACTGACCTTTCCCAGGGCAAAGCGCTTCCCTCACAACATCAATCATGGAATGGTTTGGGTTGGAAGGGACTTTCAAAGGTCATCCAGTGCAGCCTCCCTGCAATGAGCAGGGACAAAATTCCAGCAGCTGAGCACACGCTTATCCCCCTGCTAAGGCTGGACACATATTCTCCTCTTTAGCATGCCTTCCCCTCTCTGGTAATCTCGTGGATCAAATGACAACTCTTGTTTTAATTGACTAGATTTCCAGTTAACAAATTCCCAAATAGTATTTGCAGCTCTTCTTGCCCTGGACTCTCCCTATGATATCCGTAATAAAAAACTTCCTTTCCTGTCAGCAAGTGAAACAGCCACACAACCACAGAAACTAACACCCGAGATGTGTGTTGTACAGAAAGTGCTGCAAAGTGCTTGCTCGTGAATTTTTCAGTTACAGTATTTTATGATGCCACTTTTCTGGCAGTTGTGCCATATATGCTAAGGAAAGCACGAAATATTTACACCACAGACTTCCCAGCCTTTACATAAAGGGGTAACTTTCTTCAAAGGTTGATCTTGCTTTTGAGACTGTAAGAAAGGAGACGGGCAGAATTTTAGAAATCCCCCTTAAGCAGCTGCTATCTGAGACTCCATTCACACCTTGTCACATTCCTCTCCTCAAAAAGTGGCAGTTGGCATCATCCACCCTCACTTCCCCGGAGATGCTCTGGACTAGAGTGAGACAGATCTTCAGAATCAGCTAATGCTTAAGCTCGGTTTGAATCCACAAAACCAGGTTTTCCACAGGTATCCTGAAGCATTCAGTGCAGTGGGTTTTCCTGGATCCCCCACTGACCAGCCACCAGCCTACCTGAGAAGGGAGGGGAGACAGAGAGAGAAGTGCGGGTGAAATGGCATCTCCTCATCTATAGCAGCCCAATGATCCCCACTCAGGAAGGGTGTAACTCAAGTCCAAGGCTCTCTTCAGCTGAGAAGAGGAAAACTTTACATCTCCTGCAAGGAGCGCCTGTTCTAACCACCCAGCACTAAATTATTCTTTCCAGTAGCTTTCCACCACTAGAAGCAGAAAAAAACACCACTACAGAAAATACACAGCCAAACACCATGACGGGTGGGCCAAATCAAGATGGAAAATTTTGCAGCTAAATAATTGTAGTCCCAGGGACACGAGTTCCTGTCCCTGGTTTCAAAAACAGTACTAGACACTCGTATCCAATGATGACAAATGAAAATTTAAACCCAAGGCCCCAGGTTGTTTCTTATCCCTAAGTCTGTATGGATGGACCCAGATTTCTCTTCCATGCTGTGTGGTTCCATCTCATTATTCCCTTGCAACAGACCCAGTTCACAAGGTTCCCAGCCCTAGACACTTCTCTCCACATACCACAGCCACATCCTCATGCCACAAATACTTGAGCCTGTTACTTAATACCTAGGTAACATTATGAATAAGTATCACTGATCAGTCTGTAGATGTAGCACTTATTAGCCACTAGCAGAAAGGTGGAATTATTTGAATTGGCACTTAATAGCTAGTACATACATAGTAAAGTAGCTCTTTTCTCCTTTCCTCAAATCCTCCCAGGTTTGCTATTGTGTAAACTCAGGGTACTGGTAAGAGGCCAACAGACTGGCAGTCATTTTTCAGCATATACATATTCTGACACTGACTGTTGTCTCTTGAAAAACAGCAGTAGGGAAGAGATCTAGAAACAGATGGTTTCAAAAGTCCTAACTTGTAAAGTCCGTATCGCAGTTGTTTCAAGAGTGAGAGAAGGGAAACAACTAGGCAACTCACAATGAAACCAACCGAAAAATAAGATTAGAAGAATTTCTGCTGTGGATAAAACAGGACTTCTTGACCTCTGACACCCTCTGGCACTTTTAAAATGGAAACAGGCAGAGTCCAGAGGACTTGTAGACAAAAGCATATATATTATATATATATATATATATATCTTTCCTACAGATCTTGAGCAAAATGTGCTTTCACAAACCTACGTGGATCTATTTTTATATGCTTTCACTGTGCAACACGAAAGCTGTCTTAACAGCAAAACAACAGTTACTGAGGATGGGGGTTCTTAAATCAAAACATACCCAGATGAAAAACATTTCTAGAAAATGTGATGTATTTCTCTAACTCACGTCCAATACACTGAGATTAAAGCTGTGAGTATACAAGAACTTTAAAAAAAAAAAAAAAAGGCAATCAGAAAGTGTATATATACCCAAGAACGTCCCCCTCCTTGTCTTTGGAGAATGAATTTGGTCACTAGCCACAAGACCTCTCTGTTTAAAGAAGGAGGGAGATACAAAAGGCTATCCTAATTACTTAGAATTTGCAAGTGCAACATCAGCAGAGAAAACTCAGCCTCGGAGCCGGGAGTTTCAGTCTCCATACCCTCCCGCGCCAGGAGCCCGAAGGGAAAAGAGGGAGGGAACAGCCCAGCACAGGGTTTCGGGTCCCGCAGCCAGTTACCAGCGCCCGCGACGACGGCACCAGCTGTTTAATGGGCAGTAAGAGCGGCCAGAAGCGGCAGGTTGCCGGCGCTCAGCAACCTGTTGCCCCCGGAGCTGCCGGGATGCGCCCCATCCCCACCGGTCCCCGCTCCCTGGATACCCAGGGCGGCCCGGGGGCAGGGCCGGGAGGGGCCCGGCCCAGCGGCACCTGCGCTGGGCGCGCTGCCCCGCGGTACCTGCGCCAGGGGCCGGGCCCGCTGCCCCCGCCGGGTTGTCATCGCCGCGGGCACGGCAACATGGAGCCCGCCGGACCCACCTCCCCGCCCCGTCGGCGCCGCTCACCTTCGTGATGATGAGGGGCTCCCCGTGCTCCCGTCCGCCCTTCAGCGTGAAGCCCCACGGAGCCCCACCGGTCAGCTGCACCTCCACCAGCTTGTAGCCCTCGGCTGCCCGCTGCTCCACCATCACCATCACGGGCCCCGGCTCCACCAGCACGGCGCCGAGCCGCGAGTCGCCGCCGGCCAGCCGCTCCCGCCCGGCCCGCAGCCCCACGTCCTCCATGGAGCGCCGTTTGCGGCCGGGGCTGGCTCTTCTCTGCCGGCCGCTCCCCGGTGCGCGCCTGCCGGCGGCCCCCGCCGAGCCACCTACCCGCCCCGCAGCGCCGGCCGGCCCGGCCCCATCGGCGGCGAGCGAGGGCTGCTCCGCCCGCCCCCCTCCTCCTCCTCCTCCTCCTCCTCCTCCCCGCAGCCCGCGGTATTGTCTCACGCCGAGGCCAGAGCCCGGCGGCGGGGGGGCGGCTCCAACTTGTGGCAACTTGGCGGCGGGGCAAACGCCGCCGAGCAGCGCGGTGTGCCGGGCGGGGAGAGGCGCCTCCGCCTCCCTCTCGCCCCGAAAAGAGGGCGAAACCCGCGTTCCGTCTACTCGCCCCTCCCCGGGAGCGGCAGCCCCACGGCGCGATCCCCAGGCCGAGGAGGAGCAGATGCAGGGCGAGGGGGGAGCAATCTCGGACCGACCGACAGACAAAGGCGGCGGTGACAAGGTCCGTCAGCCCCGAGCCGCCCCGGAGCCGTACCCGGGCCACCCCCGCCCCGCCACACGCAGGGGCGGCCGCGCCTCCCCCACACCCCTCTTCCCAAACAAAAGCGGCGAGCAGGTGGAGGGCGGGGGAAAGGGCAGCCGGCGCCTGTGGCCGCCCCCTCCAGGCTAAGGACGCCCCGCCTTCGCGGTGCCAGGCGGCGGGAGGCCGGGGTAGGGAGCAGAGAGGGGGACGGCTCTTCCCGTCTCGCCGCGGTGCTCGGGGAGGGTTGAGCGGGGGAAGCCGGGCAGCGCTGGGGGCAGTCAGAGAGCAGCTGAGGGAGGGAGGCGCTTTCTGCCCGCCCCTGCCGGCCACACCCCCCGCCCCGCGCTGCCTCCACCACCTGTGGGGCGGAGGGGCCCCGCGGTCGCGGGTCGGACTCTCCCTTCGAGCCCCTCTAGCGACAGCCCCGCACCACCGCCTGGCCCAGGCCTCCGGGGTCAGGACCGCGGCCGAGACGGGCTTGGTGCCGGGTTGGAGCGGTGGGAGAGACAGGTGAAGCCTACAGCAAAGGCAGCCAACGGGGAAGAGGTTTGGAGTCCGAGACTCAAAAAAGTTTTGATGGCAGAGTGCGAGGCAGAACTGGAAGTGCTAATCTTCACGCAAATCTTATTTTATGGATAGGAAATAAGGTTTAGGGTTGCCTGATACCAACACTGAGTTAGAGGTGGGGCTGGGAGTAAAATGCTTATTTCTTTCAATCCTCTCAGCTCATTTGCGTCACTTTATAGGAGGCTTCAGTGCCTTAAATCAGGACCAGACTTGGCCTGGAGTACTTGTGTGCCGGCACACAATCCTCCGGCATTTCATGACCAAGCAGATGAAGTACTGCTTGATCTAAGACATGGGGAAGTCTCTATTTTAGTTTCTGAAAGACTAGTGAACCTCAAGGGACTTTCTCCTGTGCCGAGCTGTCTCATAGAGATTCCTGGTATATGCAGTGGGATTTCAAGGTTTTGTACATTGATGTGACACTTCACATATTTTGCTTTTGGAAAGTGACCATTATGCCATTCTAATTATGTAGTGTGATTCCCTAACTCCTGTTTCAGCTGGTTTGTTCCTCCTGAAACTCTCCTGTCTTGCACCAAAGCAATTTGTTTCTACAATACTTCCAACATTACCTACAGGGTGTTTCTCTAATACTTAAAGAGAGTATTAGATCTCCTGGTTTCAGGATTGAGAGCATCTGAATCATCAATCACAGCAGCAGATTGGAGGACATTTAGAAACAAGAAAAATACACCATTGGTATGATTAAGGGGTAGAAGGAACAGTGGAGAGGACACCTACACATCCTTCTATGAATCCTGCTAAACACAAACCTTTTACCAAACCTAGATATTGCATCAAGTTATTTGAGGTCTCTAATGACTTACAGATCCTCAGTCAGATTTCTTCTCTAATTATTTTCTGTCATATAGACAAGTAGAAATACAAGTGGTTTACTCAATGGCCTGTCTCCAGTTGTTCTTAGAATCTGAGACAAAGTCTACAGTTATGTTTGTGTAAGACATACCAGCTTGTCTGCACAGCAATGTATACTCAGTAACCTATAGCTGGAAGTTTTAAAGAGCTGCAGTATACAATTTGGGTTTTGTAAGCATGGTAATAGAAAAAAGACCCAGAATAATAATTTGAACTTTAGCGTATTGCCAAGTATGCTGATTGAAATGAAATGGAAATAAAATAGCTTACATCACTAATGAGAAGAGCAAACTCTGCTTCCAAAAACGCTTTCCCTGTTCGTGTCCCCTTTTTCAACTTCAAAACATTAATTCTTCTTCATTTTGAACATTTTGTTGTACATAAGAAATTCAAGATTTACATTACTGTTTGGCTTTTAGATTTGGTCTTATAAGTTCAGTGTTGGAGAACGATGAAGAAATCTGAGCACAGATTTTAAAAATGGAAAATCTAGAGCCAGGAATCATCATCCTTTTAAAACTGTCAAACTGATACTGTAATTACACCAGTGGAAGATGAGGACATGTAGCTCTTGGGAAAGCAGTTGCCTAAAGAAGGAATATCTGAAAGCTTTCGCACTCACGGTTAAGAGAGACCTCAGAACAAGTTTCTAGCTAAGTTTCAGGTGTGCTTACACCCTGATAGTCTGACACAATCATCAAGCAGATCCTCAGCTTGTGACTGACAGTTCAGAAATCAGACTTCTTTATCTTGAATGACACCTTTTTTTACCTTTTCTCTTTTGATGTTACCAATGGAAAATGAAGAGACCACTGTGTAAAATTCCTCATTCTCGTAAGTTTGACAAGTCAAAGCAAGACAGGAATTCTCTTTTGTCATATTGGTCAAATTTCTCTCCATATCTTTTATATCCTGCCTCTCTGTGAGACTTGAAGCTTGTTCAGAACCCAGCTGGAGCCTTGTACTTTTGCTCTTCTTATAATATTGTGATAATTTTATTACTTGAATTTCTGCAGCTTCACCAGCCTTCACAAGGTTTCAAATAAAGAACAAAGGATTTAGTGAATGTGCTCTAAAATATTACTTTTCATTTGTGTGATAAGAGAACCAATTATAACTGTATTTGTTTAACAAAAGCCTCAGTGACCAAATCCTCAGCTTGTCAAATGTTTTCTGAGTACAGAGAAGTTTGCAATAGAAGGTAGAAATGCAAGATACATCAGGATGCCATGAATATATCAGAGGAAGTAACACACTTTTTCACATTAAGGACAGAAAATGATGCAGCTGTGACCAATGTGGTATAAAAGGGATCCCCTTCTGTAAAAACATGTGCCAAAGATACTTCACAGTGATACACAAAAGTTACCCAAATGCCTTCTTCTGCCATGGAAAAGGAGATATCAGACTTTATTAAGGGATGGTTCCCACATACCCAGTTTGTGAATCCCTGCCTTGTAAAAACTGAGCTCTTTTCACAGTACTTCACCTGTCTTCCTACCTTGGTACTTGAAGCTTGATTAACAACTTCAAGTGAAATTTTGTTCCACAGAACTTACCCGGCCTCCATTCTTTCTGTTGCTCATATTGCATACCTCCTCTCTACTTAGTCATTGGTATTACCAAAACTGTGAATAAATTACTTTATGGCAGGATTTTATTTAAACAGTGTCAGGCAGAGTGTGATGTTGAGGTACAGCTTGCTTCACCCTTGTGGCTGTACACCACATATCTTTTCCTTGAGGCACTTTGCATTGAATTGCACAGGATACCTGCCGGATGGCTCTGGAATAGGCTTTTTTACTTGAAACCATTCACTGTGTTGGACCTCTCAATGTCAGCAGGGCTTTTTTTTTTCCCCAGCAGCTGAGAAATTTGAGAGAAGGAGAGGCTTTTGACTCATAGTTACAGAGTAAAGAACTGAGGTGAGGTAAGCCTTTACAACCTCCCACTCTTTGTTACTACTCCTTTCCTGGAGCTAACCGCCAAACATCAACAGGTTGGTGAAGAGACAAAGTGCCTCTGCCTCATCCATATGAAATTAAAAATTGATGCCCTGGAGCATGCATAGTTCATGGACAATTTAAGTTAAGATGCTGAAACTGAACAGCTGATCCACTGCCCATGTTCTGCTCTATCAGCTCCAGCACAGGAGTAGAGCAGATTTGTACACATCCTTAGTGGTATCTGCCAGAATAACCTATCTATTTTATAACTGTACCAAGGCATCATCTTCTATGTAACCAGCTGACATAGTTGTTGAAGGCATATTGTTTTAGTTGCCAGTGCTCTCTACAGTGTGTGATCTCTACAATGAAGAAGAAAAAATTAAAAAGAAATATTTTCTGAAGGCTACAGTTTTGCGACAATACTGTGGATCCAGTGAGATTACTGCCAGAACTCAGGAGAGAAATTAGTCACAAAGTAGGAGTTATGGACTTGCATATCTTATTCCCAGATAGCTCACTGGCACAGCAATCTAATATTACTGTGAAAAGCTATGGGGCATGCATGCACATGTAGTTGGAGCAAAAGTTAATCCTATAAAGTGTTTATGGTACAATTAGCAAAGCATACAGTGAAATATAGAATCATAGAATGGTTTGGGTTGGAAGGGACCTTAAAAGATCATTTAGTCCAATGTCCCATTGGCAGGGACATTTTTCACTAGATCAACTTGCTTAAAGCCCCATCTAACCTGGCCTTGAAGACTTCCAATGATGGGGCATCCACAGCTTTTCTGTACAACCTGTTCCAGTGTCTCACCACCCTCAGAGTAAAGAATTTCTTTGTAATATTTAATACTTCTTCCTTGCTTATAGCCTTCTGATCTGCTTATAGCCATTGATGGCAGCCCTCCAGTCATGCAATTCATATCACCATGTTTCATTGATAGTGATTAGACTGTAGCTTTCTAGCTGCACAGTGGCTTCCAGCTCCTTCCTGTTTCAAACCCTAATGTCTTTGAAAATTATCATCACAAAGACCAAAACAACTGAAATAGTGATAAGAAGTTCCTGTAACAGAAGTGGATGGATTTTTTGATCAAGTAGTTCAAGGTTTGGCAAGCTGCTGACAGTCCATTGTGTAGTCTGAAAGTCCTGAGAACCTGGAGAAACAGGTTGGGTAGCAGCCCAACGACAGACATCCTGGCATATCTGGAAACCAAAAGGCTTTCCTTTGGAAACCTGCCATGCTGCTTCTGATGAATTCAGCCTAATCACGCTCTTCTGCAAAACACTTTGATTTCAACAAATTACCTACTTTACCAGAATGAAAAATAACATGTTGAAAAGCTCCAGCAGGATGTCTCCTCTATGATTTAGGCACTTTAAAAACCTTTCCCAAGTGTATCTTGTTTCTCCTGTATTGCAAATAAGGCTTCATCAGCACATAATTAGTGCTGGAAAAAGCCTTAGAAGTTCTCAACCTTTCAGATATATATAACTCAAATATATATTGAGTTCTTCAGTTCTTTATGACCAAAAAAAAAATAATCCTCTGTGTTTTTTACCTAGGGCTTTTTATAAAGCTGAAATTTGTGAAAGAATAGCATTTCATATGATGCCCTGATATTTCTATCTCCCATGATGATTTCAATTCAAACTTTGTTCAATTCTTACTTATTCCCACAGCACATATGCTTTGTACTTCAGAGCAATTTTATGAGGGTGAGAGCATGCACTGTGGAACAAACTGCAGCTATGACTGACAAAGAGAAAAAATACAATGGTTTGCCAACAGTAATATTCTTGGCTCAGATCTTGAGACCTATTAGACCTGTAGACAAGAAAAAAGCGATGAGTCCAACACAGACTCCTGTAATCTGTCGTCCACTTCAGGATTTATTATTTTCACAATGTTGCATGAAAACAAGATTGAAAGTCAAAAAAAAGGTCGATAGCAACTCCTTATGTGGTTGCAGAGTCAGAAGATAACATACAGGCTAACAAAAGAAGATGAATAGGTAACTAGTTTTCCCCAGGGTTGTGGTTTTCAGCTTGTAGTCAAGTCCAGGCACATGTTAAGTCCTGTTTTGGGTCATTGTCCCTCTGGTATCTGTACACTTGTTCCTTTTCCAGTTCCTATGCTAGGACCTTTTATCAAATTGTATCACAACATCTCAGATGACTACTTTACAAAGGAACCAAAAAGCTGGAGTTTTGAGAGCACAGAGGTTGAAGCACCAGTACATGACTGTCCGCACTGTTTCAGCAGCAGCAGGCTAACTAGGCAATGCTTGAACACAGTTTGGGGGACAATGTGGTCCAGTGACTGTTACTACAAGATAGTATGGATGAAGCCACTCTTTTTAGTTGTAGAAGAGAGTCCAGCAGTATATGGATATACATATACATGTACATATATATGTATATATATTCACTATATAGCTGTATTTGATCATATTGTGCATTGCAGCTTTATTAACCTAGGATTTTTTTTCTTCATGAAGTTCCATCATTTCAGCGAAGCATCATTTGTAATATTTATTCTTGCTGCTGTGTTTCTGATTATGGGACATTAGGGAGTGTTTTTCGTTGTCTATCTTCTCTGATAACGTTACATGATAACATTCTCTGTACAAACTGTGCTGTGCCACTTGCCCTCATGTGCTGTAAAACACTTGCTGGACCATTTTAATTACATGAGGGACACAGTCTCAAAGGCTAACAAAAGTCTCTAATGCATTTAAACTGATATCACAGCCTGTTACATCTAAATTCTGTACTTGATGAAGATGGTCACTGGAGCAAGCATGGTCAGGGAAAATGCTGAAGGGAAGGTTTCAAATGCTCTTTTGCAGAGAATGCTGTGAAGGCTTTTAAAAGGGTAGATAAATAGCAAAAGGCCAGAGTATGCATGAGAGCAGACAAAAGCCTTGTAATCTGTTATTTTTCACTTGGACTTTGTCTTCATTTGCTGCTAGCCCCAAGCAGACCTTCCTTTTTCTGCCTATCAGCCATGTATAAATAAATGTCCCAGTGCTTTCTATAAACAGACAGCATTTCTTCATTACAAATGACCTTTCTACTCTCAGCTTGGTTACACAGAAAATGAACCATGTCCAGGTGAAGGTCATACGATGTAGCACCTGTGAGAGCCCATCTAAGTATGCATAAGGCATGAAGTAAATGTTCTTTATTTTTTGCAGTGCCATAGCATTTTGCCCTGAAGCATCAGATATGCTCAACAGGCTATGGTCCAGCAGTGCTAGACTTATTGTATTGCATGAATGTGGTGATATTAGGGCAGATGTAAGTCTGTTTTAAGCATGCCCAGAAGTCCCGGGGACAGAAGTTCTTTCTCTGTGTGTCACATCCCCACAGAGTGCTACGCCTCTTTATACTAAATGTGTAGGTGTGGTCTCCTCTCAGTTCTGCTACCAGAACAGTTAGCAGTTGATAGGATATTTGAGGGAATCCTACCAAGCCATACAAATGAGAAGTGCAACATTCAGGTTAGCTTTTCCTGTCTTGTGTTTGGCTTAGAAAGAATAAAGCTGTGGAAGGTACTGCTTCCTTAGCCTGAATTTTGCGTAAAGCAGACTCATGCAAGTGAAGCATTGTTAGTATTGAAGCTCACACAGAGGATTACTTTCAGAAGATTGCATTTTCTGAAGCAGTTTTAGGACCAAATGATTTCTTGGAGTTGTGCTCCCAGGAAGTTGACTAATAGGAGTAGCTGATGTAGCCAAGCTGTGATATAAATATATAGTGTAGCCATGTTGCTCAGCTGAAGGGTGTATCTGGTAAACTACATTGGATGCTCATTACTTTGTCCACCCTGGAGTGCAAAGTCCATGCCTGACAATGAAATCATGATCTTTAATCATGATTTCAAAGAAAAGTCGAAAGAGTGGATCCCAACTCCTTCCGCACTGTAATGTTTCTACCCTGGAGAAGGTATATAATAAATCAATAAAATCTGTGTAACATGATTGCATCAGTCAAATACACACAATTATTGAGCTGTTCAAATGCACACTCATTTTATGTATTTATATTTTTATTCTTAGAGAAAACGAAAAGAACTTCAACATTATTATTTTTATGCAATGAGATATTAATTCTCATACTTTTAAAATTAATATTCACCATCTTTAAATGTAAAATAATAATCTGCAATTTTATAATTATATTTTAATCACTGAAGGATGGGAATTGATGCATGTTTTTCTTCCAGTTCTTTTTAATGGAGTCTGTAGCTGTTATAATAATGACAGATATTACGCTTTGAATATCACTGTTGTTCCAATATCCCTTCCTAATTTTACATAAAACTTGAAATAGAAATAATGGGGTATGAATTTCCCCATTAATTTCAGTTATACATTAAGTGAAAAACAGTTTTAAAATTACTTTTAAAAATCAGTACTGCTGATTATGGAAAGGACATATAGTTTCTTCCAAATTAAATCTAATTGCAGGAAGTCTATGTAGATAAAATGAAGAATGGTGCTAAAGCATATAGAAGATTTGTATGTCAAGGCTTTTAAGAACATATTTCAGGATCTGTTGGGGAGATCATAACTGCATCCAATTAGCTTGAAGACAGACCTAGCTTTCTTCAGTTTGGGAAATGTTACGTCAGGTGATGTGTAAAAGACAATGAGATCATGAACCATTGACGAATATAGCTTTTACATTTGTAAAGTAGCTAAGATCTTCATTGGGAGCTGTTAATTCATGCATTGAACTATACATATAAACAAAAATAAACTATCCTCTGTCTCTATAGCCACAAATTTCCTTGTCCTTTCTAAACCAGTGCTGTAGTCCCAGATTTAATTAAAACAGTGATTGAGATATGTATAGCTGCACACTCAAACATAAGCCATAAACACACAGAAACATTAACGACAGAAATGCATGCCTGTCCTTGCTTTCCCTTAGAAGCCAGTGTTTCATCTTAGTGATGAACATGGACAGGGATGAAACATTATGTCCTGGATCCAAGGAGAGAGTGAGTAGGTTATTTCTAAAAGTATGGAGTACACACATGTTCTCCTTGCAAAGAGCACAGTATTGTTCTCATTCTTGAGCACACTCTTGCCAATGTCCAAAACCAGGACTGGAATTTTTAGTGTTGTACTTATGCTGTGAGTGTGATTGAATGGTATTTGCAATTCCAGGGGTTTGTGGGTTTGTTTGGGGTTTTGTTTGGTTTGGGTTTTTTTAATGTTTCTTGTATGTGTGGTAATGGTTGTCTCCAAGCTACACCATTTGCTTAGCTGAGCTCCTGCCTTGGTGCAGAAATGAGGCAATACCATATTCATGGGTCTGTTTGGTACCACTGGCAGAAGTGGGAACTGTGTCAATAATTTCAGAGAGAATCAGGACCTGTAGAATGATGTAAGTTTTATTGAATAATATATAATGGTCCTTAACAAGGCAAAATAACGATTCTCTTACTTTCTTTCACTACTTTTCTGTTTCCTTTGCCTTTGTCCCCAGCTTTTATCCTCTTATTTTCATAACCACAAGAAGAAAGTTTAATCTCAAGTGTAAGACTGCAAAACCAGCTTTGAATTTCTTTGACCGTTCTAACTTTTTATACTTCAACACCAGCAAGAAGAACCAGAGACTAGCTAGGTCTTACCAGCTGAGAAAATGGGTGGCTCATTAGTTTGGCAGATCCATCTCCCATTCAGCCTCAAATGTTGGCATGTTTTAGACACCTCTACTTGTATCATGGCAAGTATCCATTGATCTATGAGTCACTTTGATTTCTATTTTGCATTAGGTATGCTAGAGGTCATATGCTTTGCTCACAATAAAAACCACTTACTCCCTCTGTAAGTACCTGTGTAATCAAATCCTGAGAGATTAGAGGAGGCAAGGGACCCAGAAGAAGAGGTTAAAAACCAATCCTTCACTCAGAGAAGTAAAGCAATAAAAGTAGGGTGCACAGCTGGCAAAACTGTGGAGAGTAATGAAGAGAATGATAAAAAAATTAGCCTCCAGAGTACTGGAGTACAGTTGAGGAATGAAAGTAGTTTCAAAGTGGCTGAAAAAAAGGCAGGGAGAAAAAATAATAAGTCGTAAATCCATGTGGGCAAACTAGAAGATCACAGTCAAGATCAATGAAAACAAATGATAAGCAAAAAAAGCAAAACACACAAAACATTCCGATCTGTAAGCCAGAACAAACAATCAGGATAACAACTTGACATGCTTTTCAGATTTTTGAAGGAAGGAAAATAGCAACAGAAATAGTGAGGGGAACAATTGTAGAACCTGACAGTGGAAATGAAAGGCTTCTATTCAACAGTTTCCATTTCTGTCTAATAATTTAAAGTTTTGCTGTTTTAAGTATAAGCCAAGCAATGTAATTTACCTTCAAATGAGAGCAAACATAATTTATTCTAATTTATATGTATTTGAATTGTATATATGGCATATAATGGCTTTATTTTAACTAATAATCTGTCTCTGTGTCTCTTTAGTAGCCAGGTAGATTTCAACACAGTATCTTGACAGAAATGTGGCAACCCCACACACCGCTACGCTAGCAGAGGTGGAATAAAGTTCCAAACTTGTACTGACAACAGAGCCTTGTATTGACAACCTGGATCAGGACAATCTGATTTTGCAACCTTGCTGTCTCCAATATATTTTTGTACACATCGTAGCAACAAAAAATAGGATTGCAACATTCAGGTCACTCATCTGTCCTCATCCATGGAGAAGGGAAATCTCTTTATGCTGTAAAGGAGCAAAAACATCCAGCAAAAACATTCAGCTCAACTGCCTGGGTTTCACAGTCTTTGATGATGTGGATGCCCGAGTTCCCAGTATGGTCACTGGAGCCTACTCAGCTCACCCTGTGCATTTATTTTCAGAAGAGCTAAACAGCTCTCTAGACAAAGTCTAGACTGTAAGCTTGGCTGCCTAAGACCTCAGTTGACTATAATGGGAGTTCAGACACTTTGCTGATGAATGGACATCCGTGTGTAGGAGTTTGAATTTGCAAGCTAACATCCTGCTCTTTGAGTGTCGTAGCCGGGGCAGAGCACTGGGGAGTCTCCTGGAACAGGCTGGGTGGACACACATCAGGTCTGGCACCTTCAGCTCCAGCTACCACCCAAACCCTGTTCCCTCTGTCTGGCACCGGGAGGCTGCACAGCCCTCAGCAGCAGTCAGCAGGCTGATGAGCTTGGGGGATTTTGTTCTTTTGCTGGGATCAAGTGTAAAAGGTATTTTCCCTAACGAAGAACGCAGCAGGTACCATTTTACCCAGGTCTAGTGCCTGTTTTCTCTACTGAGGGCAGACACACTGGCTGAAATCTCTGTGTTTATAAGCCCTATACACAAAACATCCCACCGTCATTCACTAGTCCTTCATAATTTTTGCAAAAATAATAAGCTGGACCAGTGGGGAAAAAAAAAGAAATGAAAGGTTAGGTAAATTGTTCTTATAGGGGCTAATTATAAAATCCATGACTGTGTTATTAAACAAGCTGTTGACTTCAAGTCTGTTGGCAGTGCTGCCTCCTGTATATCCTGAATGCGTTCCTATAAACAAGTTTTCTGGAAGGGTGAGGGCTGATACATGGAGTATCAGCTTAGCTAAGTGAAGCTTAGCTAAGAGGGGAGAATTACTTTTTGTGTTTATAATTGTGAGTATTTGCTGCTGTGTTTAACAGGACCCATCTTAAAAGATATTGTCTAGCTTATAAAGTAAAAACAAATGTTGAAGATCAAAATCTTGTTTTCATAGAAAACCCTTACCAAATTAAAAAAGGGAAAAAAAAAAAAGAAAAGAGAAAAATATTATTGAGAAATTCTAAGTCCTGGAATTTTCCATGTCAAGCTGATTCAATGCAGACAGTACAGACTAAAGAGAGGATTTTTTGTGCTTGCGATTTAAATAGGATGAGGTTAATATTTTTTCCCAATTGGAATCTCTTTCTGTAGTGATAGAGTATGTTTCTAATTTTATTTACGGAGGTGGGTGGGTTGGATCACTGAAACTAAGATTTTGGTTTGGATGTGGATTTGTATACCTATTCCTCCCTGTAAAGACCAGAGCTGCTTGTATCCAGACTCATCTTTTCAATTAATTTGCAGTAATTAAAGGGTGCTGTGTGGGATGGGGCTAAAGAGAAACACAATTAAAATCTAATGCTTTTACTTCGGCATCTGCATCCTTATTTATTTTAAACTATCTCCAATGCTCTGACGAATTTAAGTCTTCCTGTATCACATACTGTGCAAACAGAAATATGTGAGTGAACTGTTGCCAATGGCTCTGAGCAAGCATGGGGCATGTTTCAGATTACACTGTGTTTTCTTGTTTGGATCTGATCTCCTTGCTAGGAGAGGCTGAGAGAGGCAGCTTGGGGGGATTTACTTCTAGCAGCAGCAGCAGCACATGATCCATCAATCGCGTGATTCTCACCACCAAGGACTAATGGGGAGGGTGAAGAAAAAGTAAATGCTGCCTTGGGGAAGCAACAGTATTTTCTTCTGCTCCTGGGACCCCTCCACCAACTGGACATTTCATGGCTTCTCCAAGGTTAGAAACCTACTGCTGCCCTAACAGGGATGCAGCTACACAGCTAGTGATGAACTTCCAGCCTGAAGTATTCTGCGGAGTTTGCATTGGCAGTGCCTCCATCAGTCTGATGCTGACCATCCTGCAGCTTCTGCCAAAGAAAGGGCAGAGCCCACGGAAGATGCCCAAAGCCTCCTCCTCTTCCACCATCCTTCTCCTTATCTCCATTTGTGACATCCTTGGAGGCTTAGGTAAGTGCCCACTTGATGTCCCTTGCCATTGCTGTAGCAGGTTCTTGTTGCCCTGAGGTACCATAGACAAATGAAACTGGTGAATGGATAGCAGAGATTTCTGAAGAAAACATGCTCTATGTGTTCACAGAAAGATTTAGGCTAGGTGAGATCAGAAAATAATAGGCCTTTGGGGAGAAAGTTCTTGTTCAGTAATTATACTTTAGAAGTGAAAGCACTTGACAAATCTACACTAAAATCTATGCTTTAACACAAATTAAAATCCAGAACAGTGACTGGTCCTCAGAGTAAGGCATAAAAGTGGAGGTGGTGCAGCACATTGAAAACTAAGCTGACATCAAACAATCCTTACAACTACATTTGAAAACCACTGTCCTCTATGTCTTTAAATCCTCTCAGACCAAGTGTGCCTCTTGTTCATGTGCCAGCCACTTCCCTGGGCACATCGTATTGACAGCAAGTGAGTTTGAATTGCAGCTGGACACAGGCTTTTGAAATGCAAGTGAAGCTCCCTTATCAAGGATAACCTGCTGTCCAGCCCCTGGGTGATAGGTTGGAGGAATAGAACAGCAGAGAATAAAACAAAATACATGAGTCAAAATGAAACTAGTGTGTCTTAAGCTGTCCCATCAATCATTTACTGCCAATTGGGTATAAATTACCATGACACGTGAAAATACAGGACAAGTTTGTTTCTACAGTAGCATTTTTTCCTTCACATTAGGTAATAGAAGTAGTGCTGTTTTGTCTCTCTTGCTGCTCGGAGTGGGGGTTGTGTGTGTGCGTGTCTGTGTGTTTCAGGTCTTTTCCCCTTTCATACCTCTTATACTGTTCTCTCACAGTGCCTAGTAAGTACCAATACTAAAACAAACATTATAGGGGGAAATAAAGAAAGAGGGATATGGAAAATACATATGTACATTCGCCTGGAAAAGGTCCTTTTAGTCAGATGAGGCCAGCAAAGTGGTTTTTTCCCTTTCTCTTTCACTGACAAACTCAAACTAGTTATCCAGTATTGTTTTTGTATTAGACTCACTTTGGTGGGTGGGGAATAGTTCATTCTTGGTGGGAAACCTGGTGGGTTTTGTTATATTTTGGTGCTTTATGTCAAGCAAACCCAGAAAACCTCACTAACAAAGTCTAAGTTTATTTTTAAAAGGGGTAGTGTTCTCTCCTAATTCTGAAGCCCTGTTTCGGTTCAGTCCTGTGACAGAGAGGAAAACAATTGCTTGTAAAAATGAAGGCAGCAAAAAGTGGGAAATAACTTTTCTTCTGCAATGAGGGATTATAGAGAAGTGAATATCAGTGTATGAATATATGCTGGTAAAATTGTAATACTTAGTGACTGGTTTATGTCAATCTGTTAACTGCTACCCAGTTTATTTTAAGGAAGTGTGTGAGACCATCTGTAAGTAAGTGAGATTTTAATCTACATAACATTGCAAGTCCCAGCAGCTTCCGACTCTTGGGGCTACTTTTCCCTGAATGATTACACTGACATTTAAATAACACAGTTGTCCCTACTGTGCTCCTCTGCAGCCGTCGTCTTCCGGGAGACGCACAAAATCTGGGCTGCGATGTGAAATATGTGGCCAGGGGAAAGCATGTGATTCAAATCACACCAGCAGATTCAAAGCATTAATACTTTTTTTTTCCTTAGGTATGATCTTTAGGTCAAGTGTATGGCTAGGCTTCCCAGGCTTCATAGCTAACATTTCTGTGGCGAACGGGACTGATGTGTGGCCTTCCACTTTCTGCGTGGGGAGCGCGGTAGGTACAGAGGTCATCCCCCCTTTCTCCTCCTCCCAATTAACAATCCCTCCACGTGGGGAGTCTGAAAGGCAAACTACTGTGTCCAAAAGGAAATGTGGCTGTGAGTCAGAGCCTGGATATGGTGGTTTCAGCCTCTGCCACACCCCTGCAAGTGCGTTCTTGCCTTCCTCTGAGGTCTGTATCGGGACGGGCAGGGTGCTGCTACACGATGCTGCGTGGTGCCTGTGAGGATGTAGGGCAGCACAGGTCAAAGGGATCCCAAGAGTTTTTTAGTATTCACTCATTGCAGGATTGCCAGGGTAGTGGAGGACATACCTGTACTTAAGTCAGGAATATAGAGCCATAAGGGTACAAGCAATCCTGAAAGGGCTGTGAACCACTGCTGGCACTAATACCCCAGTGGTTCTGTTGCACTGGCAGCATGAGATTATTTTCCCACTTTCTCTGTCAGAAACTACAGCCTGTGTGGTGGCAGTGGGGACCTCCTGAAACCAGCAACTTGGGTAGCTCAAATTAGCCTTTGTGGCATGAGCATGTGTATTTTAGACACAGAGGAACTTAAAGATAAATATACTCAAAGCTGCAAAGCTGCTGGCAGAAGGTCTGTCTCTGCCATGTAGGATTACACCTCAGATTGCTGCTTATATGGGCATTCAGTGAATGCATCTGGACAAGTAGAATTAAGTATCTTCTGGATTAAAACACAAGAATAAGAAAATGTAAATGCATTCCAAAAGTACAGATTAAAACTCAGTTCCAAATTTTACTATCATAATACTGAGACATATAATTTGAGTTTACTATACAAGAATAAAGGTAACATTTTTTACCAAAACACGGAGAATGACAGATAAGACAGATCATCACTTTACCCAAATTCAACAGATAGGGTGCCCAGTGAATGAATGCATGAGCAGTAATAGTATTAGATTTGCAATTCGAAGTGTACAATGTAGAAGGGGATATGCTGCATGTAAAGAAAATTATTCAGTACTTTTAAAATAGAACAATATGTGCCAGCTTGAACTCACTATGCCTTGTATGCCTATATAATGGCAATTTCAAACATGACAGTTTTATGCCACGTACACAAATATAAATTGTATGCACCTATTGATTCTCAATTCTGTCATACATCCTTAAGTTTTGCTTATTAGATGCAAATGATGATTTTTTTCCTTCAAGGAAGAGGAAACCAACAACTTCAGTATCTTGTAGCAAGAATGTCCTATTCAAAACATGTGTTTCCTCATGTTTTAAATTCACTTTCTTGCCCTTAACACAAAAAATAGTATTTTTCAATGGTGACAAGATACTGTATGCAGACTGCTTGTTTTTCATTTGAATCTCAGGTTAGATGGTGAGCAGCATAGCGGTCTACCATAATTTTTATTTTCCCCTTATTGGACTCTAGTAAAATGCTGTAATTTGAGTCACTTTAAATTTAGATTTAATTATATTGGAATGAAAACTAACCCTCCTTCCACTCACTTTCCCATACATATTCTCATGTGAGTTAATAAAATGTTTCCAATTCTATTTTATTTTTCTTTTAGTACCACTGTTTTATTTCACTTAACCACAAGCCAATACAAACTCCAAATAGTGAGGCTGTTACATATCTTCTTTAAATGGTTTGCAGAGGGGTTCTCTTAGGCACTGTAGCAAAATGTGTCATTTTGCTAAAAAGTAAAATAGCATGTGAAGATTTTGGTTATATCTGATTTGTATTGTTTTTGGAGACAGTCTTGTCTATGTTGGATTTTTTTGAAATCCTCACAGTTTATTTTTGTATATGTGTGTGTACATATAGTAAATTGTGCATTTTTCAACTGCAGCAAATATGTAAACATACAGATGAAGTTACATGCTCAGTGCCATGGGTAAAGTGCATTAGAAGGAAGACTGGAATTTTTTTTTTTGCTCCTGTGCACTAGGAAAATGTCATGGTGTTTGAATTAAATGCTGAATAATTCATGCCATGAATGACTAGAGGTAGGGTCTACACCCATGGTGAAAGGAAATATTTCCCTGCTTGATTTGCCTTTCAGAGGATGGAATGGTTGATCTCTATTCACTGACATTTGGCTCAATAAAAAGCATGTTGGTTTCCAGATGTAAAATGATGCCGCTATGGAGCTGTGATAAAGGATATTCAGATAAGAACTGAAAGATGTCTTGGAGGGAAGGTAATCTGAATATTAAACAGTTCCAGACTATTACAAAGAGCCAGCTCCTATGGGGAAGAAATGTGGAATTTATAAACAGCAGCAAAGAAAGGTCACTTATCTTATACAAACTCATGGGTAAAATTCATAAGGTCAGCTCAAGAATGCTGTTGAATTTAACTTGACTTGAACCTGTTTCCTTTGGATTTTTATTGAAGAAATCAGTCAGGGAATTCAGTATGGATATTTTTCCAGAGGGTGAATGATTTTCTCATTAATGACCTTTTTTTCCTTGATAACCGTTCCTTGAATCAGGTCCTTGTGCACTGAGGAAATACCTCTCACGTGCAGAACCCAGAATGCGTAGGCACACTGTGGTTATAACTGACCTCAGTTATATTTTCATGTCTCAGCTACTGAGAAACACTTAAGATTTTAACCTAAAATTAAAACATCCTCACTATAAATTTCTCTGGGCTTCACTTATGACCCTGAGGTTAGGAATGGAGAGGTAAATAACAGGTTTTCTAAACTAAGAAATAAGCTGTGAAAACAAACACTGCTCAATTTACCTGTGACTTGACCCATAGGCTACAACAATGCTGTTCCTGTGATTTTGAGTAAGATTTCATACTTTATAACCTTGTCTGGAAAATACACACATTTGAAGAACAACTCACCAGGCCAAAGTCCCTCCCCTGCCCCAGTGGTACTCGAGAAGCAGCTGTGACATTTGGCATTTTTTCCCCTCCAGATGTGGATCCAGCTGTTATATAGCGCTGGCTTCTGGTGGTTGTTTTGCTATGCTGTTGATTCTTACTTGGTGGTGAGAAGATCAGCTGGACTGAGGTACCAGAGCTAAAGCTCTGAATTTGTTATTTTCCTTCCAACACTGTACGTCTGTGTTTGCAGCTATCTAAGGTTATAAGTGAAGTTTGTGCAACTATCTGATGTTCATATGGTTACCAGGTAACGATAGAGATGAGTGGTGTTCTAAGTACTTAAATTGCCAGGGTAATGCTCAGATGTTTATTTACATCCAACCTAAATTTAAATGTAACTGAACTCATTTGACCTTTGGAAAAATATGGAGCAAATTGTGGTCTATAAATTTTATGGCAGTGAGATGACTATTGTTCTGTACCTGAAATTGATTCTTGCAGCAAAAAAAGTGTTATCTTGAAAACGAAAAATTGAGAGGGGGAAAGTGCTGAATTTCATATGGTTCATTTCCCATTTTTTAAATTTTTCTCGGACTTTCTATTTTATCCACTTCTCAGGGTGGTCATTATTTCCCTTCTGATCACACTTGTGAAGTTCTGGGGAACTTTACAATATATTTTTCTGCAATGCCTATGACAGAAGAAGTTGAACCCTTTGGAAAGTACCATGCTTTAATGCCAGACAGAAAATATATGATGTCTCTAAGTTGGTTATTTAAAGAACAAAATAACCTTCAGTTGCTACTGCTAAATGTTGGATTATGTGCTTCTGTTCCCAGAGGATACTTAGCAGTCAGGTACAGAAGATATGGTTCTTATGGCAAATGTTATCAAAATGGGGTTTTTGAGTTAATTTCAGACTGTTGAGGATAAATCTGATTTTGTAAAGTCCCATAGTTCTAGTCTGAAACATCTGGGACCTGCTTCCTTCCCCCTTCCCTGTTACGCAAAAAAATCATGTGTATTTGTGCTTGATTCTAAGATCAGAGGAAACAGCAAAAGACTTTCTACACACACAGATCTGAATCTCCCTAAGACAGGAGCGGTATCCAACTCTGAAAATTAAACATAGTTCTCTTCAAATTACATGTGTTTTATTTGACTGTTCAACTCCATTCCTAAATTTTAATCTGCTAATTTGCTCTCTGCAGGAGAAATGAAAGATGCAGGGGTTCCTTATGGATAAAGGGAAGGGAAGAAGTCCTGACCCTCCACCCTACAAGCTGGAGGGGACAGGACCTTTATGTGCAAGCCTGAACAACTTTGCTTTGCTCATTCTTTTTCTGGAGGAGCCCCCCCACCATACCTGCTTTCCTTAGTTTAATGTACTGCCAGTGTTGTTCTGCATAATTTCCTATCTGTAAAGCTCTTTTTCAGTGAGGGTCCTATTTTTACCTTGCAACATGGATCGTGTAAGGTCTGATATCTTTAATTGTGCCTGTCCCGTTTGGTGCTTGCAGTACAATTGTGCTGTACCACATGATGACGTGGGGCCTTGCAGTGCTGCTCTGTGTGGAGGGGATTGCACTGCTTTATTACCCTTCTATCTCCAGGTAAGCAGAACTCTGGGAACAGACTGCAAAATTGTAGCACTCTCTGGTCATTTGAATGTTGTTTGGTCAGCTTTAGGGACAGACATCCAAAACCTGGGCTTTTTGATCTCTGACAAGCATGTCCCACTGAGTCAATGAGTATGCTGGAAATACTTCCCTGGGTTTCAGGGGGCCCAGAAGAAAAATGCCAGGCAATACAGGTACTTGGGCATGCTTCAGGGCTGTGATACAGCTTCTGCTGTGAGCCTACTGCTCTCCCACTCCTGGTTTTAGCTTTCCTTTAAATTTGAGAAAAAATGCACAGACAGTACATGTTATAAATCAGCTTTATGTCCAGTATGAACTGATGGTGAAGGTCTATGAATTATAAGGTTTGCATCTGTTTGCTTCATTCCTTTTTATTTTTTTTTTAAGTTAAAGGTGATATAGAATAGCCAGAACTGTCAGCTGTGGGGAAAAAATGCATAAGCTTTTAATGATTTCTTCTCAGCTGTGAAAATGGCTTGGAACATGCAATCCCACATTACGTCACAACCTATGCCCCACTCCTGCTAGTGCTGGTGGTCAACCCAATCCTGTTTAGGAGGACAGTATCAGCAGGTATGTTCCTACTGGCCAACATCAATCAATATGTGTTATTTAGCAAGAAAGCAATACTGTAGAAAGTCATGTCTTTGTATTCCGTGATGTGGGACAGCTTCTCAATAAATCATAAAGATACAGCAAAGGGTGGGAAGGAGCTGCCTATTGAAATGAAGATACCATCTTGATGGGGAATTTGCCCTAGAGACACACTCTGATGACATACTCAACCTGTTCTGTTATAAACACCTGCTGTAGATTGGTGAAAGTATTTCTGTGTTACTTGATTTAAAGCGTCTGAGATGATGTATAGTGGATGCTAAACTCTACTGTAGTTTTGGTACCAATCTGGACTTTGGAATGTAATTTATTCTGGTTTAAAGATAACATTGGCGAGATCTGAGAGTTGATTTAACTTCTTGGCAGCCCTTGAGCTAAAAATGTAATAAAATGTGATCAGAATTTTGTCACTTCTGATTCTGAGATTATGAAACAAATGGGAATTGTACACAACTCAGATGGGATCTTGAAGTTCCAGTTTTATTTATTATCCAGTGCTTGGAAGAAATGAGACTGAATAAAAGCTACAGATTCAATGCATCCCTTGCATGTAATATGATCAGTTCTAGATATTTGCAGTATCTGAATATATCTACACATTTATTATACAAAAACAGCAGGAAAAGATCTAGTCTTCTCAGTTTAGTCTTCATCCCATCTATCCTGTGTCTCTCAGTAATCCTGATTTTCAAAGGAACAGTTGTTCTTTTAAGAAGTTGTTCCTGTAAAAACTTGCCCTTTTTATGGGAAAATACATAGAGTGTATTGGTTTGTGCGTTTGTATATTCCTTGCGATATCTGAACAGCATGTGGCATAACTATTTTTTCTGACATTTCATCTTCAAGTTTCAGAGGTGTAGATAATGCTTTATCAATGACACGGTGAAAAATAATGTGCATAATAGAATAGAATCTATTCTATTTTAGTCTGAACATCACATAGTAAGTATGTAATTATACCACACATTATATAGAAGTTGTATGTGCTACCTTTTGTTGTAAAATAAAAGTATATTGACTATACTGTTTAATATATTCAGGGGGATTGAGAGAAGAAAAACCAACTCGTGGGACATCACTCGTTTTATGAATTCAAATGTGTGTAATTATTTTCCTTTAGTATTAGGCTGTATGTGAGATTCCTTTATGATGGTCCTTCCAGCTTCTGAACTGCTGCTAGAGACAGAAGTTCCCTCTTTATAGGCATCTGTCTTCTGGATTCTTGTGCCTAAACTAACAAGGTACATGTATATTAATGAACATAATTGTGTGCTTTCCAGTTGCCTCCTTACTGAAAGGAAGACAAGGGATTTACACGGAGAATGAAAGACGTCTGGGAACAGAGATCCAGATGCGCTTCTTCAAAATTATGCTGGTATTTGTTATTTGGTAAGAGGTGTATTGTTTTGCTTTAAACTGCCTTTTTCCCAGATGGAGAGGGTATGGGACAAGAGTAAAGCCTGATCATTTGCTTCATTTTTTTTGTCTTTATGCTTGGAAGGGAAGGTGTACAAGGAAGAAGCAGTTCTAAACTAGTTCACAACGGCGATGAATCATTCCTGTAACATCACAAAGCTGTGAGGAAATGATAAAATGTTTAACCATCAGAAAAACAAAAGCACCGAGAAACAATAGCAAAAAACTCCCAATAGGTTGGGCATAGACTGAAGCTGTGTGGTACAGCAGCTCCCCAGCACTGAGGGCTGATAGATGACTTTCTGTAATCAAGATTTCTCAGAGCCTCTTGTCGCCAAACACATCACTGAAAACCTACAATAAATATGCTTCTAAGACTGGCTTCATGACTCTGACTATGATTATGTAATGCTGCAACCTCTGTATTCTGCAGTTCCCAAATGCCTGAAAAGAACTTGGATATCTACTGGAAATACAAGGTTATATGCCAGAAATCTCCATATGATTGTGTGTGAAATTTCTGATTATTTAATTTTATTTTTTTTTTTTAGTATTTCATCTTGCTTCATGAAAATGGTACTTCAAGGTAGGATAGGAAAGAGGCAGTAGGACAGGGAGGAGAGGAGTGAGGCAGCAGGAAATGGTCCTGGAGTAGTGAAATGACTTGGCCAAACTTACAGTCTCTACAACTAAACTTTTTTATACACAGGTGTATTAATGCATGTTACATTGCTTTAAAAGGCTGAGCAGGAAGAGAGGCTGCCTTTTTTATCTTCTCTTGGCTGCTGGAGTGCTCTGAGGGGACATGATTATCTTTTCTTAGGGAATAACTGAGTCTGCTTGGCTTGGGAGTGAAGTTTCCAATGTGAAGGGTGGGGTAGCCAGCAGAGAAAGGAGACAGAGACAGCAGCAAAGGATCCTGCAGCATGGCTTCCTGGAAATTGCTGAAATAATGAGGAGCAGAGATTTAGTCAAGCTTCCAGGGTTGTGGAAAGAAAGAGCCCAGAGGCACCACAGAAGTGCATTGCAACCTAAGGAATGGTGGCCAGCTTGATGATCTGGGAGCAAGCATGAAAGAAAAGGCCAATTTCCTATGGACATTCTGGGGACATTTGTTTATTTCCATTATGTCTCATTCTGGCTTTTCCTATTGAAAAAAAACCCAAACAAAATCACAACTCTGGTTTAGGATTTTGTTCTCATAAAACATAAGCTTTAGAGTGTAAAAACCTCTCTCAAAGGTTACTGGAGGGAAAGACTGAGGCAGTCCCCTCTCAGAAGCCTAGGGAAGATTTCCTTCCTTCCCAGAAGTAAAATCTGAAATGACTTAGTCAAAGACAGCAGGTTGGGGCAACACAGGGTAGAAGAGATGCCTACAGATTTGGGAGGGAAGAGCAGGAGTTTTACACTGGGATAAAAATATAATTGGGGGAAGCACATGCATAAAACCCTTTGGAAAGTATGATATGGATGCTGATGATTTATTTTCTGAAGCTGCAGTAGAACTAAAAAAGAAATGCTGGTCTAACTGTTTAGAAGTCATAGGAAATTACAACCACTTGCTATAACCTTTATTTAGTGTAGAACACACTCAGTTTCTTTCACATAATAAGGTTATGATTATCCTCATCCTTATTTGGAAAGAAGTATTACCTTTATTCAAAAAAATAAATAGCATTTTCAAGGGTTTTAAAGTCAACTTTGGTATTGCTTTGTAGTTTTTTTTATGGACATTTTGAAAGTTTGCTGTAATCTAACCCTGAAATTCCAACTCCAGCTGGAATTCCTAAGGCCTTTTACAACAACATGTGCATATATTTGGTTTCCTTATCTGTGAGCACAACTCTTTCAAGGCATCAGCGAAAAAAGTCAGCATGAATGATGTTCCCATTATGGATCACAGTTTCTTTTCATCTCAGTTTTATTCTGTCATTTACTGCCATGTTCTGCAGCAAGTTCAAATTATAAGGTTCCGTTTGGGTTTTTTTTCTTATTTTGACTTCTTTGTCTAGGCCTGGGCTAGTAGGTAGCTGTCTGGTTTTTGATCATGGTCTCAGAAAGCTACTAGTTCCTTTAGATTGAAATTTAACAAGTCCAGCTGTGTTGAACTTGATGATCGTAGGGATCTTTTCCAACCTTAATGATTCTATGATTAAAAAAATCTTACTGTCCTTATTAGTGATCTTAATTTGTATAATTTGAAGGTAAAGCATATTTTACGTGTACATAGATATATTTAACTGTCTTTTTCTTCTTTGCTCCTCCAATAGCTGGTCATCCAATATTATCAATGAGACCCTTTTGTTCTATCTCGAAATGCAGCCAGATATCAATGAAATGCCCCTGAAAAACATCAGAAGTGCTGCACTGATCACATGGATTATAATGGTAGGTCAGAAGTGACATTGCTTAGTCTTAGAAATCACTGTTATAAGACTGGTGGAACAGTATAGTATGTGGTTTATAATTTTGGGGGATATAAACACTCTGAAAATCAAGGAAGAAAATCATTAAGTAAGAGAAAGGAATGAGCAGTCACTTGGGAGCGCATTTCTCATAGACACTTTGACAAAGGTGTACTAGGGACCAACTTTTTCTCCCATTTGCTGGAGTATGCATTCTCTTTGTGAGTAATCACTACCCATTTTAGGATCCAGAACAGACCACTACAATGATTTCTAGCCTAACCTTGCTAATCTCTGCAATAATGCAAGCTGCAAAGTTTTAGCTCACGATTCCTGAAGGTTTCCCCATTAAATGAGCATTTTATGGTAATTCTCTGTTTGCAACTAAGGTGTTTTTTTTTTAATTTTAAAGAAGAATTACATCTTATATCTTGACATTCTGGTCATTATTTGGGGACAAATAGATGAAAAATCTTGGAAACAAGGCACCAAAAATAGCTGTAAGATGCTGCTCTGTTACTGTACCTTACCCTCTTTTCTCCTATTAGAATATTTGATTTTTCAGAGGTGATGTTGCATGTTCCTTTTCCAAGAAAATTTATTCTGGAGCTGCTAAATAGCTGTAAGGCCTGAGCATCCTTTGTATAGTTAAGCCCTTGAGCAGTTTGATATTGAAGGATTAAGTGATGCAACTGATGTAATACAGTGTCCTCTTCTGAGAAGGAGTGAACACATTCATGTGACAGGGACCTTGCTCTTGCTCACCTAGAGAGCAAGAGGTCAAGTCTAGGAACTGAACTATTTTTTAAATTGGCTGTAAAAATAATTTCCTCTTTTCCTGTGAGAAAGATGGAAGCAGCTAAAGCCATTAACTTGCTAAGCATCCCATGGCACTGGGAACAGGCAAAGTTTTTTGGAGATCACTCAGAGTTTTCTTTTTTAGTGCCTCTCCCCATTTTACTGTCCCGCTTTGATGGACATTTTCACTGGCTCAGGAGTCTAAAGGAATTCCGGACAGATCAATTCCTGCTGATTTAAAATGCTTGTCTGTGTATGCTAGTGCCTATGCTTATGTATTTGACTTGGTTTCTAATGAAAAATATATTTGCTTTCATGAATAAAAAAGTCTAGAGTTTGTGGGGAAAGTTAACAATGCACCAGGGGATTGACTGGCTAAAATTCATGCTAAAAAGTCATTTGGTGCTTACGGTTCTCTGGGATGGCCTCAACCATTTTGGAACAACAGATCATAGTATTTTACTCTGATTTGTTTGTGTCTGCAGTGGCCAAAACATACATTTTTATTTGCATGCAAATAACATATTTTAAAGCAATTGTTCATTGGAAGGGAAGTTGTTAATACATACAAAGTATTTTGCTGGAGCTCAAAATGAAGCCTTGCTGGTGTAATTCCTGTTGTACTTCTCTTTCCTAGGGGGTTCTTAATCCGATGCAAGGCTTTCTTTTCACATTAGCTTTCTATGGGTGGACAGGATGGAGAGTGGACCTGAAATGGCGAAAAAGAGAAATCCCCTGGGAATCTATGTCCTCGTCAACTGCGGGGGAAAATGCCTATCCCTCACCAGTGAACTACCAAAGCAACGTCCATGATTCAAAGAAGATATCAACAGCTGACAGCCAGCAGACTGATGAGGCTATAAGCATGTTGTCTGAAGGTAACACTAGCAGTGATGAGAGATTAACCAGAAGCTCTCCCATCTACCAGGGCTGGTAGTTTTAGGTGCAGAGCTGGATCTAACTTTTCACATTGTCAATACTCATAAAACCACATCAATGTGTGAATCATTGTGTACTGTGGAATTAGGTTTGTGCTCAGTGGCTTGATGTCATTTCCTATAACTTGAGAGAGTGTGTGAAAGAGCATGTGAGACAGAGAGATATGGTTTATATCTTTATTTGCCTTCTAGGAGACATGTAAACAGGTATAAAGGCTTGATCCTTTTTCAGTAGGAGCATATCTCTGCAAAGATATATGTTTCTGACAATTAATTTTCATCCATTTTGTTTTAATCTGTCTTGTAACCTCCATACAGTAGAAGACTCTTTTGTTTAAATAAATAGACTATTAATATGTTGGGGTTTTAAATGTGTTGCCTTGCTTGTCTTGCTCAGCATAAAATTCCTCACCCAGAATTACAGGTCTAGGATTTCTGAGGCACCATTTCCAGCCTTGACAGTTTGGTAAAGCATTAGTGACAGCAAACTCTGACTTAAGCACAAATATTTCCTGTTTGTGTAGACTCTCACTGACATAGTCTTCTTTTAGCTTGTTTATGTGAATTTTTGGTGTGGTTTTATCTAGGGACCTAAAAAGCTTTTTTTAAAAAAAATTTGAGCCCAGCATAGGCTTCACAAACACTTCAGAATAATGGTTTCAGTTCACTCCTGGTTCAAGCAAAAATAACCCTTCAAACTATTTTTTAGTATGGATTCAGCTTGATCCTTATGTCTACTTACCAAACAGGATGATGACTGTTGGGGCAGGTGCATTAAGAGATAACATTTGCATAAAACACTTCGATGCTCTGAGCGCTCATAATAGAACAAACAGAATCAATAGTCCTTTTTCTGAGGTGGGCTCTATTTTATATCTTCATCTGCTGAATGAATAGATATTAAATCCATTCTCCTTATTTTCTCAGATACATACCTCTTTTGCTACAGTGCCCTAAATACCTATATCCAAACAACACCCTAGATTGGTTGAAAGTTAAGAAAAAATTATGACCATATCTACTCTAGGCTTCTGACTTCATTTCAAAAGTAAAAGTGATATGATTGAAGTTTGGTTGTACTGGAAGCTGTTTACAACAGTTTGACTGATGGCAGGATGGAAGCCCCTTGAGCCCAGAGAACAGGCCTCCCTTGCTTCAGCACGTGACCAGGGCTGAGCTTTAAGCCCTGCTCATGTCCACTTTGGCTGAACTTCACTGGCTTCCTTTTCCAACCCAGTTCAGTTTAAGCTGTTGGAAAAAAGAAAAAAATAAAAAAAATCGTTAAAGACAGATGAAAAGTTAATGCAATAACGACATGAAGCTTAAGCTCCTGTGTTAATTACTCAGGGGAGTCCCAGGATGGTTAGCTATTCAGGATCAACAGAACCACTACTGGAAAATATTGATTGGCTAATTTAAATAAATCGGCTTCTTGAGCTAATTGTTTGATACAAATGCATTAAACAATGGTTGGACAACTATTTAGGCAGATCACTACAGAGCTGTGGTTGGTTTTTAGCTTTTGCATTGTACCCCGTAGAAACCTTTGTGGCTTTATGACTTTATATTGCTGTTCTTGTTGTCAGGACTACTGGCAGATCACCAGACCCTTTCATTTTATCATAGTCATTTGTTACCTATTTAAGTATAAAGAGAAAACATGCAGACTTAGGAGCAGATTATATTGATTCTTTTGAAATAGAGAGCATTTTTCAGTGCAATACTCATCACAATTGAGGTCAAAAGAGCAGGAAAAATGTGGAGGTGGAATTGTTTAGTAAACCTTTTGAGATGCTATGGTGTGAGCCAAGCTGCAAAACCATAAACCAAAATTAACAGTCTGGCTTCACAGGAATAATTATGTGGCACGAAAGCACTTGGGAGGTGATAGGCTGTAGTAAGAGGCCCTGTGAGATGACTGAATGACTAATCTCTCCCTCTCTTCACTGCTCCAGGGTACATTTGGGACAGGGACAGATGGGATGTCCCAGTCTTGGTGCCTGCAAAGCCATGAGCAGCCCCTGAGTAGTGCCAGGTGGCTGCTGACATTGGAGCACTCCTGTGATGAGACAGCCTTCTGCAAGGGCCATGCTTTGCTCCTCTCCTTTTCTTGTTCTTTCAAGGTTGTCCTTGGGGTGAGTGTAGTGTGTCAATCTAGTGGGATTTCATCAGGAAAAGTTAGGACTCATTTGAGAGCTTAAGAAACACAACTGACCTCATTCTGATGCACTGAGAAATTAATATGGAGCATTGCAGAGCAAACTGACAGTGTTTTTTGACTTAGAAAAGAAGTAGGTGTGAGGAGAGTTTCCTTACCTGCTGTTCCCAGCCTCCAGTGGATGTACAGGAGGCATTCCTTCACAGCTTAAAACGGGGTGATAATTGGTTCTATTCATGTGTAACCATGACCACATTTGATTTCACCTCACACAAACCTTGTTCTTGCCTCATCATTCAAGAAATCAGGCAAAGCATTGCCTTCTTCAAGTATTGCAGTGGATGCCCCTCTCTTCCCACCAGCAACATGCTTTTGAGGTACATCTGATTGCCCCCACTGCCTGTGCTTGCTGCATGCACGTGACAGGGCAGCCACAGGCTACCACAGATGGCTTCATTTTGAGGGAAACTGTGTGCTCCAAGGATCAGCAAGGGCAAGCTTAGACACCATGTCCTGGACAGCACAGCTGTAACACCAACCTAAACACTGCCTTGTTAAATGTGCCATCCACTGTCCACTGAGAGGAACCTTGTGCTTGTCAGCACACAGAAAAACATCCTGGCTTTCATTTCGATGATGATTTTTATCTGCTTAGTTATGATGCAGGCTGCTCTGGTGAATGTGGAAAGTGCTTGTGTCTGGCCTGAATTTGTTTTCTAAGTGCTTGTCTCTGGCCAGATCTGTTTTCTAAGGTGTGTTTCAAACATGGCTTGGGTTAACAAGGGAGAGCTCTTGTCAATACTGAAGTCCACAGATGCAGTCATAGTCTATGGTTTTCATTTTACACTGTCTCTGGGAGGGGCTCGCTTCCACAGTCACACAGCTCTTTCATTCATGAGCAGGAAGCAGCTGTTTCTCTGGAATTGCAAGGTGTGACTCAGAGGAGAAATAAACAGAAGTAAAACAAGACCAGATACTGTCTAACAAAATATATGTAGCTGAAGTTTTGTTTCAAGACTACAGCAGTTGTCAATTTTAGCTTCTTGTATTTTGGCTATATTAAAGTACAACAAGACCTTTCTGAATTTATTAAAGGGAAAAAATGTAAATGAAAAAAAAGTAGTTGAATCTAATATATAATATTACTGAAATATAATTACCATAGTGGAATCTCATACAGAGGATATCTATACATACATACTCTATTTAACACCCTTGTCAACTCCCAGCCTGCTTATCAATTCCAGCCATACACAATAAGTGTTCTCTGTATTCACCAAAACTTATTTTTAAGCACTCAAAGATAAAATGAAAACTTCTGGAAAAAGTGCTTTCTCATATCCTGTTCTTAAACACTCCTATTTGTTTCTGTTGGTGGAAGAGGACATATGGAACTGTATTTGACCTGCCAGCCTCATACATTTAATTACTCTTTTATTTGACCAGATGTTCAGGCTAATTGCAAAGCTGAAATATGAGCACTAATAAAATAATAAACAACTTGAATAGGCAGATTTCTTGCATACCAAAGCTCTGTGTTTATGAGGTCCACCATATGTCTGAATACCAAAATCCTAACTACAACTCTCATTAAGCCCTTCTTCTGGTCTTGTAGATCAAATGCATGGAGACAGTTAGAAAGTGAAAAATTAAATGTGATCCCCCCCTGCCCTGTATATCCATACTTGACTTGTACTTCAGTAATTGCCTCTGTGTATTCGTGATGAATCTGATCTCCAAAAATTTTCTTCACTTTTATGGAATCCTCAAGTTTAGAGTAATCCTAGATGAATATCACTAAAACGTGGTAGTTAACATATGACGGGGCAGATGATGTCTGGATCATTCATTCTTTAAGGGACAGACATGCATATGTGTGGACATTGAAGCTGGCAGCTGAAGGAGGTGCAAGTCTTATTGAAAGTAAAATAGGGAGCACAGTCAGGTCCAGGAATCCAGGGATGAATCTATTTTCCTGATTTATGTTCCTTAGGGTATGCCGTGAGCTGTATGGAAATTTGACTCTCCCACTGCAGCTCTCTAAGCAAACTCTTAAGCATTCAGAGGGCTAAACTCATACGGGTTTTGTAGGTAAAATTTTCAAAAGGCTGAGAAAATTTGAGCACGCACCTATCAGGGAAACTATCCAGTGATGAAAGTGATGGGAAGACTTTCTGCTGCTCCTGCATCTCTTGGTTGCTGGGGCTCATCACATTTTCGGGTGGCAAGAAACTTTTTAGTCTTTCAGGCTTCTCCATAGGGGACTTTGTCACTTTGCAAAGCCAGCACCTAGAGCTGAGGAAGCTGGCAAGGTGGCAACACATACTGTCCTGGGCTCTGTCCTGTTGTGTGTGGCAGTACAGAGGGCACTGGGGGTCTCTTCGTGCCCTGATGTTGTATTGGGATGAAGTTCAGGCAGCCTCTTGCCCTACTTCTGTCAGTAGGACACCAGGTCTTAAGAGGTGGATTGAGATATGCTCCTCTGGTGAGTGGGGGAATGACAAGTCTGCTAATAAAGACAACCGAAGCCTTGTCCTACCCTAGTTTTTCACCAGCTTTCCTCTGCCTCCCTCTGAACACTTTCACACTGCATAGCTGAGAGGGACTCAGAGGGAGGACTTGGATCCTTGTCCTCCAGCTGCCTCCACAGAGGTACCCACCTACTCCTGCATCTGTGAGCCTCCAGAAAAGTCTTGAAAATATGTAGAACCAAACACCACCTCTTTTATCAGGCTTCTTGAAACAGGTACTTTTTAAAGGCACAGGTTTTAAAACAAAGCAGTGGGGCTAGTTTTGCGCGATGTAAGGATCAAGCTGTGATGGTGGGGTTGTCCTGGCAGCACCCTCACCCCTCAGGGGCACCAAGGCTCAGGAAGCATAAAAACACTAGCAGCCATTCATTGATGCTGTAGCCACGTGATAACATCTGCTCCTGGTTTGCCTGCTACAGCAGATCTTGAATTTCCTGGAGGAAAAGAGGGGGGAAAAAAAAAGCAAAAACGCAACTCCCTCCTTAGGCTGAGCACCACCTTTTATGTGGCAATGAAACATCCTCCTCCTGGTCATGCGCCACCATGTGACAAGGAGCACAGTATTCTTCTCACCAGCCCTTTCCTCAAGGCACCAGATGACTTGCCAAGGATCAGAAGCATTCCCACAGCCACAGTAAGTACCCTGTGTAACAACTCAGCTCTGCTAAAGCCCCATGTCAGGCAGTCAGCCATCCCCTAGGAATGCAATTACACCCAGAACAATGCAGTGGAGGCTAGATAAGGCAGCTTTTTCCTTAGTTCCCAAGGATTTTACAGTCTGAAAGCTGGTATACCCAGATTCCTTCAATATAATGTTTAACGTAAAATGAAAAAAAAATCACATCTACATTAGCAAAATACTTTTTGCTAGAGACAAAAGACTTTTTAATAAATATCTTTAAGTGTAATAGAGGCCCTTTTGCCAGGTTTGCTGGGCTCTGCTGCTAGTGAGCTCCATGACTTCACTGGAAATAAGGCTGATGTTGAATAGCTGGAAACCTGTGAAAGGCGTGAGCAGGTAAGCTGAAGACACAAAGGCAGTCACAAGGCTCCACAGGGAGAATTATTCCTCTCTTCTAGAGGAATGTGGTTTTGGGTTTTTTTTCATGGCACCATCTTCAAGTATTAGTTTTATTGGTACATTACTGGGAGACAAAAATGGCATGTATTGTTTTAATTTATTTCATGAATATATCACACTGTAGATACCCACTTCATGGATTCATTTTATTCCAGATGAGATTCTGGTCATACCTGTGAAACTGTGAGGTGGCCTCTTGCCTTTCTTCTGCAGACACTTGTGAAACAAACTGATAAATATTCAGTTACACAAAAACTCACATGTCAGTGCACACATACATTGCAACACATACATCGCAACACACACACACACACACATGCATACAAGTACTCCTTAGATTTTAGAAGCACAGAAACACAGTTTCTGATGATGGGTAAACTATAAATTAATTGGTTTTGTTTTAGAACATTTTTTTGGTTTTTCTTCTCCAAATGTTATTGCCTTTTATTAAAAACCAACAACAAGCTACCCTGAAGATACTACTTGAAATGATGAACAAATATGCTGTTTATGAAAACTTAGATTTTCATAAAAATAGAATTTTAACATTCAGTTCACGGCTGCTCCAAAAACACTATCAAAAATTCCATCAACATTTTCTCATTTAATCGCCATTGCTTTGCCACCTTAGAATTTTTTTTTCAGGGCCAATTTCCAGTGACAGTGGGGTGTTTGGTTGGTTTTATTTCAACTGACTCAAGCAATAATTTATTACATGGGCCTCCAAGAGGCTACTGTAGAATATTTGCTTGGGAAAAGCAAGTCCAAAGACTAAGTCCATCTTTGAAAAAAATCCATTGAGAATGCCATTCTAAAAATTGGCAGATGGGGTTATATTTTTTTTAAGTTGCTTTGATACGTATTCCTTGATCAGGTCATGAGACCTGGACCTTTAATAGGGATACAAAAAAAATAAAGGGCGTCTCTGTGGGCTGACTGAACTACAGGCTCTCTGCCTGTGTCATCCTCTGTGGAAGAAGGTGAGTGGGTGGATGATTAAACATGGTCATTTCATTGCGCACGAATTTCTCATGATTCTCCCCAAACTAGCCTCTGGGAAAGAAGCTGACAAGGAACCATTGTCCAGGGCTTTAAAGATGGCAACACCACACTGAGGACTTTTCCCATCAGATCTCTTCTTCTTGGGAGTCTAGCTTTCCATTCACCCTACGTGCCTGTCATGTGAAAAGGGGAGATTATGTCAAACTTTTAATGTTTAATTAGTCTGTCAATGCCCTTGAAGGGCTCACGTGAACGGGTTATGGTTTATTAATAAAATTGCGACAGGTTAAGATTTGAGGACTGCCTGTGATAGCATTTTACTGCAAAAACGTATCAAAGCAATATAGTAATTCAAAGCAGTACACTAACAAGCTCTAATTCCTAACAAAAGTTACTCTGAGATGATCATCCAGCGTGCATAGAGCACAGTTCTTGCCCGATAGGCATCGGAGGGGGAGAGGTTCAGCCTGTCGACTGATCCCAGAATTTAATCTGGAGTCTTCCCTGAGTTCTCCCCATTCGTAACTTACTTTTATACTATTCTTTTATGTTTAGGTGGTGTTTGAGTGACTTTAGTCACACATATTACTCACTGGGGGGTGGTCGTACCTTGAAGGTAAGTATTTCAGTATAGTACCTTGTGACAGGTACATGTGTCAGTCCAAGGAAAGTGATTTTGCCACAACTGCTAATTCAAGGACATCTTCCTTTATCTCCCTTGTTTTTCAGCTGCTGTGTGGCTTATCAGCAAGGAAGTACCATTGACTTCCCTCCTCTGCAAGGGTTTTGAGAGAGCCTGACTGTGGTGTATGCACTCCACTCCACTCTCCATTTGTTTAGTCTCCCTTAGATTGTATTGTGTGTGGGAGGTCAGGTACGCTGACTGCATTACACCCAGGAAGTAGCAACTGTATTTTTCCCTATAACTTCCATACTGTTATCTTTTTACCCTCAGTCATCTTCCCACAGTGCCCTCGCTGACAGTACTCTCTGCATTTTCAGTCCAGTTGGCAGGACACCGTGGCTGTAAGGGTGCAGGAAATCTCAAAAACCCTTCTAAGACCTTAAGACCTTTCTGTTTTTCCCTTAAAGAAAATATTCAGAATTTTTCAGGAACTGCAACACAGCATGCAGAGATGCAATGTTCACTTGACACCACGAATTTTCAGAAGCCTGGAGAGATAATTCTCAGTTTTGGAACCGCAGTGCTTCCCAACTAAATCCATTTTTGTTTGTTGTGCACTTCTGAATGTGGTGAGTTACTGTAGTGAAGGACGAGGGTGCCAAACATTGTCCCAGTATTTAATGGGAAGGATTTAGAAAGTCATGAGAAGAATATTTTTTTGATCTTTTGTATTGAGATAGATACTAATTAATTACACAGTGAAGCCAAGGCTGCTTCTGTGAAGGTAAAAGATGTTAGATCTTGCAGCCATAAAAGAGGATATAGCTGCTTTCCTGCAGTTATTAGGTTTTGTATTCTTTTGGCTTTGTGAATATATTCAAAAGGAAATGGAAAAAAACTATCTCTAAGGAAACAAAGATCTTCCTTCCTATTGGGAAAGGAGTCAGCAAGAATGATAAATTTCTTGTCAAGTGAGTAATTTCTTCACTTAAGAGACTTCAAAGCTTTAAAAATTACTTTTTATACCACAGAGCTTAGATATAAAACTGCACGTGCTCTTAAAGGACAAAGCTGATCTCACCCTTGACTGGAAATGATACATAGAAAGATGGCAGGAAAATGAGTGGTTTTGAATGAGATGCTGATATTACATCTTCCCAGAATAGTTCTAAAAAGTACCCTTTAATTGACAGAACCAAGAAGCAAGTGTTTAGGACTGCTTAATACTTCCAGTGTTAGTTGTCACATAATTTTCAGGCTAAGTAAATATATATAGGATAAAAAAAGGAAAACTAAACTACAATTTTAGTTTGACAGTGACATATTTTCTCGAAACACTCCTGCAAATGACATGACTAAAAATAGGATCATCGTATAGCATTTAAGAAGCAGGTAAAGTGAGAGCTTTTACACAGCACTATCAAGCTCCAGCCCTCCTCTGGCTGCCATCTTACCTCTCATGTTCTTTATTTTGAGTAGCTGTTATGAAGACTGCTGGTGGTCTTGTGAGAGCTGAACAAACATATTTGTCCTAATGGTAGATTAATTCTGTGCAGATTTCAGAACATGAACTGACACAAGTGTCATGAAAGGGCACTACTTTCTCTTTTTTGAGTATTTGATGATGTGGTAAGGTACTCATCATCAGCACACCAGTTTGTCTAGCACCTGTGTCTTCCCAAATGTTATATATTAATCTTAACTTAATGCTCTGGATCCTTAAACACCTAAAAACTAGATGATGTGACACACAGGACTGTTTCTTCTGAGTGCTAATTCCTTTTGAAGGCTTTTGACAATCTCCCAGCCTTAGCTTAGGTTCAACCTGTTACATGGTCACAAAGTAAAAATCCCATTTCATGTTGAATCCCCCATTAAGTACCGTAGATGCCATTTTGTTGAATAAAACCCAACTGAAAACTACACAACATCCAGTCTGTTAAAGCTAAACAACCCCCTCCCCCTCTATCCTTTGAGGTGTCAGTGCCTTGAGCCCCAAGCAGAGGAGCCCATGGGAGGGTACAATTGTGACATCTTCGCATGAGTTCGAATACTCTGGAGTTCTTCAAAACCCTCCAACTGATCAAGCAAAGTTGAATTTTAGCCTTGCTATCTTAAAGAAAAATTAAAAATTTACCTTGATCAGAACTACAGTCCAATTTATTTTATATGAAGAAACTTCCTTTTCAGGTAACTTTTTTTAAGGAAACTTTTTAACCCAATCTTACTCAAATTGGCTCCTTACCAGCTTCATAGATTTTCAATAAACACATGATGTGAGCAGCCACAAAGATGACCTGGTTAAAAGGGAAAAAAATACTCAGTAGGAGAATGCTGAAATTCTGAGAGAGAAACTGCATGCCAGCCCCAGAGCTGTGACCAGAAGCATCCTTGAGCAGCACAGCCAGCACCTCTGAAGTGCAGCTGGGCACCTAGAAACCAAAGGCATCCTGAGATACCCTCGGAAAGTGCAAAACTAAGATACTGTAATGGTAACATCATCTGATAAGCTGAAAAATGGTCTGGAAAAAGGGAAAACAGAAAGAGAAAGCATTAGTATTGGTAACTGCCATTGGCTTTCTAACTGCAAGAACAGGAAAAGTTCCAAAATGGAACAGAAATCATAATCTGTTGGCTGTCCCAGGTGGAAACCAGAATTAACTGCTTCTGTTGGCTGCTTGAAGTGGTAGTGTCCTACACCCTCTTATATCTGTCTCTATGATTTAGAAATTACTTTTTATCCAAATCAGCTCCTCTCTTCCCGCACTGTGCATACTTGCTCCTTGCCTGAACAGGTCTGCGTGAGCTTGTCCTACAAGACCTTGGACCCTTGTTGGGGACACCTTGCTGACTCTAAACTCTGTGACATGGATCATCTTTGCAGGGATTTGTTCTATTGTTCCCCCACTAAGCCCATGTCCAGGGCTGGTCTGGTTTGTCCTCCCACCTCTGGGATGGCTGTGCCCCTTCTGAGATTTAATAAGCTTGGGGTCACATCTATACATGTAAGGAACCTGTCAGAACTGTATCTGCTGTTATATTATTGATAAGTTTCCTTCACTAGTGATAACTTTATAGATAAAATATTATATACACACACATATACACTTTATTGCTGCTACTATTGGGTGCTGCTATAACTGAGTGTTGCTATCAGTTAATTGCTGCTGTATCATTGATTGTTGCTATACCAATGCTTGCAGATAATACTTTGTAATAGCTTGATATACATATAGCTGTACTTGCTAATGGTGAGTTTTAAAGAAAATTAGAGGCTAAAGTCTCCATGCCCTGTGTATTACAAAAGCTATGTATGCACAGCTGTGATTTTTATACACCCACAGGTCAGGTAACCCTTTAGATCACACCACCACATCACAACTTAAGTCACCCAAACCCAGCTCTGAAGTACAGGATGCAAAATAGCCAGAAAAGAATAAGAAACAACACGCACAGAATTCTCTAATATCAAAATATAGCAATTTATTCAAGACACTGAATATGATCTGTTGATTCTCTCCTTAAAACAAATGAGCTACAATACACAAGGTGAATTTGAAGAAAGTGTGGGTGGGGGAAAAACAAAATAAGGGTTGATGTTGTTTCAACAGAACCTGGGAAACGCTGAAATGAGAACCAAGTCTGGCTGCAAGTCTGACACAGACAATAAAAACTGCAGAAGCCAGAATTCAGAATTTCAGTGAGTGGCTGAAAGAACATTCTGCAATTGACAAAGAACCATATATTTTAAAAAGGCAGTAAGAGGAAAAAAACGGAGGAAAAATTAAAAAGGGGAAAAAAAAGAAACCCAAAAACAAAGCAGACCCTTACATTTGACAAAGTGCACTTCACTTGGCTCTAAAATTAGCTATTTTTTAATTTTTTTTTTAAAAACAAATTAAAAGGAAATTTCTAAGATGTAGCATGGGGTTAATGTGTGTATAACCCTGTAAGTCAGGCCCTTTATTGCCCCATAAGGGACCCAGTGTTTTCTACATAAAAGATTCAGTATCCTTCTAACCCACAGAGTGGAGTGGTTTTTCAGAAACTGTTTTTTTTTTCAATTCCAGGCCAGTTCCAGACAGCCAGCAATGATAAAAATCCAGCAAGTCTCTGGATGGTTTCACAATCCTGTGTGGTCACTTAGGTTTTTCCATTTCTCTTCTGTTACAAAGAACTATAAACAAAATTATAAAAAGAAATTTTATGAAAAAAACGAACTCCCCCAGCCTGTTGCTTCGTGCAGTTCTGTTTTAGGGGAGCTGCAGGAAGGCTCTGCTGGCTGGTCGAGAAAAGTGAGAGCTCCTACGAGCACAGTTCTGCGGGTCTAGGCTGAGATGAACTACCGGCTGGAAAAGCCTCTCTCTCCCCAAGTCCTATGTCCTAAAGAAACCATGTCCTTAGGCTAGGATTAACCTTTGTAACTACACCTTCTGCCTCCCTTAATAGCTGACAATGATCTACTACAGAACCTTTGAGGATTTTCCAATCTTTTGGGTCTGGGGAGGGGAAGGAAAGTGAATTTTTTCAGCTCCCCAAATGTGCTGCTTTTACATCTGATGGTCCGTATAGAAAACTTACAGCAGCAGCCTCTCTCACACGTGGGCTTTGCAAACCAACTGATATTAAAATTTTCTTTCTCTTGGCTTCTTACCTCCATATAGGCAGGCAGAGGAAAAGTGGTGTTCTGACAAATTAAAAAAACAGAAAAAGAAAAAAGCAAGAGGTGGCATGGACACTGCACTGTTATCTATAGTAGCTATCCCAGGAAAAAGCACAGCCTGGGAAACATAGGCTATGTAGCCAGTCAGTCATACAGCATTGCTGAACTCAGATTGAGAAAACTCATCTCTTCAAATCCTGAGGTCTTGCCTATTCTGGTGTCACTCAGGGGACAGAGGCAAGGCCAGAGTCCCATCAGTGCTGCCCTCCGCCGCTCTGCTGCCCACAGAACTGCAATTTCTGCCTGTTATTCTCAAAAATGCTACCAAAAAGCAGCTTAGGAAGTTAGTTAACCATGTACATGCAATGACTGTAATCAAATCATTGACCCAACCGTGCTTTATAAAATCACATTATGCCCTTGTATTCAAATTCAAGCCTCTCTTTGAGTAAGTAGTCTTTTTTTAAAAGAGTAATGATTTTAAATTCATAAGTACATGTGGTTATTATAAGACAGTGCAAAACTGCCACATGATGATCTACAGCCCATGCCCTTGGAGCAGAAAATTAAAACCAACACATAAATGCATTTAACACCAAAAATAATCCTTGACACCTTCTAGCATCCAATTATTTGAGATAAATTACAAACAAGCCTGACATTAATAACCAAAATTCCACATAACTGCTTTTGCCCAGGATTGAGAAACACTTTTAGCAGTTATTTCTTTCTGCTCTTTTCTCCTTTCCAAAGGTATATTTTTAAGAAACATTGCTGAAGCTGGCAGTGACCAGTTCCACTGGAAGGACTAAGATCCTGTACAGATGCAAGCATAAAGAGAAGAAAACTCAGGAGAAAAAGTGGTGTACAGATTCCACGATGATGCTGTGGTGCTCATCAGGTCTTACACCACCACTTCAGCCCTAGGGCTCTGAATTTGCTCAGATGAAATCACCACTTCAACAGCTGTGATCAAATCCAAGGGGAGATGCCGTGTTACATTGATTTTGGGCAAGAAGGTACTACATATGTTAATCTCTCTCCTACAGATCCTAGCCTAGTCTGTGGGCTAGAGAGGACACCTGTTTGACTCAGCCAGTTCTGAGGATCTAAGTAACATCTGCCACCACCCCAAGGTTGCCTTATAGTTACAGCACTTTCAGTAAACTCTGCCTATGTGTCCTTCTTTGCATCCATCATTTCCTCTTAGAGTAATGTAGTCTTCAGTTGGCATCTGTGCAGGTGTCAGGGTCACAGTAAAGAAATCTAGTCCAAAGTGGATAGGCGGTGCTTTGGAACTCTCCATTGTCATTCTGATCATTTCACCCACCTTAACTTTATAGTGGTATGTATGTTGAGATACAATTCATATATCTTTTATGATGATGTCACCTAATGAAGTATTCAAAGTTGTCTTCTGAGTACCACACTGAGGACTCAAGGCTAAACCTGCCTGGGCAGACAGCGAGCCTCCAAGTGCAGACCCAGAGCTTTCCTAGTAGGATACGGCACGTGCACGGCTGAGGGTGACAGCAGCACCACATACCACCAGATGCAATGGAAGAGCCTGCTTCCTGGTGTTTGTGGTCCATGGATGGACAGGAGCCTGGCAAGAGCCCATTCTTCAACAGTGACAGATGTAGTCAATATATTTCAGTTCACCTGGTCTCGTCAAGTCAGTGGTAAAACCCCACTGACTTACTGGAATAGAAACAGCTGAGTGGAATGAATAGTGGAAGACAGCACTGCTCAGTAAGGCCACAGGCAGCCAAATCCATGTTCTGTCGAAATTTGAACTATCTCTAGAGGGAAGAAGATACACAAGCATTTTCTCCTGGCTACCGAAAACAAAAATATAGACTAGAGAAGAAAATGAATGCTGTATTTATAGTCTTAAACTTATGAATCTCTTTGAATAAGTGTACCTCATCAAACAGTCATAAAAAATGAAATGAGACTATATGAATGGCTGGATGCTGGAAGAGGGCCCTTAGTAAAGGACTGGTATTTATTGTCTCAAATAACATTTTTTTTACAGCACTTTCTGAGAAAGAGGAGAAAAAGGATACTGCACCTTTCATGTTACCTGGACTCTGTGTCATTCTTTTTGCTTGAATTACACAACTGGTCTACATTTTGTGGTAATTTTAGGCTTTTAAAACAGTTTAACATAAAAAATATTTTTTTTCCAAAAATACACTGGGTTCTTTCTGTTAAAAGTCATCTTTCTCCTGTAAAAATCTTCCCCAGCACTGCATTCTTATATAAAGCACTTATTACACAATTTGCTGAAAGTGCCCTTGAGACGTTAAGATCTGAAGCATGGAGGATTTTTTTTTTCTTTTAAATGGAGAAAAAGAAAGGAAAAGGAAGAGATAGAAGAGAGGAGAAGCAGTCTGTCAAAAATTTTCATTGTCACGTCCACCTGGTTGCGTCTACTATGGGCATACAGGGAAAAAAGAAAAAAAATAAAAAAAGGGCAAGAAGAAAGAAGAGAAAAAAAAAAGGAAGGAGAAGTTGGGAGTGGAAGGGAGAAATAAAAGGAAAACAAAAGTTTCATCCTAAGCCTGGGATCCTCCAGGCTGTAATATTCCAGCTGATAGAAAAACCACGGAACAAAAAAAGTAGTCTAGAAAATAGAAAGTGTTGTGATTACAAAGTTGAGCATTTCATCAGTACAAACTGGTCTTTGAACGTCCTTTGGGAGAGCAACTGTAGTGTCCAAATTGGAAGGAAAAAATACAACACCGCATGGAGGAGGATTTTTTTTCCCTTTTGGTTTATCACAGCATTTTTCTTTTTTTTCTTTTCTTTTCTTTTTTTTTTTTTTTTAATTATTAATTTTTTTTGGCACAGCTTTTTTTATTCCCAGCCATCAGAGCAAGTTCTCAGATGCAAACCAAACAGTGCAATGCCTAGCTGGTGGCTTCATGCTTCCAAGGCTGAATGTTCCAGGTGGAAACCATTCCCTCCCCCTCTGAAGTGACTGCGTTTTAACTCCTTGATGAAGGTTACGGACAAAATACTAGTCACCTGCGGCCAGGGAGAGTTGGTTTCACGGTACACTCTAACTTTGTTCAAGTTCGTACAGTTCTGGAGCTGTTAAGAATAGTTTTGAAGAGTGCTTCTCCCCACACATTCACTGCTGGTCCATTTGAAATTTCTTCTAAAACATTTCACTTCTACTTCCGCAGATCTAGAACACAAACCTGCAGGGAAAAGACCCAGCATTAAAAACCATTTCTGAAGGTGATGTGGCAGTCCCCCTACACAGGCTGATCGTCCAGCTGAACATCACACTCCCAGCTTCGAAACAGCCTGTCTCAAGCACTGGTTTGCACGCACACAAATAAAGGAACAAACCCACATGGGAGAAAACCCAAATGAAACACACACATTTAACAGGGCTTCCCTTGGGTTACAAACATTTTGGTGGTACATCCCAGATAACACTATGGTATGATACTATTCAGTCACCTAAATACAATTCCACTTCTGAGATAGGTCCAAAATAAATGCAGGCTTGTCAGGCATGACAGTGGACACGTGACCATTTGGAGCAGCTGTTGGAAGCCAGGCATGGCACCATCTCAGATGGCACAACTAAGCTTAAGCAACTGAATTGTGATCTAGGTGTGCCCCTTGTTAATACCAGTTGAAAAATACTGCTCCAAAGTAGTTATGCCAGCCAGTCATGTGTGTCCTTCATAAGCTGATCATGATACAACTACAATTTTTTTAAAAGTAACATTCACAGCGAAAACAGTAACGAATAATCAGTATTTCCATGGCAATATTTCTCCTTTACCACGTGATGAAATCTTTGGGAATCATTCCTTTAGCTACTCTTATTCAAGGGTAAACTTCTGTGGGATCAAACTCGGAAAGCTCCAGGAAAACCGTTTGTTAGAGAGTTGACTGCTGTGGTATGATCTTCATTAAAAACTGACAATGATAGAAACAACACTACTGTTGTTCTTGTTAAATATGCATTTAAAAGTCATTCTCATTTTCAGCAATATTCACCTGTTCCATAATCATTTGTCATTTCCAATAGAAACATAACCTTCTAGCATTCAAAACCTTTCAAAGCAGGAGTGTTTTCAATATACTCCACAGAGCTACTTATTTATGTCTTGAGCTGTCTTCACCTTTAGCTCTGTCCACAAGAGGTGACACAGCATGCATGTATTTTGTTGGTGCTCCCCAGAAAAGAAATCTCCACTCAACCTTTACAATGTTTAAAGATCCTTACCGATCCGTCTGATGCGCTTGCTCCCACTTTGTCTCCTCTAGCATTCCAGCAGACTTCAAAGATGCCCCCGGTGCCTCTGTAGCTATGTACTAGAGTTCCACTCTACAATGCAAAACAGCATGCAGACATTTGATACAGAAGTTCCCCTTCTTTTTCTCTGTTGTGTGGCACTACGTTAAAAAGCAATAGCGAGGGGGAGCTATTCCCATCACCCAACTATGGCTGTCTCCATAAGGTGCTGAAATTAGGAAACTGGTCTTTGAAAATGAAGAGCAACAGGCTCCTCCAGAAACAGTAGGAGTGTTTTTGTCAACTCTGTAACAGTAAGGGCCTGAGGAGTTAGGCTGTAAGGTCTTCTCTAAAGTTTGTTGCTATTTCAGGTTGTGAGGCATCAGTATCCAGAATTAAATCTGTGGAATTATGATGTCCCACTTTTCTCCAGAATATCATCAGTCCCCAGCTTGTACACATTTTGTATCTATCACTTCCTCTTCAGAAAGTCTAAGCCAGGAGCATCAGACTCACACCTAAACTCAGCTTGTAACTACATAAAAGTATCCCCTATTGCTAAGAACCAATCCACACCTCTGCTTCACAAAGCTGATGACCCAACACAACATACCTTTTCATGCATGCTAGGTACTTTAGCATACACAGAACACTGAGCAGAAATGTACTGGACAGTCACCTCACTTCAGCCAACACAATCAGGTTGACCTTGGCTGGCAGGTCATATGTGGCAGAAGTACACACATTTTCCATTTCAGCTTTTGCTATTAATGTGTCACCTAAACCAGCATGCGCTTCACATGAACAAAACAGTACCTGAGTATTCCATATATGGACACATTTGTCAAAGGACCCACTGGCTAGATATTTTCCATCAGGACTAAAAGCTACACTGTAGACAGGCTCTTGATGTTTTGTTAATGTATGGATGCAGACTCCTCGGTCAACGTCCCACAGCCGAACAGTGGAATCAAACGAAGCACTGCAACAAGCATTCAAACACAAGCATGTAATAATTTGGGTGTTAATCCATTTGTAGTGTGATACTGTAAACGTTATAAAAGAATACCACAGTTTTTTTGGCTAAGTAACACAATGTTTCAAACAGAAAAGCTAATATGTACCACAGCCTTTATGTTTTTTATGTTAAGAACTATAGCTATAGAACTGAATTCTTGTATGAAGACCCTTTGGGCTTATCTATGTGTGCTGTATATAGCCCTAGGAGGGCCAAGCTCCCTCCTTTTGAGATTCTACCTGCTATTATTCAGGAAGGTCGAATATATATTATCATTAATAGGATAAAGGGTTCCAAACAGGTCTTATTCCTAATGTGAATTCACACTGTTTAATGAATTAACATTCTGTAATTCTCTAGAACTGTGGTTCTTTTTGCTTTGTTTCAGGGCTGCTTTTTGCTACACTCCATGTAAATCCCAAACCATGGGCTTAGAGAAAGGCAAAGGAAATAATTGGTATTAAAAGTAATATTAAAAGAATAACTCCAAGAAAGTGAAGTTTTTCACCGTCCACTCCCAGACTAAAGAGTAAAATAAATAAACAAACCAGTTTTGACACAACTCCTGCCCAAACTCCATACCCCATGAACTAATTTGACAATCCCACAGTACTACCATCAACTGCCATTCTATAAGCAAATATATTTCCTAAACTCAAAGAATAATTTTGCACAGATTTTCTATTGGATCTTTAAAGATTATCCAAGCTTTTCTCTGTTAGCTAAGAAGGCTACAAAAACTGTCTGTATCTGCCCAGGCGAGTTTTTAACCTGACCCTAGTTAAAAACCATTCCAGCTGCCTGAATAGGTGCCATTTGCCTCAGTACTTTCACTCATAACAACCCCATGCTGAATGTGAAGGTGCAATGTCAAATTTACATCCCTGTAACCAAGGCAGCTGAAAAGTTAAATATCACGACTCAATTTTCCTTCTTTTTCCCCCCTTCCTTTTTCAAATATGAATCCTTTCCCTTTGTATCCATCCCTCTGAGTTACAGATACTTTTTAGTAGAATTGCCTTCAGGAAGACTGATGGTGACGTGACAGTAGGGTTACATGTCAGAAAGATGATCCTTCTTGGCAGGCAAGAGAAAGAGGTACGTTTTTTACCTTGCTAACATGATGTTGGAGTTTGGGTTGCTGGTGCCTGGTCCCGTAGGGCTCCATTTGATAGTATAAATCTCTTTGCTGTGAGCCTGAAGATCATGTACACAGGTATCTTGCTTCATACTCCAAATCTAAGTCAGAGTAATAATGAAGGGGATAAACAGCAGTGTTACTAATCTCTTCTCAGCTGAGTTATTTCAGTCCTATGTTATTCTCACCATTTGTTTATTTAAGATCTTGACCCACATACATACACATAAACATAATTTATTAATGCAGTAATTTGGCACACACATTAAAATAACTCCAATAGGGGAAGGAGTCACATACCTTATAGTATTTATTCAATAGGTGAGAAGAATTAAATAGTTGCTGTACTACCCATAGCCCATAAGTGTATTTTCATAAAGAAGTTAAAGGTAATCTATTTAGAGAAGTTTAACTTGAAGTTTAAGTCACACAGTCATTTTAAAAAATGAGAAGAAAATTGCAGTAACTGCTTAGAACCTAGCAATTTTTTCTTATGCAAGTAAAATTTTCCTTTCCCTCTTGAACTCCATTTGTCTTCCTCATGCTTTTAACAGTGCAGAAGATGGAAGATGATCAGCTATTTATGCAGTGTTATATGGTCAAATACTTCAGCATGAGATGAAGAATATGCTCAACAGAGATGACAGGTAATTTAGTCAATCTTTTCTTAAGCTAACTGAGAAAATAAGATGAAGCTAATTCACAGCAGGGAAAATAACTCAAATTTAGTCACTCAGTTTCACAGAGATACCGAAAAGGTAGCAATGGTTTAACTCAGTTGTTGTAAGTCTGCACTATGAGAGCTCTTATGATGAACTCCCATCAGTGGACCTGAGACTGCTTTTGGAAATGCTACATAAAGCTCAGCCATGTTCTGTGGCTAACAGGCAGCATGTTCCAAGAAGTTAGAGGAAAATATAATGAACTCCAAAAATAGAGAAGAAAAAGAAGTCTGGGAGGACTGATTTACGAAGGAAAAGGAAGAAGAATAATTGCCTGAATTTGGAGCACTTGCAGCCTCCATTACTGAAGGTTTTTAAAAACAGGTGAGGTCAGGGATAGCAAACCACTAGTTCTTGTGCCAAATTCAGTGGTCAGGAATTTGAACTGGTACCAACACCACTGAGCCACAGTGGTTTTTAAAACACAGCACACAGCTGGGCACCAAAAAGTTGTGCTACCACTGGGTCAGGACGTTTAAGAGAGCAAGAACAGTTACTGCAATACTGCTTTGTGGCAGCATAACAGACAAGGTGCTCCCTTTTCAGCCCCATTTTCTGTAAATTTCCAATTCTGTGAGTAATTTGCAATAATACATTTAGAATCCAGAATAATGAAAACCTCAGTGGGTATATGTGGCAAAGCCAGATTATAACAGCAGAAGTCAGGCTGCTTATGAAGAGGAAACATTTGTAACACTGACGTTCGCTTAGCTCTCATCTGCAAGTTCTGCTGCTCTCTCAGTTTCATGCTAGAAATGTCCCATGCTTCAGCTGTGTCAATCAGCAAGGGAAAGAGGTATGAGTCTTAATTAACACAACCACACTATGAGGAAATTATTACTGGTACAATTCTATCCACAAAACCAAATCTTTCCTAGGATATTTGCTTTGTTCAAGGAACCAGCATAAATCAACAGTCCAGCAGGAGGGCTTTGCTTTTAGAACATACAGCTATTCCTACACAGATATAGCCTTCATTTGATGTCGCTGGGAAAAGAGAATGAGAGAGAGGGCTTCGGGCTGGAAAAGCTCTATTGTGGAAAGCATTTCTGCAAACCAGATATTAGCAATACTGCGCTGATACAGTACCAGGTGTGCTGGTAAAGCAGCTTATGCTGCCTGCGAGCCAGAATACATATTCATTCCACCCAACTTCAGGCCCCTAGCAGAGGCATGTACATCAGCAGTACAGCTACCACACACTTCCTATACAGGGAATGGATAAAGATAGGCATCTTCAGAGAGGAATTCAGATTTTTGGTGGGCTCTGAATACATATGTTGTGTTCCATTGCTTAGTCCAAGACTATTAAAAAGAGAAAAAGAATATTCATATGGCTCTAATGAAGTTATTTCAGAAAAAAAAAAAGACACCAAAGGGAAAGAAAACGATTTTTATATTCTTTTTCAAAGTGCAACCAATCGACTGCTTCTTATCAGGCTTGTGCTTCTGTTGACAGGTATGCAGGTGTATATATATCTGTGTATATTTATAAAGTATGACTTTTCTGTGACAATGACATATCAGCCACGCAACACTTATTTGGATAGTATGTCTCAATTTTTCCAGTGCCTGCTTCTCTGTGCTCTATCTTTCAGATTAACTTTTAAGAAATATGGGACAAAATGGAAACTACTGTTCATGCAGGGTTTAAGTGGTACAGCACTATCGTTCTGGAGAAGATGAAAAAATAGACATAATTTTTGTCCTTACTTTCTGAACAGCAGGCATGGAAATGATATTACCTTTAATGTCATATCATCGGAGCAAGATGCTAGTAGCATGCCAGATGGGTCCCATTTGATTGCATTAACTTCGTTCTGAAATAAAGAGTGAATTTTTAAAGTAAATATTCCAGTCACTGCACTGTATTGGGCAATCAGCAGAGGGCACTCAAGGTTTATGTATGGAGCAAGTTAACCCACAAATTACAGTCCTGGGTGCTTCTAGGGGTGAACAAAAGCAGTGCTGCCTTCCCAACACACTATTTAAGTGGCATTTTGGAGTGGAACCATTTTATGCTTGTGAACAATACAATCAGTCTTCTGATGTGTGTTCTGGCATAAAGTCTCTCGTATCCTTTCTTCATATGCTGGGATTTAAATAAACCCTCAAACAAGACAGATTGATACAGCATTAGCTTCTTTTTAAAATGGAGGCATTTATTTCATCAATATTCTGACAAGTGTTCAATAGAAAACACTGATACTGGTGGGGTGTAAAGTTTTGTGGAGTTTATAATTCTTAGTATTGCAGCTCTACAACAATGTTGGTCTCTTTAAAGAGAGATATATATGGGTAAATGAATGCAAAATGGTGCATTTTATATAATCATAAAAAGCACCAGTATGTTGCTAGGAATGTACAACCAGTCACGAAATATCAGTTTAACCACAGACTAGGAAAAAGGTCTCCAAATGCAGTTTTTCCTCAATGGGAAGACAGCAGGTTCTGGAAGTTAACATCTAAATTATAGGTTGGTAGATGATAGCAGTTTTTCTCACAAATGAAAGCTAGAAAAAGTAACCTTTGATGGTTATTAAATACCACCAGGAAAAGAGGGGGGAAATACATCTCAAATACATCTTATTAGATTAAATTGATTCTAAAATTGAACAATGGCTGGAGGTAAATTGTTTTCTCCTTATTTACAGCTCTCATTAACTAAAGGAAATTAAGCTAGTGAAAAACAAAATCTTATTTATTAACATGCCTTTAGTCTGCAGCTCATGCTACATATAAACACTCTCACTGTTTAAGCCGCAGGTTTTGCCTCCTACAGTGATTTAGAACATTTTATCCCTTCTCACAGACTGTGAATCACTCCCAAGGAATATGTTTTTAGGGAAGCAATGGGGTGTAACACCTTTAGTGCTAGAACACACCCTGCAAACACATCTGCCATCCTTGTAATATGCTGCTAACATTTTGGTCTTAAACTTACTGTGTGTCCTTGAAAGGTTTTAACGGGACGATCACAGCCAAGTCTGCATACATGAATGCACATGTCAGTGCTGCAGGAGGCAAAAGTAGTGTTGTTCTGCCAGTCTACATCCAGAGCAGGAGCTGTGAAGTACAAACAACAGAAGGAACATCAGGGAACACGGCAAAGAAACAGCTACCCCAAATCATTTTTCTCCTGTCAAACAGACTACAGGCTAGTTCTTGGCCTGTCACCTGCTGCCTGTTATAGGGTTGATTAGGAACTGTCTGAAGGGCACAAATTAATTTTTCTACTGCAGTGGATAATCTGGATGCTTTGCATGGCATCTGTGGATGAGAATCTTTTGGGTTGTTACATAAGAGGGGGTAAAACACGACCTCCACCCTCTCTGCTCCCAGCTACATATGTCTCTTGGGCTATTTCTAGCATTCAACCCTCTGTAAGCCAGTTCAGTGAAGAAACTGAAAGAAAACTAATCCAAAAAAACCCATGAATAATTCCATCTGGGTTAGAAACTGATGTTCCTGTGAATGCCAGACACAACACACTGGGAAGGTAAAGACACAGGTGGTATCTCCCTTTGCACTAGCTTTATGCAACCACCAATACAAACCTATCGCTCTGTGCAGGCACCCGGATTAATAACACTGACATTCAGTTTAATTTGGTTTGGGACTGATTTTAGACAGGTACCATTGATCAAGCTGATCTGAAATGAGAGGAAGAGTTTCTGTAGAGGGTTTGGCATTAACTAGTACTGAACTAATGAAACTTTGTACACAGATAGCACATGAACGTGTAACTAGTGCCTGTGTGCAACATACACACTTTGCAAAAAGTATGGGAAAAATACCCCAAACAACTTTTACAGCATGTCACTGCAGACTAAAAGCATGCGCAGGAGCCAGAGGGTGCTCCTGACAAACAGCTTGCTTGTGTTTCTTTGCTGCTTGGGTTTTTTTCCTCAGGAAAGAGTTTAGCTGCCCTCCAGAGGATGACATAAGACTTGCTAAAATACAGAAATCTTCATTCTCAGCACACTATAGTGAGAAGAAAGCGTGTCAAAAAGAGACCAGCATATAGTAAACAAAGCTGAACATCTTTCTAGCAAAGATACAATGCAAATTTATCATTAAAATGAAACCAAGAAATTCCTTATTCAAATATGTTCAGAAAGATACTTTGGTAATACAGAAGTGAAAGGATATCTGGTCTTCCAAGCCTGTTAGATTTAAATATGTTTTTCCTGTTGTAATTTTTATGAACTGCAGAATGAAACAGGATCCCCATCACCTTCTGAATCATCAGGTAGCTCCATACATGAGAATGGAGGGCTGAAATTGTTTCACATACAAGTATTTTTTACAGTATTAATGAAAAAGCTCAATAATTCTGTATGACAGGTAAGGAATTACTACATTGCAGAAATATAAAGGAAATTTCTTTAAGAAAGGCAGACTACTTTTGAGTTTTCCAATGAACATGAATGAGGATCACGAAACAAAAGATTTTGTTTCTTTAACTGCCTCTTTGTCTTTCTTTTTACGCTGCAAGCTTTGCATTATTAATTCAGAGTAAACAAAAATCTATCATCATTAACAACAATATGCCTTCAGGGCTAATATCTAGTATGATATGTATGAATCAAAAAGTAATTTTCAGAGAGCTACTGGCACCTAAAGCTACGGATTTACATTGCAGCATAATTTGAAACATAAAGTGCTGATAATTAACACTGATTCATTTATTTGTGTACTCAATCATATGTTTACTGGAGAAGTAACTACATAAAATGGTCTGAAAGAAAACAACCAAACGTGATTCTTGATGCAAGTAATCAAATTGCCAGAGTGTTCCCAAAAGCACAAGATACTAGCCAACTGCATAAAACCAATTAGAATATCATCTAATAAAAGCAGCAACAAATCTGTAAGAAACACAGCTAAAATAAAAACCAACAATAAAAGTGTTACAATAATTATCCATTAACTTAGGCTTTTTCTGAACAAATTTAGGTGTGATTCAGAGCACTTAGATCACAGAATCATAGAAGGGCCTGGGTTGGAAGGGGCCTTAAAGATCATCTAGTTCCAACCCCCTGCCACGGGCAGGGACCTTTCACCAGGCCAGGTTGCTCAGAGCTCCACCCAACCTGGCCTTGATGGAAAGGGGCATCCCACCCAGGGATGGGGGCGCATCCACAGCTTCTCCGGGCAAACTGTTCAGGTGCTTCACTACCTCCCCAGTACAGAATTTCTTCCTAATATCTAATCTAAACCTAATCTCTTTCAGTTTGAAACCATTCACCCCTTGTCCTGTAACTACACACTTAGATATCTAAAACTGGGTCATACAAATAGCTCTCTTGGTAGCAATCAACCAGTTTTTGTTCCTGCACGCATAGACATCAGTCCACATCTATCACCAGATGTCAAAATTGCATTATTTTGCTCCATTTTAAAGAAATAAGTTTTGTGAATACATATTTTGATCAAATGCCCCACGATGACTCATAGTTTTGCAAAGAATAATGAAACCCTAGAAACTACTTATCTGCATAAATTATGTATTTTGACTATAAAACTTAAAAGTTACATGAGAATACTAATGCACCAATGATATGGAGGCCTTCAAGACCTAGAAAAAGGAGTTTTTCTTATGTATTTTAAGATGACAGTTTTGTTCATGTAGTTGTAAACTGAATTAATTGTTGTGAAGTAGCAGGAAGTAAAAAAACTTAGGTTATTCCCAGGCCAACTATCTCCAAACTTCAAAGAAGTATGTATTAAAGGAAGTGTACTCTGCCTAGACTAGACTTTAATTGTTAAAATGCCATCTTTAATCCTTATGTAGACAAGGTTTTCAGATTCCAAATATGGGAAGGAATTTGCTGTTAGTTTGTTCTGGTGAGTAAGTGATTCAAAGATGACAAGGTGAAGTCTTTGTGGCTTTAGACTTGTGAGGACAAAGATTCCATCATGTGAGGACAGACTCCGGCTGATTTTAAGAGGGTTGTGTAGGACATATGCTTTTGGCTTATCAACAACTTCCTGAACAACTAATTGCTTTACTTCCCTCTGAAAACGTATTTGAAGTACTGAAAAAAAAATTAAAAATATTAGCTTCTCCACGTCTACACTTCAGTTGTGTCTTATGGTCCAAAGACAAACAAGCATGTACAGTAAGAATTTTTTTTAAAAGTCTATTACTGCAGATGGACATGGGCATATTGCACCGGAAGATGTAGGAAGTTTTCAACTTGCTAAAAGGGGAATGGAGGGATATGTCCTTGATGCACATCGCGGCTAAGACAGCTTATATGTCGGTGAATGTGATTCTGAAGGGGCAACCAAGTTCTGGATCCACAACTATTTAGATTAATAGATGGGGATCAGAGGATTAAGAGTCTCATTAACTAAACCGCTCTACAGTGCGAAGTTTGCTGTTATGGAACAGTTATGATAAATAAATGCCACTGTGAGAAAATCTGTCAGCAGACACCAGCTCCTCTAAACTGACAGTTGCATTAATAAGCGAGGAGATGAGTGACAAAAATGCAGAGTATGGATTTGCTGTGTGCATGGACATACTTTTGGTCTTCTATTGAACAAACATTTTGATGCGCATATTATTAACATCTGTGAAACTGCGAGAATAAGAACAACTAGAAATTGAGCTGAAAAGCATGGGCAAACTAATGTTTTAGAATTAGCAGCAAATATGTGTTTTTAAACACCACTAAGCACCTTGTGAAAGCCTGCTGTGTTTAAAGATGGATTAGTTGCAGCGAACACACAGGAAGATGAACATTTCTAGTATCATCACCTGGAATGTCTTGGTGGTTTTAAACCTGATTTGACTATACCCCTTAAAAATCTTCACTATGACAACTTAGCCAGTTTGGATCACAAATCCAACCATCATCTTACAAGTCTGGTCTCAGGTGAATTTCAGATTGCATCACTGATTGCCTGATAGTCAAGATCTGTAGTATCTGTGCCATCTCCTGTCTTTTTGCAGCAGATAGGATCTACAAACGACCATCCAAGTAAGGTTTTGGTGCTGCAAGGTTTTGAAATTCAAGGTTGGCAACTGACTTCTGATAATCAGAGAAAGCAAATATTGAAAAAATTCAAGTCAAAATTAAAAGCTAAGAAATTCCTGAGGATCTTAGTGCAGTGGTGAATGCAAGCTACATGACAGATCTGCCTGCTTCTCCCTCAAGTCAGCTTCATTGGAAACAGGAACAGAAAGAACAGAAAAGAGCCCAGGAACCTCCACTGAAAATTTTCTCCATAAATCACCACTTGGTACTATTCAAGCACATATGATAACGACAGAATTGTTCAGTTAGGTAGACATGGCTGGTGTATAAATCCTTTCTTAGAATCAGTTTGACTTTCAAATCTGATTCTCATAGAACTGCATCTTTCCGAAATGAGAATAAACCCGCAAGCCATGATACTCAGGATAGTTAAAGCACAAAAAAACTTGACTGAAACTTTTCTCTGGCAGATACATTTTTACAAAAGGATAAAGTACATTGAGAAAATTAAAAACTGCGTTTCATTTTCCTAAAAAGAGTTATGCAAAAAATTACCTGAATGGAAAGGAAATTGCTGTTTAGCTTCTCCTGTGTGAGCATCCCAAATTATTGTTGTCTGTATCCAAAGAAAAGGGGGAAAAAAAATTAGTGACTCTTCAGCTCAGATTAAAAAAAACCAGACAGCACCTTCACTGAGGGGCAATTCTAAAAGATGGACTGATAAAATTAGTGACTGCAGAGCACCTTGTGTGCTAAACAGCTGAAAACCCAGAAATCGCTTCCATGTATTACAGAATAATAATGTAAGTGTAGATAAAGAAGTAACATGCCTACAGAGGAAGCAACAGAACTATGAAGAGTGGGCATATTCTCTTTGAATAATGCTAGAAGACAAAACTACGCATTTTTAATAAGCATTTTGTTAAGGCTGTTTCAGTTGTCTTCTTTAAAGAATACTTTTTCCCCTTTCCAAAGATGCAAGTTGCATTCTACTCTGAAACTATGCTGACATACATTTCTAACAATCAAACCAACAGGTGAAATGTTTTTCTATCAGTAGAGTACATATCACTTCTTGCCACTGAGGCGGGACTAGAGTGTAACTGGCTTACTACAGGTTTTAACTCATACTCACAGCACACATAAGCATGTCCCCTGTAGAGCTCAATAACACCTTCTGAGCAAACTGCAAATTTATTGGGAGTATATACTTCCAGAAAATAAATTAAGGATGCATCATCCTGCTGAGAATGGATCATCTAAAGAATTGCTGCTTTTACTGAGAATGTAAGTTTGCCAGAGTAATGGAACTACCATTGGAAGATAAGTGTGGCTGAACATATACTGAGTATAAGCCACTATTAAAGGGAAGGATGTGAAAATACAGGGATTCAACTAGCCTACAAATCAAATGTACAAGCCTCAGCTAATTTCCACAGACTCCCTCTGCCAGGTGCTGGAAAGAAGCACTGTCAGTGCATCTCACCGAAACACAGGCCATGCAGCACATCACTTGGAAGTGTCATTTTTCTCTTTGAATTTTATAAAGGAAGCCAAGGATGACACACGCATCTAATTTTTAGACATCGAAAGTTAGGCAAGATGAATGCTGCATACTTTCCAGTTTCAGTTTTAATGGATGTGTGCTCATCATCATTAGTCATCTGTTCATTTTAATCTCTAATGTGCACTTAGCTGTAACTACTATGTTTTGCTTGATTTTGAGTTCAGAACTACCATTTTTTTTGCATATTTGCTTAGGAAGCCAAATATATTTTATTCAAATAAAAGTGTTTCAATAATTAGATGAACTAAAAAGTGCAATATTTTTAAGATCACTTCCTTTCTGTCAATAATTAGTTGATAAAACTACAAAAGTAAGTACTGGAAGCAGTTCATTTCTTAACTGTGACACACTTAAGATACAATTTTACACATTTTTTTTTTCAAGGTAAAATATTTTCCATAAAAATAGTACACATTTATGCAGCCTCAAAATGTAATCAACATGCACTAAAACATATTAAAGAAATGTAAACTTTCCAGGATGTCTGGAGAAGAAGAAAATAATCTTAAGGAATTCAACAGCATAAGCTCACTGATCAGCATATTTATATGTTACAATAATGTATTTTTAAAACTCACTTTATCAACACCAGCACTTAAAATATAATTCCCCTTTTTGTTCCATTTCAGGGCAAATATTGGACCTTTATGTTGACCTAAGGTGCTTGCAAGGTTACCTGGAATAAAGAAAAGGTTATTATTACAATTTGCTTACAAATTAGTCATATTACAGTTCATTGCTGCTTGATGTTTAAGAAAATAAATGTTGGTTTACTTACCATCTTCTGTCCATATTCTTGCAAAACCATCATACGAGCCTGTAGCCAATAGTGTTCCATCACTCTGTTGGGATATATATAAATGGCAAAGGTCAGCACAAGATGAAATCTACCTCAACAAAACCTTTTCCTTCTTTTTTAAGGTTTGCTAATTGTGATTTATGGGAATTCTGAGTCCACTCATTGAGACAAATGATTTAAACTATGCAGACAGCACAGAGGAAATAAACCCCTCTAACATACAGTGAAATACTGGGCTATACCATCAGATATGAGTCATTTAATCAAAAAGATCAGAAAAAAACCCCAAGATATAACAAGTTCTGTGGGCTTCTTCCAGGTAACAAACAGATACTACTTCTTAGACATAAAGAGCCCATAAGACATCAACAGGTCACCTAAATCCAGACTAAATCCCAGTTCAGTGAAATTCAGGCACCTATACTTGACAAAAGAACCTAAACTCGTAAGCCACCTACACTCACAGTTTACACCTTGAATGCTATCTACCACCAAGAAACTGCTTTCTAGTTGTCTGAACACACACTCCCACATGTGCTCAGGGGCACAGTACCATGATGGACAGCTCGAGAAAAGTTGGATTCATGGGGCCCAATTTAGAGAAAAAAAAGACCATGGATCAGCGAATTACACATATTCTTCTGGAAGGAACCCTTCACAGAAGGGTATCTTCTGTGCAGCCAATGATGCTGCAGTGCCTGTGCCACAATGAAAATAATGAAAATGGAACTTGACTCTTCCATCTGGTAAGATGAGTACTGTTGGAGCTGGGCATTTAGTCTTTCAGCTTTTCAGCACCGGGATTAAGAGTGATATTCATCCCATTTATCTCCAGGTATCCAGAAGTCAGGAGTTAGTGCAATCTAGTCTCCCTGTATAACTAACAGCACCATATAACTGCACCTCTGGAGTGTAATTCATGATTCCATTTGCTTCAGATTATGCCCAGACCAGCACAAAGGCATGTCTTGCTGTTTCTGCTGACTTAAAGTGAGTCTAGATGACTAGTTTAGATGGTTAAATCTATGGGAGATGAATCCAGTCTTTGGTACCATGATCTGAATATGACCTGTAGAAATAACCTTTCTTACTATAACATAAATCACATAAATCAGACAAGAACTGATTCGATATCACAAGTGTGAAAATTTCACAGGGAAATATGATTAATATTGTGGTTATAAATAAACAATAAAGGCAGATGTAATTTCTAGCTTCATGAATAGAAAATTAGGAAAAAGCATAAAATAATCCTTTGAAACATATGCCCACTCCAATCCTCCAAAACCAATGAGTCAGAGCAGTTGTAGATTTAATTAAAATGTATAATGATGATGGGGGAAAACAACAAAACCTAAGCCAACCTAATCTCACTGTGATATAACTCTTATCTGGACCACTGATGAGAACAAAGGTGTTAAGAGCAAAAAGGAAAGGAAAGCTCAGGGACTAGATATAGAGCTAATCCAAATGTGTTCGTGGTAATTAACATTTTTTTGGAAAACTCAAAGTACATTGGAAGCATTCAAGTGTTTGAATTAGGAACATTTCCTTACTTTGAGTACTAGCACAATGCAAGTAAAATACTGTGATCAATGAAGTCTGGAAACGTAAGGAACTACTACAGGAAATACTAGACAATGCCTTATATGTTTTGGATGACTTTTCTCATAACTGTTCTGCATCCATTGCATGTTTTCCTCTTTCAATTACTCTTTTTCTACTCCTCAATTCAGTTTTTTCAAACTATTTTTCTTTACCGTGATATCCATAGGAAACAAGTGATAAACATTCTTGAGTTTTATTGTTTTATTTGCTTTGTTAGCCTACCTCTACTTTTTGTACTATTCACCAAGTTCTTTCATTGTGCAAATATAAAATACATAGGGGAAAACTACCTTGTGCAGTGGCCTTATCTTTTACTTTTGTGAAGCACCTAGCTCACCTGAAGGACAATAATATTGCAGTGAAGATTAATGAAATCTTGGTCTCTGGCCAGCAACTGAGACTGTACAAAACTGCTGAGAATCCTTTCTGGTTCTTAATTTTTAATCTGTTTTCCTATGAAAACAAGACTAATGTGATCACTCTGTTTGTACTAATATCAGCAAAACAGACAGAATGCAAATGATCTCACGATTAATTAAAGTTCCTGCAGGGTCTTGTAAGCTCTTTTTACAATGCTTGGTGGTAGAAAGGAGACATGAAGCAGCCTTAAAGCTGCCCAGGGACACTGCCCAGTGTCCCCCAGGCACTGGGGATTCTTAAAAATACCTGTCCTCTCTGCTCACTTCAGTATTCTCTGTGCAGGAGCACGTTACCTAAGAGAAGAGGTTTTGCAGGATGAAAGTAAAAGGGATTAGGCAAGACAATTTCACTCAGAAGGTGAGTGGGTAAAGATAGAACAACTACACATGCTCCTACCAAGATAAAGAAAGTAATGTGAATATGTTTTGCTGTGCACAGCATAATTCAAATAAAAGAGGATCTTGAGAGTCCAACCTCAGAAAAACCTTCACTGGTGCTTTTATCTCCTTACATGCTAAAATAGAGTAACTCTGAAATGCAAATACATTATTAATTAGGCTTCGTTATTACACAGATTGCTTGCTTAATCTTCGTTCTTAAAGTTAACTTAAGTTTATTTTTACCCATGCTCTTAAAATAGAGATACAAATATATAATTGTTAAGCTTGAAGATGGCAACAGTCCTGGAAAATTACAGCCTGTAGGGGAAAGTTCAGCTATTATGAGTATTTGAAACTGGAGGTCAGTAGGTTAGGAGAGAGCTTCTGGTCACCTCAGATATAAAAGATTCGGAGCAGCAGCTGTAATTGCCTCTGAATTAAATTTAGACAGTTAAAAACCACGCACAGTCTTAGAAGTTAGCTTACATTCCAGTCCAGTGAAGTCACATCCTTATTGCTGGGGACATCGTGTCCTCCTTCTCTTATGCAGTGCCTCAGAACTAGCTGAGTGGAACCGCTGTTGCTGTTTTCATTGAGATTCCATATTCTGGCTGTTGAGTCTCCGGATCTATAAAAGCAATTGTGGAGAGTTGAAAACTCCTCTTCGTGTCGACCCATCAAACTGTAAAAACTGCTATTTCTGTTTTCACTGAGAGAATCTTACGGCCTTGTAAGAGACTGGAGGAATGGTTGACTGGCTCAAAACTACCAGGAAGTGGAGGGGGAGCAGGGTGAGCTCTGGGTAGGTGGGAGGGCGCGCCACCAGTTCCACACTTAACGGGAGCGGCTGACCGTGTGCCTTAAAGTTTGCCTAGTTAAGGTCTGAGAAGTGCCTTACTTTGTCTGGATGTTTTAAAGATTGCTAAGTTAAAGTTTGCCAAATGCCTTGTTCTATCAGAATGTTCTAAATTTTGCAAGTAAAAGTCATTGAACCTCCTGAGAATTTTGTTGCTTCTCCCGTGCAGTGCCAAGAGCAAATCCAACTACCTTTCTCTAAACCTACCGAGCAGACCGAGGCATCATAAGCCTTTAAAAAGTAATTTTTTCTTTCCAAATCCTTCTGCACTCCATATAATCTTTAAAAAATGCTAACACACATTTAAATTATGTCTATCATCTGAATCCACGTAATAATTTGGTTTATTCAAAGAAGTTTTACCCAAAACACATACACATTCTACATTTTGCACTTCATGCCTTAAAGTTAGTATCACCATAACTGAGACAGTCTGGGGCAAGACACTATTACAAACATAACACTGAAGAGAGTCAACAGAGACAGACACACCCAGGCTGTGCCACGTGCCTCCTATAAAAAGTGTGCACATTAGCTCCAAAAGGTTTGCCCAGTCCCTGGTGTTCTCGGAGTTGCTGCAGGCTCCGAGCACAGTGTGACAGGACCTGCAGGATCAGCACCTGCAGAGCTGTGGACTGTCACCTCGGCAGCAGCCTCGGGGAAGTGGACCTCTAGCAGTGTGATAAAGGTGCTGCAGTGTCAGCTCCCTGGTCCTGCCTGGGTTCCTCTGACAGCTACTGCAGGAGGAGGAGGGGAACTTAAGGCTGCCTTTAATTTGTCCATGGCCCGTTCATAATGTACTTCTGTTCAGACAGACCAGAACACAGCCTTTGACAGAAGACGTCTTGTAAAACAGCCTCTCTGCATTAAATCAAGCTACAAAACCTAAAGATTAGGAAAGTAGAAAGGCAATTTAAATTATTTTTTAAAATCTTAATTTCATTTTCTAAATTCATGTCTACAGGGTCCATCGCTGTCTGTAGCTTGACTGCTCAGCTCATGTTGTCTGAAAAAGTGGCAAAATAGCTACTGACATAGTAGAACAAGACAGAGACAGCATCAGGATTTTGATCTATTTTATAGGCTGATTATTTTCCACAGAGGTGTTTTTATTGCAGGCTGAAACCCTGATTTTGCTTAGAAAAACTTTTGAGGAGGAAGAGTTTATCATTATCTGCTTGTAAATAATATATTTATTTTGACTTTGCATAAATTTTTCTTCTAATGAAAAACATCTCTGAGGCAGAAACCAATTTGCAATGGAGTGGAAGAGAGTATGATTTCTAGTTAATTCTCTCACTCCCCCTCCTCCTTTTTTTAAAAACAATCAATAACAACAAAAATCAAAACAAAGTACCCTGGATTGCTTGTTTTGCCCAGAAGGCAGCTTTTATTTACATGTAGGTAGAAACCTGGAGCAGAATTAGAATCTCTCTTATACATCCAAGAATTCATACAGTCTAGATGAAATTCCAGTGTTGAGATACCTGTTGTGTTAGCTTTCCCTTTTTTAAAGTAATGACTAAAACTTCCTTTCCTATACACTAACAAGGAGGAAAAGTCTTTCTTCGAAGACTAAAAACCTGAGATCCATTTTTGCTTTGATAAGCCATGTTTTACTGAAAAGGAAATCTATCCCATGTGAATATTAAATTTTCTTTTGGCCTACTAATAAAACATTTTAATTATTTATACTAAAAATCCCAGGCAAATTTTAAACACTTGACATGTCTTCAAGTGCAAATATTGACCGTGCAATTATTGAACTTTGTTGATCTCTGTGCATTATTTTACCAATAATTTAGCCAAATTTTACACAAACAACAGTTAAATTGTAAAAGCAGAAACCTCTCTGCGTGTATCAGTGGCTCTGAGCTCTGTTGGGTCATGGTACGTGGGGAATGTGCCCCCATCTCCTCTGAACCTTTTGTGCCAAGTTGAGATGTAACGGCTGGCCAGGACTTTGCTTAGCTACTGCTGTACAGCCATTCTTTAATTTTTGGCACTTTATCTTTCATTTAAGTGATTAAAAAGTAATTCAAATCAGGGTAATTTTGGCCACGACAGAGAGCTGTGACTGTAATATAAATCCTTACTTCTTCAGAGGTCTGAAAAATTGACAATTTCACACATGTTGTCCGGCAAATTAACAAAGTTAATTATGAGGCTCAGAAGTTAAGGAACATATTTAATTGTGATAATTAACAATAGTGGGAACATAAGTCTTTCAAGGCCTGTTTTATTGGTTAACATGCTAAGTAGGAAATTCCTTCAGTGTTGGCTTTTCCACTATATAAGACTCCAGGACAGTCCTGCCCTCATGGTAATAATCCAGCTTGTTATTGGACCCTGTGAATAAAGTACTCAGTCACTTGGCTATCAAATACAATATCCTATTTGCTAGTTCTAAAAGGGTTATGTTTTGTTTTTCAACAGTTTTATTTAGTCAGTTTTCTGGCAAGGCCTGGGCAATATTATTTTCCAGTATTTTAATTTTGTTTTTCCATTTTCTTCTTCCTAAGGCTACATAAGCTATTATGTGTCCCTGCAGAGAGGCTTTATAAGCCTACCAGTGTGTGGCAGGGGTATCTGTGTGTCTTCCCTTTTGTTGCTGGGGGAAAAAAAAGAGTATTCTCTGCTGTGAAAAATATTCTGATTTCTGTTGAATGATTCAATGAACCCTGACTTATTAGAGGACCATAGCAAAATTCAGTAAGATATTTTATCTCCTTAGCTCACAGAAGCATTTCTATCTGCATGATAAAGTAGCTCTTTCCAACATGCAAGTCATGAACACTTGAGCAGTAGGTATACTCATCTGCACCATGGCAGAGTACTGCCAAATTTTAAGAAGGCTAGTTCGGAAAGAATTTTATTTCATGCTCTCCTGCCTGAGTATGTTCTTCAGCTGCAAGTCTTATAATCACTGTTATTTGGAGATGCAATATTGCTAATGTGTATTTAACACTTTTTGGCTCCAACAGATTAGAGTTTTAACTTTTTTATTTTAAAAGAGATTATTAAAAGCATAAAGAGAAGGGAACTCCTCATAATTTTTCTGACACCTAACTTTTCCTTAATAAAGCAGGTCTCCTAAAGTAAGTGCCTAGTCTTCCTAGGCAATCAGTACAGGGAAGTGCTTCACAGGTATCCTGAGGGAGATCTCTGTCCCACTGATTCTACAACATTGCTCCCTGCAACAGGTTATTCAAGTAGACCCCCCCAAAAGCTGACCACTCTGCATTAATGCATTTGATGCACTGAGGAAAACAGTCCCAATACAGTCACCTGCTAATGAATAAGTACTTACAATTAGCAGAATTAATACCTGGCACTAACATGACAGGAGTGGTGTGTGAAAAACACCCTCAACCTGGTAATTCAAAAAGGTAATTTAGTGGATTCTAAACCACTGATATGAGCGGTTCAGTAACCTGAAGTGTTATATAAAACCCAGAGACCATGACAGCAGATGGCCTGGAAACATCTTTTCTTGCTTCGGAGAGACACAGTCATAACTGAAAGATCTTGGACAGCGGCTTTTACGGATAACTATTTTGCTGACTAGGGAGAGCAAAGGTGCACAGAGTGATTTGCAAAAGACAAAGTTCCTCAGTGTGAGAGAGGCTGGCATAGATCAGCAAAGACAAGCAAAGAAATCTACTGTTGGCTTTTGGTAATGAGGCCAGGTCCTTCTGCTTCACAGCTACATGAATTACTTGAAGGGTATGGCTGGATGTCACAGAACAGAACACACTCTTGGAAGCAGCAGTGGAACATGATGACAGAAACATCCTGAATTCAACAGGAAAAGCTTTTGGAGTTCAAGGCTCTAGCAGCCTTGACATTTACAGTCCATCCACTTCCACACTGGGAAATTCAAGCATGTTCAGAACACTGTGTCACTGGACCATGATGACCTGTGCAAGCAAACTGACAGGTTATTCCCTGGCCAGATTTTGGCTGGTTTTAATTAGCAGTCTTGCTTGGGGCCCTGATGTTCTCTCTGAATAACTCCTGGGCATGGCTTGGTGGTTACAATGTCCAGAGACGATTCCCAGTGTGCAGTTTGTTTGGCAGCCAGGGCAGTTTGCTAGCACAGACACCAGCCGTTTTGTGCCAGCTGGCCTCAGTGCCTAGGAATATTCCCAGGCATGGTTAGTTTACTAATGTGAATGCAGCTGTAATGGGTTTCTACAATACCCAGGGAACATAACCATCTGCAACAATTTAAATGTGTCATAAAATTAAAACTTAGATATTGAAAGATAACTACTGGAAGAAATCAGTCTTTGGACTTATGGTTGGCAGTGGCCAAATCTTGAGATTTACTCAAGCACCTATTTTTTTTTCTTTTTTTTTTAACCTGTCCAAAACACACTGCAATTATTTGTTTTGGAATTTTGATTTCCTTCATCAAGGCTATATGTATACATGGCTGTATGCACACACTTCACTGTATTATAATAATGCTTCTGTTCATAACATCTAAGCATTCTTCTCATAGGCATCTGGTGATAGTCATGCCTTTCTCTGGTAGCCTTTACTGGTATTTCTAGTCTCCCCATCCTCAGCTTTAAGGGTTATGGGTGTGGTGGAAGAGGAAGAGTAGCTGCAGAATATATTTTTTCTAGCTATTTGATCAGAGAAATTCCTGTCTCTATGTTGTATTTTGAAACAGCTCTTTGCAAAGCCCAGAGAGTATATATTCCTGTGCCAGTCTTTACACACTAAAAAATCAGCAACTGGGTAGATGAGACATTAAATATCAAAATCCCTTTCTCTCAGTGGGATACTCACTAAATCTGGAAACCAACGCTCTAGTTTTGGGTAATTCATACTATATTGCTCTTAAACAGCTTGCTTCAGATAAGGTTCTGAACCTGCATTATTCTTCTGGTTCTTTGAGGATTACATCAGGTTGCTGTCTAAACTGTTGCTCCTAATTGTTAGAAAAACTTATTGCTTGCATAACAAGGCTTGAAGAAAATACTTTGCCATGAACTGAGATTTGATTCAGCACTTTATGAACAAAACAAATGTGTTATTAATTCCTCTATTTAATAGTTAGGTTTTGAAATGTATTTTTTAAGACAACAGATGGGTACAATCAAGCAGATGGGAAAACAGAAGAAAACTATGGACTGGGTAGCACAATATGGCTATTATAGAATCTAATAATTTGACGTTCATGCGTCAGACTAACTGCGGTCTTTTTTGTTGAATCATTACTTCGTAAAGGGCAAACAGAACTGCAGCACACTGTAGATCTCTGGGAATTTCTCCCCCTTGTTCAATTGGTGCTGTAACACAGAGTTTACCTGTAGATAATAGCTCACACTGTTACTATACCAGACATCTCAAAGGCCTCTTTGTGCAGTGGCATAATCACTCAGCTCTCTTCCTTCAGTTTCATTCTCTTCTGTGCCTTCCATGCCACGTCACTCATGCCAACTTCATCAGGCACTGGCAGCTGCCTTACCCGAAGGCTAAACTGTGTCCCTACTTCGTTTCTTATGAGCAGGCTAAAATCTGATCAAGATGCACATGCTGCATTGCTGTTAGTCTCCATGAGACACAGCATTTGACTGTACTTCGTAACCATGAGTATATTTATGCACTTCTACAGTCAGTAGCAAAGCTTATTAAAAAGGACCAATTACGCTGAAGGGTAAAGCTTCACTGAAGGGGTAGTGAGAGGGTACTCCTCTACCTTGGATATCTGACTAATGGTTCTGATTATCATCCTCCAGGTTTAACTGAAGCTGTGTAAGATACCACTGTCCCAGGGATCCATCTACCAGTGCTTAGTACTACTCTGAGGCAAAGTTAAACACAGACTGGTTCCTCAGTCACTGCACTACATACTCTGGTTTATTAAATGCTCCCCCATTTAAACTGTGAACACTAGGACTGTGAACCACAGATTCTAGGGAAGCAGTCCAGTATGGCAAGCACTGACTTGCTTGAAATGAATAAATGAACATACTTAGTGCTGCAAATGCTAAAAGTACTACCAGGCCTGAAACAAAGCATTCCAGAATGAAGCATATTCAGCAGGCTTCTGGTTTTCAAGAATTCAGTTTGTTGTCTGAAATTATTTTTTTGAAATTTCTATCTTCACTCTCTTAGAGATCTCTGCTGTTTATCCAAGCTTGAATTTACTTGAATTTTCTTTCCCATTTACACTATAATTCCTTGTTCTCATGTATTAAGTGAATAAAGACAAGAAGACTATTCTGATGATCTTGCCAAAAGCTGAAAATAAAATAAGGACTCTCCTCTTCCTTGTGAGAAATGTATTCTAATACTGCTAAGTAACATTGAGCGATTTACCTGGTCTAAGTTAGATCAGCTTTCCTCCATGTTCCCAGCTAGATTTCTTAAGTTTAGCCTTCATGTTAAGGTTTAACTTTAAGCATGACCAAACACAGATTCCAACAGTGCCAGCATGTAGCTCTTAGGGTATGTTTACAATGGTACTTTTGTTTGGATCAAAAGTGCTTTTTGTAAGTCAGTCTCCTGACTGATCCACTTGCCATGCTGTGGTGGTCATTGCTGAGCAGTCCTGTAGAAGATAGACTGGACTCCCTTCCAATGACACTAAACCAAAACATTTCCTCAAACCTCTCCTTAATGTTCAGCTCATTGGACAAACTTAGGTCCAGTCTGAAGCCTCCCATCTCTATACTTTTAGAAAGAAAACATGGATGCCAATGTCTGAGATCCCAATGCGAACCATTAACCAAGAGCAGTAGATTACACAAATTTCAAATATTCTAGGAATTCTCCATAGTGATTTAAAAAATATTTTAAAAATTTGACTGTATTCAGGGCCACAGAGTGTACGTCTTAAATGTAAAAATGCTTCATATTCTGCATCATCTTATAATTTCTTAACTGTTACACAGGTATAGTATAGTATGGCCTGTCTTCGTGAACGAAGATTTGGGAAAGGTCTTTACCCTTCGAGCCTGCGCAGTGGATTTTTTAGGTGAGACACAGTGTGCGCTGAACTGAGCCCACCCTTTAATCCTGAGGTTCAACTGCCGGGGCCAAGGGAAGTTCGGACAGTGGCAGCGAGGTCCTCAGGACGTAGGTTTGTTTAGAGTGACCTTCTCTTAGATGGATGGCCTTACAGGGCTGACGAGCTCCATCTGCCCGGAGGGGTTCCCTGACCGGGAATCGAACCCGGGCCGCGATGGTGAGAGCACTGCATCCTAACCACTAGACCACCGGGGGGCCCCACAGGTACAGTACTGCTGAAAAAAAACGTGCTGCAGGCCGAAAAAACAGCTTGGAGAATATTCACACCCCGAATACACCTGCAAGTTCCTGCATTTCTGAATATACTCTAACTGCAGAAGCTGGTTTCAGTCATGGTCTTACCCAGATGCTAACAGGTCACTGACAGGGTTCCAGGCACAGATGAACACCTCTGATTCATGGCCCCGAAGGACTGTTGCTTTGTTAGGAGGAATTTCAACATCCCCGTCAATTTCCATTGGCTTTGAATGATTATCTGTGAGGAGACAGATCAGAAAAAGTAGTTTACAAGATGCAGTTAGGTCTGCTTTAAAAACAAGCTAGCTACCCATGACCTAAAGCTTACATCAACATATAAATAATACTCTATGTTGTGTCACTGACCATATTACTCTATTTTCTTCCCTACAGCAATTCAAATTTCTGACATTTCCTCAAAATGTAGAGCTTTCTAAAATATTTTGTATCAATGCACGTAGCTTTTCTTCCCCAAAACAGTCAGTATTTATTTCAGTATAGTTTTTTTTTTATGCTGGCTTCATTAAAAATTACTTACAGATTTTTAACATACTTTAAAAAAGTAACATACGGCACATACATTTTCTTACACAGTGTCCTGTAAGTAATATGTGTGCTACTCACAAAGAATATACCAAGAAAGGACCTCATTCCAAGAGCATGGCAGGGAAATGGCGAGTGATCACCTTCTCATAATACATAAAAAAGGTACCAAATGAGTCTTAGATATTACAGCATATGCATGCTGTAACTCTGTGGTTCGTTAGACTGCAGTCTAAGTAACTTTGTTTTTATAAAGCTTTTTTATTTCCTTAACGAAAAAAAAAGTGAATTGTAAATGATGAATTTCTCTTAGTAACCATTCATTCCAACTTGCATCACCAACCATGTTTTTACTCCAGACTTTCCCTGCTTCATTATAAATCTTCCTCATTAAGCTCTAGCTACACTTCCTGGCAGCAACACAATATTATTATCCTCTGCAAACAAGACACCAACCAAGGACAGGTGACACACTGAAACAGCAGACAGCAGATGCTACACACAGAAGTGTGGCCCATTTTGCAGGGAGCAGACCCAAGAGTGGGTAGCTGGCAGGCTGAGGCAAGGTAGCCTCCTGTTACCTAATCAATGCTTTGGCCAGTTGATCTGCTCTGACTGATCAAAATGCAAGTGCTCTTTCTGGGTTAAGTCTTTTAGTTAGTCATTCTTTAATCACATATGGAGATCCATAGGTTTGCAAGTAGAATAATTATGCTCTTTTATTGCCACATGTTTATGGCATTTAAAATCAGCCATCTGTCCTCATACTCCTGCTTTGCTGAGCTGTTGCCCATCGACTGGGAAAACAGACTTGCATGACACTGCACAACTGCCATCCAGATTTCTACCCTTACCCGGGCTTTCAAATACCTTGTTTGTCTCTGCCTAATTTATGCTGAGTCACACCAGTAGCACTTCTCATTGTACATTTGGTCAAGTACCCTAAAAGTATGTCTGTGCCACATCTACGTTACAGACAGAATGGAATCTACATGTAATTCAATGAGTTGCACAGCACTGAATATCAAAATCAGAAAACAACTAACAGTAGTTTCACACCCCATTTCTAATTAAAGATACCTGTATTTTTAACTACACTTATTACCTATGGACTTGTTACAAAAATTAAACATTAGAAATGCTTATTTGTAAAATCTACAACTATGCTGAGCCCATTCGTTAATCATTGTCCTTGACAATTCCCTATGTGTATGACTACTAAAAGTAATACTGTCAAGCTATACCATTACTCAAGATTTAGCCTGACACTAGCAGCTGGGAGCTTTGATGTGATATTCTGAGCAGTCAGGCACTGAAGAACAAGCAATGCTAAATCCCTCCAGAACATACAAGCCCTGAACTCGCAATCGTCTGTTTCTCAGCACAGCACAGATTCACCAGGTTTAAAGCATATTTTCATGAGAAAAACAGCAGCATGACAATGGTTATGCATTCATCTGTGTCCTGTTCACAGTGTGAGCTGGAAGCTGGGGGTAAATCAAGAAGATATTTCGAGCACTTTAATTTGAAAAATTTAAATGAGATGCTACTCTTACAACATTGGATCCTACTGTTACCTGCCTGGCTCTAAAGGCAGGTCTGCTTTTCACTCTCAATTAAAACCAAACGACAGCTGGGAAGCAGCATTACTCCAAGGTCCCAGAGTCAAGAGGTGCTATCAGAGCAAAGCCATCTGATACTTAGAAATATTTTTTGTTTGTAGATGGCCAGATGGAGGAACCTAGACACACACTTTGAATGTTATTAACTGCTGTGAAAAAAAACCCCACAAATAATCATGCTGTGAAAAAGAAACCTTGATTAGCTGATACCTGCATTAGTACATGCAAGAATGACTGGCCTCTGGGAGCAATGAAATACCTGCAGGATGATTTTGTATTGTCTTCCAGTAATGATTTTCACACTACAGCCTTCGTGGTTCAGGAGAAAAGATGGAAAGATGAAGAGTCTTTCAGAAATCATTTGAAAATGTTCACACTATATGTGTTTTCTTCCTATTTTCATCAGTAGTCAGCAATATTCATATTTAGAGTGTTATTGTTCAGCACAAAAGTTAAAATGCCCCACTGAACAAAGAGGACAGTTCAGGCTTCTGTGATACTGCCTCAGGCTCTTGTCAGATTCAGAAAGACACTAGCAGTATACAATGGTTATAATTATGATAACACCAAAAAACTGCAGAACCCCCTGAGCACAAAATGGCACACTCATAGGAGTGACAAGCTCCTTACATAGCACAAGCTCTTGTGAGCCCTGGTCTCACCTGAAAATTTGGCTTTCCTATGGATGCAGCCACAATGTGTGCATGGGGAATGACAATAAATAGGTGATATCTAGTAACCATCAAGAACAGGCTTCTTTTGTTTTAAAGTATCTTCAGAGCAGAAAGCATTTGGTTAAGAGGACATTTGCACAAAACTGCCTCTGAAAGAGTCTCTAAAAGAGAAGGCAGTTCTACCAAGTGCAGCAGACCCTCACAGGTGAAAACCATAATCTTCAGGTCACAGAGAGGAGGATTCTGTTAACACAAACATTTTCTAAAGGTCAGAAGATCTCTGGTTAAGTCTACACTATATTCTAATTTTTTTCCTCAAATGAATTAAAAATTCCAAATAACTGGAAATCAAAAGTCTTATTCCCCCAAGCTATTACGACTGAAGTTATTTTGTTTTTTTTAAATAACAATTCAAAACACTGGTAATATTAACTCTCTATGTCCTCCAAATAAAAATATATATATATGTATTTTAAAGATCTTCCAACTGCTAACCCTGTCTTTTCTCAGGAAATGTGTTTTTTTTTATTTGAATCTTCAACAGGCCTTTCACTGAGGTTGTTCTTTATGGCTGTAGTTACAAAGGAACAGGGCATAGTCCTCTTTCCAGAGCTTTATTTTTCTTAAACCCAAGCCAATCTTTGCAATTAATATGAAACAAACTACACTAAAAGTATTTGAGTTCTAAAACAATCCAAAGTTTGGCTCCATTTCTAGATGCAGACTTTAATTTTTTCCTATAATATTTAAAGTGACTTAAAACTGAAAACATTACTTGGGAAGCAACAAGAGAAGGTAGAGTTTTTTTATTTAGTATCTGAATCTGCACCTCAAACTGTTGTTATTTTTCTTGTCTCTTTCTTAAATCTATCATTTTATACGGGTAATACCACATACAAAAATCAATCATATTATATTAAATATATTAAAACTTTTTTGGAAAGACTTACAATGTCAGGGAGAACTCTGTGCCAGAATAAATGCAAACTAGATAACTTCTCAAAGACACCTCTTTCACCTGCCTTTTTATGACAGGTTGATATATGGGTGACTTCCAGGTAATGACTAAGGATGCTAGTTATCATTTTTCAATTTCACATTATTCAAACCCATCCTAACACATGCCAGTTCTATGGAATCCAACAAAAGTAAAAACTTTTGGTTTTGGGAAGGTTTGGGAAGTTTCTCACAGCTTTCATATCAGCAGTCTTTTCTACCCAATAGGTCTCCCAGTACTACTTTTTTCTCCCAGGAATAGTCATAAAGGACTTTTCCTTCTCAACATTCCAAGAAAAGGTCTGCAACTCTTTGTGAAAATTCTTCTACTAAAAATAGCTGTGAGAATCATTAATGTTAGATCTGAGAAATCAAGGCTTAGAGTGTGGCTATAAACCTGAACTGATCTTTAAGGCTTTCCTTTTATTAATTCATTAATAATGTATGTTTCTTTGGATCAGAAGGAAATAAGTCTGAATGGTTCTCTATTTGTGATAAGCTGATAATCAGTTTTCTACCTTAAGAACTTGTTTTTTCCTGGTCCTGAGATAGTAAGACATTCTCCAAAAATTTTCATGTATCACCTGAAGAAATGTGTCAAAACCCAAAATGTCAGCGTTTGATACGTTTAAAAGTGCTTTTTTTTTACATTTGGTTTCTCAAATGAAAAATGTAATTTAAATAATTGCATTTTTACTGGGGAAAACTATCCTGTCTAACTCGAATTCTCTGAAGAAAAACCTGGTTTGAAAGCATTTTCCTCACTCACCCACACAGGAATCTAGTCAGATGAAAGATGGAGACTGATAAGGGTATCTACACTGCAGAACAAACAAAATCTGTTACATGACTACAATCCTGACCTGTCACTTGTCTAAGCCAAAGAGCTGTTGGGACTTCTACAAAACCTGACATGCATGTTCCTCTAGAATTCCCTAAGGAGGCAAGTGGGCAATAAGGTCTCATTTCAGAAGTTAGGTAGTACCCTAATAGGACTTGCACACAGAAACCAGAACCAGTAATCACATCTGCCTCACAATGTTAGCACATCATCAAGATCCAGTTACACAAGCAGGCATGTCCACTCCATGTTTGACATGTCTGACTTCAGATGTCTAAGACACGAGTGCAGTCTCCCTTGGTCATACATGAGCAAAGGTGAATTCAGAGCTCTTGAGAACTGACTGTTCCCACAAACCAAGGAAATCCCAGGAAGGTAGGATCTTCTATTATGTACCTGCAGCAAACTGTATGACTAAGCATGTGCTATTAAATAAAAGGCTGAGGAACAATTTTCCTCTGTGCCTTCAAGACAGGTTGGGTGCATCCAAGCTGTCTCCTGGGAATGGTCCTTGGTACAAGTGACTCCTTATCCTGTGCTTGGCAATGCTGAATAGGGACGGATAGTTGGTACAGTCCAAACTGGACTAAAGACCATGACAGTAAGGCTATGGATAATCCTATGCTCAGCCCCATTGTACAAGAATGGAAGCTGATATAGGCCAAATTGGGCCAAAGACCATGCCAAGGCAATGGATTCTCATAAGACAGTTACTGCACAAGGCTACACTCTGGTCATACTGTATTTACACAGATATGGCTTGTAGGTCCCAGCCTCTCAACCCATCTTTCTCCTAGCCTGGCCAAAATGACAAGCTTTGGCTACAGCTTGTCCCAAATTTTATCAAATATCTAAAAGCACCTATAAAGCTGATAATATCAATAAAACCTGCTCTAAGGAGAGAGCATAGAGTTCCACTTCTTGATCCTGTCTTCAACTTGCAATTCTGAAGACATCTGAAGTTTCTGGATTCTGAGAGGAGACCAGTAAAGCACAGCACTGTGACACAAAACGCCACTTTTACTTGGCAACCTTTCTAGAAATACCCCGTCCTCCTGAAAGCACTGCCCTTAGTTCTACCACCTTGCAGAAAGTACACCTTGCAGCCCACCTTGCAATTAAGTACAAGAATATCACTGAAACAAAAACTGCCTTACAACAAAAACTGTCTTACTTATTGCATGTGCCCCATTCTCCTCTCCATTCACAGTGGCTTCTCCGTTCTTTGGTGTGTTCTGCTGGGAAACAGCGGTCGTCGTTGCTCCAGCTGTCGCTGCCGTTGCTGCCGCTGCTGCCGCTGCACTGGCTTGTTGCTGAGCGAGCTTCTCTCTGAACGCTTGCTGTCGGGTCTGAACAACATCAGGCATCACCGCGTCTATCAGAGACAGTGATTCTATTGGCCTGCCGTCAAATACTGTACCATCCTGCAGGGAAAATGAGCAGAAGTGAAACCCCAAGTTTAGGATCTTCACCACTGAGGCTGGCAAAGAGGTAATGACGCAGGGAAACAAAACTAGGTTGTGTGAAGATACTGCACTTTGACTTATCCAACGGTGCCACATGACTATGGACCGGCTCTCTCTCAGATCCATGGTGGTGGTACTCATGGTCCACTTAGAAATCTGTTCAGTAAAAAAGTATTCTGTTGGAATTTTATAGAAAATCTAACCATATAAATGCTTTACAGAGGCAACAGAAATTATGCTGTGGGAAAAAATATGTCTGACAGATGACAGAAGGTTTCAGTTTGTTTTCTATTTGAAAAAAAGAGTCATGGCTAAAGCCATGACAAAGGCAAAAACAGACTTTGGTTAAACTGTTTGTCTTCCTGCATTTGCAGGAGCATAGGAATGGAATGGAAGAAGCTGATGAATAATGAAACTCAGCCAAAACATGATGTATGCACAAATTCAGTGGTTTCTTACACAGTGTTCATCAGCCTAGCACCACACGTTGCAGCTGATTTCACAGGACAGCCTTGTCATTATTTTTCCTTTATTCCACTACTTTTATGCATAATAGTAATGACTTTCCTTTTGATTTCTGTAAATTAGGCTTCAGATTTAACAACCAATTGAATAAATTTTTAAGGGCTGTTTTTTTAAGACTTAATACAGACTCAGATCAACAACTGCTGTATCTACTTAGCTTTTCTTCACTTTCACTCTCCTATTAAATATAGGAAAAAGATTTTAGAAGTCTTTATAAAGTGCTATTTTACCAGTCTTCTGCAAACTCCCTTTAATTCTTTGAAACAATAATGGCCCAGCAGTGAGAGATTTGTGCTTGAGAAATAGCAGATAAGATTAGGGTATGGATAAATGACGTAACTGGTAAACAATATAATTTTCAATAGATAACAACAACTAATAAGGAAAAGTAGCTGTTTGCCTGACTGCTATGCTTCTGCTGGACTAGTCATTGCATTACCCCTTAAAATTACAATATTAAGATAATACATATTTGTTTCCTCATAGTGAAGAAAAATGAGGAAAGAGTCATCAGACAAGAAAAATATCATCTCCCTTTCTCCTCAACATCTTTTTATGTAAATGTCTCTGCTGACATTTATTTGAATATTGACTCAAATCCTTGCTGCGCAATAAACAAAAGGTTTGCCAATGGATTCTGCCATCTTACATTTTCAACTGTAAAACTGCTCACTGGACTATGACTGCCCTCAACATACCACAAACAATAATTTTATACACACTAGTTTACAGATTATACACTAGTTTATTGATTACTTGCCACTCAAGTAATACAGGTAAAAAAGTATATACGAAGCATAAACGTAGCCCTTACTGGCAGTCAGTTGTAGCAAAAATGGCCTTTGCTTAGGTGTAACATATTTAACAGGATGTATTTGAACAGAACCATAGAGTGGCTTTGGTTGGAAGGGAGCTTAAAGAACATCTAGTTCCAACCCCCGCCAATGGGCAGGGACATCTTCCACTAAGACGAGGTTGCTCAGGGCCTTATTCAACCTGAATCAAACCAGGATGAGAGCAACATAAACTTTAATGGTGACAACAGACCTATTTTTAGATTGTTCTCTCAATTTAGGGCAATTCTGAAGCTGGACCCATGAAAAGCAGGTCCCTACAGGTCTCATACAACCTGAACTGATATAGGTGCTGTTCACAGCTGAAAGTTTCTAACTGTGTGGCTCCAATTTCAGGCATGGGGCAAAATGTTAAGTAGCAGCAAAATGGGACAGCTTCCTAACACAAGTTTGTTATTACAACTGCATCAAAGTGCAGCCTGGCACAAATGTCAAATGTCATTGCCCCAATTACAAAATAACACATACACAAATCTTATAAGTGATTATCAAGTCATAAAAAGAAAACCACACAGAATGTTTGGATAAAAACAAGAGTTTTCAAACTACTCATTGCAAACAACACCACCTTTTCTCCATTTTATATCCCTTTGTTTTCACCCATGCTGTTCACATGCTACATTCAGGTACAGAGGAAAAAGCAAAAGCTTTTTTGTATTAATGTTTATTATAGATGTCTGTCAATCACAAATATGTATGGTAAATATTTTGTAAAGCAATGCTTGCTTATCTGTCATGCTTCACTCCCTCTCAAAGCATCATGTCTTTAAGGTTGGCAGGGCAAAAACACTGGCTTTTCCCACATCCCTTCTTTGTTTCCCCTGGCAGTTCAAGGAGGACAGAGACACTTTGTGGCTGTTTGTACAATCCCCACAGACAACCTGCACCCCAGACACAATCAGAATTTACACACACCGGTTTCAGCATGTACAGGATGCCTGGTCTTATATGATCTGAGTCAAAGTCACTGAAATCACTCTCCAGTGACCTCCATGGATTTTTTATCAGGCTTCTCATGGCTTGCAAGCAGTGCTGCCTGCTAGGAGGTGTCAGGGAGTGAAGTTTTAACCTACACTGTAGGTTTTCCCTGCCAAATTCTGCTGTGACCTTGAAAACACAAGGCCGTAAAAACACAGATGGCTTTTCTTGTTTGCTGCAAGAACCTGTGCACCCAACATCTGTTGCCTGGGGTAGCAGAAACACCATTAATATCCATTTAAATAGCACAAAGAAGGCCTCAATGCCACAGCTAAAAACTGAAATATGTCTCAGAGCTTTTCAGCTCTCACCTGGGAACGGGGTGAGGTACGAGGAATAAAATGAAAGCAGATCAAGAGAAACTGGGTACCAGTGGCTCATGTCTCTGGGCTGTTGGGACGTGTTGCTTGGCACATTCCAATGTGCTGGCCAGTGGGGGCAGTGGCGGTGGCACAGGGGGAGGGGGTTGGTGGTACTTACTTCATTGATGCTGATCTCAGCCTCCACATACTGGAGTCCCTTCTGGAGGATGGAGATGAGTGCGGCAGGTGGCACTAGTGTTCCGTTGATGTTGGACTGGCTGATGTGGCTCTCGATACCGAAGGTAAAGGCCGAGTGGGAGAAACCTGAGAGCAGGAAAAGGAAGCCATGACATGAAATCTAAATGCACCAGTCAGATACACCTTCATGGTCTAAAAATAATTCTGTCCTGAGATCTGAGAGACACTGCCGTGTAAGCAGAAGGATGTGGGCTGGCGGCACGGAGCCGGGGAGGTCATCCAGAGCCATCCTGACCACCCATCCCCCACCACCTGGGGAGGTGTACAGAAATGGAAATGCAGGCAGACAAAAATAACTGCACTAACTGAAACAAAAAAACCCCCCACAAAACACACGAAAAACATCAATTGCCACAAGGGCAGGTCCAGCTAAAAAAAGTGCCTCAAGTCTCCATTTCCCTTGCTGAATATTTCAGTGCTGGTTGTTTGCTGAAGCTGCACACTTAAATCCCTACCAGCGTGCAAGTTGTACAAAATCCAGGCATAGATGCAGCTGACACAGGGGAGACATTCCCTTATACCAGGGATTTCAAATTCTCTCGCATATATTGTATATATGATGGGCAGAGCACTACCATTAAAATGTGAAACTACAGAAAGACCTAATTTCTGTATGTGTACAGTAACAGCAAAAGCAATTAATTGGGATCTGCCAGGCAGCACATGACAACCCAATGTGGCAGCCTGTATTTTAGCCAGAAGTCTTTCTCTTCCCTGTTTTATTTTTGTCATTGTCTGAGTAAATAAGTGGCAGTGAAGGTGATGGCACCAAAAATCAAAGGATTTCAGTGGACAAATTTTAAAGAGTGTTGCCTTAAATGCTGGATGAAGCTGCTCAGAACTGTTGCTGGGTATGAAGGCGAGCGCTGCAGAGCAACTGCACGTAGGGGCAGCTGTGGGAGGGGGGAGGGGGAACAGGATGTAGATATAACTGTAGGAACCCATTTATCATCACACTGTCTCCAGAGCATTAATCTAACATTAAAAGCCTTGGGGAAACCACCCATGCACTGTCTCAAACAGGAAGAACCCTCACGGTCTCCACCAAATAGACAAGAAAAAAAAAAAAAAAAAAAAAAAAAAAAAAAAAAAAAGGCAGCTTTCAAATGAAAATACTGCCATTAAATATAGCTGTGCCTCTTCCCCTTGTCAAGAGTAGTTTCATTTATAGTTTTGTCCGTTAAGGGATTTCCCCCGTATCACTGCAATGTCCACTTGTGTGCAGGCTGGGGATGTGATTTTGGGCTCGTGCCATACTAATGCTTTTTTTCTCTTTTCAACATCCTTTTTGCAGCTAGTTCAATTATGAACATAGATAGCTAATAAAAACAAGCTGAGAAACAGAATGCCTCCCACCGCAGGCATTGAAACCGAGATATGTATTTCTCTGTGATTCTCCCCTTCCCCCCACTACACATTTTATTTTGCTGCTGCTTTTCTCTTTTTCCTGGTAACAACCCCTATCATCTCCCTTCCCAACCCTAACTTTCCTTCCTGGCACGCTCCCAGTTTTGGGGAATGTTTGGGATGCTTTGGACATTTTTTAGGAAGTGGCAGGTCTGCCTATCAACAGAATTATGCAGGATTACTAGGCATGAAAATAAAGCACGGAAAAAGCTCACCTGAAAAACTGCAGTATCATTTATCTAATCCCTGGTCCAATTCTTATTCTGTATTGCTCTTTATGACCTGGTCTAGTTTATGAGCTGCTGGACCCCCTGCTGTACACAAAACAGACTATAAGATCTGCAAGGCAGTGTTTTCCCTTGTTGTTAGTTTTGTAGGACATCTAGGTATGTTACTGGGCACCACAACAAGGAAGAAATCAAGTATCAAGTATACACAGCCTGCCTCTGAGAGATCCAGGGCCTGACCACTGAACACTGAAATCTCTGCATATATCTATAAATACATGGCATGCAACCAACCAGAATTAGAGAATCAGATCCCTCTTTATTTATATTTAAGTGGTTTTCAATTAATCAACAACAGTAACAAAACTTTCTTAAAAAAGAATGGACTTAAAAAAACACATGACAGATAAATCAGCAAGTCTACATAAGAACGAGAAAATGAAGCTGTTGTCCAAGAGCACTGAAGGCGGCTGCTGAAAACCCCAGCAGCTAGTTTGTAAGTCACCAGTTCAGCAAATTGTAACATGGTCTCTGATTAAAACGACAGGTGGAGGGCATAAAAATGGCAATCAACAAACATGGATAGAAAATGAAAAAAAAAAAAGGAAAATCATGACTATGGATCTATGGTAGGCATAATTTTAACCATGACTTTTTACCTCTCATTATTACATTTGGTATCTTACAGACTTTTTAGTTGTCTGCTGCCACATATTAAGCCCCTTCTTTGCCAGGAGACAGATGATTATGGAACACAGATAACCTCTTTGTCCAGTACTGTATTGCCACATGCCCAAAGAGCAACACATCTCACCTCACTGCATGTGAGAGAAGAAACTTCTCAGTACAAAACCCAGTTGTGTTATTGCAACAAATCTTGTTATCTTACTGTTTCTCTTGATGCTAAGAAACTATTACCAAAGCACCTGTTAGATGAAGAAACACAAAACTTCTGGGTACACTGTTGCTGAAGAGCAACCTCCAGTTGGATCTGAGAAGATCCAAATACTGAAACATCAGTAAAGCAAAACTGTTTAAGTGGGTGCTGCTGGACATGGTGCTTCTCACCACTCTTGAAAAAATCCTCCCACACAATTGTAATTAAAAGAAAAACACATCAGAAACATGCTAACCAGTCCTCCAACTGTCAGCTAATTCCCTCTTAACTTCTTGTACTACTATAGCACAGTTAACAATAGTTAACAACATCCTCAATGAAGCTGTACCTACATCAGTTTTCTGGTAACATTGAAGAATCACCTGAGCTTTACTTTTATAGTTACCAGATATCATCAATGTACAATGAAATGCAGAGCAAAGTTGCAGCTCTATAGTTCAGTCTTACAAAAAGGTGATTTCCATTAAACAAAGGCAATTTTTAAAAAATGTTAGCTTGCTAACTTGGCCCTCCTTCTACTTTCATGAAACCACACCAGGGATGCAAAGCTGAAACACAAGCACCACCCCCACTTCCAGTCTGTCAAGGCAGTTGAGGAGCATGAACAGAGACAGAAGGTGTTCTGTAGTCAGGATCTAAGAAAGGATGTGGTAGGGATGACGTGAAATTACAGTAGACACAAACTGAAAATGCTGTAGCAGCAGTGAAACGAATGAAAGTTGCAAATCTGTGTCCATATGCATTCTTTCTCATAAATTCTGTCATTTTGGTGACTGTAACAAAATCTTAATGTAATAAACCCTTTGAGGACACATGCAATGAGACTGAGCTTTTAAGGTTAAAGACATAAACACAAAGGGCTGAAGAGGAGAAAGCACAGCCACACACTGAACGGGTTTCATAGCAGTGACCCAGACAATCACTTGTGCTGTGACATGACCAGTGCCCTGAACTGCATCTTTCAGAAGACTTGAGAAAATGCTTCCAGGTTTTTTCTGCCTTAAAAAAGATGAGAAAAGAGAAACCACCAAACTATGCATAATCTGTAAATACATCATTATACATGAAAAATATATTCAAATGAACAGTGAAGATCTTGGGACAATCTTGGTATGAATGGAAGTGATCTATTACCTGCGGAATAGTTGGGCTTGAAGCATTTTATAGAGCATAAAAGCAGAGAGGAAACAATGAACAAAGAAAAAATTACTTAAATGACCCCCTCCACCCCCCAAAATTGTTATGCAAGTCAAAAACAGACTTGAAAACTGAGTGGAATTCCTCATTGGGAGTTTCCCACACTTTTTTGTACTGACAGTGGTAACAGGTTCTGGTTCTGTGCTGCATCTTTTCCCACACCGAGGTGTCTGTATATACTCTCAGTGGTACATACACAGCCATTTGGGAATTCTTGCCCTAGGCAGTGCCAAAAAATGCATATGTAAGACTGTGTTTTGCAAAATTTCACTGATAGGTTTTGCTATAACTGCAAAAATGGAGATGATAGAGATTTTTTTTTCCTTTGACAGCTCCTTTTTCAGTTAAAAATGGCCTTCCTTTAAAACTAGATTTGTCATTGATCATAAAATGACTAAATTTTATTTAATTAACATAATGATGTTCTGCTTGTCTGACCTGCAGGCTACGTAGTTTTAATTGTTTGCAACATGCCTGGCTCACAGTAGAAATGTAGGTGTAGGAAAGACAACTGGGAAGCCACGCAGCCTGGGGAATGACCTGTCTTCTCCAGAGATGTGCCTCACCTCTTCTGGGAGCAAAGCGTTCCTCCTTCTAGGCTCGCAACTGGGGTGGTGCTGAGTATTCCCTACACCAGCTCATCTGGCAGTTGCAACTCAGTTAACTGACACCCACCAAGTGCTCCTTTCAGTTTCTGATCCTTTTAGCACCGCAAAAACCATCTTTTTCAAACTGCAGTCTTGAATTGTTACAGCTACAGCACCTACTGCCGTGGTTGTACAGGTGAGGGGAATGACAAAGAGGGGTCTGTGGAAGCAATGACTTCTAAACTCTTGCAGTCTTTGCTGGTTACTCAGGAGTTGCCTTGGGGATGCCCTGATGAACGATAGTTAAGTGATCTGTAGAACACTTAACACAAACAGTTTTCTGTTTGTGAACTGGACTTAGTTTTCTCTGGTAAATCCAAATAGTATGCCGTTTAAATAATTTTTGAAAAACCACATTTTTAAGTTCTTTGCAAATTACTCAGTTTAATCATTCACACTGTAAGGTCCTTCACTGAAACATTTGTTACTGTAGAGAATAAAGAATTATGAACATAAAGTTTCCTTTTACACACACCTCAAGCATCTTTATCCCAACACTGAGTACAAATCTTTGTATAACTAATGCTCAGTGTGGCCCTCTGTCCTGGAAACTAGTGAGATTTCATATGGAAGTCTATGTCATTCCTTCAGTAAATTTTCCTATTTCTTTAACTCAAGCACTCCAGACCGAGGTTTGCAAATACAGACATCTTAGGTTCAATTTCTGTAAATGACTAAATTAGTGATGTTATTACCTCAATAAAAAGGGAGGAGAAAAAAAAGAGAAGGCATAAACTGTCTGACAATCCCTTCTTTTTCTCTAATAATTTAACCATCTCCAGGTGGAAACAACCAGCACTTTTTATTTAATTGATTTCTCTGACATTGTGTTTTCTTTCTTTTTGGGAATTCCCAATACAATCTCCTCCAACCCTCACCTCTGAAGTAACGTAGTGTTCTCTTTTAAAGTACAGGACACAGGCAGGTTCAGGATACAAAAAAGAGCAAGGCTTTAGAACTTATTAAAACTTCTAGCTCAGTAGAATCAACCTGCAGCTGCTATAATGGGATCCACTGGCAATCTTGAGTTTTCCAGATGCACAAGTGCCTGTTTTCTTAAGTAAGTCTTGTACCTGGCACTAGTGCTTAGACTTTGACCAAAGTACAATTCATGTAAGAATGGAGGGCACATAAGAGCTGACTACAGCTGTACAGGCTGCAGGGGAAAACAAAAAAATATGGTTGTGAGGGGCAAAGGAAAGTCATCTATTCTGACTATAAATGGGTATATGGGCAAAAATCCTGGGAAATTTAGATAACATCAAGTAGGAACAATCCACTGTGTTATGAGTCAAAAGAAAATCACATGCAGGAGGAATAGACATCCCCACACAATCCCATCAGCTGCTTTACCACGTTACCAAACTCAAGTAATTCCACAGCTGCCTGCACAATTGCTTGCCAAAGAAATCAGATGTAATCAGTCGAAAAACATTCACCTCAAGTTTGACATCTGGGTCTTGGGAGTGCCATCTAAGCAGTTAGGCAAAAATGGAAGAGTGGTGCAATGTGGTGTTCTGAAATAAATTAGAGCCCAACCAGTGCAGTTGAAAAAAAATCCACAAAAAACGCCAGTGAAATATGACCACTAATAAAGTAATTTCCTCCAAATACTAATGTACAAACAAAACAGTTAATGTTAAATTAAGACTTCCGTAGGTCTAGACTTACCAGTGTAGAGAAGAGCAAGGGACATGGATCACTACGGGCAGACTTGAATGCAATGTCTGGATGCAAAACCAGAAGCAAACAGCTTAACTTAGAGCAACTATATTTTCTTAATTGGGGGCCTAATGCTAATCTAGTTCCTCAGGTAAATGATGTAATTTCTTGCCATGGCCCAAGAGAATTACAGTGATGTTCTTCACTGTACTTGACTGCAGCTACCATCTTAGCCTAGTATTCCCCCTTCTACATGATGCAGTGAGTGAGAACTGAGAATGTAATATGGATCCCTATCCTGCTTCTCCTTAGATTACTGTCTAAATTTAAGTATGTATCCATAAAAATATGGTCATAAACCCCCAGTGTACATACATGCAAAGGTTTCACAAAAAGGATACTAGCTTCTGTGAAATATGTTTGGTTGCAGTTAATAAGTGTCTAGTGCCTCAAGCCACTAATAAGATTCTACTAACAGTTAAAAAACAAAGGTAGACAAAATCCTACAGCACATCTTGTTTACTATTCACAGCAGACTGAGATTCTTCTCCTAGCTGAGCTTTTTCTTTCTCAGTATTACATCCTAAGATGCCTCTCTGTTTTTGGTAGTGTCTGCTTATTTTGAAGTCTTACCTTTGCAATTACATAAAGGGCTTAACAAGGACGCACATTAGCAATTTAAAATAGAGAACTGCAGTTGAAATATATTTTTAGAAAAATCAGCTGAACAATAGGGCTTGTACATTTGTTTCAAGATTAGGATTGCTGAATGATTAAAATTATTTTCAGAACCCTGGGAAATGTGTCCTGTATTACAAGCACTTTCACAGTTCCTGGGAAATAAAAAGAAAGGATTCCTAGCTGTAGGTAAAATTATAGTATGCTTAGTTACCCAAAGTATTGTAGAAGCGATTATTCACTAATATTAAACATTCTGCTCTTTTTTCTTGGATATTTGACCTCTTCCCCTTCTGCCAAGAATTCAGAGTAAATGTCTGCTACCCAAAATTATTTTATTATGTGCCAAAGAATGTTTTTGGCAGGTATCTTTTTTTTCTTTTTCATGCAGGAAAATATGTTGGAAAAGATTAATACAACTTGGAAATTATTTTTGATGAACAGTACTTGGCACACACTGTGTAAGCCTTTCTGAGGACTGCAAATCAACAAAAAGAGAAATAAAATACAGAGAGAAAACAGAACACGACCAATAGAACTTATAAAAATCTCTTGAAAACAAGATCTGAAATAATCCCTGTTTTCAGTCACTCTGTGTAAATTAGAATGACAATTGCAAATAAATATCAACACAGATCTAGCAATTTAATGCAACTATGGGCAAGTTTTGAAGCTGCTTACAAAGGCCACAGCAAGGAAAAAATTATCTTCTCCTTTAAATTAACGGGATGTTGTTATCTTTTAGTCATGTCTGTGCAACCAAACATCCAAAGAGAGAGACTTTTAAAGATTACATTTATAGAAGAGACTTTCACAGTCATACATATTGCCCTTCAGCTATGTTCTTCTCTCTGTTCTAATATACACCTATAAGTGGTGGCCCATAATGAAAGGCAGTAAACCGACAAATGCTTAGCAGTGCACTGGTTTTGCTAGCAAAGCCATCTTGACCCTTGGACATCTGTCTTCCACCCCATATGCTATTTTCTTAATACCCCTAAAATCCTGCATTTATGCAAGTTTTAAAAAACAGAACACAAAGTGATCAGAAACAAAACTTGTGCTATGGATTAAGTTTGCAAAGGTGTAATTGTTTACGTTTGTATAACTTAAGAATCAGCGCATTTGTTCAGTGTCCAAGATCCAACAAATGGCAACTTTCAGGCCGAAGTAAAATCAAGACAACCAAGTTCAGAAAACTGTGACAAGACCTAGAAGGAAATACGAGGTAAGCAGGAAATACTCAGTGTATTTCTTTCCTTCACATGAACTTAAAAATTCTGCACGAAGTACTGCTTTCTTACACAGCATTTATCTTGCTTTTATGCAAGATAAATGGGTAGAATAAACAGAAGTTTTCAAAAGGACCTCTTGAGCTCCACCACAAAACATTTGAAACTATTGTTTATAAGTATATACATAAAAAGATATCTGGTCACAAATCTCTGTGCATATAAACCCACCTAAAAATGGCTCTCATACAGCTTATTACATTGTTCTGAAAATATTACCAGAAGAAAGCATGACAAAAATAACTTCTTTAGCTGTAAAAATTCTTTTTCTTCTCCATTGTGAAATTTGGATTCTGTGAAACCAACCAATACCGCTAATTCATATTCACTGCTCTATGAAAAAAGTATGTAATTGGTTTTGACTTGCACAGGTGCTGTTGGCTTACAAATCAAGTTGCTTATCTTTAAAGGAAGCTGGGAAAAGTATTTACTTTTAACCTATCAGCTTCATTCTTCCCAAGATTTATATCTTTGATAAGTTTATAAAAAATGGTTTGGGAACTGCAGCTCAATAAAGCTTTTTGTCTTCTAATGCTGACCCTGATTTTCTTAAAATGTACTTAGTGTTTACAAAGAGAATAAATGTTTACTAGCAGAGACAGAAACTGTACATAATAATACAGTTCTGATTTTAGAAATGGATTTGTCTTTTTAGCAGTCATCCATTCTCAAACTATGAAGCATAATTTCAAATTCAGAGTCAGTCTCACTGTTTCTGGAATCATACAGTCACTATCTCCCTAGTTAGAAGAAATACATGAAGTAGAGGAGAGATTAAAAAAAAAGGAGATGCAGTTTAGTAAAATCCCTACATACATCCTTTTGATAATACACTATTTTACTCCAAACATATTATTCTGGAAGCATTATATATATATTATGTTGTATTATATGCAATATGTATAGTTACAGATGGTTTCCCATCGTATAAGAACATTCATTCTGAGGTGACTTTTATGAAACACTTTGATTTAAACCATACCATTTTTTTGGTCACACTTCTCAGGTTTTCTTATCCAAGGGTCACTTTAACACATATTGCACTCCTCGAACAACACTGTGGCTTTATTTATCTACAATAATTCATGAAAAGACACAAAAGTTGGTTCTATAGCCAACTTCCAATATATCAAAGATTTGGAACAAGCCTTAAGTCATTTTATTTTAATTGTAGGCTGGTCCTAAGAAGGATAATACATCATACAAATAGGACTGCATGCCCACAAATCAGACCTGTGCTAAATCATAAGAATTAAAAGCGGAGTTTGTTTTGCTCCAAAGCCTTGCCATTGTACAGCTAAAAAGGTGAAAGAATCCCTGCCTTCAGTCTTAACACCAGTTCCTGAAAAATATAGTTAGCATCTCATTCATACTATGTTTAGTGATTCACCTATTAATTCATAAGCAGCAATCTGAAATAATTGAAAAAGAATGTTAAATATTGTCCCAGCCCCCCTGTAATAATCTTTACTCAGAGAATTTCAATATATTTTAGGACTATAAACTTTCAACATCTGTTTTGAGGTGCTGTATGTAGTATTAGCTTTATTTTCAAAGAGGAAAACTGAGGCACAGAAACTTTAGGGCCAGGTTTAAACACTCGGTTTTTATGTATGTCCTAAAAATGTATTACTTTATTTATTCAGTAATACCTGTTTCAGCACTCAGTTACACTAGCACAAAAGTACCTGTGCAAAGAGAAGGTAAACAAAATACACAAGTGTCCTCACATCTGTGCAGCTGAGGTCGATCTACAAACTCCAGTTACTCTGTGCTGCAGGCAGAATATACATGGCCCAAGGGAGAGTGATAACATGTATGTAGGCACAAATAATGCAACCACAGACTGTTACTGAAACTACACTAAAATGTTTGTTTAATCTTTGGCTGGCGGGTTGTCATTTCAAGGATGCATTTTCCCCTCAGCAAACAAAAGGTCTCCATCCTTCCTTTAGAGTGTAGCTACATACAAAGCCTCAAGAACATTCCAGTGACTACCCTGCTGACAGCACCTTTACCTACAGGTTGTTTAAAAGATCTTTGAGGCTCTTCAGGCTTGAGCAGGAGGCTGGCGTACCTGAACATGAGCCAGTGATGTGCCCTTGCAGCAAGGAAAGCCAAGAGCATCCTAAGCTGCGCTACAAAATGTGTTGCCAGAAGGTCGATGGAGGGGATCCTTGCCCTCTACTCAGCGCTGGTGAGACATGTCTGGAGCACTGTATCCAGTTCTGGGCTCCCCAGTGCAAGAGAGACATGGATACAATGGAGAGAGTCCAGCAGAAGATCAAAAAGATGATCAATGGACCAGAACATCTCCCATACAAGGAGAGGCTGAGAGAGTTGGGACTGCTCAGCCTAGAGAAGAGAACCTTATCCACGTGCATAAATGCCTGAGGGAGGTGCAAAGAAGATAGAGCCAAAATCTTTCCAGTGCTGCCCAGTGACAGAACAAGAGGCAAATGAAACACATTCCAAAATAAACTGCTTTCCTACTGTGAGGGTGATAAAGTATTGGAACTGTCTGTCCAGGGAGGTTGTGGACTCTTGATCCTTGGGAGATATTCAAAACTCAACTGGACACAGCCCTGAGCAACTCGCTGCAGCTGACCATGCTGTGAGCAGGGGAGATGGATTACATGATCTCCAAAGGTCCCTGCCAACCTGTACTATTCTCTGATTCTGTCATCTCCTGAGACACCATCCAGACTGAACTCTTCTATGACCCTAACGAGCCAAACTGGACAAAAACATTAAAAAGGCAAAAGAAAAATCATTATCCACTGGCTCTGTCATCATTGCACACTACTGTCACACTGAACAAATGACTTTATTGACAAAGTGATTAATTCTTATAATGAATTATTCTTCAAGATATAGATTTTAATAATTTAATAAAAAAACAAGCACTGTACATTCCCCTTCTACCTAGCAGCAGCCTTCCTACACAAAGGAAGCAGTTAGCTTTGAAGCAAATTTAGCTGACCTATATATGCCAATCTTTTATGCTATGCTTAATTTGAATTATTTTCAACATGCACTTCTCTCATCTGTGACTCAGGAACTCTGTGCCATACACAGTTGTTCAAAAAAATACTCTCAACATACCTCATGCAGGAAAAGTATGGACTTCAGAGAAAAATTACACAGGCTTATATAAGTAGAGACTGTTGCATAAGGCACAAATTCAAAAGAACAGAATACTGATGTACAGTCATTCACTATTGCCTGAGAACTTACCCACCAAAAATGTGATATTTACATTTTGTATAAAGTTTCTTCATTAAAAAGGAGCATGATTCTATAAACAAGGTATTTTCCTTCAAATTCTGTTGCTTCCTTCTCAAAAAAATAAGAAATGTCATTGGACAAAATGTAATTTAGTACTTTTCTGACTACTAGTATCTAGTTGAACACCTCCACAATGATGAAATCCCAAAAGCTTCAGAACATCCACACTTTGCATTCTCTCATAATTTCCAAAGGCAGAATGACAGTAAAATGTATTGGATGTGGTTAACAGGAAAGAGCACATGCCTAACTACAAAGGATTTTGTGCTGTGATTCACAGAAGCCCTCTGTGCTCTATATGCCCTTCAATCTGTGCTTATAATCTGAGAATCTTATCTTCTAGGAAAACAAGAAAAATCTGTCAACTGTGAACCAAGCCGACCAATGTGCTGCTATCATCCTGAATTTACAGAAGGAAAAAACTATGTTTTTAGCCGCCTTCATTTTTATGGTTGGGAAGAAAACAAGTGAAAATTCTAAAGTATAAGGGTAAGTTGTCCCAAGTCAGTATCTGTAAGTGTCATTGACAGCTTCTAGCAAAAACATCTAGCTAGAGCTTTTATTGTCTTAGATGTGGTGCAGATTATACACTGAGAAAGTGTGTGTCATAAAACACGGAGAAATTCACACCAAAAAGTAAAAGTAGGAGTGAAAATGGAAACTACTACACCATCTTAACTCTAACCAGTCATTGCCAGACATCCATGACAATAAATGCCCTACTAGAGAACAGTGTAAGCCACAGACAACTGGGGAGCTGATTTTCAGACAAGAATTCTAGACTACAACATGCATTTAAGTGCTAGAAAAGGAACACAGTAAATTGATCAATGCATCAAAAATACCAAATTTTTAAAAGCTTTAATAACTGCATTGACATGTTGGGCTGTGTAGGGAAGGTAATTTACTGTAGCATTTGGACTGATGATGGGATTTGTCACTCACAACTAATGACAGCACATTTTAGATTAAAAATTATGTGAGAGATTTGATTTCCCTTTTTTTTTTGCCACCCCCCCTAACCTCTTAGAAATTTCCCTGAGATCCTTATTACTCCTCATTGTATTGTACTACTCTGACCTTCATTCCAAAAGGCAAATAAATACATGTTTCTCTTTTGGGAAAAGCAGAACAGGAAAACTCTACGTTATGAATTCTGTATGATTTTTTAGAAACAGAAAAAAACCAAGGGAAGTTCTGTGTCAGCAATGAAGATGGCTGCTAGCAAAGTGTGCTTCTCAGGAGTTTGAAGAGGTACAAAGTCGAATCAACATAATTTGGATGCCAGAATTGTGGCTACTTTGGTATAGCTTTTTTCACTTTTGTCAGTGTACTAGCTTTGTTGGTATAACTATGTCCACCACAAGAGTATTTTGTGTGCTCCTATCTCAACACTGGTTGTACACTCTTAGTGTAGACGTACCTAAGCCTGATTTTAGTAATTGGGGCCAACATTTCACTTAAAAGTAGACTTTGTATCAAGACACCTAAAAATAAATATAGCCTGACTTTAAAAAGTTTGTCTCCTGAGCTAAACAGTGCTTGGAAGTACTCAGCACTTTTGAGAATGGTCACTTAAAACTGTGCAGCAAAAAAATTCATATGCAAAAAGAAGAAAACTAAACACTGCAAGACTTGACTTTGGATAGAAAGCAATAATCTTAAACTGAAGATAAACACCTGTTTTCTTTATACCTCAAGAAGGGGTCATTCAGTGGAAGTGACACCACCTAGTCCCCTTAGTGGTGGAATTCCTATGCCATTAAGACATGGAGCCTAAAAGGAAATTATGTCAGACTGCTTTGTTTTTCTGGGGGTAGATAAACACTGAGACAGTCACCTATGTAAAGAGGCAACTATTTACTCACTTATTTTAATACAGCTAAACATTTAGAGCCTTAATTTGTCCAAGTCCTGTCTTGTATGGGGGGGATCTGACTGTACTGCCCCTTGAGCAGACATCTTCTCCAGCAGCAGGCAACTCAAAGCAGTCTCCCTGGCTGTTAAACCACATGATCAGTCAGTATAACTCACCAAATGCCACAACTTACTATTTCATTCCATCTGCAAACTTACTCGGGAATCACTTTGTATTTCCTTCCAGGTAACTGATAAAACTATTGAGCAGTATTACACCAAGAACAGATTCCTATGAGTTCCCACAAGAAGCAACTTCTGAGATGAATACTCCTCAACTCTAATTACTTTTCAAGATGTTTCTGTTAGCCCCTTTTTAATCCATTCGGTAACCCTGGATTACACTGATTTTACTCACTGTCATTTAATTTTAACTGCAGTGTCAACAACACTAAGTAAATGTCATAAAGTAGACGCCTAAGTGTATTAATGTCAGCACAGCTCTCTCTGTCACCTTCATTTCTGATCTTGGAAAAAGCAGTATCAAGTTTGTTTGACTAGATCTATTATCCATAAAAATTTGCTGGCTGGCATTTGGCATGAGGTCATCCCTTCATCTTTGTTGGAGATATTTAGTCTCAGCCTTCCAGTGATTTTGCTTGACCTATAGTTACCTGGATCATCTTGTTTAACCTTTAAAAATTCTGGCACAACATTTGCTTTTTCCAGTTCACTGAAACTCCCCTTAGTATGCCAAGGTTTGTTAAAAAGCAACAATAATGGTTTAGACAGTTTAACTCTATTAATACTCTCCCACGCAAGTTTTCTGGTCTGACAGAAAATTAAGGAGGAAATATAATTACTGAATTTCACACCTAACTTCAGTTTTAGAAGAGGTAAACCTCTACTAGAATCATCTGCCAGCATTTTCATAATGAAGCATAGAGCACTCACCAGAATCTTTTTTATAGTGTTTCAAATAATCTCAAGTATTTCTGTGCATTGCAGATGAAAAATACGTGAAATATTATAGGGATATTATGCTTTTTTATACAGATATTCGGCCATATGTATTTCCTTTCATCATTTCTCTCTTCCTCCCACCGTTTGCCTACACTTTATGGGAAAGCCTGGAAGCTTTACAGTTAAGATTAAACGACAGGTACCTGGGGAAAAAAAAAAGTGAACTTTTGTATGGTCTTGTAAGCAACCTTTATGGCTGTGTCCAATACAATTTTTAGAAGCTTTAGGTTCAGCTAACGTTAACAAATAATCAATGTAATAACTTTGGTTTTGGCAAACTCCTTTAAATTGTAGGGGTTTGAACTCAGACTGTGTTTAAACACTGGGTCTTTAAATTTGGCATGCCTTATTTCTGAAGCTATGGATTAAATACCTTTCATCTGCTGTCACATCTTATGGTATTTATAGTAGCAGGTGGAAAGGCAAAAATGCTGTATAACAATTTCTGTCTAATTACCCTACTTCATCTGAAAATACAGATATAAAAATTCCTTTGGAAAAAAATAATGACAATAGGAAAAATGATTCAAAATAAATGTGAGAAGCTTTTTAAACAGATTAGTGGATTCATCATTGGTTACAGCTCTTGTATGCTGAATGAAATTCCTAACAAACTGTCAGGTATATCTACTGAATCCATAGCCAGCACCTAGATTTCAATATGCTCACTTTGAAGCATATTTGAATATTTCTTTAAATATTTGACCTCAACTTTCACTCTCTTAAAATAGAAGAGAACACTGGAAACAAAATGCCTTTAGTATGTGTGGACTAAAAAAGAGAAACTTTTGGCCCTCTACATATGAAGGTAAGAGCAGTACAACTTGCCATTAATATGAAAATTTGTATGTAAACTTCTCTGTAAAATGGCAAAAGTGACGGCTTGCTTGTGGGAGATGGGTTACCTAGAATACCACCATTCTTGACTGACTTTGTAAAGCCTCCTGAATCACTACACAACACTAATCCACTTACTGATGATGTATCAAGAGAAATAAAAAAGGCTAATTTTCTTTTTTCACATCAGGAAAAGCTACTGCATTAATACACTGTTATGTATTATCTCCTACAACTCAAATATAAGAACGTAAAATAATTTCAAGATTCTTTACACTTTGATTATGTCCATCTGTGCACTGCTCTAATGTCTAAAAGCTCTATCCACTGTGGTACACAACAGCTTATTTTTAAAAGTAAACTTTGTCTGGATGACGTTTTTAGTTTTGTTAGTTCTTCTTTTTCTTTCATCTGTTTGCACACCAGATCTAGACTATTTTTTTATGAAGCTCTGTTGTTAGAGAGTGGAATGGAATACAACACGAGAAAAGAGCTAACACAGGCCACAACTGGACTCTCAAAGAACTGCTTTAAAAGACCAAATACTAAAAAAGTATGAAAAATTTTCTTTGTAATTTCAGTGGAGATTCTTTACGCAGGGATTTAGGTTTCTGGGATCGAAACAGTCTTGCAAGTAGAAGAAACATCTCAAAATAACATATCTAATGAATGCTAGTTATAATGACCAACAGAAGTAGGCTAACCCAACATCTTTTTATCATGCTGGGATTTTAGTCCCCTGTGCAAGACATCTCTCAGGTCTGGAGGGTTTATTCTAAAACTGGCTTCAAATCTTCTGACAGGACAACATGTATTTTTCATAGAAATTTTTGTTCATTTCAGCATACGAAACATGAAATATTTTTAGTCAATTCTACTTTTACCAACACAAAACATAGGGTCAGTACCAAGTAAACTGTGATGCTGCCTATAAATTTGTCAATGTTTCTCAACTCCGCTATCATCTCTAACAAAATATTTTCCATTAGCTAAATAGACCCTCTACTTCTTGCAGAGTGGAAACAAGACTATGGAAACAAACCCAAAATTTAAGTTTCAATTTAATATTTTTTTAAGATTTCCTTCTAAAAGGAAAAGCCCTGTGATATTTTCCAATATGAAAACAGACAGAAGTGGAAGTGATATTGAGACAGAGCCACATTGACCCTTGTGCAGCTCAGTTTACATACATAATTACTCTAACAAAATTCTAAAACATCAGAAATTTGCAAACAGATTTCCATCAACAGCCAACATAAAACCAATTTAGACAATTTCAGGTAGCTAAGAAAAAAGATACAACATATATGTGCTTTGTGCCCATGCTGCCAAAAATGACTTTGGCTGACATGATATTACTCTACCAAAACATTTGTTAACATAATGTTATTTACTTCCTTGTTTTGCCCATGTTTACTTCCTTGTTTTGCCCAATGTTTACTTTTCTACCTGTGCATGTTTGCACTTTTTTTATGTTCAAGACAATGATTTCAAAGAAATGTGGGTTTGTGCGAGAAATATTTAGTCTATCAGTCTGAAACGCTCAAGGCAACATTCCTAGAGCAATATCATGCGAAAAGCCAATTTTCCCATTTCATTTATGACCAGAAGTTATGAGGAAAGACCAGAAATTTACCCGATTCCTGGAGATAGCGATACACCAAGAAATTCACTTCGTCACTGGTTATGCTCATCTTAGCCCAACCTCAATATGATGAGGTCTACGAGAAGTGTGATCCACGCTCTGTTCAAAGAAGAGAAAAGAACAGGTTTTGTTTTATCTTCATTTGGTATAAAATGTGTTATCAAAACAGAGGTGGGAATTGCTAAGGTATTTAAAGATCTCATACAGTTATTAGAGCTGTAATGTCCCAGTGTGAGGCACCCATTAAATATTGTGAATCAAGTACTCAAGCTGTACTGCACCTTTTATTATAATTAAAGAGCAGTATTTAACATATACGAGAAACACAGAGGGAGCATTTTATATCTTGGGAGACTTTGCAAATGTCAATTCTTTTACTTCAGTGGCTTTACCACAGGTTCTTTGGACACTCCTTTTTACCATGTGAGCATTTTTTTTCTCAGAACTGCTGACAATTACAGTCACATATAACACACCAAATCATAACCCTTCTGCAGCCCCAAATTTGAAATCCAGTTTTCTGTCCAGTTATTCATCCACTGAAGACAGATTCTCTGCTTACAAAGCCATGTTACGCAGTGAATGGTGCAGGGGGAAAGTGGGGAGAGAAAGAGAGAACACCATATACCTTGAGCCAACAAGGAATACAAATATCCTTGTATTATATAAACTTGTAATATTATAACATTATGGTGAGCAAGAACTAAACTTTCATTTTTCACTTAAGTAATCGCAACCTTTAGGATGATGGTTTTACATTACTATTTTGGGCTTATACTCTGGTAATAAAACACTGGGCTTAGATGATGAATTTATTTTGAACATTTTCCATTAAATCTTGATGATTCATTCCTGCTTGGGAATCTGACATAAGTAGTTTGGTTTCAAAAAACATAATACTCCTCAGACATAAACTTTGGAACATTGTCATCCACACTATACCTATAACTAATCACGTACAGATTTGGACACAGAGGCACACACTATGCTCTCATCGTGTCTCACAAATGAAAGACCGTGGGCGTGTGCTGTTTCTTTCAATTTCCCGTATGTCTCTTCCTGGCAAGCGGAAAGGTCGTCTTTGTTCATCGAAAACCTCTTCAGTAATTCCTGCTGCCTAAAGTAGCACCTGCTACTGCAGGCGATGCTGATCGACGACGTTTCCCCTGGTGATGATTTAAACCAGCAGGTCACTCATGACTGTAACAGATGTCTCTGCATATTTATGTAAATGGAGGTCTTTCGAACCCTGGTAGGCCTTTCATTATCCTAGGCTGTATTTCATCAATAGCTTGGATGCTGGTTTTCCATAAGAAACCATAGTTTGCTAATTTGGAAGGCATCCTCCTCAAGTACTCCAGTCTTTATCACTACAGTTTGCATTTCACAGAGAACAAGAAGAAATAAAATACTGAAAATCATGCAATCTCGGTAAGGAAAATGTTATTATCTCCTTTGGAAAGGATGAGCACTTTCTGCTAAGATTCTGGCTGAGGACAGCATCAGCTGTACCCAACAGCCAGTCCTGTCACACCCGTCACGTATTGCCCTGGGAAGCCGCTCGGTCTCTTTTCTCTTCAATCCCTCTTCCGCAAAATGGGCTCAAATTTGTCTGCCACATGATCTGGAGACTGGAAGCACTGACAGTGGTAAGGGCTTCAGTTACCAAGGTTGGCAATTGCAGCCAGTGAAAGCACCACTTCCAGTATAACTTTATACACACTTCTTCCAGATAAACAGACTTGGAGCTGAATAATTAATAAACCCCTATGCCCCTTTTTGCATAATCATTGTTGTACAGTGAAGAACAAGACAGACATTCGTAGCAATGGTTAAGGCCATTTTCACATTTGAGTGCTTAAAATACATCTGTATCGTTGCTATGGCCATGATAATATTAAATCAAGAAAATCTGATAGCTGTGAGTTGAAAAAAACCCACTTTTAAAAGCACTTTAAAAATAGCTGTTTCAGAATTTGGTGGTAGGAAAGTTGGTAAAGATGAAACCTCTTAGAAAAATTCAGTTTCAGCAATGACGTACTCTGTGGTAAGATGAACTTTATTAAAAAAAAACACAAGAAACTACAAATGCCATTTCTGGATTCATCCTGCCAATTTAAGACATTAACATGCTATTTCCCACATACAGACGGTTGCTTCAGGAAAGAGAAGCAAAGGAAAGGAAGAGTGCTGGTTTTTGTTTTGTTTTTCTAAAGATGACTTTTCTTGAATGAATTAAAATCAGAGAAAATCAGCATGATTGCAAAATAAATAATCTGACAGCCCCAGAAGAAAAAGCTCCGTGGCAGCTAGCTACCTTTGCATCAGAATCCCAAGCACACCAAGTAGTAGTTGGATTTACAATGCATTTTCCCTGAAGTCAGTCAACAGGAATTACTTTGACATACGTGTCAGATCATCTTTATACACATTGTTACCATGCCACAAATAACTAGATGATCTCCACTCGCATATTTAAGGTTTCTTCCCTCCCACAGATGCCAGTGTAGCGATCAGATACACAACTGTAAAGCTTTTACCCATCCACAGCAATACACAGTTCTTGGCTTTTACCCAGAGAAACGTATTCATTAGAAACTTGGCTGAGCTATGAAAGACAAAGACCATACTCAATTTCATTAACGCTCTTTCTGATTTCCTTCTTCTCTGCAGATAAACAGCCCAAATAAAAGTGGCTAAAAAGACATTTCAGGGAGGAGAGAAACATACTTATATTTTGTGTATCTCCAAGGCTGATTCATAAAGGTACAAACAACTAGCCTCCCCCACAACACAATATTTTTTAAATGTAGAAATGCAAACTTCTGTAGAAAACTGCAGAAACCTTCAGTTATCACTGTGATAGATTTAATTCTAATTGATGATCTCCTTTTTTTTACTGAAGACTGGTATTACCTAGATTAATAGTTTTTTTAAACAGTAATAAAGTACAGTGTATGAAGAATACCAATGTGCCTTTGGAGACATTTCACATTTAAACCAGCAATAACATCTTCATTCTTCACAATGTCAAGAGGATTAACAAAAGGCATTCAAACGTGTTACAACTTTCTTTACTTGAAACACTTTTTCCTGCACCCAATTACACATAATGGGAAGTTCTATTTACTTAAACCTCAGCTTAAAAATTTGGGTGGTGATGCTGCAGACACTTAAGAATGTCCAAACATGTGACCTGAGTCAATTAAGACTACCCAAAGTATAATGTATCTAAAACATACAAACCCCATCAGTGGATGGGTTGTCAAGATCATGCAAAATTAAACACTTATTTTAAATAAAGACTCAACTCTCAGATCTACCGAAATGAGGTTTTTGCAAAAATGTTTTGCACACAGAGGTAAAAATCTAGGATATTAGCTCGAATATGCCACCACTGTGCTTCTAGGGCTGCTTGGTTTTTGCTGAAGTGGTTCATCTGGCATTGAGCTGGCTCCAGTGAAGCTTAATGCTGCAGCTTCCCTGTGCTCTGGGCAACCAGGGCAGCTTGATTCCTGGAGTACACCACTGGATCTCATTTGGCTCTGTGCACTGACATACCAGTGTTCTCAAATTAAACCTTCCTAGGGCACTGGGAATCCTGCTACTGGGCCATGCCAGTGGCCCTGGAGAAGGCAGCCTCATGTATAGCTATAATTCAGCACAGTGCTGGCCAGGTGAACTAAGAACAGTTTCTTTACATCCCATGCCCCTACTCAAGGATTGCTCTCCCTTCATCAGGCATATTTTAGCACTGTTGCCATAAAAAAGGGAGATCTGACTGAAGAATCAAGGGAAAATAACTTATTTGATTTTCAAATAGTATCTAAAGACTCAGCTCCTTTGCCCTTCTTCTAAATGATGGTCACAGGGTCCTCCAGGGCCGTGTCCTGCCCTCCAGGCTAACCGTGGACCAGGGAATGGTCAAGGTTATTTCAGGAAATGAGTTTACATTTGCTACTTGCTGCAGCATGCCATCCACAGGGACTGGGAATTACCAGTCAATCTTCCCCTCAGGAAGGCGGAAACAGGCCAGACATTTAGGGAAAACACCTAAACTAAAACCTAAACCTGAAACCTAAATAGGAAGTCAGACACTTCCCATTTCTGCATCCAGCCCTGCCGACAGAAATGCATCAGATGGCTGGTCAGGCCACACTGAAAAAATCTGCAAGCTCCAGTCTGCTTTAGCTCGGTGTTGAGCAGTTGCCAACTTCTCGGAGGGTTTTCTGGGGGTCATTTTTGTAATATCCCCTGAAAAACAAACCCCTCAAAACCCCAACTGACACATACAAGTTTTCATTTTATCTCCTGGAGAGGTTACACTATTTACCTACTTGTTCGACAAGGCTAGGCCAAAATGTTTTTTCACAACTGAAGTTTTACTGATAACAACACTGTCATTAAAATGATAGGGAGGTGTGAAGAGAAATTGCATATTTGCTTTGGGGGAAAAAAGGCAAGGAGAGGTTCCATAAAAATGAACACATTCCAGAAAAGTTCAAACATTGAATGTTGTCCAGTTGATGCCTTGCTGCATGGGAACTGGAGTTCACACTTTTGTGCTCCCATTTTCTCATCCAAGATGGATCCATGCACCAAGGTGTGTCTCTCAGGACCCACTACAGTCTCCCTGTGTCAGAGAATAGAATGTGAACAGAAGACTAAAATAGACTCTAGGAAGGCACCGTGACAGCATAGCCAAATCAATGTGTTACTGTTTTGCATATATTCTGTAGTTTAATGAAAAACATTTCCCAAAGCCAGAAGCCACTTCTCAAAAAATTAGTCATTTAGGCAATCTCAGTATTTTCTGTTGAAAAATGCTTTCATCAGAAACTTTCAATAAGCTCTATGCTTCTGTATTTCTCGGATGCGCCCTACCATAGAGCCAGAACAGAGTCAGTAGCCAGCAGCTCTTCCCCAAAGGGTAATGAGCTCTGCTTGGCCCACACCAGTGCATTCCTCAGTCTTGGCTTTTATCGCAGCTGCCTCCTCTTGTGGAAACTCCAGTATGCTACTTTCCAAAAATGCCAAATGAAACTTCTCGGAGAGGAAAAGAGCACACTCTGCTCCCTCTCCCCTCACAGTCTCTCCTGTCATTTTATGAAACTAAGGAGTCTTTTCTTTACAAGTATCCTGACAAGGGAATGAGACCATCGCACTCCTGATTACAAGGTGCGGGATGGTTTTTTCCAAACTCCACGTATGTCAGTCGCCAAATTAGCAGTGAGCCCTCTTCAAAATGCAGATTGTGCAGGCATGACTTCTTGACTCTTCCTTTTAAGGCTTGAGCAAGAAATCATGCTTCAAAAAAAAAAAAAAAAAAACCAAACAAAAAAACCCAGTTGCCCCTTCTGGAGACCTTGCACTTAAGAAAGCACATCAAGATGCGCTCACAGTAAGAACTACACCATACCTCCCTGGCCTTTCGTAGTGGGGAGGTGAACAGCTAACTATCCTCACTCTGCAAATGATTGTCCTAGGCTCCTTACAGATGCTCACAGATGTCTTTGTATCGCTTATGCTGTTAATATTTTGAAGTTTTCGTCACAAGTGCATTTGCAAATTTGTTGTTTTGGGAAAACAAAAGCTGAGATTCTGCAGAATAATCTCCTTTGGGGATGGTTATTGAGCTGTACAGTATGCACTGTCTCACTTAGACGTCTGTCACCATCATTTATAGCAGATCACTAAGGACAGGGACCTCAAAAAGAGAAGGCAATAGGCTTGTCAGAAATCCTGCACTGCCAAATGTTAAGCCTGGTTCTTATTTTGGTTTTAAATCTACTTATTTACACTGAACTTCCACTGATTTTTAAAAGACCACACTATACCAAAACAAACCCAGGGAGCTACGGCTCATTCCCATTCTCACTGCTGCCTTTAAGACCACACTCAGATGAAAAGGCCAATGGCATCCTGGCCTGGATCAGGAACAGTGAGGCCAACAGGATCAGGGAAGTGATTCTTCCCCTGTACTCACCTTGAGTACTGTGTTCAGTTCTGGGGCCCTCAGTTTAGGAAGGATATTGAGGTGCTGGAGCAGCTCCAGAGAAGAGCAACAAGGCTGGTGAAGGGACTCAAGCACAAGTCCTGTGAGGAGAGGCTGAGGGAGCTGGGGCTGTTCAGCCCAGAGAAGAGGAGGCTCAGAGGAGACCCCATCACTCTCTACAACGATCTGAAAGGAGGTTGTAGCCAGGTGGGCATCGGTCTCTTCTCCCAGGCAGCTATCAGTAAGACAAGAGGGCATGGTCTTAAGCTCTGCCAGAGGAGGTTTAGGTTAGATATTAGGAAGAAATTCTTTACAGAGAGGGTAATGAGGCATTGGAATGGGCTGCCCGGGGAAGTGGTGGATTCTCCATCCCAGGAGGTTTTTAAGATGAGACTGGATGTGGCACTTAGTGCCATGGTCTCGTAACCACGGTGGTAATGGATCAAGGGTTGGACTTGATGATCTCGGAGGTCCCTTCCAACCCAGCTGATTCTGTGATTCTACGAAAAGTTGTAACAACTTCATCTGTACCTGAGAACTTCAGAAAAAATGGCACAGATGTAATAAAGGTCTACCTTGGATCCTGACACTTGGATCTCATACTATTAACCAGTGAGCTCTACCATATCGGTGTTCCAAATCTGGTGCCAATCGCAGAAAAAGGACGTAGAAGGAATGCCAACCATAGACATGTAGTACTGATCAATGAACCCGTAATTCTGTCTTCACGAGGCCACTCCTGAGGAATCAAATGTGTGGGCAAAACGGACAAAAATGAGGTTTTCATTTAAATAAAATCAAAACATTGTTCAGGGAGAAGGTTAGTTTACTATGCAATATCTATAAAGATGTGTCTTTGAACAGATGAATCTCTATTTTTTAAAATCATAACAGTGCCTACTGTATTTATAGTTTTAAAAATCTGCAATAGATTATCAAAATGGTTGTCCTTTCCTGGAAAAAAATGTTAACAAAATAACACATCATCCAGGAAACTATCAAAACATGAAAAAAAAAATTTAGGCAAAAGTAACACAAAAATATTTATAAAAATAATTTGGCCAGTTAAACACTTCAGTGAACATTGTTGCAGAAAGCTTTATTTCTGCATGAATACTACTTTTCATTAAATTATAAATTACATTTCAAACTGAAGGACCACTTGGAACCAAATCCAGATCTATTTACTTAAAGAAAGGGCAGCAAGAGATATTCCAGCAATTTCTAAGTGCTATTCAAACATTTTTCAATTAATCAACAATTCCCAGAGCAAAATAACTAATCATCAACAAAAGACAAGCCTTTAATCACCAAATTCCCAGCAAACTCTACTTCCTCTATCTAAAGAGATGCTGAACTCTGCATCAGATCTTTCATACTTATAATCTCTTAGTTTGATCAGGTTGTTTTTCAGTTCTCAGCTGATTTACTTAATTACAGCAGCCTCCAGCATTTCAGTTCTGAGTTCAAGTGGATCTTTTCCAACTGCCTTTGCTGCAGAATGAAATGCGTTTTCCAGTATTGATCTTTCCTCTTTGTCTCTTTGCTAAGGGGAAAAAAAAGTAAAAAACCCCCACTGCTCCTCTTAATTAGTGCAATTGTGTTAAACCTCTTTTATAGCTTGGTTCTAAGAAAAGGAAACTTCCTTCTTTTTTGATAAACAAAAATATTGTTCATACTAGCATATTATATGGAAAGGTCCAGGAAGGAAAAAATAAGACTAATGGGAGAGCAACAGTTGACAGTAGGCCCAGAAATTGCAAACAAAATGAAATTAATTGTTTTAAAATAAAAAAGGAAGGAATTACAGAGGCTTGAGAAATCAAAACACATGATTGGATTTAGTTTGAGAATCAAGATCCCTCATCACTCTTGGAACAACTGAAGTCAATTGGGAATCCTGCCACGAAAAAGAACCAAGGATTTTCGTCCTTACATGAGCACAAAATGGCAATTAGGACAAGCAGAGGGACAGTGGTATGTGTCCACTCATTTCAAACCAATTAGGCCAAAATACATGATTGTCTGATTGTGCAGTAACAGACTGTCTGTGTGCATGTGCGTTTCTATGCACGTAATGCAATAAAAATGTGCTTTAAATCTTACAAATTGTGCTACATGCTCAAAAAAGTTAAAGAACACTGCAACTTTAAAAAGATGGCACAATTTCTCTAGCAATATTTGATTTTCTTTAATTTTGGCAAGAGAGCCACTGTACTAATGCTCTCTCAAATTTAACTTTTCACTTAATATACCTGGATTTTCACTAAAACCTCGACAAAACCAAATATTTACATTTTTCATCTGTGCTTTGAGGTGAATGAGTGTGATGGCATGAGTTCCTACCAGAACTGGTTGTACCTGTTTCAGATGTAAAATAACACAGATGAACTTCTAGAATGGACATCCCTCCTCCCCAAATATCTAGAATAAAGTGTAGTTTCTTTTTCAGCTGTTTGACACCGAATAGTAAAGATACACTTAAACATGAGGTATGTCAAGTCCCAAGCTGGCCCGCAAGAACGGGCACGGACAGGCACTAGCTGTGATGAGACAGGCCATGTCCAGTTGAGAAAACATTGTCTTTGAGGTGACATCATGCAGCTGGAACACAAAAGGAGCTTCCAGAGACCTCAGAGCCACACGGGCAGTGGGGGTTAGCAGCCATGGCACCTGTTCTAAATGAGGCAATGCCAGAGCAAGGAACGTAAGAGCAGTGGGCCTGGAAGGACAAGTGAGAGACAGTCTGAAGGCCTTGCTCAAAAGACAGAATATCTGAATAAGGCTTTTTTGATTATTTCTGATTTTTATCCTGCAACTTTGCTGCTTAAAATGGTCAAATTGTGGTAGCAGGGGCCAAAATCCTACTTTTTCCCAACACATCGGAGCGCTTAACTTGGCTGAAGAATTGGGTTGTGTCTTGCATGTGCACCTTATTTTTGAAGAGCAAGGTAAGGATAAAACATCCTTGTGTGCTTTTTTACCCTGCTCCTTACATAAACCACTTCCTATACCACCCCGAGGGTAAATTCTCATTTTAAAGACCAGACCACTACCACCTCACTGGTTGCAGTGGTGTCAGTGCCCACTACAGCAGAAGGCACCTCCACCACCCAGCACACTGTGCACAGGCACATGGCCTCAGCACCAGGGAAGTGACGCACAGAGGTGAAAGTGTAAAGGGTGAAAGTGTAAAGGGCTTTGAGACTTGGTCCCATAATTTTGCTCCTTTGTCCCAGAACTACGGGGCCCCTGCAATGCTCTCCAGGCAAGCGGCATCACGGACACAGCAGCGGCACCAAGAAGCAGGGCCTGTTTGTCCACATACCTGTAGGTTTGTTTGTTACATCTCTCCCACAAGACCCAGATATCCAGTAAAACCTGTTTCAATTCCATGTACATAGAAATTTCATTCTGTTTCAGTATCTTTTAGGACACCCTGACACAAGTGCAGTTAGACAAAGACTAAGAGTGAAAACCTTTGTGGTACTACTGTCTCATGACAACACCTGTAACTTGCATGACAAAGACCACCCTTGGACTTAGCAAAGTTCTCTGTATAAGATGAGGTAAAACAACATGAATCTGTGCTAGGCTAACCAACCTACATTTTTTTTTTAGCCATGCAGGCTGGCCCCACACAGCAGCAGATCCCTACAAGTAGCAGACAGAAGAAGGACCAGAGTTGTTCATCACGTGTGGGAAACGGAGATGGGCACAAGCGGAGATGGGCACATCCCTGAAACCTCAAAATGTGGGATCTGTCCAGTGAGCGAGCGCCATGCGGAAGACCTGTGAAAGTCTAGAGGCCAGCAGGGAGCTACAGCAGCTTGGCTAGTTCATGTCTGGATGGCCTCAGGCAAAGGGAATGCGCAGCGATGTCATTAACGGGGTGGATTTTTATTAGTTTCTGCTAATAAGCTTAGCAGATGTTACTGGAAACAGTTTGATGTTATTTTTCCATCATTTATAACTTTTTTTTTTCCCCCTCAGCAAGCAAAAGCCTTGCCACACATTTCAACCTTCACTTATTTCCCCTGTAGTATTGTTAAAAATGTAGTTGAAGATTTTCTTTATTTTTATTATTATTGTACAAAGGGAAAAAGCATTTTTCCCATTTGTCTCTAATTCCAAAATAGCTGAAAGGATTATACTCCAAATTAACGAAGCAGAAATAGTTTTCAGACTCACAACATGGAAAATTTTACCCCCCAAAAGCCGTATTTTGTAAATTTTAGAATATGTGAAAACAAAGAACTATAATGGAAACTATTTCAAACTTTTATTATGGCAGATCCTATTATAAACTATTTATAAATATTTTAACTATGGCTATAAATACTTAATGTTTTCCCTTGAATAATCCTAAGAGAATGCCAATGTTAAAAGCCATAAGGACAAAGATTACATAGAATAGTGCAATGGAATAGAAAAATACATACATAAATTCAGGGTATTTCACTGCTGTGTATTTCTACTTCTAACATTTAGACCTTAGTGGAAATCTGTTGTGGGGTTTTTTTGTTTGTGTATTCATTTTTTTTTAAATATAAAGTTTCACTGGCTCCTGGTTTATATTGGTTTGAGCTCTGGAGAAGGGTCTCCATTTTATAGAAGGCGTAGTACTACTTTCCTTGTTGGATGGTGGAAAAGGAAGGAAGAAGGATGGAGGGAAATAATTTGCTTTCAAAGAATGCCTGCTGAAACTTCTAAGCAACCACTGAAGTAAAAGCTTATTTCTAAGTTACTCTTCTGTATTCGCATTGCTAAATATTGCAGAAAAAATTCCCATTAAAAATCAATACAAAGAATTAAGGCTAAGAATTAAGGTCTCATAAAAACCACCTCAAGTGCCAACTTCAGATACTAATTTAACTTTTCCTCTGGATACTCCATACCCAGGATCTAAATAGCAAAGAAAATTTCACACAGAATGTATCCAGTATAATCCAAGTTGTACAACACCATCACACACATTATCTGCCTTTTCATCCATTCTCCGTCCTTTACATGTTGTAACTGGCCAAGAGGGGTGAGGTCGCCTCTTTGTCATTTTAGGTTTTCCTGCTTTCTGTCTTACTGGTAAGACCAGTGGAAGACTTTGTGCTTCTCTTTAGCTGAAAGATGTTTGACTATTTTGACCTCCGACCAAATATGAAGGTACCAAACATATGATGGTTTTACCCCCTCCCAATCTTCTATCAATTCTTCATTAATTTCAATATGGAATTCTGATGTTTCCTCCAGTCTAGGGATAGCAGGAGACATAAGCAGCAGCACCTTCTAAAGTTTGTGTCTTCAGATAGTATTTTTAGGGCGAGTTGCCAGTCCTCATTTTTTTTTTCTATTTGTAGATGGGTGAAGAATGTACAACACAAAAAGACAAAGAATCACATTTCTGGTGGCAGCATCATGAAGTCCTACACAGTCCTAATATAAATAACAATGTCTATAGATTAAAAGGCAATGCTAAGAAGAAAGCTTTTTAACCTATTTTTTGAAAAAGCTAACCAGCCTAGAAACTAAGATGAACTAAAAAATCCTTGGAGAGTCAGAGACAGACATGACATAATCTCAGGTTTTCATAAAAAATTTCAGTTAAATACTTCTCTGGAAGGATTTTAATATATTATGACATAGCTATTAGTTAGCTCGGATTAAATAAAAAAAGCACTCCCCTGCTTTAAAAAAATCAAGATAGAGAGAACTGAAGCCTTAAATTCACACATACAGGGTTTGAGAAGCTTTTAAAGGTTTTAATCCCTAGACAAGAATGACTTCATCAGAGAATAAATAGATTGTAAGTTTTTGGCCTTCACTCCAAGAAGGACTCTAGGGAGGCTACAGGTGATCAGAAGGGCTGGCGTTAATCATACACTTGCTATTACAGAAATATTATAAAAGTTGCTGAAAACAAGTAGGATTTTGGGTGCCTAAAGGCTTGAGGGGTCACAGGCTAGAAGGGACCTCTGGAGGTCTCTAGTCCTACCCCCTGCCAAAAGTAGGACCAGCTTTGGGGTCAGACCAGGCTGCTGAGGGCTTGCACCCACCAGAGCTCGAAACCCTGCTAGGACAGAGATGGCACAGGCTCCTCCACTGCCAACACAATGCGAACATGCTGGAAAACGTTTCTCCTTTTATACCCACTCTAAACCTGTTGCAACCTGTACCTCTTGCCTCCCACCCTGCACCACTGTGAGGAGCCTGGTCCCATTTCCTCAGTGATTTCCTGTAGGTGCTGGGAGGCTGTCAGGTGCCTCCAAAGCCATCCCTTCTTCAGGCTGCCCCATTCCCCCCAGTCCCTCCTCACAGTGCAAGTGCTACAGACCCGCCGCCCTGGGTCCTCCCAAGCTCCCTCCAGCTTGTCCACATCTCTCCTGTGACAGGTGCCAAAACTGGATGCGGTATCTAGATATGGTCTGACAAGTACCATATAGAGGGGGACAATCCCGTCCCTTGATCCCTGGCTGCGCTCCCACTCATACTGCCCAGATTATTTGTTTCTTCTAGTTTGCACGCTGGCGTTATGAAGAGGCAAAACCTCCATACAGCTTTTAAATGAACATCAATATCAGCATTAATTCAAAGGAAGCAATTTTTCCAAATTGGAACAGTCTTACTCATTTGTCCTCTTCACTAATTTTATTTGGAAAAAGAACTTTTACTTGGAAAAGACATGCAGGAAGGTAGAGTAACACTCCATACTGTCATGCCTATTAGATCTTCTAAGGATATTGTAACCAAGAGAGTATTTTAGTCATCCAGCTCCTGGAACATAATTCTCAAAGACTAGTTAGCTATGAAATTCCCTCTACAAGGAATGGGGAGAGTTATGTGCCTGTTTCAAAGATTTATGTGTTTTCCTGTAGACATGGATTAGACACTTGTCTGAGACTGGGATTCATTGCTTCAAATTTCCGCTCCAAATCCAGGCTCCAATTTGTACTTTTGGCTGTGGAGAACTGACTCAGTACTTTTATTTAAAAAAAAAAAAAAAAAAAGGAGAAAGGTGGCAGTGGAAGTGGTATAACAGACTTTAAGAGACTGAACATTAAAGTATTCACTTAAGAATTAGCAAGTTCAAACTTGCATTTTCCAGCTCCCAGGAGAGCACACTTTACACCTGGTTACAGGTTGCTGAAACAAAAACTCTATGGAGCAAAGAATTAGACTCCCACAGACGGGAAAAGAAACAGAGATCTGTAACCACTCTTAATGATCCCTTGTTTATTTCAAGTATCTGGCTGCAGAGTCAGGAACCATTTACACTTCCATTTTTTCAGCATCAATGAAAAAGTGATGTAAATACGAGCATTTGTCCAAAGACGAATTTTCATTCATTTTTTCACTCTTCATCACAATTCTTTACATATTTTTTACATCTCTTTATTAAGGGAACATAATTTTGCTCTCTTCTTATTTCTACAGAAACTCAAGAGCCTTTGTAGTATTATGCAAGGAGCAGACATCAACACCTATATTTAAGTATGACACATTATAAGCTTATATTATAACCTTTAATTTGACTCCATTTTAACTATTTGGACTGTAAAGCTCCACAGTGAGTCTTTGCCTCAAGCACATTTTTTTCCTGAAAGGCATAAGCAAAAATAGTTCAGTTGTTTCAGAGTGAAGATGGTGAAAACCAGTTTTGCTGATATTTATACAGTTTCAGTGTTTCAATGAGAATCTCCAGTGCTTCCATACCTCAGAGCAGGGACTTGACATGTGGCAGAGAAGCTGCTCCCATGGTAAAGTGTCTTTTCTGTCACAGTGAAAATCCTTCCACATTTGACTAAAGTCTCCTGAAAATACTACTTGTATATGCATGGCACACGTTTGTTAGAGGCTGTAATTGAGTATATTTTCCTTGCATTAACTTTGCTTCCAACTCATGCCTTTGTATACAAGGAAAAGCAGACACAGATGCACGGGAAAAGGTGAGGGATGCAACAGGCACTGGGAAGGGTAAAGGGCATCATGGCTACAGACTTATGGACAGCTGAAACGGCAGTCTCAGGTGTCTCTCCAGATAGTGGAGAATACTTTCTTCCCAACAAGTATTTCAGAGGAAAAGATATTATAGCCAAAACATGACACTGATTTTTAAATTTCTCTGCTGGCCTTCATACTAATTTTTATCAGTAGTTTATTCCCGCAGACTTAGACCATGTGATCTTTAATGCCTTGTAGCTCTATTTATTTACATCTTACTTTTATTATTTTTATGAGCTAAGGATTTTTCTCCTAAGCATTTGATTATAACACTTAGCTAGCCTAGGGAGTTATTAAAATATTTTAGAAGTATAATTTAAAAAACATAAAGTAGATTTTTTTCCCTCTCCCATTTGTTTTTTTCTCAGTTAAGAACAGATTTAAATCACAGCACAGCTGTTTGCTTCTAAGTACCTGTATTTTACTTGGGTCAAATTTAATTTGAAAATTGCTGAAATTTTTAGCTCTTAATAAACTGCTCATATTTAGTCAGCTCCTTCAAACATAAGAAATACACACAAGCATACACCATTCAATGCATTCTTGTCCTCAGGGATTGCATTCAAAGACAGAAAGGAAACAAAACTCGTACTTTCCAATGTCACTTTTACCATGGTTCAGCTGTCACTGAGCAATATTTTGGTACTACAAACTAGACAAAAGGCAATCAAATAAAACGCATCAGTGAAGAGCCATCACTTAAATTTTTACTGACTACCAACTTGTACAGAGCTGACCTGGAGCTTGAGAAAAGGGATATTCTAAACCCTACCACCTGCAAAGAAAGCACAAGACTTTCAAAACGATGCAAGAAATTATTCCTTTCTCTTTTATTAATATATGCCCGATGTAATCCCCTAGGTTCAAAAGACAGTTTTTCCCCACAAAATGCACTGATGCAGATGATCCTCCTTCCAAAGAAAAACCTTGTGAAAGAAATCTTAGAAAAAAGTTTCACCTATTCTACATTTCATACTAATAAATCACTGTTACCTGATAGGGTAATAGCTTTTTGTTTTCTTTAGGAAAAGGAAAAAAATGCTACAACAGATATTTTGTGAAGAAATTTTGTTTTTTAGCTGCTGACACTTTAAACCCAACATATGCACAAGTCTTCCATGATTATTAAAACCTGTAAAATACTCTGTAACAGACATGTAGTCACTAAGATGCAATGGAGATATGTTAAATGAACAACTTTAAATTGTTTTACTTTATGTGAACTAAGCAGTAAGAGGATTATAGCATGTAACTTAAACTCTCAGCTTTCTTATTTTAAGACCTGACATAGACACTCCCATACAGCATTTATCATACACCCAGATCAAGCACCTTAAGACTTTTTTTTGGAGGGGGAGTAATAATTTAGGGATATCTCACTAACAAAGAAAATCAGTTATAATTAGTAATAAAATCTGCATTCCTTTTATAAGACCTACAGTATAAAAAGCAGCAAAATAAAATAAAACAATATGGGGTGTTTGTATACAATCGATAATGATAATAATAGTCTAAGAAAAGTATAGTTTTATGCACATGCAAATGCCAACTCCTACATAGAGATGAATCTCCCACCTCAGGAATTAATAGTGTCACATTAATGGCTTTTTACTGCTCTGTCTTTTCTAAGGACTCTTAAAACATTACCTAATACATCTTAAATGTTTCTGTGTAAGTTCTGGTGTTACACAGAGGCTCTCATTACATGTCATCAATGCTTAGGAGGTTAAGTCACCACATCCATTCTCTCCCAAAGTGAAGGACCACAGTGCATCTGTGATGAATATGAATATAAAACATGTTTCATAAATTCACATCTCTAGCCTTTCTGATCATTTCAACTGTCAGTACCAAGCACAAAATAATTTCTATTAGTTTTTTCTAAAAGTTTTGCTTTTCTCAAAAAGCAAAACTAACAACAGTCTTTCTAGTTCTACTGCAAGTCAGTCCATAACATAAACTGCCAATAATGCTAGTGTGTAGAATGGCTCTTAATCCTTCTGACACAACATATTAAAAAAAATCTGAAACATTCATCCACGTGTCAGCTGTTCACTTGCCCCTCCCAGTCCCGCTTTAAATGAGCTTTCAGTTCCTACTGGTTCTATCTCTGTTACAGCAGCAGCAACCAGCTGAGCTGCATCCATCCTCACTACTGAACTTCCACAAAGCACCTCTTAATTAGTGCAGAGGGTGGCTGACATGCTCAGGGTGAAGGTTCAAGTGCTAGATCATCTCCAGATGATTGATCTCTTGACTGAGTTGCATATTTCTTACCATAAAAATAAAGAAGTAGTGGAGGAAGGAGAAGCCTAGAGACAGGAAGTCAAATAAATTTCTACCAGTGTGGAGGTAGAAGTTAAGTAACAAATAAATCACTGACTTAAAATGAATTCCAATGAATCAAACAGCCCTGTGAATGCATGTTCAATGTTGTTACTTCATCACTAAATATGGTCCAGTTCTTTAAATTATTAAATTTGTAAAATATTCTGGAAGACATATAGAGTCACTAAGATGCAATGAGTATCTATTAATATCAAATGAAACCCTTAAAAATGTTTTACTTCATGTGAGCTAACCAGTGATAATATCATGTCTCAACTCTTATAATCACTTTCTAAACAAATACTCTGTTGCAGCAGGTTTATTTTTAAATTGGGGCAATTGGCTTATCTAAAGTGAAATGTACAACTTTTATTTACTTTTTTATAAGGATCCTTTTTGATTATAAAGACACTTCTATTTAAATTTTGTGCTCAGGTGAAGTCATTTAAAAGCCAGTTGCTACAATGCCTATGAGGTGAAGCTGAAGGGGAAAACCATCTACACTTGAAGGCACCTTACAATGGGAGGCTGTTAAAGTTTCAAAGGCTACCAATGGCCTCTCCTGCCACCTCCTTTGCTACCAATGGCCTCTCCTCTCCTTTGCTGGAGCAGCAAAGGTAAACCCAACTCCTGAGCTTCCCTCTGGAACCAGCTGGCTAAGCCTGAGAAGAGGCACCATGAACTTTCACATGTGGAAAGGTCTGAGCTGAGCTTGAACTGTGGGGCTCAAACTCAGGGGACTGGTGGCAAATTGCATTGTGAGAGAGACGATGGGCAAGACTGCATACATGTATGTACATGCTGGGGGCATGGCAGGAAAGCTGCAGTGGAAGGGCAAGGAGGCACACACAGCAAAGATGGAGGCAGTGCCAAGTTGTGGGATGCAGCCTAGCAAGAGCTGTGACAGGTGAAAGTGCCACCTGAAGTGAGGCTCCATTCCCAGAGCAAAGAAATGGTTTCCTATTTAATTCCTGCTGTTTAATTTCACCCTCCCATTTAGGAAACACCATTTACTTTGATTACAGGTGAGGCTATAAAACAGAAAAGTTGCACAATTGCTTATGCTTCAAGTCGGTATTCCAAAGATTTCACAACTCCTGAAACACCCACACTACATTCCCTCACTTGAAATCACTCAGTCGTGCTCAAAAAACCCGAAAAAACCCCAGCTTTAATTTCCCCTTCCCCCCAAGATCACACACAAATAAAGACTTGTATTCAGCAAGCGGAATAAATGTGTTACCTTTTTGTCACCAGCAGAACTGGTGCCTGTAACTATACCTCTAACATAAAATGACAATTTTGTCCTTCAAGAAATCATCCATACTCTTTAGGTATAAGCAGGATACTTACTCAGGTCACTTTCAGAAGTAAGCGATTACACACAGAAGAATGGTAAACTACATTGTAGGCAAATATTCCCAAGACAGGATCTGAAATATTACTAATATTAGATGTGAATACCCTATTCTGAAGATTTTGCCTTCATTCAGACGGAAGATCAAACTATTTATATGAAGACAGAATGGATTTTTCTAAATACTCTTGCACCCCGGAAAAATAAAATAAAAAGTTCCTCAGGGTACTGAGTATATATCCTCTAAGGTTTTCTTCCACATTTGAAAGAAGTGCATAATTCCTCTTTATATAATTAGAATATAAAAAAACCACACAGGAGACCAAAGAGCTGTGAGCAGATCCCTAATTTTGTGTTAATTCAGAAATCAAACTCCCTCTAAAGTCAAAACTTCCCAGTTTCTATTTCCCATAAATCAGCCTAAATTTTGGCTGAATTTGGGGTAAGTTCACAAACAGAATTTGCCACTGCAGGCACTGGGGACACAATAGCATGGACCTGTCGAATCTCCAATCTCCATCCAAGTTCAGCAATAAGTATGAAAGATAACACAGATATAGTTAGATTTTACTCAATTAACAGGGCACATCAGAATTTCTTGCTTTTACATGCCACGGCCCGAGGGAATAGGTAGGTAGTATAAGTAAGTGACCACACGAGCCATTAGAGGACTCAAACTATTTAACAGAATAGCATCCAATTCCTTCACACTAATACATTCTCTTCAATATAAAATAGCAGTTTTGAGGTCAGAAATGTATGGCAGTAATTAGATGCTCAATGTTAAACCAGACCAGGGAGGTGGTTTACAGCTATTCTCTTAATAGCATCTCTTAGGCTTCCTGACAGCATTTAAAATAGTGCCTGGCCTGCCTGATGTGGCTGGAGAACCTCAACAGCTTTATCTAGCATATCCATTAACGATAAAAACTGGGAGACGGACTTGTCACAGGTTACAGTGTTCAGGTTAAGGGCTTCTACACAAGTCATTTAGGTATGATAACCTCATTAAAATTGTGCTCAAAAGCTGCTATTGTGTCACCCGTGACACATCAATGCTTGTCAGAAAACCACTCATTAATATCTCTATTTCTTCTGCACAGAAAGGCTGAAACTGAGTTTCACTGTTTATAGCTATTTCTGTTTTAGAATCATTCTTTCTAGACTGAGTTTTCAAGGAAAAAAACCCCCCCATGTCTGGCCAACATTACCCAGATTTTAGTTGTATGTCCTGCATTCCTGTCGGTCAATGAAAACATTTCAATCTTGCTTTATAAACCATCTTCACATGAGATCATAGCATAAGCTATTTGGAGATGGCTCAATAAAGCTCACCAGCATGTGGCAAAATGTAGTAAATTGTATGACAAATTTGACATAATCTCATTTAAAAACTTGAAAAAAAACCTTTTAAAAGTTTAAAAACATTTAAAAAATCTTTAGATGTGAGTTAAATTCTAGTATCACTCTCAATCTGTTTCAGATATACCAAGCCTGAAATCTTAAAATATTAAGAACAATCTTAACATTTCCACTGCCCACACTGAACCACTTCAGTTCACACAGACTCCTTCAGGGCATTCAGAAACCGTGTGGTCTAAAGTCTCCTTGTGGATTTCGTTTCATGAGATACCAGGCCATTCCCAAGGATGAAAGTGAGTCTGGATATTTCCCAACAAGTTTGACATTGTTTTGCCATTTCCTGAATGAGCGTATCAGTCCTTGGCCACCACACAAATCATCTAGTCAGGACAGGCTATTTTTATAGTTCCCAGATGGTCTTTATGTACTTTCATGCATGACATGAGCTTTGCAGGATACAACCACTCTGTCGACCTTGGTACATGTGAAACTGTTCTCTCCAAGTAAAGAAAGGTAGGAGCTGTGCTGTACACATGGGTACATCTATTCATAGTTAGGTCATGCACTTTAGCTAGCACTGCATCATTTCATTTTCACAATGTACCTTGAAATTTGTCATTGGCAGGAGTTCAATCTGTGTCATAAAAAACACAGTCTCCAGCTTCAGTTCATTCTAGTTATCTGCTGCTTCCAAAGGGAAATGTGGCAAGACATTTGCATTCAGAAGTCAAACGGTACTTTTGACCCCAGCTCCACTTCAGCAGCAAACAGCCACATGACCCATTTCTGAAATTACATTAGAGATACTATTGATAGTCAGCATCTGAATAAACTCTTCCAAAAGATTCCCTTGAGGCTGTTTTCACATAGTCTTGGAATTAGTAAGAAAAAAAGTCCAGAACTCAAATGTTTGATCTCATCGTTATTAAAGCTACAATGACCTCTAGAAAAGCCAACAGAAACCATGCCACTAATACATTCCTTTCTGAGGATAACCAGTTATTCATACAGATTGCTGCTTAGCAAAATGGGTAACTTACCACCTGTTCAGCAATTCGCGTAAGCGAACATAAATGGTGTTAGTCGATGCAATAAAACAACAATTTTGAGACAAGATGCTCACAGACTCTGAAGGCTCCTTCCATGGCAAAGCACAGCAAAGCACAACTGTACTCTGGGAGACCATAGAGAAGGTGAAGCTTATGGTACAGAAGTAAAGAGGACTGTTTATCTGCCCAAGAATATTAGTTATGGTGAAACAATTTGCAAGGTGTTCCTGGTGCTTCAACCGCCCTTTTTGGCTCATTACTGTGTAGCTCCAGGCCATAACTGAAACTCACAACTCAATATCACAATACTCAATGAGGGGTATTGACAGATGACAGAAAACGCTTGAGCTCTTGGACTTGTAACTAAGATAGCAAATAACAACTTCTGTACAACAGCTATTCCAGGAACTTGCTAGACTGGTTTTCCTATTCTGCTCCTGTTCTGGGCACTACATTAATTTACAACAACTTAAAGAGAAGTTGTTGATGATGATGATGAATGGCATGCTGGTTTCAAATACTTTTATATATAGATGATGAGAAATATTTTATGGAGCTACAAATATAATGAAAAAGTGACAGTATGCATAAAGCCACAGGACACACAACAAAAAAGATGCAGTATGCCTTTTTTTTTTCCTCACTTGGAACAACTTTATGATTTTAGTACAGTGTTACAGCAAAATTCACCAAAGAATGAACACTAGGGACTCATGGGAAAACTGCTCTGGGTGTCTGAAGTCCGAATTATAACTTCCAGTATTACACATCTTGGTCTATACTTTTGACAGAGAATTGACATTTTCCTTTTATTTGTTCAAAACTCTCTAAAGTTTTAAAAGCATGTCTGGTACTTGATAGTCACACATTAACCTCTCTGACCTCAAACCCAAGGAAAATAAATACCGCTGAACAAACTACAAGAGGAAATACCACTCTTGGATAGCTGAACTGTGCCTGTAAACATGGCGATAGACTACTACTGGAATCATAAACACATTTTTGTTTGGTTGGCTTAGCTATAGAGACCAGGACCAAAGGCAGAATGGAGTCCCCAGATGCGTGCTCGCTCGGCACACCCCAGCTTGCAACCTGTTAGGAGTGATCGATCTCACTGCAGAACTTTGCTCTTTCTCCCCAGTTCTCACCTGCTTTGTGCAGAAGTCTGCAGTGTGGGCAAGGAAGGACTGCAGTGTGTGGAAGAAGGCGGCTGTGGCACGACAAGGTGCTGTGTGTGACCAGCTTTCAGTCCACACCGGCCGGGGATTTGCATCTGGAGGTCCTCGGTGTCACTCCTCATCTAAGTCTGAGCACTACATTAGGTGCCACCTTACTATAAACAGCAGCAAGGGACCAAACCAAATGGATAAAAATCAGGGTGTCTGACTGAAGTTTGGCTCCACTGCATTTGTTTTGTAACCTTGATTTACACCTGAAAAGGCGCGTCCTATCAGCTTCAGTCAACACTAGGTGAGGTGGCTTTGGTGGGTGAATGATAAAATCACTGCAGCAAAGACTCCTGCCATGGCACTCTCCACTACAGCATTGCTCCTGCCATGGAAAATGTCTCTGCTCAAGTGGGAATATGATGCAGAGGCAGCGATGCAGGTGTAACTTGTATCTAAAAATTAAAGCAAAAAATTGTGTGACACATTAAGAGATCTATGCATACACACATTTTTCTCTACTTAACTAAAGAGAAATCCTTTAGAAAAAATTTCATAAGCATTTTACAATCACTCTTAAGCTATCAGTTAGATTAGTCTGATCATGCTTACAAGCGAGCTGGACAGCAAATGAAGGTTACAGTAAATCCAGAAAACAATTACGAATTGTTAAAGTCTGTTTAAATTAGCTTAAAAATGTGTTAAAAAGAAACATATTTGTTTTCACATCCTACATAATCCACCTTGCTTTAAAAGCTTGGAATATCACAAAATTTCGTAACAGTCACCAGCACGCATAGAGAAAAACAGTGTTAGCCAGAGATATAATCCTTTGCTGTCAAGTCTTATGTTTGGTCTTGTACAACACCTAAGCCATTTTTGTGCTAGACAAACACCTGCAGCACTGAAAATTACTACATTTATTTTGAACCACAACATGCTTGTGAATCAGACCATCATCTGAACACTGAAATTAAGAGAAAATATTTCAAACTTGTTCCATATTATCCTAATGAAGTACATTTTGTAATTCAAAATAATGGAGAAACTAAGCAGTTTAAGCTAAAGACAGATTCCCCAAAATTACATTTAAATCTCAATTCCAACTCTGCAACCTTGGGAAGTAGAACTTAATATTTTTACTTAGAGCTCACTGTAAACTGCTTTATAATAGTTCACTTAGAGTTCATTCATCTCACCAGCATTTCATGGTAATTAGCTGGACAAAATGTACAGAAAAAATGAAACAAAATCCAAAATCATAAGGCAAACCTTATCAAAGGATATAAACCACCATGTCTTTTCGCTTTCAAAATTCCCTTCAAGATACATCATCATCATCAAAAAACCCAACCCTGACTTTGAATTCAAGGTTGATTGAATTTCATCACGCTCCCAACCTTCCAGCTTCCTGTTAATTCAAACTATTAATTGGCAGATAGCCAGAAGCAGGGGAGGAGAAATCCAATTTGTGCGTGTACTTAGACAACCAAAAATTCCCTTTACAATTGCTTATCTTCGTATTTCCTCTGTTCATCTTCCAGAAAAGCAACAAAATAAAAGCAGAAGCACTTTCTTAGTGGAAGAGAACGAAGTGCTAAAAGTATACTCCATTTTTCAGCAACTGCACAAATACACATTCTTGCCTTTTTTGCTTCCCTTGTTTTCATTGCTGGTATTAGTAGTTGTTTTTTAACTGCTGCACAATATGGCAAGTCCCTCTGACAGGAGACGTAAAGGCAAAGCCTCTTTCTCAAAGAATTTTCAGTTAAAGCTCTTGACTAAACGGACTGGAGCTATTAAAGTAAAGGATGAGACTCTATGGCTCTCAAGTGAAGCAGGGGCATGACAGTGATGTTGTGGTACTCAAGACAATCTCATTGCTTTCAGGTCTAAGGGAGACACAGTTTACAAGGAAGAAGAGGAGGGATGCAGGGGACTACATGTAAGTGCACAAAAAAATTGGATTTATACACTTTCTAAGCTCACTCTTTTTTATGTCACCTCCCACGTTTATTTTTATCTTTTACAGTTCCTTTGTTATGCCTTTAAAATTTCTCTGTTTCCCCTCAGGGTTTGGGGTATTCAGAATGAAGGTTATCTTTATGCTGGGGTGGTTGAAACTTTGCAGTTTTCTATTTCCAAGATACAGTTGACTAAACCTGATAACATTTACAGTATCTACTGAAATCAACACCTGACTTCCTTTATACCAAGCAGCATTAATTAGACAACTGACAGTAAAATTAAAAAAAAAAAAAAAGAAAAGAGGGTGATGATCATTGTCACCTGCCCAGTTTTGATATCAGTCACTTTTTACTGCTACCATTAAAAGAGTGAATGGTTAAATCTGGAAATATTAGTAGCATAAAAAATACTCAAACGTTCATACTCAATTTTGCCAGGTTATGTAGGCAGTAGAAGGGCTGGAGCCAAAAGCTGCACATAAAATCATATAATCATCTAGGTTGGAAAAGACCTTTAATATCAAGTCCAACCATACAATATTGGTATTCACATGCCTTGCAATTTTTTCCCTACTGAAACCCCTATGAAAGCCCGACAGCTGAAAGCACAAAGCCTGGAGGGTCCCAGCTGCCACCACAGTGCAGGTGACCCCAGGAGGATGCAGGCCACTTAGGGACTGGGAGAACTCCACCATGAGGGGCTCAGCCATGGCTAGGCAGATTTAATACAGCCTTGCTGGGAGGTTTTGCACTTCTTGCTGTATGGCCTTAGAGACTTGGGATTTTATGTTGCTCTTCATTATATTAGTCCTATAATAAGTGGGAATAAAACTGACATTGGAAAATCAAAGGTTTTTTTTCTTGCACATTACTGCTAATAAGATGTGTCAAAGTGAAATTTGCACTAATCTGTAGAGACAATACCCCAATACCACTTTTTGCAGTGTTGCTGCCATAGACAGATACCAACAACTGTATCTAACCGAAACTTATTCAACCATTTGTCTGCTTCACAGGGAAGATGAGTTACACTTGACTGTCTTTCATCAATATGGACTTAGACTAATATTCAAAAATGCAGTAAACACTCACTTGTTACTGTGTGCACCGGCACCAGTATTTGGCAAAGATACTCTTATATGAAGATACCCAAGCTATGAGCTATGCTGTTACTTTCCAAAATATATGCAAATCCAAAGCCATAACTTAGCCTTTAACATCACCAAATACCCTACAGATGTGAGGGGAGTTTGTTTCAGTAGGTTCAACACTCAATTCAAACCTTTCAAAAGATGGTGCACCACACAGAAACTCATTTTGCAATTGCTCCCTCTCCTCCCACATCTTTACAAATTCAGAAATACTTCAACTATTCTGCCAGCTCCAAGAGGTAAATAACTTCAGTTGTTGTTTAAACTGACTTGGAAAAAAGATGCACCCTGCCAACCCTTTCCCGAGTCCCGGGCTTCTGAAAACCCAGTCACATCTGCACTGCATACAGTAAGCAACCAAATCTTGTTTTTAAGACTTGACCACATCCCTTAACCTCTATTTCAGCTTGGTGGGCCTAATTTAGGTAGTGATTTACTAATTAGATGAAAAAGCATTAAGAATGCCTACGAAACTAATCAGGAATCAAGTCTCAGTGGCTACTTCACCTTCAATGGGCTAATTTCCTCAGCTGCCAGATCAAAGGTATTGCAGATGGGACCAACTCAACAGCAGAATTCAAACCTGAGGATTATCGACAATCAAACGCCACTGATGAGCAAACCAAAGCTAATAATGATAGCTTTTCAAAAAGGCATGGGAACTAAGAGGTTCATACAAATTCTGCTAATAGCCCACTTTTTTTTTGCTTTTAGGTCTGTTTAGTTAACATTCACTGTACCGATCAGGTATAATACAAATGGGGATGAGGAGAACAGAGCATCAACTGGTTTTATTCCAATACTGGGCTGAAAAGCCTATTAATTATGTGAGATTACACACCATCCACAGGAAATGACTGTTGTTTTCAACTGTTAAATTGAAATTACTAGGGGAAAGAAATCACTGTGTTTTTAAAGAAATGGTCTAACAACTTTTTACATACTGCCTATGATCCAAAGGAAATAAGGTAATTTCTAAGGGCAGAATGTTGATTTTTATCTTCTATATCAGTTAAAAATACCATATGGTAATGAAAAGCTATTCTGCATTGTTCAAAACAAAACTAAGAGTGGCTAAATTAATAGAATTGTTCAGATGACAAGGTACAGTATGCAATAAATTGTCATTGGTTTTAGGCTGTTTTATGCCTGGTTTTTAGACTCCATACAAAATACAATGGTAGGAAAATGTGATCACAGATGCATGAATTTATCTGTTTTATCAGTTCAGTTCTAGTTTAAAGCAGTTTAAATGGGCTTTGATAATGAAAGGTGAAGGGACCAGATCAAATGGTGCAAGTGATTTGATTACCTCCATGCTAACCATCACGGGTGGATTTAATTTAGAACAGAGCGATCACGTCTGACTGCAGTAAACAGCTCTGCACCTGCCTTCTGAGGTAACATCATCATAGGAGAGAGATCGAGATCTGCTGTGTTTGCAAGGTTTTTAGCTAAATAATAGCTAAATAACCTGTTTTAAACTTCTAGTATCTCCTCAAGACAAAAAAAGTTCCATAAAGAGAATAATGCAAGTTTCTAGAACACCAAGTAAACACATGATGAATAAAATCTGCTGTGTAAATTCCCTCTAAAGTCACTGAAAAGCATCATTCAAATTATGTGAACAAGCCCTGGGGCTGACGTTAATAGAGCAACCTGGACGAGGCCACAGCAAAAAACATTTACCTCACGATTTCATCAACAATTCAACTCCAGTAGCAACAAACATGCCACAGTACCAGAAATCTTTATTTCCTCCATCTCTGTAAAAACAAAGCCCCTCCTATTTTGCTCTCTCTTTCAAAAGGACACACAATTCTCCCGCTGCATAGCAACAATGGTTTAAATCAATACAAATGCAATCTCATTTGTCTCCAATACGCTTGTGTCAAAATGTTAGGAACACAAAACATAATATAATGATGCAGACTGTTACCTGTCAATGAGGTCTTAAAACTCACTCTCCTGTGAAATCCTAAACCAAACTCGACTTAAAAGTCAAAAGAACAATATGCAAAGAGGCTAGAGTCCAGCAAAGCTCATATACTCTTGACGTGAAGTGCTGCAAGGAGAAAGCAGACACTCGTTACAGGACAGGGGACCACAGCAAGAGAAAGCTCTGAGAGACATGGCAGCATGAAAGCTTTGGGGAATGAATGAAACAATCTCCACAAGATAAATGGCAATTCCATGTAAGGAGATTTTGTAAATTCTCAAAACATGACTGATGAAAAAGTTAGTATAAATACAGATGGTTAGTTTATAGGAAAAAAAAGGTGGGAAACAGTTGGCAAATTTTTATTTATACAAAACTGATAATAGGCAATAACAACAGGTTTAATACCTAGTTTTCCCTCATTTTTTACTATTGGCCACACAAGCTAATAAAGCATCTATGGAGTAGAGAAACTCAGAGGATCCCCAAGCTTTGGCCTCCCAGCCATTTCTCCTCAGACATTCCTTCCTCCCTTTTCACTTAACTTCCTTGACCCAGCTGCTTCTACTGATCCCCTTCCTCATTCTTCAGAGGACAGTCGTCAGATTGATGACACCATGGACAACTTCGCTTCCTTGACTTCTGCTGCTCTGGTCTAGGGTTATTTTTTAAAAAAATTATATAGTATTTATTACTTTTTTTAAAATGATGTTTGCATAGTTTTAAACACCTATGTATGAGGGGAATTTTCACTTTTTGAGCTTGCAAAGACTCTATACATTACCAGACTTCCAAAACAGTATCTAATTAGAATAAATTTAAAATATTTGGTCTTATTCTTCAGCGATAATTTACGAAAATCTATCAGTATATAGAAAGACATCAAAAGCACACATACATTGAGGGAAAAGAGCTTCTCCAGTTTACTACTACACTGAGATTTATCAACCTGAATTGCTTAAAACAGAATCATCCCACTATGATTAACAGCTTGACGTAAAGCTAGAGTTCTTTAAAAGAAGAAAATGAACAGATTATCAGAATGTTATCATTTAATCTGGAAGGGTTTTGAAGCAATGTTTTATAAAAACATGGCTGTAAAGACCTCATGTCATATCAGATACCAAGTTTACACTTAGTCATATTTTATCACAGCTGAACTTTTGACTCAAAAAATAAAGAATTTGAAAAAAAAATCATGAAACTTGCAGTGTAAAATGAGGTTATTGTTCTAAAACCTGAAGTAATATATTTTTAAAACATAGGATTAATTTACATTTCAGGCCAAATTTTGAAGTATATTATTGACCCTCAAATGACTAAAGATATTTAAGATCTGTATTCATGGAATGGAATCACATAAATAACAAGCAGACACACTTTCGCTTAACACCATATTACAATGTTTACTCAAAAATGTGCACTACACACTTCTTTTGTGCCAGTAATAGAATTATTATTTTTGCATGATAATGCTCAATTTTTAATATAGAGGAAAAGATTCATCTCCATGTCAAAATATATTCACGTTAAATCTTTCTTGGAACAAAGTTCATAACTTGAAAGCTCAAAGAACAAATAAGCATATTTTCTGAATTTAATTTCTCTACAGACATAAGAAAATATTCTAATATTAAGCAAGTCTTTAACATTGAACTTCCTAGTAACAAGGCAAGATGATTAGCTCATTTAAAGTCTAGTTTGTGTTATATGGGCCAGTATGTTTCAATTTCTGTATAAAAGCCAGCAGCTACAGTTCAACACCAAGATTTCTCAAAACCAATTTTGGTTTGCTGTCAGTGCTGAGCAGAAGAGGCAGAAACAGCAGCAGCATCCTTAAGCTACAATACCAGAAGCAGGATTTGGCTGCTCAGGAGGTATTTACATACCATTTTGATGCAACTCCTTGCTATACCTTTATCTGGAACACTATTTCTGAACTAGAAGTGAAGAAATTGCCATTAACTACTATGGTATGAATACTTCTCAAGACAACTGCTGTTTTTCTAATCTTGTCAAATGCACTTAGTGGGACATATTCTGAACACATATTTTAGAGATAAACCAGCTAGAACACAAATTTGCCTTGATGCCTTTTGCAGTTGCAAAAGGCAGAATTTGTTGTTAGAAGGTAAAAGTATAGCAAGCAGCTGTAAAATACTACAGTAAATAAAGTCCAAGTTGATCTTTCACATATTACACATTTTTCATAATTGCCTAGCTAGACAAAAGTAATGAAATGTGTGATATGCTATAAATGTATATAATTAAAAGATCATAGACAATTGATATATAGGGTAAGTAGTTCACCATAAAAGTATTATCTGCGGGCCAGTTTCAGTTCTGTGTGGGAATAAGGGGATGCAGCTAATCCATTAAGGAGGCTCTCAAACAATAACCTAAAGGGAAGTTTTAATTGTTTGGGCTTTTTCTAGTATCTTACATGAAGCCAACCTCAGGTTTTGCTTGGCACTTTATATTTCAATTAAGAGAGAAAATGCCTAGCCAGAGTCCTGGACTCACTGGAATCAGAAAGCAAGGGGACAGTGGCCTCAAACCAGCTATAACTAAAAAGAATTAGTAGACATTACTACAGGACAAACTCTTCAAAACATGGTATCATTGCCATTGTGTTTACAAAGAGTTCTCTCAGTCAGACTAGCATTCTGTTCTGTGTTGTGGAGAAACAAAAATACTTTATACTTCTTTAGTTTTACAGTGTTGAATGTAATCATCCTTTAAACACACGAACTAAAAAAAATTTTTTTTTCTATCAAGGAATGTAAAAATGATTAAGGTAAATCATTAATCCTTGATTGTGGGGGGATCTAAGTAGGGACTAGAGAGAAATTATTTTACATTTTCCTTGATCAGAGATATACAATCATGCTATAGAAGAAGGCAGCTATGATTGATTAGTCTGTTTATTAGGACTGCAAGTAGGCTAGATAAAAGGGAAATTAATTTATGCATGCATCAGATGAGCTAAGCTTATTTAAACTGATTTAGGTTGATGATAAACACAATTCATGTTACAGACATTTTGAATGCTTGCTAAATCACACTGTAGCTCATGGAGCAACCAATACAAAAATGTTAACCATCTCAGATATAATAAAAATTGCAAAACCACTTTGTTCTTTTACAACAGAGATGTTGTTTGGGAGAGTGCCTTCCCTGTTCCCCCTGTATTTTCTGAGTAGGTACCATCCATACTAACCCAATCTCCTGAACCATTTATTAGGAGAAGATACAGCACTATGCAACTCCGGGAAGTTGGATTATTCAAAGGGAATGGGCTCCACCCAAGTCAACCCAAAGACTGTTTTGAAACATACTGCACAAACGGTGGCACCGGTGTAAAACCAGGGGTGCTGCAGCCATTTGCCTCTGCTCCTTACCTGGAGTTTACTGTCCCTCACAGCTGAACCAGAGCAGAAGACTGACTGATCTCTCATTGCATTCTTTAAAGTTAGAACATCCTGGTCATTTTAACAGACTTCAACAAGAGCTGCAAATGGACTTCGTACTGAAACAGTCAGGCACTCAAGGGCACTGCTCTTCCAGTTCAGGTGTGGGATCTGTAATACCTTAAATCACCTCAGCTTTTTTTTGTGGTGACCACTCACTCTCCAAATATGCCATTACGACAATTTAGTTACTAAGTCAGTGTAATCACATTTATGAAAAAAATCAAGCTTGGGTCAAGGTCCTCTGTTACGAGGCCAGCTGTGAACCCGTGATCTCCATGAGTAAGTAAAAACACACTATCAGTGAGGACATGCTTGTAATTCCATTTTGATTAATTATACCTAAAATATCTCCGGTTCACACCAAAAAAATATCTTAACTCTCACCACTATATTGAATAAACTTTTGAGAAAAAAAATGATAATTTTATTTCTTTCATTTACAGATTCAGAGTGAAGATTAGACAGTAAAATACCACGTGAAAATGTTCACAGGCTGATTAAAGATGAAATTTCTTCTGAAATTAACTGATGTTAATCTGTATATTGAGCACAAATCTTTAGCATGTACTATCTATATAACAGTATGTTTATCCATAAATTATATGCATGTTCCATTAAATCAAAGCAGTGTTAGGAACAAGCTCATACAAAAATGTAAATAGAAATACAGATCCTATACCTCTCCATGGCTTAATTTAGAGAGAAACAACTTACTGAAAGAACAATTATATTACCTGTTCTGTTTCTGTGTGGGATGGCTGCATGAGACATTCAGATTATTTAGGAGTATGTTTAACTACACTGCCTTTAGTAATTCCATTTCTACACCATGATGTAAAAAAAATAATTCAGTATAAAATAAAAGCTTCAAGTGAACCAACCTTTAAAAAGCAGAAAACCCCATTCTTCTTCAGAGGAAAACTGTCCTAATTCTCTTTGGGAAGCAGCAGATTTACTGCACATACATAGTCCCTCATTACAGGCACGATGCAGAAGACACGGTGTCTCTGGAGTGTACTACACACACGGTACTACACTACATGGTACATGTCCAAGGACATACCTGAGCTTTCCAAGAGTGCCACAGCCTAACCTGAATTCACTGACTTGGGCAAATTTCTGCAATTCTGCCCAGACAAGTTAAGCAGATTTTGGGTAGTTGAAGATGCACTGTTCACCTGCATGAAGTCTCTGCTGAGCAGTTTTGGGCAAAGCAGAGCTCCATGCTCCCCTACCCTGTGCCATGGTGTATGCTCATGAAGGTATGCACCTTTCACTTAATCTGGCACTCCAGGTGAACCAAATATATTATTAACAATTACAACCAAAACTGCTTTTCTCCACTCTGCATATCTATTACTAAGCACTTTCAAGTGACTGGCATGGTCAACGTGGCATCTTAAGGTGCTCTACAAATCAAACAGTCCAGTCCTAAAAGGTCTGAGTTATGCCTTAATCACCATCTTAATTTAAAAATCAAAGGATAAGGCTTTTTACCATCTCATTTTGCAATGTTAGCATCCTCTTTACTATCACTGAAAAACTTCCTTGAAGCCTTAGCTGTGTCAAAGAGAAAAGATTTTAAAAAATAAAGAGCAACAATCTTATTCCACTAGCAGCAATTTAAAACTGCACTATGTAAAAGAAAGGCTCAAAACATGTATCTCAGAAGTTAGCCATGACTGAAACAGTTTCTTCATCTCTCCAGCACCATGTAAAGGTGCAAAAGAGACAAGTTCATGTTCTAGCTAGATAGATACTTTTTTCTGACTTGGTTGATAGGCCAAAAAGTACTGATTAAGTAATATTTCATGAATAAAATCAGACTTCAGTTAACTATGATTCACCAAGTAACAAGAAAAGCATCAGGGAATATATAAATAAAGCCATGAAACAGCTGCAAATTTAAAGAATGTTCATGTTATTTTAAATATGTCTATTTTTAAAAATGTTATTACAACAGTTCACTATTTTTCAGTGAACAGAAAGTGTGCCATATGACTTTCAAGAATAACCACACTATGCGTAGTAAATGCTGAGTAGTCAGAAGGAATAGTTCATGTGTATGCCCACAGGTGCAATTTTAGAAATCAAAATCAATACAGAGCTTATTAACTAAACCCAAGAATTATAAAGGACACTGTTTAAAAGCAGATTGATTTTTCTAGTCCGTAAATCTAACTGACCAATAAAATTATTTGGTGGGATTAGGTGCCAACAACTGTCGTTAACATACAGAAAGCCTTTGTATTTTCTGTCTGTGCAGTATAATTTTAAAAGTTCTAAATAAATTCAAACAAATCACTAAAAATCAGTAATTGTACAAAATCATAAAAGTTTTTAAGAAACAGTATGCATATATTATGGTACTTTTCAAACTCATGCAACTGCAAGCCAAGTTTTTTCTTATAATTTCTTGTACTTTCCCTGAATAAAATGCAATGTTCTTCTCAACAAAACATTCTTCTCCATCACATCAAATGAATGCTTCTGAAAAAGTACTGTTCTGGAAATATTTTCTTTTAAAAATTATGAATGTTTTCTTATGTTAATCTGTGCCTTTGTGTTTTTACCAACAACAGTCACAATTTGCACTATCACATTTCATTTGTGACATTCTTGAACTGCACCTATTGCAAGCTTCTTGAACAACAGAAACCTGCTAATATGCTGATATGTTTGACGGATCTTCCACTACATCCTATCCATCTCGCTCTTAAATTCAAAGCAACTAATTCATACAATAAACATCAAACTAGCAAATGGTGACCTGTTTCTTCCTAGGTATCATGTGCATATGCCTACTTTTTCTAACTGAACTTGCCCAACCTTTCATTTTTCGACATCTGATTTCGCCTCATCTCTCTGTTTCATCTTGCTTTTTACAAGGTTTTCTAGTCAAAATACTGTAATTCCCAATGCATTTATACAACATATCACACACGATCTCGATAAAGCCAAACTCTTGTCATTGTCACCCCCATCACAGCAATAACAAACAATGATGACAATAAGAATGCATAGGACAAAATTAGTATGACCAAATTTTGTTAAAACATATTTTGGTTAGTCTGCCTAGTGATTTTGGCCATGATTTTCAAAAGCCACAACTAAGTTGAGAAAATAAGTTTGGTGACTACCTATTGGAACGTACCTAAGTGATCTGACACTCATCATGTAAAATTTGTTGGTCTAATTCAAGCAACTAAACTAGTTAAACATGACTGAAGAAACTTCTGTGTTCCATTCTCAGGAACAAAAGAAGATTCACTAAAAATTATTACTAACTTTGTAAAATCATAATGTTTTTCTCTGCTTTTGGGTTTCCTCTGACTGATTCAGATAAGTGATCATTACAGATGTGCCTGAGCAGATGTGCATTGCTGCTCCTAACAAATCTCTAAAATCCAACAAGGAGCCTCTATAACATTTAATGCCAGGAATCTACGACATTTTCCTGGAGCTTCTTTCTTTGAAAACTGACATTTTCTCCCTGCATTGTCCTCAGACTGGTCAGAGACATTCTCCTGCAGAGAGGAAAGTCTCAGTGATACTGTGAGAGAAAAAGTGCTAAAGCATGTACTCACTCCTTGTTACAAAATTTCTGGATAGTCAAGACCAGCTGTATGTTTTGGTAGGACGTGAAAGAGATCTTGGAGATCTGCCTGACCTTCAGAGCAACAGAAAACAAAAAGACTGATGATCAATAATTGGCTACATGTCTGGTGAGAAATTGAGGTGTTCTGGCCTTCAGAACAGCAGCTGGCATGCGTGGCAAGAAGGAGCCCTATTAGGGGAATAAACTTCATCTCACCAACATGTTACTTTTTGGTTAAGGACAATCCAGGGCAGACAAAAAGCTTTGCATGTCTGGGAGGTGTTGGAGAAACAGATGCAATACAAACTCAACCCTACACACGGACACCTGAGCCAAGAGAAGAATCAGTGGCCAAGGAAACGGGCAAGAGAGGTTGTAAAGTCTTGTTTAGGAAACGTTTTGTATAGTTATCAGTGAAGAGAAACCAAGAGCTCACAAAATACATGGCACAGAAACAATTCAATACAAATGACAGTGAAATCTTAAACAAAAAGGAGTAACTAATCTCCCACACATGTAAGTGCATAAGACTAGAGATACTACTTCTGTTCATAGCATTCATAGTACTGCAGTAGTCAATACAGCTGTATAGTCCCTGCATTGCTTTCCCAAAAATGGCAAAGATCTTGTTCTTTCTCTATAATTCACCAAAAAAGGGGAAGAAGTCTGTACCTTCTTAAGATGTTAACCAGAATGCCCCACATGCTTCTATTAGCACAGAGAGGGATTTAGAAACTTGTGTGAAAAGAGCACAGCAGCAACTTGAAAAGGCTGCAGAGTACCAATGAATGTTACATAAACACAGAAACAGTCCCTGATGCATTGCAGGAGAATAAGATTGCTCAGGTCTAATGTTAGAGACGGGCAGTACTGTTGGTAGTGTTGGTACACTGGTAGGACTGATCTTACCGCTGATGCATTTTGGAGTAATTTTGGAGTAACCCTAGCAATTACTGAACACCAAAACCACTTAAAGAATTGTCCAGTGCTTCTTTGCATTGCTTCTTCAACCTGTAGCTTAAAAAGCAACCCTGATAAATGCAGACTTTCTGTCAAATATCTCTGTTCAAGAGAGCTGGACAAATGACAGCACTGGTGTACGTACAGGAACTGACTGCCTGGGTGGCTTGACCAGGGAAAAACCTGAAAGGCAGTTGGACAGGAAATGGTGCACTGGATGTGAGCTCTTACTGAGCAATTCCTTTTGGCTTACCTGGTCGTGAGACCCTTGAGCTGCTGAATGTTGCTCCTCGCAGGCTGCTGTCAAGAGTCTGGGGGTTTGAGTTACCATGGAGATCACCGCATCTGACAGCTGAGAGGGCTGCAATGAGAGAAAGGTACCTGTCAAGATGGTACGGTGTCCATCACCTCATGAAAACACAAGCATTTGACTCCTTTTGCTTTTGGCATTCACCAAAGTGCTAGCTTCCAAGTTAGGAGCTTTGACAGAACCTGAAGGGGAAAAAACCCAACGCCCATCACAGAAAGATTTAGAGAGGCGAGGGGAAGCCCCAGTGACACACAGCACTCGAGCAGTTTGCAAAGGTGTGCACTTTCTCAGGAATCTGGAAGAATCCTAATACACCCTGAGCTTGGCTTAACAATTTTCAGCATCTCTGGTCAGGTAAAACAAAAGCAAGCAATTCACCCTGAACCACTGCTGAGCACAGGACTGAAATGCCAGTGTGCTGCCTCTGAACAGTGGGATGCACACAAAAGTGCTTCCTCAGAAAGCTTCCAGTGGGAACTGACTGAGTACCACTTTGAGCAAGAAGAAACAAGCAGGCAAAAGAAATCACCTTCTTGAATGTTTTTTGGGGAAAGTCTAAAGGCAAGCTTTTATGAAAATAAGACATGAAAGACAGCCTGACATTCTTCTGCAATAATAAACCCATTTGCACACTTTTCCATGCCTGCCATCGAGTGTGATGAGTAAAGCCTTATTTCTTACTTCCTCTGCCATTCGAGCACCACGTATCTTGACTAGCTTCCTACTCCTCTGTTTCAAGCCTTAAGTTTTATGCTCAATTTTTGTCTATGTAATCTAATAATTAAATGTTGTAAAGTGAAATGAGATATTCATTGGAGACTTTTAAAATTAATTATCCTCTTCCACACAAATGTCTGACAGCTTTTAAGACTACTGCCCTGGTTTTGTTGGGGATAGAGTTAATTTTTTTCCTGGTAGCTGGTACAGTGCTGTATTTTGGATTAAGTATGAGAATAATGTTAATAACACACTGATGTTTCAGTTGTTGCTGAGCAGTGCTTACCCTAAGTCAAGGACTTTTCAGTTTCCCATGTTCTGCCAGTGGGTAGGTGCACAAAAAGCCAAGAAGGAGCATGGCCAGGACAGCCATACCATAGAATGTCATGCCCAGTATAAAAACTGGGGAGAATTGGCTGGGAGGGTGCTGTTCACTCCTTGGGGAAGGACTGGGCATTGGTCAGCACGTGGTAAGCAATTGTACTGTGCATCACTTGTCCTTTTTGGATTTTATTGCTCTCTTGTTTTGTTATCTCCCCTTTAATCATTATTGTCATTATTATTAGTATTATATTTTACTTTATTTCAATTATTAAACTCTTCTTTATCTTAACACATGGGTTTTATCGTTTTCCAATTCTCCTCCCCATCCCACTGGGATGGCTAGAGGAAGTGGGTGGCTGTGTGATACTTATTTACCAGCTCAAGTTAAACCATGACAATTATACATTAAGTATCATTTTCTGATATAATCAATGTAATAAGTAACATATTTAAACACATAATCAGGAGAAGCTTTCACAAATCCAGTTCTAATTCTCAGTCTACAGTACTGAGAACATACAACATGTTCTCATCTTTAGTTTACTGTGAAGCAAGTACACCATCTAATTGACTACTACTCACTCCAGAAAGTTACATCTAATCTAATCAGAGGTGAATGACTACACAAGGGACAATAAATGCTATTTAAGCATCACAAAGTTTTAACAAGACATAAGCTAGAAGTCCATAGTTTTTCTGTGTTCATTTACTGAATACATACAAATCTCCATCTATGTGGCTACTTATCTAATTACCTATCTCATTCTCAGATGGCATTCTGAGATGATTGTTCTTATCTCTCCACCCCATCTTTTTTTTTTAATTATGGATTGATAGAATCGTTTGGGTTTGAAGAGATGTTAAAGATCATCTAGTTCCAACCCCCTTGCCATGGGTAGGGACACCTCCTACTAGACCAGGCTGCTCAAAGCCCCATCCAACCTGGCACTGAACACCGACAGGGTTGGGGAATCCACAACTTGTCTCCCATCTAATTGTTCTGTGGAGAATATTATGTTTATTAAAAAAAACAAACCAAACCAAAAAACCCAAGAAGCATAATTCTGCGTAAATACAAAATCTAAAAATCCAAGCAACAATTAGAGGATTTTTCTGTTACAACTTCTCCATGTCTAATGGGGAAATTGCTAAGAGTATTATTATATTAAAATTATCTCTATTCAATACTCTTGACATTATGCTATGCAACAGTATCTAACACATACTGATGCTGCTCTCATGTCAAGCACCAAGAAAATATCTGTACTGTAGGCTTCTGCAAGATTTATTGAGTTTAAAGGACACTGTAGAATACCAGATACTCATACTGTAGCACTGTAGACGGAAGAATGGTTATTGAAGAAATTCTATGAATACTTTCTATCATAATTATACTCATAAATTGGTTGGGTCATGTTTTCATTTGTTCTGTTTACAAATCTTACAAACTGGATCCCTGGAGGTTTTTATCCGTGACAGGATCACTTAAAGGCTATTCATCTTCCCATGCTGCTACAGAGCAGGCAGAAGGCATCAGTGGAGGCAGCACTGGTAACATAAGCTGGAAGAGCTAATCAAACCCTTTCCTAAGACCGGCCTTGGTTACCATGCCAGACAACTTTTTGCTAAAACAGTTCATACTAGCTCTCTGCTGAAAAAGTGAAAAACAAAAGGAAAGAGACATCCTAGAGGAGAAAAGATACAATTTCTTTATTATTATTTTATTACTTATAAGTATCAGTGACATTGAAAAGTTATATAAATTTCCCTTATGACTAGGTGAGAGCATGTATAGATGACTGCAATAACTGGTCATGCTAGCAGATGTCCCTACCCATAAGGTTTTACTCAACAACAAAAGAGTTTCTTCAAATCTGATTTCATACAGAATTAAGTACTAATATGACCTTTGAAACAAACAGTATGCAAAGACAGAAAATGTTTTTTAAACTTTCTTTGGTGATATTAGTATTGCAACCTATTCCTACTTAGAATAGGATAAGATCTTCACAATTTAGAAAGAAACTGGAAAAAACCCCCACCACCAGAAATCACAGAATACAGCTGCAAAGTGTTAATATAAAGTATCTGGAGAGTTCAGTTTGTATAGTTTATCACCAAAAAAAAAGATGATGACCTAATTACAGCACCTAAGTATTTTCATTGGGAGAATATTCTAAGTACCAACTGGCTTGTTAATCTAGCAAACGGTGTGCATAAAACAAATCAGCATCTGGAAGCTGACACCAAATTTAAGTGAGAAATAAAGTACATGCTTTTATCACCTGTGACTAACCATTAGTGCAGCTGTCCAAAGGAGAATGCAGAGATTCTCTGTTCATTGATATCAAGCTTTAGTGGGACTTCTCTAGAAGATGAGTTTTTGTGAAAATACAAGATATCTGGCAGTCATATACAAGTTAGTGGGTTTCATACAGATAGACAAAGATTCAGAGAACTACAGCGATCCTTCCAGAGACACGTGGACTAAGTTCTGCTGTGAATAATATTCTGGCTTCCAATTTAGGAAGCTTATTCTTTCCTCCATGAGCTGAAAGGACTCAGTCACAGGAGCGTGGCAGCAGGAGCTCTCTTCAGAAGGGTCACTCAGGGCATCAGTATGACCAAAGGCAGGCAATACAAATTATGGTCTCTGTGCAGAGAGCAATAAGTAACAGCACTTCATGCTATTAACTACTTGCCAGTCCCACCCCTATGGGCAGGTAAGCTTTCTGGGCAGAAAAACCTTCTTATAGAGGTGTTTCAGTGGATTAGCCAAGTAGTTCTCCACCTCAGTTAAAATCCAGGAGCTGCTGTGGCCCTGCAGTGTGCTTCCAGCTCTCTCCCTGCAAGAAGCAGCAGCCTCACTCTGGGCACACAGGTAACGTGGGCTCCCTACAAAAGGGACAATGGGAGAAGAAACAGAAATAAAAACAAGAATGTTTTTTTGTTACATTGAAGTGATCTCACAGTTAGCAACCTTAAAAAATTTCATCCTCTAAGGAAGGGATAAGGAAAGATATTAGAAGTGCTAATTTAGCTAGCAGTTGCTATATAATAGCTGTTGCTGTTCTATGCCTTGGGCTGGGCTAAGCTGCCAGGAAATGTAACCAAAAATAAAAGTTAAAAAAATTCGTTCATTTTTACTAATTGTAAATCTGGTACACATGGTTTGACTTTGGATTTGCACTATGTTTGAAAACACAAAAGACAACCAAGCAATACAAATGTGTTCATTGATCTCTGTGCATCTCAGCTACTCCACTGGACACAACCTCTGTGAAGCAAAACCATGGGAACCCCTGACACGGACTCCCATGCAGGCAGTTGATGTATCAACTAACTTATCAACCACCCTTCTTACATAAGAAATGCCAATTTAACTGAATAACAGTAATGTTGCCTTTCACCCCTGTCCCCACAGCACCAGCCAGGATAGGGCAGAGCACAAGCACAGTGTCCACAGCACCATTTACACTAAGAAGTCAATAAAGTGACGTTTCTTAAAGAAGGGATGAATTTAGTGCTGCCCTTAGTAGGCCACAGATGAAACACTGCATTCATCCTCTGCTTCATATGTAGATTTAAGTACTATTTCTGCATAGTTTCAGCTAAATAATTTTATTTCTTTTTACTACACAACAGAGATGAGGAGAAACCAAACCAGTGTCATTACTCTTCTTAACTCTGTTTCACAATGAAAAAAACATTAAGTGGGTGACTATTTATTATCCCCTCTCCTTTCTGGCTTTTAGAGGCACTGGGAAGTTTAAATGCTAAACAGGTCATCTTCAACAAACACTAAATTACAAAAGCAGTTTCCAGAGATTTCACTATATCTCTGGGAAAGAAATGCAGGATACCTAGTGCACAACACGAATATTTTGCTTTCTTTCAAATTGATAAACAGCTTTAATATTTTCAAACTATCCCTGGGGGAGTATACTTGTGGTAAACCATGACTATACAGAAGATTCAAACAGGACATCAATAATTATGCCACCCATCTGCAAAAATAACCTAAAATGTATTTTCTAAAGCAATTCCTAAAAAGTGTACAGATGAATGAAGAGAACATTCCAACATTTGCAAAACTTGTGCTGATGTGCTAGGGTTTTAGTTTCTTTATGGATTTACGTTATATAAAAATATAATCTCATCGGTATAACCACAGCTGTGGCTCTCCTGGGGCATGACCAGCAAGTGCTCTGTACATGGATCACAGATGCCATTGCAGTCACGTGGAGCAGAAATGACCACCACTTTCAGCACAACACAACACAACAAGCTGCGTTTCTCTACTCTGTTTCCACAGAGTACCTATGCATTGGAACTGCAAATTCTGTTCAGAAAAACCCACACAATCCCTGAATATGAATGTATTTGCCCTAAGGTCTTATAGAGTAAATAAACACTATTTAATGGTTTGCTATGATAAAAAATTCCCTCTTTCGACGCTTATGTAGCTATCGTTCTCCCATAGCTGCTTCCTCTAAAGGAAGTTAAGAAAGGTTTTTTTATTTTAAATCTACTATAGATAAATGCTCAGATTTGATGAAGGAAACGAAGTCATGAATCAGTCAAAAATCAGAAAATCAACTTTGAAATAAATCTTCATTACAGTACTAGTGCAAAAAGTTTCCCCATGGTAAAATCTAAGTCAAAGCAACAAAAATACCCTCAGAAATAACCCATCTCTTCCCACAAAAACTTAAAATACTTAGACTTGAAAGCCTCTCCCCAGAATACATCAGTCTTTAGGTGTAGCTCACAGAGCCTGGGCTGTCACTTTGAAGCAAGTGTCTCCAGGGAAAACCAAACTGCAAGTGGAAACACTTCTCATGTTTCATCTTAACTACCTCTGTCAAAGCTAGTGGACATCATGAAATTAAGAATTTCAGAAGCACGGTCTCATTAATTTGGCTATATTCTGCTACCCCTTTTACGCAGACTTCTTCAGAGATAAATTAACTCTCAGCAGCCTAAACAATGACTCAGTACAACCAGTCTTAGAGCCAGACTGGAAGACACAGTTACAACATGAACTCTCCAAATCATTTACCAATGTCAGCACTTTGCCTGCACGGGTGCTTCAACAGCTTTAGCTTTTTTCTGCTTCAGCTGTGTATCTGACTGTAGTAGATATTCCCTCTACATGTGTAATAGTTTCAGAGACAGGAGATACATGAGTTATCTACCATTATTTGATAGGCCTGAACTTTCAGTGGTAATAATGCATTTATGAAAAGTTTAGCTGTCAGTAACCAAAGCAGGTACCAAGACTGCAAATGCTTAGTACTGTAAGAGGATTTCCTCAGTATCCCTATGGATTCATGGGTGCTGTGGCCTACAACACATCATTTCTGAAAATTTTTTATCACAAAGACTTACACATATCAAATAGCACAGCATTTATTTTACCAATTCTCAGGCAAACCAAATGCCATTTTTCTAATTAACAAGTCCATATTTAAAAACAAAAAGAAACCCCACACCCAAACTTCTCTCTTGACAGTAACTGATGAGATTTCTGCTGAACTTTATAAAACATGAAACAAATCCCATAGCACATCTAGGACTGTTGTGATGGAAACATAAAAAAGGAGTTTAATTATTAATTCTGTGATACTGCAGGTAGGTGGGAAAAATTATCCCCTTCAGAAGCATTGAAGTGTAATCCTTTCATTTGTCTATTTAGCTGTACCTCAGGCAAAAGCATAGAAGAAGAAACAGAAAAGAAGAAATGCAGCCTCCTCTGCACTGCCCTAACAGTCACCATTACCTGATTTAATAGTGAGTCCAAGATTAAAAAGAAAACCACACAATTTCACTTAATTCATGTAATTTTTGCCCTGAGTAGATCTGTCATTCTAACCTAAGAAATGAACTTTCAAGTCTTTGGCCCCCAGTTGTGCAAATACTGCGCTGCTTTCAGCATGCACATCTTGGAGGTACCCAACTGCAGAGCAGCACGTGAAAGGATTTGCTGTTTCCCATATTCGAATGATGCAAAGTCTGTAGAGTTTTCTCAATGTGCACCAGTAATGTGAATTGCAGCCCACGGCAAAGAGACAGAGCCAGTATAATTTTCTTAAACAAGGTTTAATATGTCCTGCCAATATCATCAGCTTTGGTTTGGACTAGCTGTAATTTCCAAGAGATTTTGAAGGTGGGGTACGACAGGCACTGTGGTAATAGACTCTTGATGTTGTGGAGGCATCAATACTCACTGCAAGGTCAGGCTTTAGGAGAAATTACTACAATCAACTTAGGAGGAACAGAGATAGTAGGCACTGTGGACATGTCACATGGGATTTGGGCAGCAGTTTGTCCCCGAAGGACCTTTTGAAACTTTGGGTGGAACTTCAGCTACACATCGTTGAAACAAAATGAATATATAAATACGCAGTCATTAATATATTTAAGTCACATTTTCCCCTTACATTACAGCAATTGTATGAAATGCTCTAGGCTAGAAGCTGCTGAATCAGGAAATGGATCAGAAGCTAACTAAAATACCTTTCTAGTTATTGATTCCTGATCTCTGTTTCCTGTCAACTTCCTAGAATCCATCCAACGCAAGCACGAAAGGGTAATGAGTTTCTGAACGCACGCTCTAATAGTGCACACTGCATCAAAGCTTTCAGTAATTGCCTGGATACTGCTTCCCAGCAGTACTAAACAACTTAAATATAATTATCTGGAAGCCCTATGGGCTGCATTTCCCCACTGGAACACCTCTTACACTAATCCATTTATCAGGTTGACAGATGACTGAATCACTGGCACTGTGGACCCATTCTCCTAATAATATTTCTCAGGCCCACATTTTGGTTTGTGCTTTATCAGGTACATTTCTGCAAAGGAAAAACGTGTATTAAGAGTGGGGAGAGAACCAGACATATAACACATGAATCTCTTCCCAGTATTGAACAATGTCATTTGTTTGATTAGCCCACTAAGTATAAAATGCTGGAGCTATCAGGCAGAAAATGGAAATGAATTGTACGCATTATGGAACTGTATGATGGCAAAATTAGTAGGGAAACACACAAACACAGTGAACTTCTTTAAGTTTTCCAGCCATACAAAAGTTAAGAGAAGTTTGCATTAGAGGACAATTTTCAGGGCATCCTTCCTGAAGATGGCCTGGCTACAGCTGTCGAGCTAAAATTTCTCCATACTATTTACTTCTTGTACATCTTTCTGAACAATGGGTAACAAAAGAAATTTTAAAGCTGTCTGAATTATATTCAAATAGACTTGAACCGAACATCATGCTGCCACAGAACTATGCACTTTGCAAGCTGCTAGAGAATTCTCACAAAAGTACCAAAAAATTTATCTAATTTCTTAGACAGAATTTTCTAATGTTGTAACAAAAACCACTTTATCGCTGTGACTTTTATTTCCAGACAGGTTCCAATAAGTAGACCTCTGCAGAGTCTGAAATTCTGGGGACTGCAGGCAACATCTTCCGAAATGTGCAACACTGTGAAAATGAAGTAAATGTAAAAATGCTAAATTCTCATCAAACTCTTTTTAATGATGAAAATAATTACTCTAGGATGTTATACTCTTATGCTTCCTTTCTAACAAGTTGTGGGATAGGAAACAAAAAGGGACAAAGGTGGTAATAACCAGTAGGAAGATGCAGAAAAACATGGGTTTTAAAAAGTGCCCTTCTTCTAGACCCATTGTACTGCAGTCAATAATATATATTCTGGCTTGGAATCACAGGACCCAGCTAGAGTGGTAGCATTGCTTCATCTGCTTATTTCCTCCAAATGTTCTTATCATGGACACAGAAAATCTCGATGTTCCAAAACAATAAAACAAGAAGGATGGACTCCTTGTACTTCTACATGAGCCTAACCAGTATCCTGCCAACAGTCAACATCCATAAACCCTCTCAAAAATAGAACTACAAGTTAAAGTTAACCCATGGCCTCATCCTTTTACCTGGAAAGGTGGCCATCAGTATGAATTCAAAGCGTGAATACAAAAGCTATATTTGAACATTCAACAATGAAATATATAATTAAAACATATTCAAGTGATCTAAACCGATTTAGCTTGTGAATCAAGCAGCAGCAGTAAGATAAGGTACAGTCAGTACTTCTCAGGAGCAGCACTAACCATCCATCTCAGAATAGGGCCAAAAAGTAGCAGCTACTTGGACATTACCAGATTTGATTTTCAAAAATGCAATCATAGGTCTTTCCACTGCCTGCTAAAGTACCGAGCAGGTTATTAAAAACTAAGCTGCTTGAGATTTCTTCATGTGCGCCCCGGAGCAGAAATCTCAGTTTCACTTGCACTCTCCACCCACTCCTTCCCTCCAGCCTGAAACTGGAAAACTCATCCCAGAGACACTGACACTTGCACATCAGCGAGCCAACTTCCCTGTCGTTCAAAGACAGCCTCTTCCTTCCCAGTCTCATCTCCTCTGTTTAGCGTATTCTCTACTCCCACAAACAGGCAGAGAGTATCCTGAGCAAGGGCTGCCCTGAACCATACGAACCTTAACACTTGTCAGTCATCCTTTCACATGAAATGCAGAATTTCACACTCCTGTTAACACAGACTCCTTTGAAAGGCAGTGGTACTGAGCAGAGCAAATGTCAGATCTAATCAAAAGAACATTCTGAAGTAAAAAATGTCAAAAAAAAATAATCTTCTCCTGTTTTTAGCCATTTTTAATAAAACAGATCAAGGTCCTGAATTTCCTAAGTAAGAAACCATCTCTGCCAAGCAAAAAATGTAACACTGCCTTCATTTGTATGCTTTAAGAAGAAGCTTGCTGTATTCTTGGTGAAGTTGAATTTGCTGGGTATTAATTCTGAGACAATTTTTTAATTCTTGAGGTAAATGGTATCTCTTTAAAGCACTTCCAAAATTATTCTTCCCTTTAAATCAGAGACAAATTTACAGCAGCTTATAGTTAAATAGTTGCACTGAATTCTGACTTTTTTTTAATAGAAGCAGAAAAAAAAGAGTTTGAGGAGAAGAGAGGAATCATCTAAGATAAAACTTACAGCTGGAGTCATAGTCCACTAACTTCCAGGCTGTGTATGGAAGAAGCGTACACCTGGAAGGATGTAAACATCCACTGGTCAGACTATGTGACCAACACATCTGTTCTAGAGCAAGCAGCTATCACAAGTATTGAGGCCATGTTGATGAGAACACAGCTGCGATGGGCAGGGCACGTCTCCAGGATGAAGGACCACCGCCTCCCTAAGATCCTGCTTTATGGTGAACTTGCCACCGGCTGCCGCATGAGAGGAGCCCCGAAGAAAAGATACAAGGACTCCCTGAAACAACATCTCAACCTTGGCCATATTGATCACCATAACTGGTCTACTCTGGCCTCCAATCGGGAGGCCTGGAGACACACCATCTATAACGCAGCTGTCTCCTTTGAGAACACACGCAGGATCACTCTCGAGGAAAAAAGGCAACGCAGAAAGAACCGTGTCTTACAGAATACACCATCTAAGGAGTCTTTCTGCTGTGCCTTTTGCAATCGGATATGTCTGTCACGTATTGGCCTCATAAGCCACCAGCGTGCCTGTAGCAAATGTGGATAGAGCCTTCCCAAATCTTCGTTCGCGAAGCCAAGCCATGACACCTGGAAGGACATGGCAGGCTAAGCAGTCAGATACTGCAAAAATGCAGAGGGTTTTATGAGTGCAAATAAATGTCTGTTCTAAAAAGCATGGCAGAAGTGACCTAATACATTTATCTACAAACAGAACATTCATTTGTAACATCCATTTGAAAATCAGATTTTTATATTTAGTAAGTATTATCTTCAGTATTAGAAAGATAACAAATTTTCTTGCAAGACAACTTCTATGCAGTTTCCATCTTTGGACTCCTGACTGCACCAAACACAGAACAGCTGGGACTAACCCCAAAGCTGGCCCTGCTTTGAGCTGGGTGTTGGACTACAGACCTCCTGAAGTCCCTTCCAATCTGAATTATCATATGATGCTACAACAATCATCTCTCCATACTAAAACTAAATATGCTTCTTGCGCTATTTACATAGAAAATAAGGAGCTTAATAAAAAACAGCAGAGCACAAACTTACATGCTGAATCCAGACAGATCCAAGGTCTTAAAAGCATCAAACGTGAGGCATTCTTCCTGATCATATAAAGCTTATGCTGGTTAAGCAACTGTAACAAAGCTAAGACTGATAACTAAAGATATAGAATGCTTTTGTTATACTGCAGATTACCTCTCAACATTACCTTTTCCTTTTACCTAAATCATTGTAGAGATATAGGAGTAAAAACTATTTATATTAAATTAAATTAAATTACAGTTTAACTTTGTGAATTTTAATCTTCCCTCAATTAAAATGTGTGACAGATTAATAGGTTATACTGTCTGGATATGAAAAATGCAGCTGAGAATACTGGCTAGAGAAATACACTAAATGAAAAAAAGAGCAGGAGCATGAATTAATCTGCAGTAAACAGGGCTGTGAAAAACCTGAGCATTTAAAAAACACACAGACAAAATAACCCTCCAACAAACATCCCACAGACTTGGTGGTAAAGAGCATCGATCTGGGGCCTTCTTGGTCTGAGGAACCCAGACCTCTGAGTTGTCCAGGAACCTACGTAATTTCACCACATTTGAACTTTTTAATAAAATATTGTAAGAGTCACCAGTAGAAGTAAAATTTCAGGAGAAAATCTTCAAAATTACCATCTGCATGTTACAAGGAATAACTTCTCTAGATTTTGGTCCTGTTGATTCGTTAATCTGATTAAACTGATGGTTGATATTAGCTGTCTCATTATCATATGCCCTTATAGGACTACATGGGTATCCATGCCTCTACACTGAGACAAAATTCACCTCCTATGATAGCATATATGAGAATATTGACTAGTATATACAAGAAAAGTTTGTTTGTGTAATGAGATTAGGATAAATTCCTTTAATGAATTTCGGTAAAGTATTATCTCTCAATATAGATGATGTTCTATGGTTTAATGCAATTCTGATACCATAAATGGTATGATCTAGCCATCTTTGGTTTCTTTTATTTAAATTTTCTATCTACCTTCAGAGGTATTTCAGCTACTAAAGCTGACAGATTTTTAATGATTCTCTAGACTGTACTTCATTGAAGGGACACACAGAAAGAGTACTCAAGATCAGTATCAGTAAATGGTTATCCAATGATTCAGTCAATACATGGTTTATAGTCCCTATTTCATGGTATGTTCAAACATAGTAAGGTTCACCAAGCATGTTAAAAAGCCATTAGCAAAAAGAATCTGAATTGAGCGTCAAAACTCTAATTAAAAAACAACCAAAATTAAAAACCAAATCACACAACAAACCAAATGCAAAACCACACCAAATTTTGAAAATTCGACTAATTAGTTAAACTTGTTGCAGAGGGAGGAGGACTTTTGAAATGCAGAAAACCACTCGCCTTCCTTTTTCCTGAAGCTTCCTCAGGCTTGCTAGTCCAGCATGAAAGCCCAAAGACGCTGATTATGTTGCTGCAAACGTAATTTCTTGAAACCTTACAAGGACCTTGCAAGGAGCTTAAGAGAGGAAAGGGAAAAAGCATCTATTACTTCCAGCACTGTGAAGTGTCTCACGTTGTTTAATGCTTCCCTGTGCATTAATTTTATTAAATAAATTCTTATAGGTCTCTTCAATAAATAGTAGTTCTCATTTTTGAAATGCTAAAGTAATAATTCAGAACATCTGGAAGTCATACAGATCATGACAATAATTCAAATTACAATGTAGACTGCTTCAATTTGTATATATATATATATATATATATATGCCCTAATCTAACACTACACTGCACCTTCATTTACAACTTACAGCATTGAATTTCATGTAGCCAGTATGTGATGCTACTTTTAGGCAGCATTAAAAGGCGATTTTTCCCAGGGTCGCAGAAGTGCAATTACCATTGACTTCAAAATGAAAAGGAAGTGGCCTGCAGTTCCAGAAACCTGTCAGTCTTTTCATCTTGGAAGCTAAACTCTTCTTCTGCAAATTGACAAAACTATGAAAAGTGAGAGCAAGCATTAGCACAGAAAGATATTTGCTTTAATTCTGCTGTATTAAATGAAACAAAACCTTTTTATTTCATGACAGAACATGTCAGGGACATTCATGCCACTTAACTTAGATTCTAACTTAAGTATATGTATATGGATGCTGATGCCTAAGGCTGGGTATGAATACGCAGCCTTCATTATAATGAGTGGTTTTCTTGTACTACATTAGGGGGAAAGGAAGGACCTAATAGCAAAAGACTCACTGAAATCAAAGAACTACAGTAACAAAAAGAGGATCATTAAGAGTCTTTTTGCATCTCAGTTTACAGATTTTGTTTACATTTAAGTGTTTTATCGAGATGCAAGGTGTTAAGTCATTTTTGGCACTGGCCTTTGAAATTATTCAGGAAAATTTTGAGGCATAGGCTAGGAGACTTAGAAGCTTGGCTTAGAAATTTTGGAGAACAGGTATTAAAAAGTTCATTTTCATCATGGTAGCCATAAGTCTAGCTATATACCCCATTCTATCCACTGTAGTGTGCAATTTCAGGTTGTCGTCAAGCTTCTTGTTCTGAGTGAAGCTTCACTGGTGTAGCCTCATTCCCCTGTTTCTCATAATCACTCTTCCCTTACATTCCTGCTGAACACTGCTGCCCCTCAGTAACTCAGGAATAATTGCTCATATCAAAATGAGTCTTATTAAAAGAGTTCAGAAAGCTGGTGTTAAAAAGTGTTTAAACTAAGCTATATTATAGTGAACAGATTAGGTTAGCAAGTGACTACATGATCAACTAAGTCTCATGGGACCAATACTGAACAGTTGTGGACAGTGGAGGACAGGAACCTATTCAGCCAGTCCAGCTGCTGCCAGAATAAAATATGAAATGCCTTGGTTCTTAGGTTTCATTCCTGTCTTTTCTTTTCCCAGTATCCAGGATCCTAAAATTTTTACTCTTGATTCAGACTGTCAGGTTTCCTCAAAACAATTACCCCTCCAGCAGTACCCGTGTTCAGACTTGTGAGGCACATCCATAGGGTAGCTGAAAAACCCCACCCAAATTAAATGTGCCCCACCACCCTCCCCACAACATCACCTCAGTAAAACAGCAATGAGTTTAAATACAGTCATCTCGGCGTCCTCAATTCACCTTGTTATTGCACCTCCAGTTGCTGCAGCACAGATGGGATGCAACATCTCCCACTGTTTAGGGACTGCCCCTAAAGGTGAGCCATATGTTTTGAAATACCCAGAAACAGCAGGATTAGATAAGGAAATCTCTGCAGCCTTAAGGCAGAGTTGCTTTGATTTCACTGCTTTATGTCCTGCCTCCTCCCCCAGCCATTTTTTTTTTTTGAGAGCTTTTGTAATTTAATTTATCCAGGTTAAGCCTACAGAAAAAAAATCCAAACAAATACTGTGTTTGCGCGCGCGCGCATGTGTGTGAGTGTGTGTGTGTGTGAGATGCCTAGGAAATCTCCTGTGTTATCTGTGTAACATTTTACCTTCCACTAGACAAATATATTTTTAAACAGTGTGGAATCAAAACAACATTCTCAGCATTCAAGACATTCTGTCATCACTGCCCATTTGTTGCCCTCTGGGTTTCTCTCAGCTGGCAAATTTCCCATTTAAGGAGTTATCAGATTCATCTGCTTAGACAAGGCTGCAAAATAGAATGAAAAGCTGGATTATTCTAGAGAACTTATATTTTTCTTTCAGGGCAGAAAATCCAGTGCATGAGAGCTGAACATTAACAGCAAATGGAACCAATCTCTCAGAGTTCACAATTCTATCTCACTATAGTCTGTGAAATCTAATTTGGATTAAGATGCCACAGCATTTATTTTACATTCATACTTTATTTCTTTAAATATGTTTAGTGCCACATATTATGTTAACCTGTTTTGAAGCCTTAAATATTATGTTAATATATGAAATTTATTTTTAAACTGTAGTTCTAGTAAGCCTCTAGTGCATCCTGCTGCTTCTACACAATTTATCATAAAGAATTACCAATTGCTTTGTTACCATTTTCCCTACAGCACATTTTTTGCAGAGTGAAAGTGTTAAAAAAAGGGGGGAAAAATAGAAAAAAAGAATAAATCACCAGTTTTCCACAGCAAGATGGTTCGAGATTTACTTAAGTGATGGAGTAGCTTTCATGACAGAGGTTGTACTGCAAAACCATGTTTGTGTTTCTGGGCCTGCTGGCTGCAGTGCTAAGATTTCTGTAGGGATATGTCATGGTTCCTAGAACACTAAAACTCCACACAAGCCTTTTGTATCAAAGTGTGGAACACTAGTTTCTCCCCCTAGGTAGAAAGAAAACTGTGGTAAGGTCTGGAAAAACATCTCAACAGCAACCTTCCTTACTGAGCAGACAAAGAAGGTTTCGTTCTCTTGCCACAAATGAGTGAACTAACAAAAATTCCATCAAATTCAGGAAAGGGTTTCATGTGCATGTGTATGTGCACCGAGTTAAGCAGAAGATGAACACAAGAGAAATGTTAAGTGATTTTAAAGTGATTAACATAACAGCAAACTCATTACTGAGCCAGACCTACTTTATGGAGACTACTGCCTTCCAGTATTGAAACTAAACCACTATCTTATGATGTTCACTGAAGTAAAAGTCTATTTCAAGGTGTTATATTATTTTAGCACGGTGATTAATCAATTTCTTTTTAGAGCATCCTCTGAGAGCTTAAAAATTCATGATTCACTTTATTAGCATTCTGTACAGCTTTCCATATGCTTTGAGTGGTATGATTAAATTTATCTGTGGTTGCTAATGGTCGCAATATGGAAAACGAAGTATGAAAGTCACCATTCCACATACACCCGTTGATGTCCTTAAAACCCACCCTGAGTTCCAAACAAAGAGGATTGCATGTGACAAATCCTTTCTTTTAATTCTCACAAGCTAGCCTGAATACACTATTTGTGCAAAAGGCAGACAGGATGGACTTGTGAAGGAATACTGCAAATGGAACAAATAAAATAGTGCACTATATATGTCACATTTTAAGGCTGGAAATTAGTTCCATAAAGTCATTTTCATCACTAAATTGAAAGATTTTCTGCTAGGTTTGAAGGGTCTCAACACTGTTGTATTTATTTAGACTGCATGTTCTAGTAGTCCAGGCTTGTCATCAAAAGATAGTAAGAACTACACTTTGCCATTCTGGGCATAAAGTATTAAAAATTTATCAAAGAAATCAAAGCACCTTTCTAGTAAGATTGAATCCATCATCCATAGAAAATGCCCATACAGACCTACAAATACATTTTAGGTTTACTGAATGTAGCAAGATATAATAGCGTACAGTCTCATTAAAGAGCCAACAGATAAATACTGAGCCATCCAAAATGACAGTTCTTTCTAAAACCTGATGTCATGCATGCAGTAAGAGTAGGATATTCTATAACATAATAAAAACTGATATGAGCAGAGCAATGTATCAAGGTATTTATCATTAAGTAATACTATTATAAGGCTCTAGCAACATAAACCATGGTTGATCCCCAAGTAATTTCTCTGTTGTGTGCATTGCAATATATAATCTGGAAGAATGAAGTTCTTCATTACACAGAAGTTAAATGATCTTCTTTTTTCTCCTGTATTTCTTTTTGTGAGCTGCTGAGCTATTCAAAATTATGTAACTAAAGGGTGTTTTCACAGGGAAAGAGTATCTTTGTTCCAAAGGAGGCACTGGTGTAACTTTTCAGAAATATCACATTAAAAATAAACCACCACAAAAATTGCATTGTATTGACTCTGGGACCCTAAAAATGCACTCCAGACTGTCACTACCATTAAAGGTAATGAGTATGTTTTAATTCACTGGTGATGACTTTTTGGGTACAGGCATCCCTCCACCAATGCATTTCACTTTCTCCCCCTGAAAAGGGGGCTCAAATATTATCATCACATGACAATGTAGACCCACCACAGGGCTAAAGAAGGGTCACTTTATTAGGAGTCTGCTGACAGATCCAAACATTCTGCAACATTCTTTAAAGCAGAAGCATGCCATTAATTTCCATACGTATTACCTTCTATGAAAGATAAGTGACTCAACATTGGGAAGGGCTTTACAAGGCTAATATTTCATCTCTGTCCAATACTTTTTTGGTTTGTGATGTGTCTGCCTATTATGAGACTAACTTATTCCAAAGAATAAATTAAGCAGCAAGACATGACAAGCAGGGCATTTGTATCCAATTTGTTTACAACCTGAGGCATGCTACAACAGCTCGAGGCCAAAGGCTGAGTAACCTTAAACATTCAATAAATGCAATAATAATCAAACTGAATGCACAGCATTGGGAGACTTATTTCTATTATAACATCAGATTTATATATAGGACCAAGCACAACTGTGCATTTAGTGACTGTTACTAAATAAATGATATTGTTGAGAAACTTTTTCTAACCATTGTTCTGAAAACGCTATCCAATACAAGTGAAATGTAGAGGTTTATATACATTGTTCTACAACCAGACAATGCTTGTGAAATGACAGAATTACACCCTGGACTGTAGGTCCAGTATCAGTTTAAAAATATCCATGCAGACATGTATAAATATTAAAGGACTAAACAGCATAGGACAGGACACATAACCAGCCACTCTAGAGTAGCAACCAGCCTGCGCTATCCTGTTCATGTACCAATTAATTAAGGTCTAGCTGTGGAAGAAACAAAGAATTAATTTAAAATAATTTATTTTTTTCTAACAGCACTACCTCATCTCATTCTGAAGAGACTGTGCACAGACATAGGCTGTGCTATCGGAAGACTATTTACTTCACTGCTCCAGCTTTAATGAGTAAAACAATGACATTATTTAGGTTCATGATCCATTCTCCAGTCACAGTAAAGTTCATCTCTTAAATAAACAGTGTTGCAAGCTGCCTTTAATTTGTACTCAGCATATCGACAATTGATTTTTCTCATAAAGTCACTCCCTTTCCGCTCTGCCTTGTGACTGTATGGTCTGATTTATCCCTGGTGTGGAGAGCTGCCTTCTATGCACATTCCCAAAAACCTCCAAAAAATTAACACAATTGTGGATAAAAGATGTGAAGATCTACTCATGAGGTGGAAAGACCGGGCAGCAAACTGTTTCACAAGAAAGCACAGCACCTGTTTCCTTCTGACATCTTCATTTTGCTCTGGTGAGTCTTAATCTGTAAGGAGGACTATTTTTAAAAATGAAGATAGGAATAATCATTTTAAAAACTGAGAACTAGCTGCTGGATTCTCTTTTCCTATCTTTTCTACCATACTCCATCCCAAACAAGGGAAAAAAAAATCGATCCGTAATTGAAAACAGAATATGAACAGACATAAATAAAGCCCAAACCCTTTAAACATCATCACAGTGGTGTTTTTTGTGTTCACTGGCAAATCACAGAAATGAATGATATCACATCCAAGCTCTTGGATGTTAGAAACATACTGCTCTGGGACAGGCTACCATTGCTCCCAATCCTGCACTAAAACATGCTAGCAAAAGTCCAAACAAGGCTATTGATACCTTCTGATTTAAGAAATCATATTCTATTAGGCTGTTTCTTACAGTTCAGTCCAGACAAAATGTAACTTACAATCTCATACTAAAAGACAGCATTTGTGTTCCAATTTACATGTGTTATGAAAATTCTGCATAATATACATGATATTTAAAGTTATTTAAAATACATATTTAAAATTAAAAGACCATAAAACCAGACTGACTACATCAGGTTAAACATCCACTTAGCCAGTGTTTCTTCTTCAACCACGACAAAAGTAGATACTTAATGAAGAATGTACGAACAAAGCACAGACACAGTGGTATTCTCCCAGCCTCCAACAGCCTACAGCTCTGGGACCTCCTCATGGTTCCAGTACTGAGACACACCAGGACATGCTTTAGTGGAACATTAATGCGTAATAATGCTGTATATTTGTGGCAGGTTTCATTGGAATGTTATGGGACAAAATAGCTAAAATCACAGTTAGGTATCTCAACTCTGTTAGTTGAATACTATGGTGTCCTTAATTTTTCTATGTCCTGTTCTAAGTATGAAAAAGATTCTAGCATTCAGCTCCTTCCTTTGAACCAGACAAATGTGTAAATACTTCCACAATAAATTTGCACACTGAAGCTACCCATGAGAACTGAGGATTTTCATGCACATGTATGCAGCAACCATGAAATCTTCACATACATGGAGAGGTGATAGACCCATAAACAAATAACCAGAAAAGCGCTCTTGCATGTCTTCCTTTTTGAAAATCTTGAGGAACATTGTATCCCTGGTAAAATGGTGTTCTTTTTATGTGAATATAATTACTTGGCATTGTGCCTAAGAACATACCAAAAGTATGGAGTGATCTTGATGACAATCCCATCAGTGACACATTCTCCAAGCGTTCAGTGTTTAGACTTCTATGAACTTCCTCCAAGCCAGGAAGGAGGACAGAATTACTGGGCTATTACTGAACAATTCTTATATTTTGGAGATTTAGTACCAGTGTCTTATGTTACAGCTGGTGCTGCTGCACTGTCTTCCACTTTATTCCAGCTGAATAATTAAATACCCTTTAGTCCTTCTGACAGTCCTAGACTCAGCATGGCTGTTAATCAATATCACATAAAAGGGAATTAGGCTTAGGCAACTGTTGCACAAGGCAGGATGGACAAGGCAAGATGGAAAGAGATCTCCTCTTTCAATCAGAAACTTGATTTTCTGTATTTTACAACACGCCTTACAAAATGTGCACACAGACTTGTCAATACATGAGATATGTACAGATGTGTGGGGGAATGAAAATTAACCTCAGAGATTTGTTCCATCATAATGGCAGCCAACAGTCACTTCTCTTTCCATTCTTTTATAAATTCCCTGTCTTCACATGTTTCTGGGATTGAAAAAAAAACCCCTCAGCACCAACATTAAATTTAAAGTATTAAGTTTATAGGAAAATGTGACTGCATGAGACCATTTCTGAAAATATTACCATATGACTGCAAAAGAGAAATATAAACAAAAGACATTTAGTAATTATTATCTGAATTCTGCTCAGTGCAAAATATATAGGAAGACTTATGTTTCCAAAGGTTAGGGGAATTTTTCTAGAATCTCTAAAAACTGCCCACAAGTTATGTATTTTTTTCATTATTTTCTTGTCCTGCAATGACTCCATAGGCTATTAAGAGCAACCCCAGGCTAAGAGTACCAACAAATTGAAAGATTCACATGAAGGGGTGTAAATTTTCCCCATGCTGTCCTGCCATCATGCTTGATGCTCAGATCTACAGAGAGAAAAGGTGACACGGTTCCCAAGTCTCTTCAACAACTCGTCCTTTCTGATGAAATACTCCAGTATTGCATTTAGAAACACCTCAAACTTCCTACCAGGAACAAGACATTAACTGAAAAGCCAAACAAGTGAATTTCAGGTAGTTACATAAATAAATTAACAGTGCTAATGACACCATCAAGCCACTGACATAGCGGTGGAAGAGTTCATGTACACTTCACATTCTTCTGTTGTGGGTGGCCTCTGGTATTTCTTGTTTAAAGACCTGTGTATTTATAAAACACACCAATTCAACTTCAATCCATGCACATCATAACAACAGCAACTCTAAGTAATGAGGAATAATCAGCAACTAAAATGGAAACGACAAAGTAACAGATTATTCTCAATATTATATTTTCTGAAGCATTTAGCTGAAATTCAGTTTTGCAAAAAACCCAAAACAGTATTTTCCCTCCTTCCTAGTGGTAACATAAAAAGAATCTGCATGTTTTATATCTAATTTATTACTTATTTCAATTTTCTGGTCTCACCAAGATTTGCTTCAAGCTTTAGGAAGTGTGCTTCCACTAGCACCTCCCTCAAAACGATCCAGAAAACATATTCCATACAGGACACTGTCCACACTCAAGGATCACAGAAAGAACAACAAAGCAACTTCAAACCAACCTGGGCTTTTTTAGTTTCTTCAGTCCCTTTCCTGGAACTGCTCAGCCTCAGGGAAGGCTGGCCAGCCTCTGGCTCCCAGAGGAAGGAATAGCGGTGCCAGAGCTACGCTGCTGAATCGCCCGTGGCAGGCACGTGCAGAAGGGACAGGGCACCCCAGGCGTGAAAGGAGCCAAGGCAGAAGGGATGGCCATGGCTGTAGCTCTAAGCCCAGTCTAACCTCCTTCTGAAGGGGGGCAAACGGGGCCTTGCTGCTCTTATCTCCCCATCCCAGAGCTTGCCCACTTCAATTCAGCCAACACCCTATATGTTTTGTGGATCTTAGCCAAAAAGATTCTGGAGCTACACAACCATTTATTTCTGGGTTGGTGGGGTTTTTTTGAGCTTCTCAGTACACAATGATTACTCTACATTGAAATACAATCTTTACATCAACTCAATACTGCAATTTGCTTACCATGAAGTTGTGTTACACACATACCTATGGAATCATGTGTGCTAACTTACATTTCCTCTTTTTACACACCATTCAGCTAGAAAATAATGAATGACCCCTTCTTATAGATCAGGTCATATTCTTTTAAAACTGGAAATTAAACTTCAATTAAAATGAAGGAAAAAATATCCATGTTTTAAACACAATAGGATCTTTTGAAACAGTGCTTTACCAGTTAATAAAGGTTTATGTAAGACATGCATGACATTAAATAAAACAGTTTTGCATTTTGAACCAATTCAATACATACAAGAGAAATTAACTGAATACTTCTGGTCCCTATGTCCTCCAAGATTTCAAAACTAACAGATCTCATGCTCTCTTTCTTGGTTTTCTAATTAAGTAACTCATTGGGAGAAAGTAGGTGCTTTCCTAATTAGTAATCTCCCAAGCAGTTTCTCATCTTTAAGCTGTTCGCTAAATTGATAAGCAGAAATTAAGAAAAGCCCTTCCCCTGCTGGAAAGGCTACAGTTGCCAAAAGTGGGTTTACTACATTGGCCAGATCCAGATCCAGAATTAGTCTTCTCACAATTGAGTCAATGACTTCCTCTAAAATTCCAGTAGCAAATACTGTCTGACTATTTTTTTCATTAGATCAATGCAAATAATAATTCGGGAGTTAGTAGCTCCCAATTTCCATAGGACTTATAGGTTGTGATTTTGTATTTCATATTAAATTGCAAAAAAAAAAATCTGTTCTGTTTCTAGTGAACATTCAAATATTTTCTTTTTAAGATATTCATGTTGACATGTGATTCAGCAGAATCTTCTCCTGATGCAGCAATTGTCTGTGGTGGAAGTAGTGTGTCAGGCAGTACTGCTAGACTTGCAGAACGATGATTAAAAAGCATGTCTTAAAAAATGAAAGTGGTGAGCACAACTATAAAGAAAACATCCAGAGAAATCCAAGCAAAAGACTAAAGACAAAGATACAGAAATAAATGCATAGCTCAGTTCCCAAATTAGTTTACAGTGCCAAACTGATCTCCCCTTCTGTAGGGTCACAGCCAAGTGTCATTCCATTTGTAATCTAAACTGAAGCCAAAAATAAATATATACAGAAGTAATATTTGAAGAGCACAAGTATATATATAATTGATTTTCTATGAAGACTTTAGGAGATGTCTAAATCCAAAGTAATTTTTAGAAACTATGTTTAACAGAAATACCAATTCTTGCTAAATACTGGATTTCCCCTAACTGCCTTTATTTAACCTAACTGACCATAATGTCTAACAATTTAGCTCAGTTTACAAAGATTTCCATCAAAACAGACTGTCAGACAGACCAGTCTGTTAAATGGAAATCTTTGCCTCTCCAGACAAGTTTTCCTCTGACACTTTTCTCTTTTCTGTATCACAAAGGCCCCGCCTGGGATGAAAAACCGCATGAGATGAACCTTCCTTTAATTAGCGTAGATTGCTATACCATGAATCAACAAATACATTACACCAGTCCCATCACTAGAGTTATCTTGGTCTTGACGGTCTATTCGTTTGCTTCCAGATTACACTACAATTTAACTGCCTTAATCCCCCATATGCCACTCACCTTCTTATTTTGCTGGGTGCCAATTCTTCACACTAAAAGGCAGTCTGCAGTACACGTATGGAATTTTTTTTAATTATGTCTCCAACTTACCAGCTGTCAAACTCTACTTGACATTTACAATGTCTGCAGAGTAACCTGTATCTATTCCAGTTTTTTCCACTATGAACTACCCCTGCTTTCTTTATAAATTCACTTGCTTTGTATACTCTTCATATAAATGTTATCCTTTTTTTGTTTACATCTATATTATGACTGAATATGAAATTAGAAATAGAAAAACAGTACATTCTTTATGATGAGGATGAATTGCATAATATGTACTGAACAATTCCTCTTCACTTTGGCAGGCAGAATGCATATTCCTTTATTCTGTTCAGGCATTCAACCACCACTTTGGACTTTGGGAAAAAAAAGCTAAACTAAGTTTTCAGTGAAGATTTGCTTCAGACCTCCACTATAAAGTAAAAGCTATATCAAGCAACAAACAGCCAGCTTAAATCCCAAATGTTTTCATGTTTTGCATTTAAGCTTGGATGATAACTTTGCTCTTTTCCATTATTGCAGTTCTCAACAATGAGCAGCCTCAAGAGAAGAAAATAGTTTCTCAGTCTGAAAATCATATGGAAAAGATCAGTTGTCCTAAAAAAAGTTATAAATGTCTGGACAAACTTTTCCCAGATTTTCCTTCTTCAGTTATTTAATGAACATATGGTTATTTATAATGCGAGTTACACTTGTAGTATTTCAAAAATTAGTCATAAACATGCCTAGAGCTACTCAGCTCCTCCCTACTGACCTTGCTCAATACACTCGAGCATTGTTTGCTTTGGCATGTCTTTGACAGTGAATCCCTGTTCTTCAGTGTCTTCTCTCTGTGCTTTAAAATTCACCTTAGCTTTCTTCTCTTAGCAAGTACCTTATAACAGGTTATTTTAATTTCAGAAAGCTCATAACATCAGATATCAATTATGACAAATAAAAGCCTTGGCCAGCAGGCATAGGTGATTAAAAATACATATAAAATGAATGCAAGCTCAGCTACATTTTAAACTAAGTATTTAAGGGACAGGAAGGAGTAATCATTTAGGTTAGTGAAACGTAGCAGAAGCTAATAGCTGTGTCAATGTCTTTTTGACAAGTACAATATAGACATGTGTCCAAGTGAGGCTCCTCTCCAAGTCAGGAGACAGGCGCTTCTGGAGCATGATACACCTCATCAGTGAGACTCTGCCCCGGAAGGAGAGGCCCTTTGCTGGGAGCACCTAAGCCTGGGTCAGGGATGGCTCCAAGGTAGACAGACACTTCTGTTACCTGACATCTGTGTAACCCATGAAATTAGGTGAGATGATCTGACCCAAAAGAAGCTATGTTAAAAGTAATGGGAATACAGCTAAGAGACTAGAAATACAGTCTTCTACTTTTCATTCTCATGAATGTATGTACATGTGTGCATGTTTGTTTTTGTTCTTTTTTCCAAAGAAAAAGAGTTAGGCAACATCACCCTGAAAATCCAAATTAATCTTCTTCCGTGTTTATGCTGTTTAACTGTCTGTGGGGTTTAATGTAACTTTTCATGTAAATATATCAATTTGTTCAAAATTTCTTCCTACTTAATAGAGGTTTAATTCTATTCAGTGTATCACTTAATAAATGGTAATCCTTTGCAATCAACACAAACTGCAGATGTAAAATGTCCATCAGAAGATGGAAGGGCTTTTTACTCAACATCTAGCATTTCCTCAAGTACTCTCATATACTGTTTTTTCTACTTTTGAATTCAATTCTATTGTGAAGAATCCAAGAGAAACCACTAACTGAAACATCAATGTTGCATATAGCCATGGCTTCAAATGAAAAAGAAACTGCTCATTTCTCATATTTCTTTTTAAAGTCTATGGAATTACTTTTTGTTTTAAATGTTCACCGTTAATTGCATTTTACACCTCACTTGGGGATTCCACGGAGCTCTGTCCTTGACTCTCTTATGCTCCACACACAAGGGAAATCTCACTCAAAACTGATTTTAATTATCACCTATGAATAGATACTCTGTGCTCCAGACTTGCCTCTTCTACGCTGTCAACCAGAATCCTTATCCATTTCTGATGTGATTATTCTCCAGAATAATTTTGAACACTCAGTACTCTTTCTCCCTTTCCTCTGCAGCCCTTCTTGCTAGACTACTACTAATCTTAAGTACAGTCAACATCACAGTCATCTTGTTTGTCACACAGACTTGCAACCCTCAATAACATTACCTTAACCTATACATTTAGAAAAAGTCTCCACACTTATATAAGTAACTTAATTTTTCTATAGAATCACGGCATCATAGAATGGTTTGCGTTGGCAGGGACCTTAAAGATCATCTAGTTTCCAACCTGTGCCATGGGCAAGGACACCTTTCACTAGACCAGGCTGCTCAGGGCCCCATCAAACCCGGCCTTGAACACTTTCAGGCGTGGGGAATCCACAGCTTCTCTGGACAGCATGTTCCAGTGTCTTTATTTTATTATTTTCAAAGTCTTTCACAGCCCTTCTCTAACCTCCTTTATCTTATTTGCATGTTAGTGCCCTTGTCTATTTACTACATTTCCAGCTGGTAATCTGCATGTTATTTTCATGTTTTCTCTTCTATTGGGAAAATGTTTTCTTAAACATCCATCAAGCTACTTCACTAAGGTCCTTCATATTCTTCAGAACTTTAGAAAAGATGAACATTTTCTAAGAAAAACGTTGCTTTGGTAAGAAAACCAAAATGTGCTTTCTAATGAGAAAAAAAATCCCTTCCTAAATTCCATTAGTACTTGGAGATGTTTTATTCCTTCAGGTGTGCCTTTGAAAATGAATGAGAAGAAGGGCTATAGTTAAAGGACTCTGTTCAGACTACCACTGTTATTCCAGATTAACATCCTGGAAATTCATTCTAGACTTAAAAGTCGAACAGACTTACTCTGTTATGGCTAACTAAAGTAATCAAGATTTTCCACATAAAAATTTTTGCCACCACACCTGTTTCAATTCCATCAACATTACAAAGGCAGCCAGTTTGGCTCTACGCTTGGAATTTAGTTAATGATCTAGTTGATGTCTCATCCAGAAAATAATTTAATTTACAATTCTGTCAGCAATTCTGCATGAATAAAAAAGCAGGAGACAGGAATTCAGCACTCTAAAATACAAAGAATGTGAGAATCTGATCCACAGAATAAGAGAAGAACAAATAATCTAGAGTACAGGCTTTGAGTTTTGTAAAATAAAATTCTAAATGTTTAACTTTTTGTACTGTATGCTCATCTGAACACGATTCCTTGCTTGATCATGTTCTTACTGTCTTATTTTACTGTATGTTGTTAAAAAGCAAAACCTGTAATTATATGAGAGTTTTATGTTTTATGGCCCAATGAAACTCTTTGAAATCCTGGTCTCTCGAGCACCTTCACATCCCTCTGAACTGCTGAAATCAGGTGACACCATTGCTGATTATTTCACATTTACTGCAAGAACTCACTACCACCAAGGAAGGAAATTCCAAGGTGTGCTTCAAGAAGCTTTGCAAACAAAAAGCTCTCTTGACAGACGCTTTATGTTTTAAGGTATTTTCCTAAGAAAAGCTACACAGTCTTCAAAGCTTTCTAACTCAGGCAGCTAGGAGCCCTGGGTAGAACTTCTACAAACCCATGGGTGACTTCTCGAGAAAGGCTTTTGATCATGGCCACTGGAAATCCCAGGACAAAAACAACAGCCTGCTCACTTCTTATTCTCAGCTGTTCCATAAAATCAAGATTAGCTAACCAACCCTCCTCCTCAAAAGACAGGGAACTGGGTCACTATTGGAGTTTAATTTAGGTAAACCTCTACAATGCTTTCATCACGTCACAAGGAAAACATCAAATATGTACCATTCTGCAAGCTCTTTTCCCTCACTCTCAAATTTACAGCTTATATAAAAAGAAACCAGATAAAAGGTCTAAGAGCAAAACTCAGACCGATAATACAGTTGAACACAAAATATCCCAAAACCCACAATGGATTAAGCAAACTTTCCTAATGAGGTTACTTAGTTTTCTCTTTCCTCACAGAAGTTAGGGGTCTGTCCCCACCCCCATTCATTCATTTCTCCACATTCAGGCAGAACTGATTAAACACTACGAAGGTGCATTGTTTCTTCCAGTCTTTCCTCATCATATTTCATCATGTAAGGTAAGTGTATAACTCAACTGGTTTATGTCCTCCTAAGACACAGTGGCCAAGATGAAGAAATAAATCCTTTGAGAAGACTGACAATAAACTCAATATTTAGTAAGTGTTGTGGACATTATTAAATACAAAAACATATGACAAGATCATCATATCGTCGTAATTGTGATTTGCTACAGTTTATCAGAAGACTCCTGCATGTGGGCAGGAGCTGTTGGACTGGGGGGAGATTTTGTTTTACAGGCAGTCAGTTATGGGAGATTACACAGTGAGAAGCACTCACACACACAGACACACATCACACACCCTCCTCCAGGCTTTTACACAAATCACTCAGAACTTAAACATATGAAGACACAATAATTTGATGCGGGAACTTCTGCTTTAATTGAAATTAGCCCTTTGTTAATTTAGAAAAGATGATTCCTCACATGTGAGCTTAAACTTTTCTCTTACAACGAAGCTGTTTCTTATTTTCAGCTGAAATAATATTTTATCCTGTAACTTTACTTCAAGAATTTTTTTTCTTCTCCTAAGAAAATGTGTGCCATATTCTCACTTCATGTATAAGAATTTGGGTGGCTTAATTGTAACAGGTTTTAGCAAACGAAAAATCAAAGCTTTTTATGCACTGCAGTGTATTTCATAATATGATATACGACGCACATTGACAAAATAAAAGAAAAATTAACAATTTATATCCTATATGCCAAGTGTTTTCTTAATGGTACTAGAGAAAAGAGAAAAGGAAAATAAAGCCAAGGTTTCAACGTTAAACTATGTATCACAGCCACTGTACAGCAATGGCTGTGGCCATACTGGAAACAGAGAACACCAAGCGCTGATAACATTCCTCCTTTTCCTTCTCTGCCTCCAGCCCCCAGTAAAAGCCGCACACACGTCAGACTCCTTTACTCTGGAAGGACAAGAGCAGAAATGACATCTCCTCAACATATGCCATGAAGCTACTAAGAGAAGACTACCAGTTTGAAATGTGGTTGGTACTTCGTCCTGCTAATTCCTCACTGGTCACTAAAACTTTCTTCAACTGAGGGATGAACACAGGCTAGGAACAGTGCCCAAAACAGTGTCATTTAATCCTGGTACTAATAGACTACAACAGCAGCACTGGTTAACACCTCACAGCCTTTTAGGGCCACATTATTTTGTTTATTTCGATAAAGAAAAGCACATGCGCGCAAGAGGTTCCCCAGATCAGCACCACTTAAAACAACAACAAAACACAGGAAAAACCAAAGACTATAAAAAGACAAACACTGTAACAAAGGACCAATTAGTCTTACCCTTCAACAAAGCAAAAGCTTATCAAATAATAAATGAGTAACCTAATATCTCCTTCTGCCTTAAATCCTTTCCCATTCCTTGCCAATCCCCCCTTCCCTGCAAAACCAGATGGCCCCAGCAATATGCCCTGAAGGTCAACAGATGTACCATGTCTTTGGATGAAAAAAAGGTATATAATGTCTTTATTAATATTTCCAGATGATAAAACTGGAAAACACCAGGTGAAAAAAAGCACAAAAACATCCACAGCAAGAAAACAAAGCAAGCACAGTTACTGTGTTAAAATATTCAGGACACCAATGAAAATAAAGCCAAGTAGTGAACTCTTATTAACGCTATGAATAATAAATAACAAGTGAAAAGAAGATGGTTTAAAAAAAAAGTACTATAAGAAATTACATAAAGAAAGGATACTAGATAACTCTGGGGACTGGTAATGCATATGGCTGCTTATTTGTTATGGCTGTCAGAAGTTGTGAATTTCAAGATTTTCATGCTTTTACAAAATGTGCCCCTGCCTTTTGGCTTCATAGGAAACTGTGTCAGTGGGTGAGTAGATGAACACGCTCATAGGTGAATAAACAGGTGAACAATTTAGCCTGCAGTGGGTTGGCTGAGGCTTCACACTGTTCCAGAAAAGTATGCCTGGAGAGACTCAAATGATTTACAGATTAAGCTACTCCAGATTTTCACTGGTGAATTTGAGGTACAAATCCATGTCTGTGAGTCTTAATGTGAAAACCGAGCGTAGGGACATTATTGTGCTTGATGCTTTTTGTGTTCCGTTACTTCCAGATCAAATTTGTCCAATTTAACAATAAAAACAACTTTTAACTGCCAAATTTATCAGATAGCCAGGCAGATACCTTTCCTCAGATCATCCATGATAAAATATTTTACCCTGCTCCCTGTCACAACTGGGAAGTTGCATGTTCTTTACCTTTTGTGCATGGGTACAGTTGTGATTATCACTGACAGCAATATGATTCCCTAAGTTGGATCCCAAGACAGACCTGCATTTTCAGGCTTAGTAACTGAGGTCTGCAGACACCCTGTAACTTATTACTTGTAGGAAGACAGAGGTGTATTTGTGTAGGTTTTCTAAGCTCATGGCACATAAAAAGGTGCACAGATTAACTTACCACCCTTTTCTCAGCATGAAATAACTTGTTAGCTTAGAGTACCTTGCTCATGCGTCCTTGTACAAGCCTAGAAGATAAGGGGCTAACATGTGTGTCTCAAACACCGACAGTCAGACAGCTGTGGAGCCAACCGAGGATTGTTGGTAATAACACACTGTGAGGAAGAACAGGATGTGGCTGGAGAATGGGACCACACGGAGGTAGAGCAGCCCTTTCCTGGGACAAATGTCCTTGTTCTGGCTCCTGGAGATAAGCACAATGTAGTCCAGGGCAAGCACAGGAATGAGGTCCAGAAGCAGGCATGGACCATAAGGGCGGATCAAGACCACCAAAGACCACTGCAACCCTCGACCCATTTCCAGCAGGGTCTAGAAGAATGGACTGAGAAACATCTCCAGGGCAGGGAAACTGAGCTATAAAAAGGCACCCCAACAAAGCCCAGGCACATGTACCCCCCAGAACCCTGGACATTCCATCAGGTGGATTGATGCTGATACCGGGACTGGTGATCTCTCTCTTCCTTATTTTCTGCCTTTCTTTGTCTTTCCCCCTCTTTAATTCACCTCTCTTTCTTCCCTTTTTCCCTACCCCTTTATCCATACTCACTGCCATGTGCTCATACTAGGAGATCAGGGACAAACTAATACATGACAAGTGTGTAATTTACTAATAAAGCTTTGTAAGCTTTTGCAGATGCTCTGACTTTTGTCAGACCACACTTTTGACCACAAGCATCGAATTGTGCACCCTTCTTGGGTGCTCCCTTCCCCTTAAGGGACAACCACAGTCCTTAGTTTAAAACTCTATGCCCCAGAAAAAAATATGATTCAGTTAAATTTCCTCATGGGTTCAGAACTAACTGAAGTACCAACAAACAAAACCTCTTCCAAGAGCATGCATTAACATAAAGCACCCTGAGTAGCTATATTATAAGAAAAGTGGCCTCTTTTTACTTAAAATAGATATACGCCATCTTCTGAAATGAAATTTTTTATGCTTGTACACAAACAATATAACAAAGCCTATTCCTATCTGAAACTACAACCATATGAACCAAAAAGCCCACAGCTACCTGCTCCTAACAACACAAGGTCCATGTGGATATGCTGCTGGGGCCAAAAGGTGTTAAGAACCTTTAGCCGTGGACAGGTATCAGCCGTGCAAAGTAGCTTCTGCCAAAGCAAATGATGCAGACAGATCGTACTTCACTGGCAAAACAGACAGGCAAGGAGGAATAACATAACCACTCCAGCTTAAACTCTGATGGCCAGAAGGTGTTCACCTTCAGATCTGAGGACCTGTCTCCAGCAGAAAGCCGCTTCTGGCCTAGCAGAGATGCCATGCATACACGTAGAAAGTACTGCTTTGCCATCAAGGACCCACTGTCTTCCCAAACAGCACGAGGTACAATGGAGGCACCCACAGTTTGGCAGACATGGCCTCTTCCAACACTTTCTCTGGCCATAATACTCTTAAAGAGGGTTTACAAGTCCTGGATAGAGTTCTATGTTTCTCTTCCCCTCTCTATGTAAGTCAGAATGCACCCAGTATACCATCACTTCACAGTCCAGCTAACACCCAAGCCAGAGGAGGTATATATCAGACTCAATATACCCTAAAGTAGCACTGCAAATGTATACTATATTTTAAGAAAAACTAGAATAAAGTGCTGAGAAATTAAAATTTCTGAATAACTGTACCCATTTCTATATCCCACCATAAAGACTGAAATCTGTAGAGACTTCACTAGATTTTTTGTGCGAATAAGGAGTAAGCATCATTACATCAGTGGAGCACTACTACAACCTGGGAAAAGCCTGTTACTCATGAAATTGAAAAATAAAGCAGTGTGTATGTCAGTCCAGCAAAGCAAGCTGCTGATTTCTAGGTATGACTGTGTGGAAAGGGAGAAGCTATATGAGAATAAAAGACTGTGAAAGCTGTTCCATTTTTAAAACAGAGAGATTGCAAAATTGTAAACATTTTACAGTGGGTCAGGTTCGGTGCCTAACATCTGCAGCCGAGCATTCACAATGCGTAACAAAAATGTCTGCAGAGATCTCTCCAAAGCAGCTCCACATTATCAGTGCATTGAAATATTTATTCAGCAAGACAGAACATCAATAACATTACCTCGTAAGTTTTCTATTTTTAAAATATTTGGAATTGCACTAGATAGCCTAATGCTCAAACCACTTTGCGGCAACGTTTTCAAAAAAAATAAACAAAAACTCCTAGTCTCATCTGAATTATTTATTCTTCTCTTCAGAATTACAAGCCAGCGAATATCAGTATAAAAAAGCTCAAAGCACCCAATCCAACCAGCTGTTTTCAAGATACAACAGGAGACAGAAAGCCTGAATCAATAATAAAGTATCGTTATTTGTATTTAACTGCTGCCTAGGAATGCTAATCATGAATCTTATATGCAAGATTATATTAAAATCTAGAAGAATCCAGATGAAAAAAGAGACAAAATTATCCTTGTCCCTAGAAGGTATAATTTAAAATAAAGAGACGCATAAAGAGGTAAAGGGATATATGTATTCTGGTAGATGAAAAGCAGAACAAAACAATGAATTTGTCTCCAGGCCACACTGCAGAGGACACACTCATACTAGCTTGAGTACTGCAAGACATGCTGCATTCCATAATTTTTCCTGTAGTAAAGTATGAGTGGCCCAGGTAAAGCATCACCCTGGAAAAGCTGCACTGTTTTGCTAACCATGCTAAACTTGGGCTTCTATACAAAACCCCACACTGTGCAGTGCTGTTACAGCCAATAAACAAACACTGCTCAGCATTTTCAATGGAATAATTTGTTCTTCTTTGTTGTAAAGTGGATACCTCCTAGAGTCACCTGACCAGCCTGTTGCACTCTGCCCAAATTCATGTTGTCACAGACCTCGTGGGACCCATCCAAAACAAGGGACATAAAGGAAGCAGGCAGTCGGGTAACAAGCCTGCTCCAAAAAGCGCTGCAGTGGAGCCTTGCTCACAGGGAAGGAGCAGCTCTGCCAGCTTCCATGCTGGCACAGCAGTATGAAACAGGTATGCTTTCCAAAGGGCTTTTCAAAACAAAACCTGCAGTTGTCTTACCAGTTTCATTTTCAGACTCCTCCACTCCAGTTGTTAAAAAAGAAACAACAACAGCAGAAGAATAAATGTGAAGTAAACTGTAGTATCTCCTACAAATAGTACTCCTCTTATTCCTTTGGTACACACACAATTTGACTTTATTTTTCTTTTAAAAAGCATTTTTTCCCCAACGAACAAAAAAAGGTTATCTGGACAGCTCTAAAAAATACAAAGAAAAGATAGGGAGAGTTTGATTCACAAGAACACCTCTTCGATATTGGTACAGCCGTGGGGTGAAGTGTTTTCCCCGGGCTTGCAGTGACACTGAAGCAGCACAGCTGACCTCTGGAAGAGGGGAACAGCTACAGGGGCACTCTCATGTTTCCACCTGACATGCAGTGCAGTTTTCACAGAAACAGAGGTGTTCTAGCACAGGTCTCATGGTGCTATGTTCAACCAAGAAAAAAGGTGCCCCAACCCTGGCAGTGTTCAAAGCCAGGTTAGATAAGGCCTTGAGGAACCTGGTCTAGCAGGAGGTGTCCCTACCCATAGCGGGGGGCGTGGGTTGGGACCAGATGATCTTTAAAGTCCATTCCAACCCCTTAACATTCTATGATTCTATGAAAACGCCTCTCTCTCTACAGCTCTTCATTACGAAATGCAGCAAGTACACTATCTTTCGCCTTTAACTCTGATTTGGACTATGTAAATTGTGATTATGTTCAAAAACAACATCGGTCTTGCAGAAAAGGCTTATTGCACTACTGTGTTAAAGGGATGACAGGAAAGAACAGGAAAAAACTATTCAAGGGCATACAAGAAACCTACGTACATCAGTGCCATACTGATATTTGCTAGTAGTTACCTGAAAACAATGCTTTTGGAACACTGCTTGGAAGCTGGTAGGAAAGCCCACAGTTAAACGCAATATGCCTGGCTCTGACTGGGATTTTTGGTTGGTTGGGTTTTTTCCTACTCTTTTTTTCTCTCCCTTATTACCATAAACATATGCAGATGGTTAAGAGCCTGGCTGTTAAGAGCTCTGGTAGTTTCAGCCCGAAGAGTCCCCAGGCAGGACCTACCAGGCAGAATGGGTTACATGATCCCAGAGCCATTGCTTCCACAGGCGCACACAGGTTAGACTGCATTTGCTTGAGCAGTTGACAACAGATTAAGCCCAGCAGATGAATACAACAGATAACTATCACATCTTAAACCAGCACAGCTAAATCTACCAGTTTATGAGACAGTAGTTTATGTTAAAGGCCCAAATGCCAAAGGAGCTAGAAGTCCTTTTAAAAGACTTTCCAGAATATTCCAAGTAAGTGACTTTCTTGCTCCCTTAAGAATTTATAATTCCTTATGCCACTTCTGCCTTTTCCAACAGGATTCTGAGAGAACGAATTCATTAAAACATCGAGATCATTTGAAGAATAGAAGGAAACAAACTTGTGAAAAGCTAGAACAATTTGATAAAAATTGTTATTATCCCACTTAATGATGGGATAACGCATTTGAACAGCAGAGAATTTTGTGGTGGGTTATTCAGGTGGAATTGTTTTGTGCAGATCATTTCTCTATTAAGATTAAAACCTTCTCGGCCTAGACATCCTTCAATGTTAAGAGTTGTATGCATTTCTATTTCACATCACATAATGTCTGCTTATAATGCAATGCTATGTCACTCAAATGGTGATAAAATGAATAAAGTCATTTTTAGAAGCACTAAATACTTAAGAAAACAAGACTTCATTATTATAATCGCTAAAAAGTAAGGGATTACAACACCTTGGAAGACAAATTTCAAGCTTAAAGTCTCACCTTGCATATACGTGCATTTATATACGTATACAGGGAGTACCCCTACCTGAGAAGGGTTCCCTTGGAGCACTGGTGAGGGTTTGGAATGTCTCCCTTCCACCCCTCCTCCCACCTTGCTGAATGGCAAACCTGCAAGGACTGAAGCGAGGCAGCTACCTGGAAAGAAAAAGGATCCTTCATAGTGTATTTATAAATGTTAAATGGCCTGGGAAACTGCTAAGAGATTTCTCATGCTCGGATCCTCATTTTCTCCTGCGTGGCCATCCCTGGGACACGGCTGGAAAACAAGGCAGCCATTTTCTCATAAGCTGTTACATTCAGCAAACCAGATTGAAGTGCTTGATAAGCTGCTGTTCTCTTCCGTGCCTGCAGCGATCGGAGGGGAAAAACAACCCATCACCCACAAACAGGTACAACCACAGCCATCTCTACTGTGAGCCAGGGCAGGCAGTGCAGATGGGGCTGGGCAAGGAAGGGAGGGAGGGACTGATGGGGAGGCCTCCATGTGAACATCCATATTCCTGGGCAGCGCTACCCTTCATCTGTGCAAAACCTCACAGACATGTGACATAACGCTGCTTCCTCACGGTTTTGTGTTTCCACGAATAAACTGCCACTGTGAGAAAATGCTTTTGCAGAACCTGTGTGTCCAAGATACTGCCCTGTGCGGAAAATGCCTCCAAACCTTGTGGTCCGTATGGGCAGACAGTGATTTTAATTGTGTTCGGCACAGGTACACATGCACCTGTATGCCCACACATACCTGATGCAGTTTTCATAGGCAACATGGCTGTAAGTAACTTCTCTTACATGTAAGTAACCTCTCTGAAATAATTTTTTAAGGGACCAGACTGTCAAAACCACTGAGCACCCCAATGCTGTACAGTATACAAATCTGGATATTCGAGATTGGTAATAGCTTGAGAATAGAGAGGTCTGTCCTTAGATGTAAAGCAAGAAGTCATGGCACTTAGATTTACCTCTGTCTTCTGTTATAATCCACTTTCTTGTCAGTTTTGTAAACCTCCCTATTTTGTAGCAGTGTTTCGAAACTGGGCAGCAAGAAGTCCTGGGCGCAGAGATACCTTTTCAGTTTCAGCAAAACGTGTTCAGACTTAGCTATGCTCAAAGCCTCTGGAGGAAAAAAAATTCCCACTCAGCTTTTGTCAACAGAGACTACTAAAACCCATTTGCTGAAGTCCCCCACTACCCTGTGCATGCTGCCCTGGCTCTTTGCTTCAACACAAAGTCAGGCTCCAGCCAGACCCCAGTGGGCAGGCTGCCCTGCCAGCTCACCCAGCCAGGCCCACAGGAAGTTCAGTAAGTGAACTCCCATTTGGCCACTTCTGATAGCTTCTGTTTGGCCGGCAGGAGAGTGCTGCACTGAGCTCCTTCTCCATGTGGACAGAGGCTGCACAAACAGAAGGTGATTTCCTGAAGCCATCAAAGTCCCCATGCCTCCGGCTCAGTTCAACCCACAGAGGGTCTGGCAGACCTGCCTGGCTTGGCTCTGCTGGCACGTTTAATTCATTACATCCAACTCGGACATCTCTTTTCAGTGGCTGGTCCGCAAGAGATAGCAGTACAATCCTGTTACCTAAGGTAATCATTTAGGTCAGCTTTAAGCAATTTAGTCATGGAGTGCCAATGGTCAGGAATCCCAAAACTAGGACTGCTGCCAATACCATGTGTTTTTAGCACTACACCTACGAAGTTTCCTTTCTCTACAGAAAACAGTAGAACAGCCAAAAAGGTGATACACAAATGAAAATGCTATTAAGACCATAGAAAACCTAAATATGAGAAAAGCATACCTGAGCTGTCGAAATCTAAGGCATCATCTCTCCTTTGCTTTTTCCAGCCAGAAGCACAATTTTGCTCTGAGCTCTCCCTTCCTGTCACCTGCCTCCCCTGACCATAGGCAGCTCCCACCACCACCCACTGCTGCTTCCATGCTGGGCAAACAGCAGCAGCTGAAATCAGGCAACACTACAAGATATTTCTTGCCCCAATCAGTACCTGCTCCAGCTCTTGAGCACAAGAATTAAGTTTGCCCCTGCAACCTTTGCACTTCCACTTTCACACATGCTTGCTAAGGCTGTTAAATCAAAATGGTACCCCAACATATCATTCCTAATGCTGCAAACTCTGTAACTGTTTCCCAAAATTACTGCATGACACCAGAGGTGACTCTGGCCAGCTTTGTAGAACCTCAGTAAGACAGGAATAAACAGAAGTAGAGCACCAGTACTTCAAACATGTGATGCCCTCATCAGCTGCCAAAACTACTGAAACATAGCCCTGTTCTACATGATTAGCTAGTGAAGAACACTTTTGTTCTATGGCCATTTATTTTTACTGGGTAAAGTAACAAGTCTTGTTTTTCTGCCAAGTATACACGCACCAAGGCATTTTTTAGTATCTTTTATTTTGAAATGCAGGATAGCATAAGTTTAAGAGTAGAAAGTCTCCTCACTCCACTAAAATTCAAAGTATGTAAAACCACAGCTCTATTAATCATGCCATCTGTGCTAGAAATGCCTTTTTTTTTTTGCCATAAGACTGTTATATCATTTGCAGGTGATAACGTCTAAAAATATATCACAGAAGACATATGTAAAAACAGACTACTCATTTTCTTGATCAAGACAGTAAGGAGAAATGAACCCATGCTGATCTAGCTCATGCCTCTTGGTACTGGAGGTTTTCTCACTAGACCTGTGACCCTCAAGCTGAAACATCATTTTCATACCATCAAACTAGATAAAATGGCTTGATCTCTTCCAGGAAGGAAGGAGTTCAGCAGTAGACTGAAGAGTCAGACAAGCACGATATGGCTAGAAGGGACAGGAAGACAAAAGCGAGGGCTGAACCACCTCTCACAGCAGCAGCAAGAATTACGTTGGCTCAGCTGTGTTGTCTAATCAAGTATTCTAAATCAATTAAGACTGAAGCCAATTTGTACACATGAATCTTTGTATTTATAAATGAACCTAAATATTCCACAGTAATATTCCATATGGTTTATTTCCTGTAGTACATGGACAGAAACCAAGGGCTGGCCGAGCTCATTAGCCATGAAAACATGCTAGTTCATAAGGCAAGCTTTTGTCCAGCAGTACAAAAAATGAGCAGTGAATGGATGAAGCCCTTCCCACCCTAAAAAGCAATGGTCTCCCATGCAGGAATGTCGGTTAATGTTAGTTATCAGTAAACATGGTCTCTCAGATGTTTGGAATTGTCACCAGTTTGTAAGTAATTCTCATACATCTTCCCAGAATACTTTATATATCACAGATTTTAAAGAAAACAGAAAGTCGCTTCTTCTGCCTGTAGAGTATTTTCCTAGGTTTTTGTTTGGGCAGTGATGTTGGAGCAGAGGCAGGGTGGCTGCAGACCCCCACAGAGGTAGTTCTCCACCGATGCCACCCTCAGCTCTCCATACAAACAGCTGAGTTGCTCATCATTCAGTGGCCTGGGACAGCGATTTACAGCCATCCTAGGCAGATCAGCTCTAGCAATGGTTGGCTTTAAAAAGGTGCACAGCAAAGTAAAGCATTTCAGCAGTGACTCAGCCCTGTGTATTAAGAGCCAGCCTAAGCTTATTTAAGAGCCTACTGTTGCCATGTGTCAGGGCTGGATCAGACTATTGAGCTAACTGGACGCTCCCCTCACATTTTTCAGCATGACAACAGAGCTGCCAGTACTCTGGGAGCAGAAGCACAGGTCAAGCAGAAGGGGAAGGAGGGCAGGACAGGCCCTTTGGAGCCACTGCTTTTGAATCGGCTCGGGTCAGCTGCAAAGAGTTGGATTCCCTTGGTCCACAGGAGGAAGTGGAAGCTGAGAGGCTGATGAAGTTGCGAAGAATTGGGCCCCACGTAAATCTTTATACCCGTCATGCAATGGAACACAAAACAGTGCTTAGAAGAATCTTGTACACTCATGTAAAATACCTGTGTGCAGAAATGAAGAGTATCGTACCCCAGTGCATGGCTTTTGGTCATACTGGAAAGCGCAGGGAGGTGAAAAATAGAAAAAGTCACCATAATCTGATTAGCTGTGTAATAAAGACTAAACTGGGAGATCAATGAGGGAAACTATAAGGAGGGTTTTTTTCAGCACAGTATGCTGGAGAAAAAATGGGAAATCTGGTGGAAATCTAATGGGATAAAGTAACAGATGGTAGGTAGAGACTTAAGGGACATGGAATATGTTTAAAGATGATACTGGCTAACAGTATGATTAAGAGTACATGCAATATCACAGTGCACTGCACTGAACTAAAATGTAAGTATTAAGGCCATAAAACCCTTAATATTCTAGGTTAGATTTACATACTTTTATAGACACCTACAAGACAAATAGGAAGAACGCTTACAAGAAGGATCTATATAACACAAGTATCTGGGCTACTTAGGGGAAGGCTCCTGTCCCTGTCTTGAGAAATGTGGCAAATACATGTCTACAAATATGATACAGGACAAGCAGTTAAATTAATCAGCAAAGATATAACAATAAATAATCGAGTCAATATACAGAAAAGAACAAGTACAAACTACCATCATCTGAGTGACCTGAAGTCTACCTGACAGTACATCATTCCACCAGGCCTATAAGGACTCTCAGGAAAAAAGCAGATCAAACCCTATCCACTTTTTCAATCACAGATACACCAGCAACTTCCAGCAAAATCTTTCACATAACCCACTGTTCTTCCAGCTGGTACACGTGCAGGAGGAGGAATTGTGGTCTAAAAGATGAAAACACAAGCAGGTCAAGTCAAGATGGCCACTCATGCTCAGGCAACGCTTTCAATGTTCTCTTAGGTACCATCAAATTTGCTACAGCAGTCTCACGAACTATGGTGGTCCCATGCCTTCCAAATATTTGCCAACAATTAAATAATATCTATAAACAATACAGTCCAGCTGTAGAACTGCTTATTTCTCCATAAAATAAACATTACATATATAAACTCCAGATATACTCAGATAGATGGATACATACATACAATAGAGAGAGTGTTAAACGGAGTAGATGTAAACAAATTATATAAAAAAAGATATAAACCAATGCTGCATTATTATAACCAAGTTATTTATGTAGATTTATTTTAAAATATGTCTGATTGCATTCATAGCACTGATGAAGAGAATAGTAATGTACTAAATACCATTAAACACTTAAACTAAAATTCCTCCTTGATCGTCCCTTCACAACCACTTTGATTTTACTTTGCCACCCAGGACAAGAATAACCACATGACCTGAAGGTCAGAAAATTCCTCCTCTGTTATGAGAGCAAACTAAACAATTTTCAGAAGGAGAGTCCTCTCCCATGCACAATCCTGCTTTCAGCTCTCCCACGTCCGACTGGCACTAATTTAAATTAGAGGACTGGTAGCTTTAGCACTTCAGCTGATATCAATTACCATTAGATCAGGCAAAGCACTCCCTGAAGTAATTAGGAACTAAGCTGCTTATGGAAATAGTGCAAAAACCTCACTAGAAATTAAACAGAAGCCGGTACACAGCAGAGACATAACCAGCCGCCTTGTAAGAAAAAGAGATTTAAATGGGCAGCTGCATTTTGCATCAGCAGAATTACAACCATTTCTGTGTATGGTTTTAAGGTGCATAGAGAGGTCACTGCTTGGGTCACTTCCACAGCTTGGGTTACTGCAAAGCCAACAGATAATGACTACGTAAAGGAAGCAATTGGGCACTGTTTTAAGGCACTGGCCTGCCTTAAAACAGCTGAGGAAAACCAGAATGATGCAGCTTCAGAGCAAGCATCATCCTCTGATTAATTCACAGCTAGCTTATGAAAACTTCCCAGTGTTTTTACAATCATAAAATCTAATAAACCAAGCCCCAAAACACAGACTTTTTTTTTTAATCCCAGTCCAGGAAAATGCTGAGAGGTAATGAGAGTGGGCCCAATTAAATATGATGCAAGGAACAAATAAGAAAAACAGTCTTTGGAAGCCTAACTTGTAACAGTTGTCTTGCATAGCTGTGCCTGTGTCTGTTCTTGGGATGTCACCTCAATGGCCCCTGCCCAAGGGCAAAATATTTTGTTTTAAAGATGCTTAACTAGTACTTGTTATATAGCGCAAGCTCACTCAACTGAGGAGACAGCTAAAGTCATTCAGGGCCCACCTTACATGTTCTGAAAAGGCAGATATAGATAGGCTTCCTGGCACCTTTCCATCCTACAATTTCCTACTGCTATTACACTGATGATTCAAATCTAATTTTAACAAGCAAGCAAGCTTTCTGCTGTCAGCAACCATTGTTCCAAGAGAAAAGGAAAATATTTTAAGTACAATTTCATGCCTTTCAACATCTGCATTTTTGTATTGCTTTTGTTCCTGGAGAGGGGCATGGAAAAGGAAAATAAGGGGAGCACTTCCCAAGATAAGGAGCTAAGATATCAGTGCTGTCACTTATCATTTCCTAAACAAGCCTAATTTCCCCAAACAATACATGGGTGGCAGAAGGGTATTATTCATTTAAGGACTAATGCTTTGAAAATCTAAAAAACTTGCTACAGTAACAAAGCAAGTTTCAAAAAAACATTCCTCTAAGAACAAATAAAAACAATGGGGTTTTATTTTCAAAATTACAAAAATATTTTCCACATCCTTTGGTAAAACTGAGTCCTACACAGCCACAATGTTTATTTTTTAAAATAACTAATTCTTTACAGCTAAGTTTCTGTGTAAATGTAACTTCACCGTGAGCTCAGGAAGAACCTAAAACTTTCCTTGATTGTATAGTCTCTCACAAAGAGGCAGCCACTCACCATGTTTCTAAGTGTTGGCCAAAGAGATCAGAAAAATGAAAATAGTTTGAATATTCTTTTACCTATTTTTCAGATGGCCTTCAAAAGCAAAGTCAACATAGAATAACAAGCTGAGTTCATTAGTTACACAGCAAAAGAAATCATTCTATATAATGTGCACTGGCAGTGAAAAGATATTCACTGAAAATAATTAGTTCTGAAGATTATTGTAAAGGGACATAAACTTGGTTTCAATAACTAAGAATAAGACAACAACGAGCATAGAAAAGTCTTCCTCACAAGGAAGACACAGCTCAGCTGTTCTGAGTTACAGCACAATTAGCTATGTGGCAAGTCCTGACATTTGTATCATATGATTTTAATAACTTATAATAGAGGATTAAATACATCTGCAGGTCTCCTAAATAAAACAAATGCTATACTGTGGTGCTGCAATGTGTAAGGTGTTTCCATTACCTAGAATTCATATCACAGAGGGTTATTTATACATTGGAACAGGAAATATTTAATGGCAGTTAACACCCTAAAAGGTACAGAAAATGTTACCTGTGTAATACACTGCTATACTGTTGTCTGAATGGCAGTAGTCAAAATATGGGGGATCAAATGTTGCAGTCCTCTTAGACAGACATTGTGGAACCTGCTCAAGGTATTTATTTTGACCCCTTTGTTCAAGTCACTGGCATTTGCACTCATTCCCATTCAGCAAGTTATTAATCTAAAAAAGCTAAGGAGTCGTTCATTTCTTCTTTTCTCCAAACTCCATTTGCTCTTCTATAAAATCAATGCCATAAATGAAATGTTGCATTTAGACCTGTTGTGATACTGCCAGTCAATTTTGCTGCAGATAAAGGTCAAGGAAAAATTTATTAAACACCAAAATAACATTTCTTTTCCAAACTCCCAACAGTACCAAGCATTCAAATAAACTCTCAACACCAGTCAATCCTTACTGGGTTCTTAAGTGAGCTGTGTGTTTTAAGAGCTAACCTTTGGAGCAGAACAAATTACTGTACTACTTCAGTTTCTTGCACAGTAACTACTGTGCTGCAACTGTCCTCCAGAAACCTATGACCATCATCTGAACTAAATAATCTGAGTGTATGAACGCCTGAACCTTAACTGAAGGCCTTAATAAGCATGAATTCAACAAGAAACACACAGGTTACCTGAGTGTCCTCAATAACAAAAGTTTTGAAACTCAAACATGCAATTCTTGCATTAAACATAACTTTGAAACAATGAAAGAAGTCTGTATTCTAGAAATTCATCTGAGCAGGATTTAAAAATTTCAGCTAATGGACAATTCCTTGTCTCAACTTCAACAGTTTTGCCAGCTTTAAAATAGCTGTGAATATTGGAGAAATAACAAACTTGGTTTCCTCTTTGAATTCTTCTATCTTTATCTTATTTCCAATGCATCTTTTTATTTCCATAGCATCCAAAGAAAAGAGCCTTCTCACATCATAAGTCTTCACATGTTTATTACTAGATGATGATCAACTCACAAGTTCAATTTCCTTTTAACAAAACACACTGGATTTTGTCAGTTTTCTACCAGAAAGATTAGCTCCTGCAGAACTCCCAAACTATCTCCCTAATAAATCCAAATTCTTTGAGCTTCTGGTAGGAGTACTGCTCCTCCACACTGCACCTCCATACTAGCCATTTATCATGCATTCCATATGGATAGTAAATACAGTTTTCATTTTTTACTATTGCAATCTTACATCAAAACATCTTATCACACTGAACAGGAGACCTATGTGCAAGCTGTACAATATGGCCACAATGCACCTTCAAGATACACAAATGACAACTTGTGAAGGAGCTTTAGATATTATGGGCTTGTACAGATCAAAACAAGAAGACATCACTTTGCTATTCCTCATCACTGTCTTTACAACTGAGTAGGGCAAACCTCTTGTAGATCTGAAGTAGGGAAATGGGAAAAAATGCTGATATTTAGTTCAGAAACAGCTCAACATAGCTTTTTGCAGTGACTACTGTATTAACTGCTGTATTAGCTTACAAATTCAGTCAGTATTTTAGGGACAGCACGCAGGACAGGCTTCTGCAAAAGTAGGCAAGTCCTTCAGCATGTGTAATTATCACACAGTATTACCAGAGCATCTGGCTTCAAAGCACAGGAGATACTGCATCCACTGCCTTCCTCATCACAGATGTGCACACAAACCAATAGGTTGGTTTGGACTGATGCTGAACATTGACTAGATAGATTAAAAGTTACAGAGACAAGAGGGACTTGGATTTAATGCAATAAAAGGAAACACAGAAATATAAATGGAAAGCAACAGAGATATTACCTGGGAAAATGCAAGATATAACAAGTTGGTTATGGAAAAATCAGTAATAGGGAAGGTAGAGAAGGAGAGGAGATAGTGCACTGAGACATAAATGAAGTAAGAGATATTATGGGCAGTCAAGCCATAGAGTAGAATTTAAAAAAGAAAAGCATCAGATATCATGCTAACAGCAAAAAACATATTCTCTATAATTTTAGGAGGAACTGGACTCCTAAATCTCTTGGTTAAATGAAGAGTAAATATATAACAAACTGAAATTTGAGTAAAGACTGAGAGATGGATTTTGTACAGGTGAAAAATGGTAAGGTGGGGCAAAGAGAAAGTGGGGTATTAGTTCACAAATATCTAAAGGAGGAATCTGCACAGCAGAAAAAGGAACACATTTTCTGCCAGTTATAGAAACTCAAGAAGGAGTACATGGAAAGCGAGGGGTTTTTTGATGGTTTGTTTTTGTTAGGTTTTTTACATGGGAAATATTGAGTGACTAGCAGGAAAGGCTTTTTGGAGGGGAACGACTGTTGGCCTGTAAAAAACCTGCCAAAGGGAATACTGCAAAGCTACTGCTGGGCAAAATAACAGAAAATGCACTGACAGGAACAGTCCTGTATAAGCAAGGAATATGCTGGATAATGTAAAAGACCATCTCCCAGTCTGCTTATCTGTACACCATGCATACAACTAAGATATATTACCTGAAAATTTGTGCTCCCTTTTTAATATAACACTAATGTACTTTATTACTGATTTTAACAGGCTTTAATAGGAGGAAGCATATATTCAATTATTTTATTACATGCTTTGAATATAAACGGTGAGCATCTGCACTCTAGTTTATTCCTTCCATCCTCGCACTCTCATAAAAAAAGCACTAGCACATTTTAGAATTCAGAGCAGCCCAACCTCTTTCTTGGCTGGTTTGCTGGGATCTATATATCCAATCTAATTATTTTGATTCCCATTTCCAACCCTATCAGTGGTGCAGTGGTGCAAGAAATCAAAATGCCAGTCTCCTGAATGTGTTAGAACCTAAAAGCTAACAGCTACTCATTTGCAGAGGCATCACTGCATGGCCCAAAGCCCCCGTCACCGTGCAATTTACGTTCAGTGTTCTGGATGTGACTCGAGAGGGGTTTCCCAGCGTACCAATACTGAGCATTTCATATCACATTTCAGATAGGCTACAGGTTGTTGCATCAGCTTATTTTGTCACAGCAAAACTAACAAAAAACCCCCAGCAACGCTTCAGTTCAATTTTTGTCTCTTTTTGAAGACTTAAGTCCTTCTTTGTTATTTTTCCCTTTGTTTTCTTAAAAGGGAAAAATAGGATCATACAAGCTAATATTCCCTTAAGTGATCAGAAGAGAAAGTCAGCAATAATCCTACCAAAACACCTAATACCCTCTCAAATCAGGGGGATCCCATGTTGCTCAGTAGCTGAATTCCCCTGTGGGTCTTTTCCTATATGCTTTCCCCCTCTTGAATTACAGTCTTACTTAGATTACTAACGCCTCAGCGCCACCAAAAATATTCCCATTCGTTTCCCCAGCTTTTACAAACATGATAACATGATTTGTGTTTAAATATAAGCGTCACCGTTTTACTTTTTATTATGAATATCATATGTTTGGCAAGCTGTCTGACCTTCCTTATGATGATGAATGCTGCAGCAAACAATTTGCTGTATCTTTAAAGAAATGGCCAATTCAATTACATTATGCCAGAAGCTTTCAAATCCCTCTCTGCCAAATGTCTTTGCTATATCCTGCCACAGACAGCCCATTTGTATTCCAGCACAGTAGGACACTTGTTTTGTTGAAGCACACAGTTCTAGTTAGGTACTATCAACAGAGCAGTATTTCAGTTCTGCAGCTCTATGCTCTTTCCCACCCCCTCAACCCTCGGTTATCAGGATTTTCAATTTTACTGACCAAACGTGTATGCATTACTAATTACGTGCATGAAATGCAGTAGTTATCGACTGCTACAACAAAATACATTAGTGACCAATTACAGGAGTTCTTGGCAGCAATGGTTATCATTTTAGTGGATTTAATCATTGCACTTAGAGTGAAGCTTGAGATTCCCTTTGAGATTACACCACTAATTGCTTCTGTTTTGCCAGTTACTGCATGAGTTGGTTTGCAAAAAGGATCACTAAAGATGCTTTCTAAATATGGGAAGCAGCAAACAGATGAAGTCTCCTGTAATGAGTGTCCCCCCCATAAAACCACAGTGTCAATTTATTCATACCGCAATGCCCATCTCCAATACATATCCCTCTTGTCACCCCCCCTTTCCTTCTCACTTCTTGTTATTTGGGCAGACAACAGCAATACAGCTGCACTGCTGTTCATGTGAATTGTGTGACACACTATCATTTATTTATATAGATAGTGACAATATTACACTGTGAAAATAAAAAAAAGTTTCCCCCCCTCTTCGGTGTTTGCAGAGAGGATACTACTTGTTATTATGACAGAATGTTTGAATGGTCTTAGACCTTAAAAAAAAAAAGGAAAAAACCCCAACCTAGGCAAAGTACATGATTTATCACATGCACAATACCACCATAATAGGCTTCCACTCTCCAGGAACCCCTAAAAACAAACACTCCCCCTCCAAAGGAATTTGTAACATATTGTTCTTTAAAAGCCCACATCTACCTCCAGATCGTCAGTAGTGATGAATTATCTGGTTTACAGCCCCATAAAGCAGAAGCGTCTATGTGTTTTAATGCTGAGGCCAACCACAGGACTTTGGTACCTTTCAAATGTAGTGATATACAACTTTCCAAACATCAATGAAAGGGTGTGACACTTGACTTCAGGCAAAACAGAGAGATATAATTTCGTCAACATTTTAGGTCTGATCAAAATAAGTAGTCTTTCAAAGGCAGAAAGCATGAGGGAGGGTTGCAACTACAGTTCTGTTAGCTGTCTGAGAATAAGCTATTTTAATAAATAAAATTGTTTAAATAAATTTGTTTGGCTCCTCTTCATTAAAAATTTCAGCTACTGAAGCTTTCCATTACTCAAACACCACTTTGTGAAGAACAAAGAAACCCTCTCAAAAATATAAAAAAAAACCCCAATAATCCTCAAAAATTTTTTTCATGAGATTAAAAAACCTACTATATTTATTTTAACATCAACTCTTTTAAGATTTCAGTAGATGCTAAGCTGATACAGCTTTAATTAGAAACTTAATTGATCTCTGTGAGAGAGATACTGTAGAGAGTTTTAAACCCCCAGAGATTTCCAGACTATGAACAGCAGAGCATATGACATCTTTAAAAGCTGTCAGAAACCATACACTGCGATTTACAATTAACTGCTAAAAGAAGCTGAAGAGCTTCATCCTACAGTATCAACAGGCTCCAGCAACAGTACCAGTTGGCTTCACTTCAGCCTCTAAATTCAGGATGGACTAATACCTACCAATCCCTGAAAAAGAGCACAATGCAGCACACAGAGGGCTACAGCACAGATATGTTTATCTTGCTTCAAACCCAGATACAGATTTGCACAAACCCGTTGATCTTTCCAGAACACCAGGCACAAGAACTGCTACGCACAGGATGCTCTCAAAACCAAGGCCAGTTCATTTTCATGCTTAATTGAGAAAATCTTGCCCCAAGGCACTCAATTTCAAGTCTGAATGAGAAAATCCGTAGGTGATGCAGTAACTACAGTAACTGGCAAAAAATAAACTGGATAAAACACCTAAATTAGAGATCAATCCTACATTCATAAAGGAACAGACTACACAATTCAATTGGATTATCCCCCTCTCTTAGTTCAGTAATTCCTGACTTCTGCTTTATTAAACAACAATTTTCAAGTAAAAAGTAACATAACACTGACATGATATCTTTGCCAATGCAGAAGTCACTACAGATCCTCAAACCCAGCAGATGACTGCCTTTCTTTTGTATGGCCAAGTTCCTGTCCCATGTACGCAAGCACAAAATCTAAACTATAATTTCAGAAACATTACCATTGCACCTGGAATTTCTAGTGCTGCCTTTCAAACAAGGAAACAGGAACAAAAGAGAAGAAAAATATTCCTTAAGAGAAAATATTCCCCAAATGAACAGCTGAGCTTATGAAGCACCCAAAATACAAAAGGTCAAAAAATACCTGCCTTTCATCACTGTCAAAAGCAATAGACTAAAATATGCAGAGTAGGACTGATAACACAGGAAATAAATGAAAACATTTGCTGCATGTTAGTATAGAAGTTAAAAGAAACAAGGCAAACCCCTCTCTCAAAGGTCCTGCTGGATTGAAAACAGAGCTGTTGAGCCAACTGTGATTTCAAAATATGCCATTATTATTTAAGAACACTGAACTTCTTTTCCTTAATAAACCTTACACGTAGTAGTTCGCTATTCCACAGACTAATTCCTAAAACCATACAAAATGGCTTTAGGAAGACAAGGAACTAGAATTTCAGTGAGAACTACTAATGCACAGGAAGGCAACCATTTACTTATAATAGAGTCTCAGGTATTATTTGTGATTCAGTACCTAATTTACAAATCAAAGAATGATAATGCTAAATGCTGCTATGGTGCATTTCTAAATGAATTTGAAGTCTTATGCATGTATAGCTCACAAAGCCTGGCATATTTTTAAGTTGTATATTTAACTCTCTTTAATATCAAAAGCAACGAGAGACCTTTTTGTCTACTATGCTACTGCAAAGATAAATACAGTAAATACTCTAGCAAAATGAAATATATTTTTTAGGCAGACATATCAATTTCTAAGTTTGTGCACTCCGTACAAGAATATAATTACTGTATTATTAAACCACAGCACATTTGGAATAAACAGCATTGGTAACAAGTTTAGACCAGATTAAATTGAGAGACTCTCGACTGGTAAGTATTGTTTGTAAAATTTAATGCAGATACCAGTAAGGATATTCAACTTACTGAAGCTTTCCAAAACCAAAGATAATTCTTTTAGTGTGATAAATGCCAGCAGGAAGAAAGGCTCCAGCTCTAGCAATTGTTTCAGAAAACTCAATTAACTTGTCCATTTTTAAAAATACGTTACCAGTAGAAAGAAGTTTCATGCCATACAATATTTATCTACTCATTAATATTACATGTATGCCATATATGAATACGTATGACTAAATAAATACATTAAATAATAAGTAATACATCAAAGTACCTTTTTGACATGTAAAATTATTTTTTGTAAACAGAATAATCATTGGATTGCCAGGAAAGAAAGCTAGGTGGATAACTGGAAAATATTTTTTCTGTCGTTTCAGAAAATTGCGTAGGCTGAGTTTGGAACTGGGGTCCTTCAGATCCCTAGGAATGTCTGCCATGTGCCATGTCCAACTGATGAAGAAAAGTTGTCTCTGTCCTATTTTAGTGGGAGCAAACTCAACCCAGGTAATAGTTTCTGTCTCAAAAAAACAAACCATGGAATAAGCATTCGCCCTTTGCAAGACAACTGTATTAGGCTACCACAAGGTCACTCTCAGCCTTCACTCTCTGATGACCTCATACCTAACCTGGCCCATTCCTAGGACTTCGATTCTGCTGAAGTGCCTTACTATTGATTACAAACCACTAAGATCAAGTTTAACCTTAAACTCAGGAATTAGTCTGAAGATAAAAAACTAAAAAGGTGAACCACCAAAATACCAAGAAATCCTGCTTATAATCTGTGTTTCACTTTATGGAGGCTTTAAGGGCAAGAATAAAAGGAAAACCTACTGCAAAGCACTACAGGTTCTATACAACATTCCCTCCCTGTAGCTAGTCCTAGTTCTTCCAGTCTCTATCAATTCAAAAGCCAAAGTATTGTCTCAAATTACAGATTAGGTATGGAGATGCTGAAGAACATTTAGCAGTTCTAAAGCTTTTTAAAGCTGATTTTCAGCTAAGCATTCACTTACTCAGGTGCAAGAACAGTCAAGCTCCCCAGTTTCCCCCAGATTTTCCCTTCAGGCCAGTTTTATCCTTAGGTACCTGTGTACAGTAAAAAACAAAGAAAAAATTAATTTGCATAACTTCTTATTAGTTCATCTCTTGATTATATCAACTTTTATGGCCCCAATTTAAAAATTCAGATATCCAGCTTTTCTAACAGGATTATTCCCCATCAATTTGCTTAACCAGAAGCAAACTCAAAGCTTTTTTCTCCCATGTAAAAATACTGGGTTTTATTTGACCAGTTCTATATATATATTTTTTTAGACTCAGCACGACCTTAAATGAAATGTAAATTCAACCCAGTAGAAGGTGGGATTGCATGATTTAAGTATATTTCATCACTTGTTTTTATGAGTACAAACAGACAGCACACAGTTAAGCCTTTGTCAGCCACAGATTTAAGCTACCTCAAAAATGTTAACACGTGACAGGAAAATCCTACATACTCAATTAACACTTTAAAACTCGAAAGAAGGTTCGTGTACAGGTGTACTGTCACTTAGCTAAGTAGGAGCTTAAAAAATAAAGTTATTCTACTTTCTCCTGGCAGTAGTATGAATTAAAGAAACATTTTAAAAATGTGCTATTTGACCATATGGAATCAATTTTTGCAGACATATGGAGCTCCAATTAAACAAGTGTGGTTTTGCTGACACAAAAGTCCACCTGCATGTATTCAAATCTTCCAGAATTAGACCATCTAATTTAGAGCACTCCATCTAACAATAACAGAGTAGAAAAGCAATGCATTTGATATGACACAACCACTGAAACTAGTCTCTTTAAGTAGTAATTGCAGCCTTACTTTTGACCATAGTCAGAATATAATAAGATAAGGTGGAATTAGTTCCCCTAAAATACAGCTGTAATTACATCAGATTAAAAGAAAACTATTTTTCATCTTTTCCATCATGCAAGAATATATAATTGGAAAATTAAGCAAGGTACAATCTTTCAAAGAAGATATTACCAGAAGTCAAGGGAAATTAAAAAACTGACTGTAACCATGCTTCCTAGTTTTTATGTTTTCTTTGCACATTGTGCATTCGGATTTTCCCAGGAAAAATGTATGGAAAGCATGCCATTTAAAGAAACAGAAGTCATCAAGCTATATACAAACATCAACATTCTCAACAACCCTAAAATCTTAATATAGGACAGGTGTCCAATGAGGTGGAAACTAACACATTTTTAAGGTAAGCACTTCAGAAGTTCTTTTTTTGGTTTTAATTTTTTTTAAGATTTGGAGTTAATTGGGTCCCCTTGTTCAAATCTCGTCTGACTGGCTTTTTACTAGGTGATGATGTGAATTTTTTTTTTTACAGGACCTGATTCAGTGAATACAGTAGCTAGAAGAGAGTACTGGAAATCTACACACTGACTGCACTACACGTGGTCACAGCACAGCTCTGTATGTTACCTGCCCCGGGTCAATCTGTGCTGTTCCAGAACAGCACTCTGAGCACAGAAATGCCAGCTTCCAGACAGAGCTCCTCTCTAGTGCTGTCAGGGTAACAACAGATTGCATTACAGCCCCCTGCAAGGTAGGTTATATGATCCCCATAGACAAGATTGAAACTTCTGAATCAGAAGCATTACAAACTTCAGTGTTCAACCAGATTCCTAAAGTTCATTTATCAGACTACTTAGCCTCAAACTAATTTCCTGGGGAAGTTGTACTCATCTGGTTGCCTATTAAGGTGACGCACATCTTTCCTGGTTTGTTGTGCACTGCTCCTGCCTTCTACAACAAATAAAAGCAAGTTTTCAAAGACCTGTCTACTTTGCTGCAGTCTTCATACACCTCTGTTCCACTTAAAAAGACCATGCAAATCTGCAATCATATAATTTAAAACTATATCATAATGCATACGTCCAAGGAAGCCCAGTTAACATATTTTAGAAAATCTTAATTCTTCACCATCCCAGCTTTGCAGCACTTGTTCTTTGTAACTCTTAACAACTTTACTCAAGGCAACTTTCCGAGCTTGGTTTAACTTCCAGCTTTTTTAAAACAGTAACTATTGAAAAGGAGAAGCTCCACCTTGTTCAATGCAGACACTTAAGTCTCCCTCAAAACTCTCTCATCCAAGTTCTATCACTGCCAATCCTGTGGACATGTGCCACCACTCCCATCACACTCTTTGTCATCACGCTCAGTTTCCTAGTTGTGATCCCTCTGCCCCTCTGCCTCTTTTCAGCAACTGCTTCATTCTCATCAACTTCATTATACAATATATTGCTCCTTCCCCACAACCAGAATCCCATTTCCCATTAGCTTCCAGCTCTCCTATACTAGCTTTCCTTTTAATCTCAACATCTTCTCTCAGTTTTCTGAGATCTTCACAGATCTGTTAGCTCTTCCGCACTGCTTTTCACCTCCCAATGTTTTTCCCACTGCTTTACTCTCCCACTCACTTCTCATGCTTGCCTCTTGCCCTAGCAGTTTTCAGATTTCTTCTCAACAACCAACTCCATATCTTTTCCTGGTTCCTACACAGTCTGTGATTAGCGTGCCATAGCCATTTGTGCTGAACTCACTTCCAAGGATGGGTGTTAAAGAGATCTGTACAAGGGCTAATGAGCAGGAACACTTAATGTCAGGATCCCAAAAGAACTGGGGCAGAAGAGAAGCTAAACCAGCAGTGCTGTCTGAGCAGACAAAGAATTTCAGGCACTTAAATCCCTCACTACAGACACCTACATATTTAGATGTCAATGCAGCTGTAATGAAGGCTTTTTGAACTGTAGGCACTTCAGTTTTGATGGTAGATTAACACCATTCAGCCTTTTAAAATTAAAAAAAGTAAAATCATTCTATCATTCTACAAAGGATCCAAATAAAGTTACTTAGAGTCTAAATCTCAATCTAAACTCAATCTACATTTCAGTTAACAAGGTGTTCCTTACACTTCTTCAAACCGTTCTTTCTGAAGACAAAACAGTCCTTGATTCAGTCAAATATATTAGGTACTGTGGGGGAGGGAGGAATGGGTTTTAATTAAGAACAGAGTTCTCTTGGCACTGCTTACCAAGGATAAGTGTTCTTATTTTTACTGTACTGGAAGAAAGTAGATTATAGCATACCTTCACATATTTCTCCCAAAAAGAACGAACTAACCAAAAACATCTCCCTATCCTGTCTCAAACACCCCTGTCATTTGTGTGAGGGGGCTAAGAAGGTTAAGGCTGAATTTAAGATGATTTTATACAATCATAGAATCATAGAATACCAGGTTGAAAGGGTCCTCAAGGATCATCTGGTTCAACCTTCCATGGCAAAAGCACCATCTAGGCAAGCTGGCCCAGCATCCTCTTCAGCCAAATCTTTAAAGTGTCCAGTGCTGGGCAATCCACCACTTCCCTGGGGAGGTAATTCCAATTGCTGATTGTTCTGAACGTGAAAAAGTTTTCTCTTGTGTCCAATTGGAATCTCCCCAGGAGTAACCTGCACCCCTCACCTTTTCCATGGGACTCCTTGTAAAAAGGGAGTCTCCATCATCTTTGTAGACACCCTTCAAGTACCGGAACATGGTCATAAGGTGTCCCCATAGCCTTCTTTTCTCAAGGCTGAACGAGCCCAGTTCTCTCAGCCTTTCCTCACATGACAGGCTTCCCAGTCCTTTGATCATCTTTGTGACCCTTCTCTGGACCCTCTCCAGCACATCTTTTTTGCATAGCAGGGACCAAAGCTGAACACACCATTCTAGGTGTGGCCTGGCAAGCACCGAGTAGAGTGGAATAAGGACTTCTTTATCTCTGCTGGTGATTCTCTTATTGATGCAGCCCAGCATCCTGTTCGCTTTCCTTGCCACAGCAGCACACTGTTCACTCATATTGAGCTTACTGTCCACCAGAACACCCATGTCCCTTTCCACAGAGCTGCTCCCCAGGTGGATAGATACCAGCCTGTGCTGCAATCCTGGATTATGGATAAATCTCTCCTATGCTGCTACTGTATTGCTGCTACTGTGTCCATTTAGTAACAGCATAATTTACTCAATGAGTACAGATGAATGATCCCGTGATAGAAGCTGTCTGCTAGAGAGGAATTTCTATTACATCTTGATTCTTGCAATATTGAAACTAAAAAGAAAAAATAACTCTCTGATTTAACTGAAAAAGGTCAATAAAATACTTTTTATATTAAAATAACGAATTATCAAAAATATTTAGGTACACTACAAGGATTCAACCTTTCAACAACCTTTTTGTGTGGCCGACATAAAAGTTAAGTATAAATGCAGTATTATTAATGAACACAGTATTTACAAATAAATCACTCATTCCTCTGCTGAGCCACACTGTGTTAAGTACATTTTAATGCTGCAGGTGGGATCTAATTATCTTTATTTGATCCCAAATGCAACAGGGAAATAGAAATGTTTGAAATACTTGGATCTTGCTGATAAGTAATCAAAATGGAAAGGTATGTGCCAGGATAATGTAAGATGGTATTTATTCTTATTTCTTCTGAAGAGGTTCAGTCACAAGAATATACTTAATTCTGTACAATTGCTTGTTCTTCCACTTCGTACACTGCCTTGCTGGTGTCCAAGGCAGAAGCAGATTCAGTTATCCTGGCTCCCATCCCCAGCATGGCCTGATCCTCCAAATCCACTATTGTCACATCCCATGTAGGAAGGAGGACTGTCAATATGAATCATGCCCTTGGAACTAGGCTTCAGGACACAACTCATGCAATGACTGCAACTCATACACAAGCCAATCATCACAGGTGATCGGAGGCATTTCTCAAAAGCTGGCATTCTGAGTCTCCTATTAATCAGTATATTCACATGTTTGCTACTTAGGGTAACAAGAAATTAGTAACATAACTATTAGTAGTAGATTGATCCTGAATTAAAAAAAAACCACGAAACCCCAAAAAACCACAAAACCCATACACATACAACCCCTCCCCCCCAAAAATACAACAACAAAAAAAACCCTTAAAAAAAATGTCAGTATTTGCCTCCACTCACTTTAGAAAAACTTTCTGCTTTGTTTATTTTCTCTTCCTGCCCACAGGTTCCTGGCATCCCTTGTATTGCAATGTTTATATTCTAGTTTCCATCACCAGTGACATGAAAAAGACACTTCGTTTACCCACACATATGTCCTTGCCAGAAAAGTCAAGAAAATCATTTACAACTGAAGGTCCATCATTTTCCCCCACAAATCACACATATAAGACAAGAATTGCCCCCTTCCCCACCTGGTCACATTAACATGTGCCTGTGCCTCCCAAAACCTGCAAGACAGAAGGAAAGTAATGATTCCTACCATCTAATGGTTTCCTGGTATGGAAAATTTACCACTTAATAGTGACAGAATCATACACTGAACTAGTTTAAATATTCCATGGAAGGGTCTGGAGGGGGAGGGTTTGGCAATCAAAAGGTTTTTTGCCTAACAGCCTTCATCCAAAAGAAGCCCAGCTCACCTCAAAATATCTCTCCTAGAGTAAGAGGATTTTAGGATCACCACTATAGCTGTTATAGTCTGGCTGATGCCAGTTAACTTGCTCACATGGAAAAGTCCTAGAACTTTCCAGCAAACAAGTGACCTGGGATTATACTTTATACAGCCTAAAGCCAAAATAGTTAACATTTCTTTGATCCTTGAGTTTCATGCTTCAGAGAGCTGAGGGAGAGAAGAGGTGTTGGTACTTTCAGGAACCATTAATTACAGGAACTCATCGTGAAGGGCATTGCTAGAAAGTAGTAGAGATAATCCAATGGTTTAAATATAAACAGTGCAGTTGGTGTCACACAGTTGTTCATGAAAGACAAGGTTTCAGTGCATTTTTTTCCCCCAGACTGATGATCTATAAGGTGTTAAACAGGAAAGAAATTTACCACAGTATAAGCAACTTCCATTAAAATGTATTTCCTACCATATTTGATCTCAAAGTAATTTATAAATCAGATTCATTTTGAGAGTCTAATATAATATAAATGTTATGGTCAAAATTTTCAGAAGACTGGCTATTACATTTAGTCAGCAAATACACTCTTCTGAACTCAATTAATTTTTGAAACAGAATTCATCCTGAATGGGATGAATTTTACCATCTTTTTATGGTAAAAACCAAAAGTGACATTGAACTGGCCTCAATTATAACATTAATGAGGTTCTCAAAATCATTTGCCTCCTTTTCAAATAATATGTGTAAAAGCACACAAGTTACTGGTGAAAGCAGGAACAATATCTTATTTAACTAGTTTATTTTCTTAGGAATTCTCAACTGCTTAACAATGTATTTTACAAATATTCAGGTTTACATTATAGCCATCCTCTGTGAGAATAATTTTTTTTTATTATGACAACAGACATCTAAAGCATAGAGCCCTTTTCACAGACAGCTGAGTGTTTGGTGGTACAATATAGCCTGAGCCTATCAAGCCCAGTAAATTATATTTTACTTTTTAATCTGACCCTCCAATGAAACGCTGAAAAGAAACTTTTCCCTTTAAATCCTGTCATGAACAAAATCTAGAAATCGGTAGCCCCCATCCTTTATCAGCTGCTTTTTCATTTACTAATTTAAGAACAACACTTCCTCCTGTGGTACACTTACCAGGAAACACCCATGTCATGAATGTATTATAAACACTACGCTCCTCTCAAGCTGCACAGCTTTCTGCAAAAACAAGACAAACTAATGGAAGCACTGCTCTTTACCATCCTCTACTTCCTGCCCACATTCTGGTTACTTAATTGAATACCAAAGTTAGAGCCTATGAAAGAATTTCACATCTCATTTTCCTTCTGTAGTTCCCCCTCCTCAATCTGAGGTCTTGGCTGAATTCCCAGCAAAACAACTTTCTCACAGAAATGCCAAAAATGGAAAGGCAGAGTGATAACCCATCTGCAAGACGTCACTTACTGAGAACAATTCTTCTGGGGTACAGGAGGTGACAAATACATATATTCTCCAGACAACATGACCAAGAAACTTGTCTGCACCAAACAGCAAAGTTTGAGCAGCAGAAATAATGCAACACCTCCTCTGGATCACCAACAGGCAATTCAGTGTGTGCGTCAGCACAGTTCAGAGACACAGGATGATCCTTTCGGGACTGATGTGCAACTGCAGGCAACCACACAATGAATGTTCAGTTCTGAAGTTTTCGTTGGATATCTGCTCCATGTGCCCTAAACCCCAAAAAAGCTTCTCAATACCCTACAAAAGGCAAAATAGCTATAGAAAAAGCTATAATTATAGAATACAGCTTGAGGGCACTGGCTATATTCTATGTCTTTGCAATAGCTGCATATGTTTTTAATAATTGCTAAGTAACAACTTCTACACGATCACAGGAAGTGGGCCATGCTTCACACAACAAAAAAGGGATAAAAATATCTATATTACGTTTAATTTCCCGAGGGGGACTCATTCATTCCTGATCCCAGATCTAGTAATTGGTTCATGGCGAATGCGAAAAGATGGGGGCTAGAACAGGGAACAAGTAAAATAAGTTGTTAGTAAAAGGGTTTGGAAGAAGAGCAGAAAAAACATGCTTCTTATCCACTAGCAACCACTGGAAATGTTGAAGTATGTTGTTAGTGCCAAACAAATACAATGAAAACAAGCAGTTTCAGTCTCCCTTCTGACCCCTTGGAGACCTCAATACTTCAAACCCAAAGACCTGTCTCATAACTTAACTTTCTATCGTCATTCCAGAATGAAATCTCCTGTGCAGCTTACTAAACTTGGGCTTAAAACTGTTCAGGTTCTTTGCCCCACTGCTCTGTTCAGAAGAAATGGTGGGAGAAGTTCTTGTAATTTCTTGTCTAAGTTCATTCAGGACCAATTGATAATACTAATACCAAAAAAAATTGACTATACTTCAGCTGAAAGAGGTCTTGGTTGCTGATGTTTACTCAAATTTATTTACAAAGAATAACTTCATCCTGTCAGAGCCCTGAGATGGAGGACCATGACTGTGAGAATGATCAACTCCCAGTCGACCCGAAAATTGTGCGGGATCTGATGCTTCAGCTGGATCCCTATGAATCTATGGGGCCTGATGGGATTCATCCCAGAATCCTCAAAGAGTTGGCTGATGTCATCCCAAAACCTCTCTTGATGATTTTTGAGTGGTTTTGGGAATCTGGAGAGGTCCCAGTTGACTGGAAACTGGTAAACATTTACCTGATTTTCAAGAAGGGCAAGACGGAAAACCTGGAAAGTACAGGCCTTCAGTGCCGGGTAAAAGCATGGAAAAGATTTTTCTGGGATATATTGAAAAAATGACCTGAAACACAACACAGTCATCAGTCATAGCCAGCTCGGCTTCATGAGAGGAAAGTCTCGCTTATCAAACTTGATTTCCTTTTATGACAAGGTAACCCACCTAGGTGATCAAGGGAAGCCAGCTGATGTAATCTTCTTGGATTTCAGTAATGCTTTCGATGCCGTCTCTCACAGGATCCTTCCGGACAAAATGTCCAGCACGCAGCTGGATAAACACATCATGTGGTGGGTGAGCAATTGGCTCACAGGTCGAGCACAGAGGGTCATAGTGAATGGGGTAACATCAGATTGGTGATCTATCACTACTGGGGTTCCACATGGCTCCATCTTAGGCCCTGCGCTCTTCAACATCTTCCAAAATGACTTGGACAAAGGACTTAAAGGGATACTGAGCAAGTTTGCAGATGATACAAAACTGGGAGGAGCTGTTGACTCCCTCGAAGGCGGGGAGGTCCTGCAGAGAGACCTTCACAAATTAGAGGACTGGGCAATAACCAACCAGATGAAGTTCAACAAGGGAAAGTGCTGGATTCTGCACCTGGGATGGGGTATCCCTGGAGGTCTGTACAGACTGGGGAATGAGATGTTGGAAAGCAGTGCCACGGAAAGGGACCTGGGGGTCCTGGTCAATGGCAGGTTGAATATGAGTCAGCAGTGCCCTGGCAGCCAGGAGGGCCAACTGTGTCCGGGGGGGCATCAGGCAAAGCATTGCCAGCCGGTCAAGGGAGGGGATTGTCCTGGTCTGCTCTTCACTGGGGCAGCCTCACCTTGAATACTGTGTGCAGTTTTGGGCACCACTATATACAGAAAGATATTAATCTATTAAAGAGTGTCCAAAGGAGGACAAGGAAGATGGTGAAGGGTCTTGAGGGGAATGAGGGGTATGAGGAGCAGCTGAGGTCACTTGGTGTGTTCAGCCTGGAGGAGGCTGAACAGTCTACTCATCACAGTCTACAACTTCCTTGTGAGGGGAAGAGGAGGGGCAGGCACTGATCTCTTCTCTGTGGTGACCAGCGATAGGACCCAAGGGAATGGCATGAAGTTGTGTGAGGGGAGGTTTAGGTTGGATATTAGAGAAAGGTTCTTCACCCAGAGGATGCTTAGGCAGTGGAACAGGCTCCCCAGGGAAGTGGTCACAGGACCAAGCCTGATAAGAGTTCAAGAAGCAATGCTCCCAGTCACATGGTGTGATTCTTGGGGATGGTCCTGTGCAGGGCTAAGAGCTGGACTTGATGATCCTTGTGGGTCTCTTCCAATCAGCAGATTCAGTGATTCTGTGATTCTCAACCTTCACTTGACTAAGCTAAACAATAAAAGCTTTCTAATTTGCTCTTTGAAAGATAAATACTCCCTAATTCTGATCAGTCTAGTAATCTGTCTTTGCACCTGTTCCAATTTAAGTCCATCTTTCTGTTCACTGCAAAGGAAGAGCATTGGACACAATATTCCAAATGAGATCTCAGGAAGGCTTCATGAAATTGCTATTAGCATTTCTCCTTCTCTCTACAAAAATATTATGTCTAATGCATCACAGAAGCACATTAGACTTTTTCACAGCTGCATCATACTAGTGGCTTAGAGCCATTTAAGTGGCATCATGACAGTACTTTACCTAATTTAGACTGCTACAACCATTAAATCATCTACAGAACATCCTACGATGTTAACAGATGTTCTCCTCATTTTAAACATTGAGATAAAGATTAGTGCGACCTCTCTGAGACCAGGCACTGGGGGCTTGCAGAGCTGAATTAGCAACTGAGACTTTCTGATTCTTAATCCTAAATATACACCTCCAAACCCTAGGAGCAAACAGATGACCTACACAGCGCACAAGGGTACTCCTGTTACTACACACCAAATGCACGTACCTGCAACTCAAAACGAATTTCTAAATGGATGGTTCTAGACAGCCACTTCTCTGCCATGTAATAATTGCATTAGCCTGCTGAGGAGCCACACAGAAGATACCCAGAAAGGTCAAACCTCCACCCACCCTGACTTGGGCATGGCATCCCCACTGCCTGCTCTCATCTTCATGTCCTCAGCTAGCACTAAACGTGCCTTTCTGTGGGGATTACTTCCACACAGTCCCTAGGTGTTAGGCCACTTCCCCTCACACCTACTTGCTCTTAGTTGTCAGAGCAAGAGCTGTTCAGTGATAATCCCTTCCACTGAAGCTCACATCTACGCTGATATATTCTCCTGAAAAATGTTTTCAGGATTCTGAATTTACAATTTGAATGCTCTTTTTGTTTAAGAATTTAGATCATACTGAAAGTGACAGTCTCCTGGTTTCCCAAGAAAAAGACACAAAAAATCTAAAAATGCAGGAGCACAAATTCAAAGAACAAAGATGGACAAAGGAGCCGACTGTTAAGAAGCAAACACCTTGGTGGTTCCTATACAAGTCAGTGTGTTGTAGCTACTCACATCATAGTGTTAATTTCACTATTACAATCAAATACTCCTAATAAAAATGTACTTTTGTGGAAAGTTTGTTCAAAACATGAACATTACTAGAACCAGACAAAACAAGGACTTTCCTCTAAAGCTCAGGATCTCTTAACTGCCCAGAAATGCCATACGCAATTTGCAGTCGCATTCCAAAAAATACTTTTTCTTCCAAGTAACAAGCAGAGCCAGCACTGCCCTCTGAGCTAAGCACATGGGAGTATTTTTCTGTAAATAAAGCAAGTATTCTAGTCAGAAAATAAATATCCTAGCTGTATTTGAACTTGGTTTCTCTTTTTTTACTCGTTATCACATACACACCCTAACCATTTTCCATTTAGATCTGTCTTACACAGATTAACCCATTATTGGTATTGGAAAAAGCTCACAAATAGCAAAGACAGACGGGACGACTTTTGCTAGTACCCTGTGGTGTAGAAGTCAATGTTAACAACAGTGCTGCACTGAAGTGAAACCACGTAGCTGTGCAAAGCCTCAAGCACTACCTCACAGAAATTGTAGACAACTCACTACATCACTTCTACAGATAAAATAAGATATTTCTAGATATTTATGTTTTCAGAGCACTTTCATGCATCACTGAAGGTAGGTATGGATCAGAAACAACTGAACTGACATGACCTAGCACGTTACTGCTGGCCAGCTGAGCTGAGTCAGCTACAGAAGAGGTAGACATTCTTCACATCTAGGCAACTGCCCAGCAGTGGGAGAGGGAAAACCTGCCCAAGGTGGCTTAAGTATGTCTTTTACTTTAAAACTGAAGGGATGAAAAGCCAGTTTTGCCAAGCCTGATGATGACCCATCCCATACAAAGCTGCAGTAACACCTAGCATTTTATTAAAAGGTAGTCCCATTTGCCCGAGGCTGTAAAGATGGTTTTCTGTCCTGTGTTTCACACATGCTCACTAGCTAGATGAGAATATATCAATTTGGTCCTTTGGTCTTTGATAATAGAAAAGGTTATGCTTCGCTAAAATTGCAGATAAATATCAGGCACAATTCTGGTTAGGTTTTTGGTCTATGACACATGGAATACAAAATACACGCAGTGTTGACTGAGTGCATGCTTGACTTATACCAACAAAAAGTAAGTAAACTGAAAATCAGGACAACTATCTCCTGGTGTTAGCAGTTGGGATCTGTGTACATTCTATTTATATATTACAATTTCAGTGTCCATACAACAGAGGTGTATTTTTTACTTCTAATATGGAATCTCGATGCAGAAAACAAGCAGCATCTCCAGAAGAATTCAAAATCTACTTTATTTGAATACAAATGTATGTACCTCTCATAAAGTCCTGCCAGCAAAATCCACTCACATTCCTAGTTGGAAAATACCTTTGCCAAGATACATCTGCAAATAAGGCATATAGTTTGTGTGTATACAGATACTGAAATCTTTGTATGCATACATGGCAAAGAAACATCACAGTTTACACGCAAAAATGAGCAGGTCGTGTTTCAAACTGACAGTGCGATATGGTGTTATCAGGAAGGACAAGAATTACAGTGATTTACAGTAAATTACTCGCACTGGCCAGGGATGATACACAGTTATGAGACTAAATCAAGGAAGTTTGCATTGCTGCCTTATGGTGCTTGATCTTTCAATTAATGTCTCAAGAATACTGAATTATCTGTATTTGAGCACTGTTTGTTTTTGATGTTAGCACGAAGGCAAGGTTTTTCAAACCACAACACACTTGAACAGATTCAATTATCATCAGTACTTCCATTTCTAGTCACTAAGTCCCACTCATTCCTTCTAACTGACCTTGCCACTTTACTTTTTAATCTTTATATCAAAACTATCAGAATAAGAAAAAATAAAACATAAGGCCAACACAGAGCCTGCGCCTATGCTTAGAAGCCTAATGCCCTTCAAAACCAGGGAACCTAAAGCTCCTAAATGTATATTTATCTGCAGCACACTTTTTTCTAACAGTGAAGAGTATCTTGCGATTACTGTATTTTATGAATGCGGTGTACATATATGATGTGAAAGTACAGATATGACACAGGATAAGGTCTGAGCAAATGCAGATGTCAAGCAGGATAATAACCTGCAAACCAGAAACAACAGAGAGCAGTTAATGGCCATAAAAAGGAGGTAAGAAAGTACAGGAGGAGCACTCAAAAATTTCATGAGTGGTATTTACCAGGTTTGCTAGGGGTATGACTCCAGTGATGCCTTTGGCTTGAGTTTTCTAATTTTGATCAATTTACAGTAAATTTAAATTTATTCGGAAGATCAAAAGCATAACACACAAGACCAAAATTACTTCCTTCAGTTTACTCTCTTGTATTTTGCATCGAAGTAACAGCATAGGCAATTAAGATTTCCAAATACTACTCCTGCCACAAAGCCCCATTGAAATTTTCCAAACAGAGTAACCAGTTGGCCACTAAGACACTGAGCAGGGGACTATAAACTAGACGACCCTTCACTTTAACAACATTCATGACATCCTAGTGAAATTATTCAGGGTTACCAAGTAAATTAATCAAAGAATGGGTAATGTTGGAAGGGACCACTGGTGGGGACATCTCGTCCAATAGGATTGTGTCCAGACATCTTGAACAGGTTCTTGAACATCTCCAGTGAGGGAGACTCCACAACCTTGCTGGGCGATCTGCTCCAGAGCTCAGTCACCTGCACAATAAAAAACTTCTTCCTCATGTTCAGGTTGAACTTCCTGAGCATCAGTTTCTGCCTGTTGTCTCGTCCTATTGCTTGGCACCATCAAGAAAGGCCTGGCTCCATCCTCTTGACAGCCTCCCTTCAGATATTTATATACATTGATGAGGTTTCCCCTCGGTCTTCTTGAGACTGAACAGGCCCAACTCCCTCACCCTTTCCTCATAAGAGAGATGCTCCAATATCCTCATCATATTTGTAGCTCTCTGCTGGACCCACTCCAGGAACTCTATGTCTCTCTTGTACTGAGGAGCCCAGAACTGGACACAGAACTCCAGATATGCCCTCACCAGGGCTGAACAGAGCGGCAGGATCACGTCCCTCAACCTGCTGGCAGTGCTCTTCCTAGTGCAGCACAGGATGCCATTGGCCTTCTTGGCCACAAGGGCACTGCTGCCTCACAGACAGCTTGTTGTCCACCAGAACCCCCACATCCTTCTCTGCATAGCTGCTTTCCAGCAGGTCACTCCCAGACTGTACTAGTGCAGGGGGTTATTCTCCCCCAGGTACAGGACCCTGCGTTTGCCTTTGATGAGTTTCAGAAGGTTCTTCTCCGCCCACCTCTCCAACCCGCCAAGGTCCTTCTGAAGGGCTGCACAGCCCTCTGGGGTATCGGTCACTCCTCCCAGCTTTGCTTCATCAGTAAACTTGGTGAGGAGGCATCTGCTCCTTCATCCAACTCATTAATGAATAAGTTACACAATACTGAACCTTGTGGGACACCGCTAATTATAGGGAGATACTACTAGTTATATGTTATCACAGCTGACATTTGGCAAGGTTGCCCACACACAGCGTTTGAAACCAAACCATTCTGAACCTCTCCACTATGCAGATCTAGTCTCTTAGGAACACATTACAGCTGAGTATAAGGAAATACACTGAAAGTACAGGGAACTTTCCATAGAACAGAGTACCCGATATTTAACACAAAGGTGAATGTTGAGATACAAAGTTATGGCTTTGTCTCAAGATTGACAGAAATACTTGCATTACTTAGAAACTCAGTAACTCCTAAATAAGTTGGTTGGACCTAAATACCTGATACAGTTACTGAGCCAAATGATACAGAGTAGTAAACTAAGCTAATTTCATGAAAACCAGAAAGTATCAGTGGAAGAAAAAACATTTTTACAACACAATTTTATATTATTCCTGTAGGACCTACTGATGAAGAAATATTTTTTAGAAAAAGGTAATATCATAGGAATTTTAATCTATGCATATTTTATTTAATAGACTTCTATTGTGCATGTCAGACTAAACTGCCCAGTCAAGACCTGTGAAAAGAAGCAGCATACTCTGCATAGTAAGACTTCTGAGAAAGGCTTTTAAAAGAAACACTTTGGAGAGTTCTTATTTTTTTCTGATAAGGCACATGGGAGTGCTTTCACTCAAATAATTCTTTTATATCAAGATAAAACATACTTAAAGCTAATTGTCAGACACATTCACACTTACAAGAGCCACTGATTTTACTCAAAGATTTCTTACTACATGCAAATGAGTCACTATTCACCTCAGCAACCTCCATGTCAGCAAAAATGCTTATCTGAGCAAGTTTCACACATGCTTTGGTGTTTGCAGGATTAGCACTTATCTGACATATGGGTCAAATATCTATTTAAAGAAAAAAAAGAAAATATAACCTTTTTTGGCCATTTTTTGTCTACTCAGAGCAACACAAAAAGGATGCAAGATAGTAATATTTACTTCAGGACCTCTATGCCTTCCTGGTGACCAAGCATGCTAATGGAAGTTTACATCCCCATTATCCTAAACATCAATATAACAATAAAACAACCCATGCTATCTGAAAGAGCTATGACTCCATGCAATTAACAGCAAATCATTTCTTACAGGTATTATGTTCACTGAAAATGTTGGTAAATAAGATACTAAAACACAGGGAGCTTTAAATAGGAGAGCTTTCCAATTTCCCTGAAACATCACCTTAGCTAATGACTACTAGCTAAACACTGCTCTGAGTCAGTTCTACCCAATCCGATACTAAGTCAAGGTTAGTACATTATAGTAGTAAAAGACAGTAGAAAATTAGTCAATGTATTGTTTTCGGGTACATTCTGTTGAGATCAGGAAAAGTAAATGTGAAAAAAGGGGAGCAGAGTGACTCCACTCCACATTACTACATGGCAGGATACCCACTCATTTAAATATATCCAGAACATTGTAATTTTTCAAGGGAAACTCACTGAAGTAAAAGCAATCACCAATGACATGATGGTTTTTCCAATAAAATGACTTCTTTTAAAACCTTTGAATATCTTAGAGCATTATTTTTAATAAATTTTTTTTCAGCTTTGGACTTCCATCTTTTAAGTATCCTCCTCTCAAAGATAAAGAAAGTAAGGAAAATGCAAAGAAAAAGGATAAGATGGAAATTTTAATGTAGGGTTTAAAATGTCTACTGTGTTAAATTCAAGGAAATTAGAATTATTTTTTTCTATCTTCTGCCATTTTCTCTTTTGCAGCAAGTATTTTTGCATGTTGTCAAAACAGCCCTCATCAAAATATTTGCAATCTAACAGTCATGTTGACCCTGTCCAGTTTGAAGGAAAGAAGGAGTGAGTTGACTTATGTGCAACACAAAAGTCAACACACTAACTATGCCTGCAAAAAGCAAACCAAAGAAAGGAAACTATAACCAGTTTCAAAATAACAAGGAGATCCTCTTCACCTGTAAGAGTGCTTGCATCGCAGTTAAGATCTTACTGGGCAAGAAGAAATGGAGAATTCCCCGTGATCTCTTGTACTCAGCTTTCCACACATTTTTGTCATTATTGCATAAAGTCTATGTCAGCTAAATTCCTCTCTAGAGCTGCTGCAGAACTCCACTGTCCTCAGGTTTCACCTTTTCCAACTGTGGCTACCAGTTAAGGAGGACACTCTTGCAAAGAGCCACAGTTTCTCCAGTGACCTACTCTGACAGCAGGCCTTGATTAAGCCTTGGAAAACATTGTTTGCCATTCATTACCTATCAGCTCTTCAGAACAACAGAAGTAGTCTAGGGAAGTATTTAGAGAGAAAACGCAGATTCAGTGAGAGTGGTCATGAATTAAGAATCAACAGTTTATTAAGAAAGGCAACCTCAGAAAAAGGAGTGAGACTTTGAACACTGTACATGAAATGTACATGAAATGAGCTCTGCTTTACATATTTCAGCAATGCTGTTTATCAAGACATGGAACCAGTTTAATTACAAATGGAAAGGGAACTGTGAGGTACTTGTAAACATCATTAATACTACAGGCTGCAGTGTAATGATTATAGACTTCATAAAAGCAATAGTGATTCTGACCAAAAGAGCTTTTATTTTCAGATCAGGCCAAGTTAAGGGCGTATCTTTGTCTCACAGCAACATAAATACTGTATGTGCATTCCTATATTTAGCCATCTTATGCACAACAGATTAAAAGAAGCAGCTAGATATTGTCTGTAAAAGAGTATTTCTCTTGACCTTAGCATAAAAATAAGCCAAATAAGCCACAGTGGAGGAGAGGAGATGAGTTTTCCTCTTCCAGCCATTTAATCTTTTGTTTCCATTTTCCCTAGTACAAGGCTTGACAAAGGCAGTATAATACTATCCCATCATTTTGAGTGCACACTCTCAATTGTTTTGGTAATGAAGTATACATATGCCAAGAGTTCAGGGAATCTTGGAAACTGAAACACATATATGAAGTTTTTCCACCTATCTTCTCTAATTAGCAATTCTAAATGGACCAACAGCACACAATTTCAGAACACTGAGAGCCTACAGTACATACTGTACATACAGTACATCCCCTGAAATGAAGGAAGGATACCAAAATGGCCAGCCCTCCAGGGCTGAAACTAAAATAAGACCTCATCCTGAGTTCAAATAACACACAATGGATAGATTTCTAAGGCAAGAAGGCAGCTGGAAACTCTTCCACCTGCAAGATGACCCCGCTAAAGCCCCGGAACGCTCACCTTTAACAAACTGACAAGGCAGCCTTCTCCTGTCCCCACCATACTCCAGCAGTGGGGATGGAAATACGTGGAAGCCAGAGCAGAGAGCTCCTGCACCACCAATCCTTCACTACATGGTACTATCTAGGAAACATATCCTAGGTCTATAAATTAGAGTAAACCTTAGGCTGCTATGAATTATGATTACTAAAGACATTAAAGGCACAACAGGAGTTTGCTGCCTGCAATGCTGACTAACCACATGGTACATCCACTGCTCCAGTTACGTATGCCTCAGTGGCAGGAAAGTGCTTTACATCAATCACACTCATTTTAAAATACTTGAAAGAATGATGCTTGATAATTATCAACTACTAGTAATTTGAAAAATCGGTAGTGAATATTACATTAAAAAATAGAGGTAATAAAGCCACGCTTCTTTTTAGAAAGTCAACCAGTGAAGAAATAGCATGTCTCCAATTTTAATTTTCAGTTCCACTACATGACACTGCGAAGTTTGGATTTAGTTGTAAAAATGCTGCTGTCAAATCTGTTTTCTGCACTCATAAAAGCTCCAGCCCTTTTACCAGAGTGTCCCTGCTGTGGAAATCAAGGTGACAGAGCTGGTGCCTGTTTAGTTCCCACCTAATACAGGTCAGGAGGTATATGAACCATGACTACTGCTTCATGGCTTGGAAATACTCCTGGGTCCGTTGCCTCATTGCAGAAATTTCCTTTATAGTCCATGCTTGTGTGCTCTGTTTACTCACAGATTCACTCCTGTTTTCTCCCTAAATACAGTTCTTTTTCTTGATCTAACTTCTTAATTATGTCTTTTAGTCCATCACCTTGATTTCCTGTTCCTTGCCTGCAGGTATGATTATTCCTGCCCACTGTTTCTAATTTCCATGATAAGTGCAAATTTCAAGTAAGCATCATGGAAGGACATTTGATTTGCTGAAGAAATGGTCTTTTCAGTCACTGAAAATTCTGTCAGAGGCAATCACACATATATTTACTTTCCTAAAGTGATGAGTTGCATCATTAACAATGGTAAGAAGCCAAAATTTGCAAGGGGAAGAATTTTTTAAAATAAAAAAACCCAACACATTTGCTTTTAAAGTTTTCATCTGGAGATGACTGAAAATGCATTGTGTCCAAAGGCTACTGCCTATAATCTGCTACTAGGTCAATTAGCTCTCTGCAGCGTCTCCATTTTAGTGTCTTATTGTCAAGAGCAACAAGACGTTCATCAGACAAAAATACTGAGAAATGGCAAGAAACATCTTAGAGCAGAGACTCTCAAAAGAATCCTTTATGAATGAAGGCTGCTCACGAGTGAAGTTGTAAGGTATTCAGATGCCAGGACAGGAGGAGAAACGCATATACATACTCAGAACACTTCCCAGTCAGAGAAACCAATTAAAATTATTTCATAAATGCAATGGATCTATACCATAAACTCTTAGAAGCAAATGTGACTGGCAAAACTCTAATCTAATTATCAGCAGTAAAAAAATATATGTATATGCTGCACATTTTCAATGCATGAGACACAAAAGCAAATTTTATAGCCCATCAAATAACAAAACCCAGGTATCAGCCACATACTAGAAAATGGAAGATAAACAGAGGCTTAACAGACATGGATTTGAATTTGTCTAGAAAAGTACTTCCCTCGCTTTATCCCAACTGTTTGAGAGGTGATAAATATTTAAATATCATTAACAAAAAACCATTATTTAACTGACAGTTATGAAATCATACTCTGAATGTAAAATCTTTGAGACAAAATAATTCTGTCCTAGGATGGCAAATGCTTAGTTACTAGTGAACATACAGAGCAACAGTAAAACACTTCACACTCAGTGTAGTTTGGAATAATATTATTCTGCTTCAGTAAGAATCTAGAAGTAAAAAATGAGGTATTTAACAAGCTATGCAGGATTTATTACCTTCGAGATGTTACTCTAATTTGCAAGATATAATCAGGTTTTCAAGGAACAATGCTAAAATGTAATAAAGGATCCCGATCTCATTCCTTAGCAACTCCTTCCATTTAATCATAAAAACAAGATAAATCCAGTTTGCCAAAAATGAAAAGATGGACGAGGCAGATAGGAAACAAATCAGTTAAGTACAGGCACCAGAAACTACAGTATGAGATGGCATACAAATCCTGTGGTTGACAGAGATAAATCTGTCAGATAAATTCAGAATTAGAACTGACACTAAAGTCTCAGCAGAAGCTAGTACCACTGCACAACAGGAAGAACGAAGCAGAGATGTTTCAGACTTGTCTCTACTCTGAAAATCCCCTAGCTTTAATGATTTGTGTCACCACTTCATCATAATTTTTACAATAACATGCTTCAGAAAATACTATGTTCCCATAAACTGGGATTTTGAGAACTGATGTTATTTGCATTGTCTGATGGTGCATTCTGAAAAATAACACTATTCCAGTGCTCCTGTGAAATATCACACACAGCAAGTTCAAAGGACATCTTACATAACATACAATAAGCAAATGCATAACTTGCTGTGAACACAAAATTCATTTCTGGCAAGAGATAATAGTACAGTTTCCTTGGAGCTCAAAATAAGGTACTCCTGCCTAATCAAAAAAGGATAATATTTTATGTCTCAGAAGTGATATGCAAATCAGGAGTAATACAGAAATTAATTGTTAATGAAAGTATTTGCGAGCCTGATGCACTTTTTTTTTTTCTTCTTGGGAGAGCAACAAGGTCAGAGAGTCTTAGACAGCTGCTGCTGCTAGAGATTGCCAAAGAGGTGTTTTTCCATTGCCTGAAGACCACCACAATGAACCATCGTCCAGCCACCCTTTTTCCCACTGAGCCTGCACAGGTGGTAGTGCTCGTATCAGCCAGTCCTCACTCACTCTCACACATGAAGTATAAGTAAATATCCCTCTATGACTCAGAGAGCAAGAGGACAGAACCTAACAAAGCAAGGAAGTTACCAACAAATCACAGAAATTTCAAAAGGTTTTTCTTAAACGCTTAACTATCACAAGGAGTAGAATGCAGTGGCTACCATATTTACTATCTCATTTTGTCACGCTATAATGCCTAAGGAAAAAAAACCTAAAAGATTAAACATCTAAAACAGTTTCTGTCAATACAGCCTGATGATCAAGGGGCATGAAGGGAATTTAAGAAAGGCTCATTAACAATTATTCAGCAAAAGGGGAAAACCACCAAGGCATGCAAAAAAGAGTGAAAAACTAAATGTTTTATGTTGATATGCCCGACGTGATTACAAATGAAGGTTATACATTTAGCATTCTCTACCTCCTCCTAAACACCACAGTTTTGTCACAAGCAATGAGGTATTACAAGCTCAGCATTTCAGCACACCAGAGGGACTAATTAAGACAGCACTGTGTAATCCATGTGCTTTGCTAGACCAAAACAAGCATCTCTGTATTGGACAGTTTCTTCAACTATCCTTCAGGTGGAGGACTCATTTATGAGTGTCTTTGCCCACAAATGACCGCAGTATGATCAGGTGATGAAAAACGGCACTAAACATAAGTATTATTTATCAAATATTTAAAAGGCCAAAGACTGTGCAATAGCATTAACAGATCTACTGAAACATAAATGTGTCATATAAAGAGTTAATGCACTCCTACTCAACTACCTCAATTTATTATTTGAAGTAGTAGTCTTCTGATTATTGCAATATTTAATTCAGTCTCAGAAGAGAAAAAAAAAACCATCATGTGCCAAGTTTTTTATGTAGTGAAATTCCTGCCTGTATCACAGATAATCTTTAATTCAGTTCGATGTACTGTTTTCATTACAACAAGCTTTCTTCCAGCATAATCATAACAGGTAAGGATTATGTTAAACCATACTCTCAGCTGATGGCCCAGCATTTCTTTAAGTGATGTCATGACCTTCTCGAAATAAATTAACTTGTCCAGTGCAGATGTTGACATTTCATATCAAAAAAGAGATCCACACTGTAAATAAAGCGCTACAGAAATACGTGTCACCAGTGATTTGGCAAAGATTTAAGACTGATGCAAATATTTCTGCTACAAAAAACAGAAGAAAGCTGCAGGTGTGAAGAATGCTCCTGTGAAGGGGAAATAGGGCAGGCTGACACCTTAACACTTAGCCAAATGCTGTATTTGATGAGAATGCAGAAAATGGGTTAAAACCTTTAAAGCTACTACTTTTTAGAAAGTGAAGCAGGAAGAGAATATAGAAGAAAACCAGTTTCTTAAAGAATTTGGTCTAGGGTGCTTATACATGTTTGTTTCTATGTGTGTGTGTGCATGCACATACATACATGTGCATTTGTGTGTATACAGAAAGACCACTGACTAATTTAAAACAGCTTGCAGCAAGAAATACCCTCCATTCGCTCCAGTACATACTTCAAAGAACAAGAAATAAAGGCTGCTCAGAAACATAGAAAAGTATGAGTTTGTGTCTTCCCAAACACACTAAAAAGGCAGAAGGAATAAACAAAGTTTTCACAACACATTTGGCAAAAGCACAGAACTTCGATATTAGACAAAATTCGGGCTAACACAGTACAGCAAATACATCAGACTTTACTTAAAAGATCCAAGAAAAATAAATAATAGATCTGATGGATCATTATTAGTGAGAGGCATTAGACACACAGCCCAGCCTTTCACCTTGGGAGTTCAGCAGAAGGCTGATGGCCCTTTCCATTGTTTCTCCTCATGGCTTTTTGCAGGGGAAAAAGATCTACCAAGTGAGTCAGAGGAGCTGCTGGCAAGGTCACCCAGAGAGCTGTGGGCGAACGCCTACACCACCACCCTACAGTTCCTGGGGGAAGTCCACAGTGTACGATAGAGACAAAAGAAGAGGAGCAAAAGAGGAAGGTTGCCCAATCTAAAATTGCTCGCTCAGGTTAAAACTTGGGGAAATACACTGGAGAGTGTTTCCAGCTAGCAGCCCAAACACAAGATATTACAAAATCCCAAGACTGAAGCTGAAAAAATGGTCTAAAATCCAAACTGTTCTGTGTAGCACAGAACAGCGTTTCAAGTAAGTTAAATGACCACCTCAAACACAAAGGAAAATACAGAGCACATGGAGAAAAGATGCAGATATGGAATTTAAGAACTGAAAAGAAAATTTTCACTCTGCATCTAATTTGGTTAACTGGAGATTGCCACCACTGACAGTTACAGCTGCTCTCCTGGTTGCTTGGCTCTTCTTCATGTGCCTCAGAGCCCACGGTCCCATGGCTACAGTGCAGGGGAGTGGGGAAGAGAGAAGTGCAAGGCAGATCAGCCAGTCCAAGCAAAAATTACTCCCTCCTACACACACCTTGACTAACTTTCTGGTGTAACGACTCTTCTAATTGGACTCTCCCTCATGCCATGTGATTCCCAGGGCCTGTGTGCTAAAGTCAACAAAAAGACAGCTACAAGGACATCCCTTTTTGGTACCAGCCTACAGTGACATCAGGTAATGCGAAATCACAAACTGCAAACACACCACTTCTCGCCTCTCCCCTATAGCCAAGTCAAAGTGCTAAGGACTGTAATAGCTAACTGGGAATTAGCAACTCCAGAACGGACTCCAGTTATTCCCCTTCTGACCTGGAAAGGCTGGCAATTGTCTCACAGTCCCAACCAAAGGAGGGAGGCACTTGCACACCACTTCCTAGCCTTTTAGAGTAACTAGTCAAGTTTCTAAAATCTGGTAGCACCTTGATTCTCTGTTTACTATCCCTGTCCTAGGTTACCTAGGGTTCCATTTCTCTCCTTAAACACACAGGAGAAGACCCAAGTGACATGTTAAATTGGATCAGACTGGATTATAGCTACCCAACCCTCAGCCCAAAAAAAGCAATCTGGACTACCCAAACTCCAAGTACTTAATCTCAGGCATGTCTTCCTCTTCAACCTCTGAATTCTGCCTGCACTTACCAGGCATGCCTAAATTTGCACTGATAGGGTTGGGGAGGTTAGTGCACCTTCCATCCAAGACCAGAGACCAAACCTGATGTAGTTTAGTGACCCTCATGGGCTCATCCTTGGTGGCTTCTTCCACAGTAGGTGAGCTTTTCATGGATCACTATTTGGAGACAATTAATGCTTCCTCATAACAGCAAAACAGTCTTGTCACGTACATGAAGCATGTTGAGCAAATTCGTGAGGAACAAGCAACTAAATTTTTAGATGGTATAATGTCTACAAGTGAAAGGAGCTGGCTATATTATCTGAATAGAGGAAATGTTCTAATTAACCTTCTAATCGGAATAAAACAGTACAAGCGAATAAATTATACTCTGAACTTTATCTCTGAAAAAAGGGGGACTACTGTTTAATTTTAAAAAATCACTTGCCCACCTTTGAGCACTGATTTGATATCCCTTGACAACATAATTATATCAAAATTTAATTAATTCTTTACATTAGGTACAGAACAATTAATTGCCAAGCTTGGTCAGGCAGTTTCTGCTACAGGAGGTTTCCTCTGAGATTTATTTATCATTGGTGAATAAAAGTAGTATTCCTAAATTCTTCTAAGATGTCTATTATTAGAGACTTGTACCAGAAAGTTTCTTGGATTCACTTCAGAGAATTGCAATTGGGCCTATTTCTGTTTTGTCTTCTGGGAAGCTCACAAGAGCATTTTTTTTTCTAGATAAAAAGTTCCTAACTATGGAAGTGATAGGCATTAACTTTTAGAGTAGCAAGGGATTAAAATTATACTGTCCATATATTCCTCCACACCTGTAAATCTGTTCTATTAACAGCATGAGAGAAACTTTAGAGAATGAGTAGAGCTCTGAAACAAAACTACATTACCAAAACTGCCTAGCCTCATAGAGCCCTTCCTACAAAGGAGAGCATTCAAAATCACAAACTCTTCGTGGTGTTAACAATAGTCAAGACCATTGTAGTAACTGTGAAGTGTCTTCATTCTTATTTTCACTGAGATTTTTTAGTCCTATTTTCACTGGGATAGCTTGTTGCTAAATTACCCATCAAAAAAAAGAAAAAAAAGAAGGGAAAATGAAGTTAAATAGCTGACATAACTGGCATATAACTAGAACTTAGCATCAGGAAATGGTCTCCCAAAGATGCAGGAAAAAAAAATTATGTGAATCATTCTGTTATTTTTTTTTAAATTAAAATGCAATCTATATGTATTCTAGAGGTAGGAAGAAGGTGTATTGCCTCCAATATTACTGGAACTGGGAAGCTCAATATTGCCTCCCTAGTGAAACACGGATCCAGTAAAGACAGTTAAAAGTTGTGTTTTTTTTTTTTTAAAGATATTTATCATTTAATTGTGGTAATATTGTGCCATACAACTTGTAGACTCATTTCTGTAGAGGTTTAAACAGGACTTACAAAGCACACTGCAAAATATTCTAATGAAGCCCTGTAACTTCCAAGGTCACCGACACGGTTCTTGCCATTCCAGGCACACATGCGAGTTTCCCAACAGCCAACTCACACCCTGTATGAAAGCTATGGCACATGTTGTGACAGTCTGGCCTCTGGCAACACCTCTCTCCACACACCGACAGCCCCAGTGGTACCGGGCACATGTTACACACCCATGGGGCTGGGGCTGCAGAGGGCAGAGTGCCCACAAGCAGCACTGATGACACGAGTCTCACTCGTTCTACATGGGGAAAAAAAAACCTGCGGTAATTTTTGGTTTTATTTTTCACACAATTATTTGCATAACTGTTGAGATTACAGAATTGCACTGATAGTTGCAAAACATATTCTCATACAAATATTTTTAAGTGGTTTGTGAACCACTTATACCTCGACACGTATTAAGATAATACTGTTGCTGCATTGTTACTACAGCAAAAATTCTTTCCATCACTATACAGGTCTTCGTTGTTATAATTTAGGCCCTAAATATTTCCTTTTTCCATTGACTTTTGCATACCTGGTCTCTCACAAAATTAAATTTATCTTTCACAATGAAGAACTAATTGGGAGAAGCTGGTGGGCCTCAAAATTTTGTAAGATCAGGTTGGAGTAGAAATGAGACCTGTTTTATCAAATGATCTTATTTTTGGTCCAATGGGTAAGATGAATGAGGGGTTTCTATTAGACTCAGAGGTTTTCTAAATTTCATCATCTTATATGAATTTAAATGTATTTGGGTAAAATAGTCAACACTGACTGAAATGCCTAGATTTAGGTAGCATTGATATAGAGTGCTAATTTTGGAAAATGTCTATAACATTTCCAATGAAAGTTCTGAGTATCGGGGTGCTGAAAGGTTTTTATTTAAAAATAAATATATATATATAAAACTGTCAAAGATCAAGACATAAATATTATTAGCTGTTTTTTCTCCAGTTTTTTTTAAGTCATTACCTGTTTTTATCTTGATTTGCCCAGAACTGAAAACCCTACTGTAACTGTGATGCATACCTATCTTAATCAAAAATGTAACTGACTGATCATTCCAAAGGTAGAAGGAGCAGATCGTAACAGTATGACGTTACCTAAACAGATCAAGTATCTTTTTTACCCCTATGTAGTTCTCATCAGCAGTGAACAAACCAACCATATGTAAAAAAATTATTTGTTAAAACACTAAAAGATGTGCTTACCATTAAGCATATCACAAGCTTTTCTCTTGTAGTACTAACTCTATTTGAAGACCAGAAACAACTTAATTAAAACCTAGCCTCTGTTTTCGTATGAATGCATTTCAATTTTATTCTAATCCTCTTTGATTTTTGAAGTCTTCCTACGCATCTATAACACACAGAGCAGTTATGGGGCTGCCACTTTACAGAGTGCAGTAACCTTGCTTCCTGCTGCAGCTGTACTCTGGCTACTCAGAATTGCAGCAGAGCTCCCTGTTACTCCTCAAATTTCTCACTAGCTATCTGTTTTGCCAGCCTTACAGTTGCCTGTAGCTCAGATCACCTGCCAGCTGCGCCCACATACACCTCAGGCCCCTCAAACAATTTCTGTTCCTCCTGCTATGGCAAAGTCTACCCAAAACCCTTTTTTTCAGATCAAGGACAGATGAAGTAAGGTCAACTTCTCCTCCTTTCTAGATCTGAAAGATGGAGGTGAGGCATAACACAGGTCCCAGGGCTTGTTTATCTATCCTCCTACACCTGCAATCAGGCCTAAGTAGGTAAGGATTGGGTGGGGAGAGGAGAATGGAGCAGAAAGGAAGATATTTGTTTTTCATAAAAGAGAAAGAGTAAGAACTCCATTTTCTGAAGTAGCTTAGACCAGCTGTTCTCCCTCTAGTCCGTGAACAAATGTGAGATAATAGCTAAAGCAGAGTGGCACATTCATCCTTCTTGCTCCATCAGTAGGGATGGCTGAAATTCATGGGAGCCTGGAGCATCTTCTATTATGGCAATACTGCTGGCTTCTGCAAAGAAGCAACACCTGATAGTTTGCCAAGACGGTAACACTGATTTCCATGCACAACATTTCAGTGTGCCTAGCATTCTACTCATTTCTGTATTCATTGGTGGAAAACAACTTGATGTAAGCATATTTTCCGGCTTTGTAGTACAACTTCATTCAAAAATCCATTTGTGAAAAGACTGCAGTAAGATGGCAAAAAGATCTCTCAGATACTGCGCAGGTGACCACATGCTGTAGCCTTTTTACAGGTAAATTGAAAGATTGGAAAGATCAAGCTCTTCATGAGCACTTAAAACTGTTCTGCCAGTGACACTTTCCCTCAGCACTCAGAGGATGCCACAGTGCTGAAAGCACTTCAGTTCAGCCCTTATTATTATTGCTATGCAAGGATGAATGTAAGGTATGTTATTCCCCATTTTGGGATGAATGAATCTAGAGTACAGGAAGCTTCAGGTTTCTGTAATAGCCAGGCTCTGATGGTCTGTGTTAGGTAACAATAATACTTTCAAATTTAAAAATGAGGTTTGCATGGTGTAACTACGAATTTTTACATGTGGTTATGATCATACAGATTTTTATGATATTAAGTCAAATGACTTTTTAAGGAATCAGCCAGTACATTACTTTATATTCCGTTGCAAAGCACTGATATATTCTGGAGTAAGGATACGTTTGAGACCTTATTTTGGACTTAGGAGACACAAAACGAGCTATCAGAAGCTTACAATGCTTTGCCATTGTCACACTTATTTTTTAGCAAGTTCTCTTATTAGCTCTGTGTGCTTCCACAGGAACGCCTGCTGGGAGGAGCTGACACATTTGTAAACAAGCAGGAATAGTTCTCCTGTTATCTGAAAAACACCTATACAACCAGCAAGGATGAGTGACCTAAAGCCACTTCCAGACTTCATACGGTTCACTCTTCAATCCACTGGGCACAGAGAACAGCATTCATGAGACAACACAAACAAAATTAGAAATCACATTTTTGTGCTGTCCATGGCAATGAGATCCATAGTTCTATGAAAGCAAAGCATGTAACACAAAACTATCTATTTTCCTCTGTAACACATTTTAACATGTGGGACCCATGGAAATCACAGGGCAGCTTTATTTTCTCGTGAACACTTATCTATATCACTCATAAACATACCAAGAGACTCATGGTATCTCATATGTTTCCATAATGGAAACAGGCAGGTTTTAGGAAAAGGTGTAAAGATGGATGATGCGTGATACCTTTTTCTGCTAGGAGTACCTTTTTATTACTATTATTTCTGGTATAAATGCAAAGTAGTTGTTCAATGTCCATAAAATGAAAAATCATTTTGCTTACAAAACAATTTTAAGTACATCTGATTAGAAAATTTGATGGAAAAACATTTTCCATCAATACATAGGAAAATTAACGGATTTTCGAACATATCTTGCAGAAATTGGATGGAAGAAATGCAAAAATAATTACAAAGACATACGATGCAAATCAGCTTGAAATATATGTTAAAAAGAAAATTGTATTTTTAATAATTTCTTTTAAATTAATATCATACATGCTTAATATTGCAGAAATGGTCCAAGCAAAGTAATCAACACGATAAAATTGAGACTGTTGACTTGATTTAAAATCAAGTATTTTGGTTGTCCCATTCTTAGTATTGAATTTTAAAATACCAGCTTTACATTTCAATTCATAATAATTAAAAAAATAACAAACAAGATAAAAGATTAGCATTCCCCATGGTTGGTGTCTGACTAAACTTGGTTTAAAAAAAAACACATGCATTTTAAAATAAAGGCTGGGAGTAGTGTATTACAGTCCCTCGCCTCATCTCTGCTCCTCCAAAAAAGTAAGGATGGGAAGGAAGTCACCAGATAACATTCTGTATAATGAATCATAGAATGGTTTGGGTTGGAAGGGGACCTTGAAGATCATTCACTTCCAACCCCTCTGCCATAGGCAGGGACACCTTCCATTGGACCAGGTTGCTAAGGGCTCCACCCAGCCTGGTCCTAAACACTTCCAGGGATGGGGCATCCACACCTTCTCTGGGCAACCTGTTCCAGTGCCTCACCACCCTCACAGTAAAGAATTTTTTCCTAATATCTAATCTAAACCTACTCTCTCAATTTGAACCCCTTCCCCCTTGTCCTGTCACTACATGCTCTTGTAAAAATCATAATTTAATCTAAGTAACTTAAAATTTAGGATAGAGGTCTTCAAGAAAATAATGTAGTTAAAAATGGGATTCCTCTAAACTATGAGGACAGACAGCTGACAGAGGCAGAATTAGACTAACACCTAAATTCTGACGCAGAAAACACCAAGAGTAAAAATGGAAGAGAAAGTACACCAAGAGGAAGGATTACAATAATTACATATGATGCAGTATCATTGGGTCCTGCCATTTTCGTCACATACTGCTATAAATCACAGGAGAGTCGGGAAGAAGGCACGTCGCTCTCCCTTCCCCCAGGCACTCATCTCACAGAAGGATCCAGACTGAAAGAGACAGGTTAGTGCTGAACAGACGTAGCATAGAGCTTAACTTCCAACATTAAAATATACTTGCATGTGAGATGTTTTGTTTCAAAATACATACAACACCATACATATTATTTACACCCAAAACTCTGCTGTAGTCTGAGAACACCAAAAAAAAAAAAGGGGGAGGGAGAAAAAACTGATTCCTTTCTGCTTTTTTTTTCCTTCCCTTCAAATAATGATACAGACTTCCTTCCTGAACCTTCCTGGTATCATTCAATTTAAAAACCTGTGTGTTTTTGCTTACACTGTTCAGAAGTAAAAAAATACTACTGAGGAAGGAACAGTATTACACAACTGAATATGTCACTTTAGAACAGACTTCAGAACACACAGCCACAAATGTATTTATACATTCCACCTCTATCACCTGTAACACTAATGAACACTGACTGTTGTGACAAGTACACAACATTTAGAGAAAAGTTCAGTCAAGTCCTCAAGAACAAACACAATCATCCACCATCTATACACGAATACACATTTGAGGAAAATTCTCCCTGTTGATCACATCAGACAACAACATTACTGTACAGTTAATATTTTGGATTTGTTTTTTAAAGCAACAATGGCTACAGAAGAAAAAGGAGGCCCTTGTTTCCCCCGGAATGAGTTACGAATGCTCTGAGCAATGACACAATTCTGACACAGTAGCTAAGTTAGTTCCGGTTTAATCAGCCACAACTTCTGTGTCAGGCTGCAGGGCTGAACCCTTCAGCACTGACCCAGATCATCTGCCGAACACTTTCTGTAAACATGGGATCTCAATATTCTTATAATTTGCAAGACTGCTACATTTGTAATTCACTTCGGAACATTTCTGCTCGGTTGTTAAGAGTTCAGAAAAGGCTGAAGGCAGGACCTGGTGTTATTTGTTTGTTGGTAGCATAAACAACTCTGGTTTTACAGCTCACAGCACTGAAGTTCCAAGAGTTCATGTATACACACACAGCACTGAGATTTGCGGGTTTAATTTTTTGCCATGCATCTGCTGGGACAGTGGAAGGCTTGAGGGTTTTGACATTAAAAGACTGACCTAATTAAAGTTGAATCACTCTTCCCAGGTACAGAGTAGCCAAGTTCTGAAGCACCACACCCCATCATATCAGGAGGGTGGAAGCAGACTAGAACCTTGGAACATCTGCTGACAAGTTTATACCTGAGAAAAAATTAATTTGACACAGGATAGCAAGTATGCAGCTATCCCTGAGAAAATTCAAATTGAGAACAATTAGTCAAACTCTGTTTTGCCAAATATATATAAATATATTTATGTATTAATATGAAAACTGCTTAAATGTGAACTTTTAGATCCTATTTCCATGCCTTGTTCCTTTGTTTTCAGTCTTTTTTTATCTCCTCCACATTTTTGTATTGCACTTATGTTTTTCCTGCTCTGCATAACCATAAGCGCTTTGCTTGAAAACACTATATTGTGTACGCCATTCATTATTCAGGTCACTATTTGCCTCCTGCTACTAATATAGAAAAAGACAGTGTATAATGAACATTTATGCAAAACGTGCAATAATAATTTAGAGGTTGTATTACTTCTTCTTTAGTATACATTTTTATGGTAAGAAATGGCACTAAAACTTTTCTCCAGCACCAGCATATGGCACTTCTTAATACAGAAAAAAAACCATTTTAATTTCCACAGAAATAGGATATATAAATATCCACACATATATATATACACACATACATATATATACATATATGCATAGGGTATGATTCCCTGATAAATAAGTTGATGCATTTCTAAAAGTATATTTCCAACATTTCCCTCTATCACACATTTCTTGACTTCACGGTCTTTCTCTATAACATGCTACAGTTCACACCAGTCTCACGTTTGATTTTTCGTGTAGCCCATACACCAATATGCATGTGTGTCACTGGATAATTAAATAAAGTATTTAATATATTTTTCATTATGTTACTGTTCACTTTTTGCAGTTATTAGACAATTACCAAACCATTAACTTTCCATCTTAGTTTCCACTGAATTTCAGTTTTAGGATTGCAGTTACTAATACAATTCCTCAAGATCATAGCCCATATAACAAATATAAATTCTCTTTTAAAACGATTTCATTTTAATGAATTTGGAAAGTTCACAGAACCATTTCAATGGACAACACAATTAGAAAATAGCCCTACCTTGAGATTTCTGTAAATGTACTCCACAAAAAATCCAGAAGCAGAACTAAAGCATGTGACTTTATTCTACTTTCTCCATCTATAAAATCAGGTGATTATATTTAACTACTTCACTGAAAACTCTTAAGCCATTATTTTATATAAAATTCGTGAAGCTTTTAAAATTGTCAAGACATGACAGAACTGGGATCAGAATAGAGGGGCTCCATCATTCTCCCAGTTAGAATTAAGCACCAAAGTTCAGGGATTTATACATTATGAAGGCTCAAAGAGAATACATTTTAGCTTTCCGTTAACTTCAATATCTTAAACTCAAAGAACCTTTCTACTTAAGGCATGTTTCCACCCTTTAATCCTGCAACTCTTCTTTGAACCTTCGGCTATTTTCTTCTTTAGCTGTGGACATTAGAACCAGAGAAAACAACCCAGCCATAAACCTCTCAGTGCTAGTGTCATCTCCCTTCCCATTCCCACACTTTCTAGCTTATGTACCCAGAGACCACGTCAGCCTGTCAGCCATAGATGTTTTACACGGGATGGAGTCTATTGCTCTAAAAGAAGGCCCATGTCTTAGTCCCTTTCTGCAGAATGCTACATTTGCTATGTTAAAGTAACAATCTTCTTTTTCCCAGTTTTACAAGCATAATCACTCAGCAACTTGCTCTATTCATTATTATTTTCTCAATCTTTGAATACTCTATAAACTTTTTAAGTGATTATTTTTACAAGAGCAGAGATAAAAAAGAAAATGTTCCAAGTGTGGAGGACTGGCAACCCACTGGTACACACAGACACACAAGGACCTCAAATGTAAGTGTATTAACCCTCCTTTAGGTCTGATTCAGCCACTGTGCGTCCTCCTCACTGTGCGTCATTCTTGATTCTTCACAAAAATGCCGAATAGGACCAAGGGAGTAACCTTACACAAGTCTAAATGTGTATTTTCACACTATTTCGTCAACAGCCCACTGCATAAGCAGCTGAAAAACATCGCAAGGGTAGCAGTCTTACAAGGCCTACTTTTAACAAACTCATGCTGACAAGCATTAGCGACATCCTATGATTCTCCTCTGACCTTTATTTACCATGCCCTACATGAGTTATTCCATCATTTTAGCTGGATAGGAATCCAGGCTTATAACTACCTTGGTTATCTAGTCTACAGCGCTGGTGCTCAGCCAGGTTTCTAGTGCCTTCATGGTATGCCAAGACTTGTAAATCAACAGTAAGTGCCCAACATTAACTCCTTTGTCAGCTCTGTTTGGATTAAACTATCTTCAGACTTTGAAACAGCCATGCTGAAAACTGGACTTCCATCTATGTATCTGCTGCCCCAGACTGTATGCCTCTGGGAGGTAACAACTTTTCTTTCCCCACATTATTCTGCATTTTAAACAAAATGCACCCTTCCTATCCAACCATCAAACTGCTCTCTCGCGGGAAAATAAAATACAACCAACAATACATGGTTTTCTTTCCCACCGAAACATTTTAGTCTATGTAAGCAAAGGTACCTCAATATAAAGTCCTACCACTGCATGCAAGAGAATAACTGTAACACTGACATTCTTCCCAATGCAGGTTTGTTTTATTTCTTTTATAGATATTTGATTGCAACACAGGCCAATACACTGCGAACTGGACAAACATAAGAAAGAGGTGCTTCAATTTGTTTGTACAACTATGAAAAACTAGAAGTGTTTCTGCTCAAGGAATATGAATGGCAAAATTCAGATAGAAGACTTCGTTTAAAATATCTATAAGGAAATAGGAGAATAGGCTGTTATTTTTTCTGTCTGAATAACTGGAGGTACCATAAACAACCAGGCAGAAAATTCACCTCCCCTTCTCTGTGATGTTTCAGCTTCTCTGAGAAATAACGGTTCAAATGTATCAGCTTTGGTACCCAAAGTAGCCAATCTTTTGTGCTGGCTTGCATCAACAGTTTAAAAGTGAGGAAAACAAATAAATCTCAGATCAAATATTGATCAATCGCTCTGTCCAGCTGATGCTGAACTCAGAAACATGTACATCAAAATGCTCTGCTTCTGAGGGTCCTCTGGGATATTTATGTTGCAGATAATCAGGAGTTCTGTTTCATTAGGGAGTGGGTTTTGTTTCTGGGGACTAGAATGGAGAGTCAGGGAAGAGAAGGGGGAAGGAGGGAGGTTTCATGCCTATAAAAGCGCAATTGAATATCTGACTAAAGCTCATTTAAAGGCTTCCAGTAAGAAACTGTGACCAAGGCTTAAAACACACTAAAGAAGCAGCTTCATCTTGAACTTAGGGAGCAGCTGTGCTCTCATTCCCCTTCCCCCAACACAGGAAACAGACCTAGAAACAAAAATAAGACAGGAATGCTCCTGTGCAAGCTAATGTTGTTGGCTTCTTCAACATCCACTATCCTTGTGCCAAAAAAAATGAAACCCAGGAGCATTTAACACTTCAAAGGATAGTGGGACACTGCTTTAAACATAGAATTTTCTACCAAAGACAGATATTCTTTCATTTTGTAAACAAGCTGCAAGAATGTTACCATAAATGCATGTCAAGACAGATTTCATTTATATCCTGTACTACTTATGCACAAATACACTACTGCATATTACACTTTTACCTATTAATGCTGCAGCTATGTTATCTCCCATCAGAAAAAAAAAATGCAGTTGAACCTTTTGATATCTTCCAAAGCATTCTATTACAACATGCAGTTTGAAAGCTTAATGCTACAGAGAAATGTTTGACAAAGAAGTTCTCTCCTTATTAAGCAATGATACATAATTATATGTTCAAGGAGAATGTGAATAACATCTTGCCAAAGGAACATACAGCCACATATGCTACTCACAGTATTTCCAACTACAAATTATAGTTATGCTTTCACTTGTGTTATTAAGAACTTGGCCTTTGTTCAATGTATTTGATTTTCCGAACAAAGGTAAAGAGAATGGAAAGAAAGTGAGTGGCAGCTACATTTTCTGTCTAACTTTAGAAAAAAAAGAACAACCAACAACTTTATCTAATTTTGACGAGTACAAATCATCTCCGTGGCTTGCTCTGCTTCACTCACCACAAACAACTCATGTTTTCAACACTTAATTTAATATTTTGCAGGCTAATGGAAACTTTACATAATGCATTCTCGCTCATAAGGCTAAAATGTCAACACAAATGGGATTGAGATCTTGATATGGAGAGAAAGCAAATGTTATCTTTTCAAAATCTTCAGCCTAACAAACATGTGGAGGATGGGATGAGCACTGATACAAAAATAAAAAGGAGGGCAAAATCATCTTACTTATTTTAGAAGAGTGTCTGTATCTCTTCCTGAGCACGGCACTCCCGGCCATACCTCCCTCAACAGTGTTTAACATTTGATTAAAATAGTTTCTTAACCCCTCCTCAGTCTACTAGTGTCCTCTCTGTGGTAGGACGTGAAAAACAGATTGAAAAACAACCGTTGATGTGATCGTTAACAGTTATATTTCACTTTCACTTAAAATCTAGTAAGTATTGTCAGATTAGTCCTCACTCACAACAAATTCCAACTCCTGTGGTTTCCTTTCATTTTTTTTAAAAGAAAAGGGTATGTTTGATCTTTTCTTTGTGCATTGAGAGTTCAGGGCCATGCAACAGTCATGCCTTCAGCACCTGTTAATAATTTCTCAGTAGAATGGATAGAGCAAAAATAGGTGAAGGGAGGCTTTCAAGTTTTAACCACTCCATCCATATATCTCATCCCATCCAACCACACAGTGCAGTCCCTCCCTTAAAGCACCACTTCTTTACAGCTATTCCCAGCAAGAGGAAATAACTTGCTGTCGGTGCAAAGTAGTGTAAATACTTTTTCAATTTTATGGGATTTCATTCTAAATACATGTAAGTAAATCTGAGCACAGTGAGAAAACAAAAGCAAGCACTGGTCACACTGCGGACACGTCAGTCCAGGAAAGATGATCATCGTAGACAGTGAGCTTAATCCTGAACAACTAATTTTTCTCTTGAGCACTCTTCCAGTTACCAATATAATCTCTTGCCTCCAGAATAAAAGCTTGGCAAATTTTTTTGATAGAAATTCTGCATGCTTTCAGAATGCTTAGTATACCTGAAATGGAACAAAAACAGCTGTACACTCTACAGTCATTTCACAAGTCCTTTCTCCCTGTTTTCCATAAAGTCATATTCATGTCTATTAGATTTTCTGTAACCACTGCTAAGAATAAGCAACTCGTTACTACAGAAGTGTTTTATAATCTAAGGTAATGTGGTTCAAACAACTTGATATTTGCTGACTTACCGTAAGGGGATAGGTAAATGTTTTAAACAGGTTACAACTGAATAAAAAAAAAAAAAAAAATCAAAAATGACAGCACCTCTAGCACAATAGCTCCACCTACACAGGTGGTACTAAGTTACCACAGTTTTTTTACAGTGTAATCACCACTGGAGAATAAGCTTCTTTATGCCTGGAAAACAATATCGAGAACAGATCGTAACAAACTCTGACTTGACTGCTGAGAGTGGAAGTTCCAAAATGCCTGAAACTGCACTCAAAGCAGGCTTTCTATCAAGTCCCATGTAAAGGAACACCTAGGTACTTTTTTATTTTCTTCTGGTTTGCATTGTTTCAGGATATATGTTTAGCCTGATCTGCGAGATACTATGCTCTACAGGTGTAGTAACAAAAATAACAGGAGTTCCATAGCTAAAGAACAGGATAGGATAGGATAGGATAGGATAGGATAAAGATAGATAGGATAATTTCAGTCATAAAGGACCTACAACTGACTAGTCCAACTACCTCACCAATATAGGGCCAACCAAAAGTTAAAGCATACTGTAAGGGCCCTGTTCGAATGCCTCTTTAGCACTGTCAGGCTTAGAGTGTCAGCCACCACTCTAGGAAGCCTGTTCCAGTGTTTGACCACCCTCTTGGTAAAGAAATGCTTCCTGATGTCCAGTATAAATCTTCCCTGGTGCAGCTCTGAGACATTCCCATGTGTCCTCCCACTGAATTCCCAAGAGAAGAGATCAGCACCGCCCTCTCCACTTCCTCTCCTCAGGAAGGTGTAGAGGAATGAGGTCACCCCTCAGCCTCCTTCTCTCCAAGGAGCAGACAAGCCCAAAGTCCTCAGTCGCTCCTCACAGGACATGCTTTCTAGCCCTTTTCACCACATTTGTTTTCCTCCTCTGGACACATTCAAGGACCTTGCATACAGTGCTCAAGGTGAGGCTGCACCAAGACTGAATACAGCAGGATAATCACCTCTTTGAGCAGCTGGTGGTGCTCTTTGATGTGCTACTGGATGCAGCTTTCCCTCTTAGGACCAACCTGGATGAGAACCATACCACAACTAATTTCAAAAAAATGTACCTGTTGACAATAGATAGGCATTCTGTTATATGTAAACTGTATTTTGAAATGCCAGCTGGGCCAAAATCGAAAATAATCAAAATTAAAATGTAAAGAAAATCCATATTCCTATTGCAAGCTAGCGTGAAAATGTGGTCTAAAAATAAAGCAGTCTTTTATGTATTGCACATCACACCCCAATACCTCAAAGAATTTATACACGCTTTTGTACATAGCTTAGTAACAGAAAGTCCTCATGCAAGAGTTACAGAAGTTAACTACATAAGAAGTCTTAATTATCAGTATAAATTCTCTCGTTGCTTGATAAACAATAAATTTCTACAATGATTCTGCAATTCTGTAGACATTTAGAACTATGCTAAGCTTCTGTAACAATAAACCCACTTGATAAATAGATTTCAAAACATCATATTGTAAACAGAAGGCTTTAAACTTACAGTTTACAAAGCTGCTCAATACCTCCGGCATGTGGTACATGCTCATTTTCAACCATCTAAAAATATCACATTTGTAAAAATCTAATCTCTGGAAACATGACTAGTTGGAATTAAAATAGTCAGTTCACTGATGGATTTATAACTTTATCTGCATTTCATAATTACACTCAAAAGCATATTTTAAAAAGAGTGAGTTCATGCCCCTTCTGCAAATAGGCACTTGAATTAAGTTCATACCAGACTGCAGCCCACATAATGAATAAATATGTTGTTCTATAAGCAGCAGAACTAAAGGAATCTGGGTTTTGACACTTTCACACTCCATGTCTTCTGAAGAGCCTCACAAACTTCTGCTGTTACCCAGACGATTACAGCATGTCCCGCCCAGCCAGTCAGTGTTTCCACACCTGACTGGGAAGCTGGTTGCTGCCCCATGGAATGAAGGAAGTTACGCTCTTCCCATTTTGTGAGGGTCTGGCATGACTTTTGTCTCCTTCACCCCCATAGCCACTAATCCTTGCAACACCTGTAGGAATCCCCTATCTTTGAGCACATTAACACTGCCATATGTGGCTGTTGTTGTTTAACACAGCTGGGTGTTCTATTCTGGGAGGGATGGACAGAAAGACAATGCCAAATTGCACAGTAGGATAAGGTTCTTCACCCAGAGCATGGTTGGGCACTGGAACAGGCTCCCCAAAGGAAATGGTCACAGCACTAAGCCTGGCAGAGGAGGCATGTGGACACTGCCCTTAGTCCTATGGTTTAGTTTTAGGTAGTCCTGTGAGGAGCAGGGAGTTAGACTTGATGATCTTTATGGGCTCCCTCCAACTTGAGATATTCTATGATTTTATGAATGCAAACTATAGATTTTGTTTCTTAGGAAAACCTCAATAATGTTTAGACATATGATGCTCACCAACTCAAAATCCCCAAGCTCATTCGTGCTACCCAAGGAAAGCTTCTGGACTGACCTGCCATTTAGTTTTCACCATACAAACTCTGGCTTCTGCTGGTAAGTGCTTAAATCAGACAGAACTCACTCTAGCTATAGCTGTCAATGTGTCCATGGTATACAAATTGATTATTTTGGTTTCTTTTTCTTCTCAACCTTTTCATACTCTTACATTCAGGCAGTGCACTGAAATGGTTACACTTGTCAGCAGAGCAAAACACCTACGGAACATAACACTGCACAGCACCGCAGCCAGTCCAGCCACTTCACAAGGGAAAAGCATAGTGCTTTACATGCACTTCCTAGTTACACAAAAGTCCATGCTCGTATTCCACTATGAACAGCTCTATTTTTAATAGACAACTGGATTTTTAAAGGCAGTAATACTGAGATTTTAATCTATTCTTAAATAGGATGAATCCATAAAAATATTAGTTATTTGAACCAAACTGTGCTGGTGACTAATATGCCTGTTCCTTGATCTATCTTAACTTTGAAATTACAAAAATATACAGTAAATGAAGCTCCGGATGACGATATTTAGCTGTCTTGAAATTTCCTTTATGTTCTGCCAACTTCAATTCTGATTTGGACTAGAATGATCACTAGTAAACAATAATCTGGCATGCACTCATTAGCAGAAAAACAAACGATATATTTTTAAAAGTACAATATACCAGATAAATTTCCATTTCACAGTAGAAGACTTCAGCTTCCAGTCCAATGTACTGTCTTTATTTTGTTGCTGATTGCACAAGTGGCAATGAAATACTCTATTACACATTGGGCTTTTAGCTCTAAAGTCTCTTGTTTAGCTATTGCTGTTTCTTCTCTCCCTTTCCCCCCATTTTAAGAGATACCATTAGTGTGAGATCTTCTCAATTTCAAACAAGTGGGGTACAACAGTGTCAGAGGTTAAATCAGCTATAATTCTTATGCTTGCTTTTATGGATTTGAAAATGATTTTTTAAAATTATTTTTGACTCAAAGACTGAAAGTATATTTTAAATATGTACACGTAATAAAGGATGAGCAAAGTATGATTGTTTTAAAGCTTATGCTCCCTTTAGCTTCTAATTAATAGTATCTTTGTTATTTTAGGAGCCTCACGGGTATTTAAGAGGGCTAAAGTGCAATAAAACCAAGGTACATAAATGAAACCTATTAAGGTTGTCTTAGTCAATAAAATCTAATTGCATCAGACAATAGCCACAGCCGATGGACAGCCCCTGCCAGTGTGCAGAAGAGGAAGAGGGGTAGATGGAGAGGAGGAGGAGGGCATGTCCTGCAGCCCCTACCACCCAGGAAAAGCTGTCATGCATCCCTCTTCCCCAACTCCTGCCTCCTCCAACCCTACCCTCCCACAGGGAGCAAGCACCCCAGCCCTCTTCGCCCACCACCAAGAAGCAATCTGACAGCAATACTTTAACAGCCATATGGCTGTGCCAGGTAAATTTGGCCTTACTGCTTCATACTGTTGCTGCTAACCTCCTCCCCCTCCCTGGCTTCCCAGAACATCTGACAGATGCATGTTCTCCTGGGAGAGGAACGGCAGCCCCTCAAATGTGTCACACTGTCCCAGAAGATGGTTTACCCTGAGCAGGTGAGACTTGTGTGCAGCAACACACACGAGGAGCTGGCCATGGCAATGTCTGCAATGCCCGACAGCCTCTGGCACTGGGGACACACGGCACACACAGCCCCACAGCTCTGGAAAATATGGTGAACCATGCACTTTACGAAAAACATCCACAATGCTTCTCAAAATGGCTGGGTAAACAAAGCCTAGTGTCTACCTTAGACAGAAAGTCTTTGAAAAATAGTGTGTTTAATGCAAGAGGAAAAAAGCACCCCAAATATTTATAAACCACTCAAACTCTGCCTATACACTGTCTGGGAACTCTATGAGTTCCCTTTAACCTACATTATGAACCAGACTGCATATTTACAACTGTTTCCTTCATCTGACTAAACCTTCAGCTGCGATTCCCACACCTGTCTTTTCATTCTACCCTTTGAATACCACTATAATTTATTCAATTCCTTTGGTGACAGGCCTCCTTCATCTCAGAAGGGAGCATTAACTTCTCTAAGGATTGTAACAAGAGGAAACTAACCATGACTAGACAATGTTTGAAATACACACTTCTTGCTTTTAGTTGCAGAATGAGTCTGCATTGCTGGTGGATATAAAATTCAGACAGGAGATATGGAGATAACTTGAAAGAAATTTTCAAAGCACAATTCTACATAGGTATGCCTCATGAGCAATTATCAGAGTTGCTAACTTTCTCATTACTAAATGCTGTGTTATTTACATAGAAGCCTCACAGACTTGTTCTTCCTTAAGAGCACTGAGGGCAGCAGTCAAATATTCCTCTGCCCAGTCTTTGCTGAGAGGGAGCTGGAGGTACACAAAGATGAATCAGAAGGCCCAGCAAGTAGGTGTTCACTGCCCACCCATTGAAAGCTCTTAGTTACTGGGTACTGTTTTTAAAATCTACAAAGTAGAAGTAAGATGGATTTTAAAACATTTCTAGTCCAGACAGGAAATTCTTAGAAATTATAAACTAGTAATTAGGGTCAAGTCCCAAACATACACACATTAAGCTTTCCCCACACAAGTGCTGCTGTTTACTCCTGTGAAACTATTGTGTATACAACTAAGCACAGACATAAATATTGAATACCTACAGCCACATCCTATATGAAGGAAATGTCTAGCCTACAATAAAGACACATTTTTCACAGAAATATTAAGTATATAAATACTTACATTTGTAAGACGTCTTGCTTTTGGGGTTTTTTTTTAGTCACACTCTTTAAAACTCAGATATATTCATAGAACCATAGAATGGTTTGGGTTGGAAGACACCTTAAAGATCATCTAGTTCCAACCTCCCTGCCATGGGCAGGGACACCTTCCACTAAACACCTGAACACTTGAACACTTCGATTCATCAAAATGCAGCTAACAGCACTTTGGTTTTAATGTTAAGGGAGAAATGGCTTTATTAAGTTAACTTTTACACTGAAGTAAGTTCAAGGAGGAAAAAGACATATTTGTAACTAGCAAAAAGATTAGTTCTAAACACAGCTCCTTTTTAAATCAGTGTCAACCTGGCAATCATAAAACAGCTAAAATGGTCTGCAAACTATTACAGAAACAACTGGAATAATGGCATACATGTCTACATCAGGGAGCCTGATAGACAACATCAAAATTTTGGCCTAATTTTGATCTTATATCACCAGACGTAATCAGCTCCTTTATATAAATACTCTTTTCATTATCAGCATTTTAATTAAATTGCTTACAATTATAATGACAAAATTACAGTTTTTTAAAATAAGAAAAATTTATTTACTGGAAAATAAAGCATATCTTTCTAGCAGCCAAAAAATGGATATGATCTAAAAATTGCATTGCTTAAGAAAAGTGAGACAATTCTTTGATTTAAAAGACTTGAAAACACTAATATGTCATTTCCCTTCTCCCCAAACATACACCTAAGTGTACCAGAAGAACCACAAATAGCAATTGTTCCTATGAGAATGTTTTTCATGAAAAGTTCACTTTACCTCCCACACACGTCAAGTTGACAATTGAGAATCAATTCAAAATGTAAGCACCTATGTCCTAAGACAACCCTCAGTGCTCAGTTAACAGATCTGTCATCTGCTTAATTTTGGTTTGGTGAGGGATGCTGGGGGTTGTTTTTTTGTTTGTTTTGTTTTGTGCTCTTCTGGTTTACTTTCATAGGGCTTTTTTTTACGGATTCATCAACACAACAATTTGTAGCAATTTATAACACTTGCAGAACCAATTTCCTCTTTCAGAAAAGCCAGTGCTTAGTTAAAGGCTGACAACTGGTGCTGTGTAAATGCTTACCTTCCAAGGGATCATAGCCTTTTTAAAGCTGTTCTGCCACCAGCTTCAACCAGACCTACCAGTAGGAAGTATCAGGGAAAAGATCAAACCTGGTGGAAAGCTGGCATGACTGCCTCTCTCCAATAAAACTGCACCATATCAGCACTGTTGTTTGCTTCTCTCTCCCTCTCTTGTTCCCCCCCTCCAAAGGGAACATAAAATCTAATATGCAAAGCAAGACCTGCAGATCAAAACACAATTTATTTCTCAGCGGCGTGATGTGGCACACACGAACACCTCACCCAACACCACTTTTCACAGGAAGCAGGCTAGCCGAGAACAGGCTTTGAAACTATCAGGTTCAAAAACTGTGAAACCAGTGGTGAGAGAAACCTTTTTGAAACAATTGCAAAAGACCAACGAGGCCAGCTAGGTGAGGGTTCCTCCTGCAAGGATCAGCTCATGCTCCTTTTCTCTAGGTTATTATCGTCTACTTATGAGAGGTCTCCTGAAACAGTAGCTTACCATGTTTCACATACTCTGGGAAGGTGGGGTTTCTCCTTATTTGAATACAGTTACAAGCTGGTACAACTAAGCAAAATGCAGGTGTTACTCACTGATCGGCTGAGGTTGAAGAAACAAATTAAGTACTAAACTGGCCTCTTTCCATCACAAGCTGCATATGCCTCTGTGACACTGTTCACTGGGACTTTTTACTGCATCAGCCAGACTCATAACGAAGATTTCTAAGAAATTTTGTGAATCAAAAAATAAGTACTAAATAATAATTCTAAAGAAAGCTATTAAGTAGCATCTGTAGTGTTGAACAATTAATCCAACTGTTTTGCTAGGTCAACAATGCCATTTTCTTATATTGATTTTGGCTGTCAAAGACTTGTTACTAGCAAAAAAAAGATGACAACCACAATTTCAAAAGTATGTCTGAATTTTCATTTCATAGTTTCTGTGGCTCGAAATTAATTGACAATATTTAACCAGCCTACAGTATGGTCCATGCAGGCCGACATTCTCAACCTTTCTTTCTCAAAAAGAGAAAGAAATGAGAAGTCCATTTTACAGTTCCTAAATTTTTCTGTAGACAGGAACAGTACATCCCAGTTTGTTCTTCTCATCAAATTTCTTTTAATAAATATCTTCTACTAAGCTCTCAACCAACTTGACAATATTTCTAAGCTACAAAGAAAAAAAACAAACCTCCAAGCGAGTGCAATTTGCATGTAATTCTTATATAGTATGGTTCATCATGTGATACTACTAATTTCTAGATATTTATACATATAATTAATATGTAAATCTGTCTAATTTTAAGAAGCATTTGAGGTTTGGTTTTTTTTTTGCATTAGGCCACTATACCTCATATCCTTGTTTCTTTAGTGTTTCTGCTTCTGTAAAGAAGAACAAGATTCCCAGTTCCTACTATTTCAACCAAAAAACAAGTTTTCATGTAAAGTTAGGAAATATTTGTAATAAATAGTAAACTAAATCACTATTACAATAATAATACATCTTCCCACTACATCAAATGTTACATTAAATAAAACTAAGCACATATGGCAGAAAAACTTGCTACCAATTTACAGTAGAGACCCTCCAACCTCAATATAAACCATATACCACCTGGACAGACACTCATATATTAAATGTGAGAAGCTGCTGCTGAGATCAGGGCCAAATTTTGCCCTTTCAAGAAACATACAGAGATGGGGAAAAAAACCCACGCATCTATATGCAGACTTGTAGTAGTCACTTGGTAGGATCTTTTTCTTTAAGGCTCAGGGGAGACCTCATCACTCCCTACAACTACCTGAAAGGAGGTTGTAGCCAGGTGGGCATCAGTCTCTTCTCCCAGGCAACCAGCAGTAGGACAAGAGGGCACGGTCTTAAGCTGTGCCAGGGGAGGTTTAGGTTGGATATTAGGAAGACAGTTTTTACAGAGAGAGTAATCAGGCATTGGAATAGGCTGCCCAAGGAAGTGGTAGATTCACCATCCCTGGAGGTTTTTAAGATGAGACTGGATGAGGCACTTAGTTTCACGGTCTAGTAACCATGGTGGTGCTGGATCAAGGACTGGACTTGATGATCTCAGAGGTCTTTTCCAAACTGGTTGATTCTATGATTTTTTTTAAACAGCGCTTTATTTATCTTTGGGAAAAAAGAGGGAGGTGACCTTCTATTGTCAGAATCTTATGATGCGCTCCTGTATTAAGGCTAATTATTTATCCAGGCACTAAGCAGCCACCAATTCCTGATTTCAGCTGTGGCTGTACTTACTCAAGGCTTCTGAAAAACAAGCCTCTTATTTAGCTATCTATATTCAAAAACGTTGGCTTCTAAAGCACCCAGCTAGTACACACTCTAGAGACACAAATTATTAACAACATAATCAGCATGAGCCATAGCCAGTATACAAACAGTCTTGAGTGTGTGTCATAAAAGTACAGCGATAATGAGGTGCAGGTAACGTTCATGTTTACTTTCATTTAGGTTAAACTCAACAGCCTGATCTCACCTGACAGCAGCCATAAACAACCTCTGGCTTTAGATCCAGGTCACTACAGGAGGAGTGCAGTACTTTTGTCCTAAAAATGTAGTCAAGAGAGATATTACCATGTTTGTCCAGGTTGCTGGTGGTCTAGCTGAAGAAGCCTACAGCTTTTCCAAAAGCAGTTTAATGCCTCAAAATGCAGACTGGATGGTAGCCACAGCTATGCAGAAAAGTTTTAAGCAATTAGCTGCCCTTGGAAAAAAACCCAACTGTATAGCCTGAATTACCTTTTGCACTGCATGTGCTAGGATGGTCTTAAGACTGAGGGTAACAGCTGTTATCTCAGTGGGACTGTCTTTTTTTGTGTGTGCCATAATTATATGGTAATATTTCTGGAGCGCAACAAATTTTGGTCAGAAAGGAGAAACAACAAGAAGCTGAGTCATGTCAAGTCCCAGTGACAAAGTTGCTGGAGTGACAAAGTGGAATTACTGCACCACTTGGAATAAACTAATAATGTCATATATAGCATACAGCTTTAAGAAATCCAAGAAAGCAAGCTTCAGGGAAGGAAATCGCATGTACACAAATACTGATAACAAATAATAATAAACAGAAGGTCTGTTCATTACATTAGGCAGAACCTAGAAGAAATCATTATTCATCTGCCTGCCTGCTCAGTCTGTATTTTAGTGCAGGCTGCAGGAAATAATTTCCAATACTGACAAAAAAAAAAAAAAAAAAGAAAAAAAGACATGGAGGTGGATGGTTTTGTGTATCTGATTTCATCAGAACTCTGAAACACAAATGCTGGAAACCAGAATGATAAATGAAGGACTACAAACCAGATTAAACCCACTACAAAATCAATGAAAAAAAATGCATGTATATACACACATTACATGGAAATTAGAAAGACAGACTCATCATAAGCTCCTTGAGCCAAAGGTTATCATGCTGAAAACAGAAAATCTAGTTAGCAAAAATATTTTGATTATGCAACTTTCCCTTTGGAATAAGCTAGCAAGAAGGAGTCAAATTTTCTTTTAGATTGCCTTTTATAGGCAATTCTTGAAGAAAGTATAGCACTATTCATAACTTTCAGTATTTCTAAAAATGTCATATTCTAATTACAAAGTGCTGTTAATCTATTATTCTTATGCATACACACAAAACGCTAAAATATGGTTTATTACATTTCAATCTAAGAGATTAACACATTGCCATTTATTTTTATTGGCAGTGTGCCCAAATACCCCAGATCTGCAAGACTGATAGTGAAAAGGAAAATATTTCTGGCCTCAAAGCAAGCAGATCTATGGTTGCTTGGAATGCGTAAACAGCCAGAGCCTGTTTTACTTCCCACCCTCACTCTCACCGTACACACCTCCTCTACCTAACCCCTCCTAATATTAGCAAGCAGTGCTGCTCTCAAGCAGAGGAGAAAACAGAAGCGTAGTAACACCAAATAACAAAATTCTTGACATTTTAAGACGCAAGAATTTGGATTTACTGAAATGCGATGTTGCCATATAAATTGTTAGACTCTAAAAGCAAAACGAGTACTGCACAAGACCCCCCCCCAAAAAAGAAAAGAAAAATCAGTTCAGCAGGCTTCCTATGTGACAGACCTGATAAACACAAACTAAGGGAATCCAAATGCTCCTCTATAGATTATTCTTTGTGCAATTAAAGATCAGCCAAATCTGTGTTCTGTCAGAGAAAATACCCTTCACAGTCCTATGTAAGAGAAGGGATATTTTCATAAATATCTACAAAACGCCAAAATTTAATGTTGGTATAAATTACCTTCTGTGAAAACACAGATTATTACTTGCATAATGATATTTACACCCACAAAGCAGTAAGTCATAAAAATAGATATCATCACATCCTTAAGAAGTTTACAATACAGTTAGACCAGGGATCTTTTAATTCTTTAAATTCGTGGGCCAATAAAGATATCTTGTACAGCGAATTTGAACTGAATTACAACAGGTTTCCTGGTTTTTTTAACCCCCAGATCTCTATAAAAATAGACCTAGCTGCTTGCAAACCATGGTTTGAAACTACAGCATTAGAGAACTGGTGAATATTATTGTTGTTATTTACCTAGTAGCTTTAGTCTTCAAAACCAAATCAAACAAAAGTGTATCCAAAAAAAAAAAAGGGGGGTGGCAATTAAAAGAGCTGAGCAAATGGCTGTATATGATGGGAAGCTCATAAAACCCCAGAGAATAAAAAAGGAAAACTTGCAGAAAAAAATAAATGTAGTATAGTATAGAGTCAAACACTGAAAGGAAGTTTCATAACGTTGTTTACAAATATCTCCTACTTTTCCTTCTATTAATTTTACCAGTTCTATGAACGCGTTTAGCTAACATTCAAAAGAACACATCCATAGACTAATGAGGGTAAAATGATGGCTCAAAGGAGACACAAGCAAATGGTCTGTCAGCAGACTATTTGCAAACAGTTGAAATCAATAATAAATTCAACCTAACCAAATGCAAAATGCAATGCATACTAACAGAAGTTAAAACACTGAGGCAACTGGCAAATACATAAATGATGTTTCAGGCCACAGGGCATACTTTCTCACATACGTTAGCACGTTAAACAGGCTGGCAAGATATTTGCTCCACTTGAGACACCAGAAAAATAACCATATGTATTTCCAGAGACAAAAATAACAATTAAGACAATGCTAATAGCATAAACAGTTATATATTTAAGACAACTATCTGTAGGAGGTTTGAGTCATCAAATGAAAAAGTTAGAAAATTTATTTTTAAGGTTAGAAAAATAAATGCAATGATCCTTCTGTGTAGTTTTCCTTATCTACTGCAGACAAACAGAGCAAGCACCCCAGAGAAAAACAGTACATTAAAATAAAATACACACACCACATCACCAGTACACAGACATACCCATTCTAGGGGTTTTTTGCATTTAGGAGCAGGGTAATCTTCGTATTTTTTTCTTTAGCCAGCATCTGCTGTGAAGGATGAAGTGTTACACTATGCACTGTCAGGCTTCTGCTTTCCAGCAAAGCCTCCCTGGTGTCAACCAAGGCAGCTGCAGGACCCCTACCCACAGAAGGCTTTGCTTAGCTGGCATCAACCAGTTGGCTGAGGAAGGTTTGGCGCTGCTGTCTGTGCAAAATAAGGAGAGCCAGACTGCTGAGATCCATGGCAGAACAGACTAGAGGAAGCACAGCTCCAGCCTGCAGCCAGCACAAGGCGCAGTCGGTGTACCCGGGCTGGGGACACCTGTTGCTGTGTGGGAGCACTGGTGCACACTCTCAACAGAGGGCATGGCCTTTGTAACCCCTACACAAAAGACAACCATCAGGTGCCACATCTGAGATGCTGGGCTTCTTATGTGGTACGTCACAGTTGGCAGAACAGTTTTGAGACTATCCATGATCTAGACAGGCAACACTGAGATCATCTCACCACTGCCTGCCAGTCCCTTACGGGTGGTTGCCGCTAGTGTTTGTTAGACCTTCTAATGTGGCCTTCCCTGAAAAACTAAGGACACTTGACTGAAAAAGGGCATAGGCTCCAACCATCCAACTAAGCTGGTTGCTTTTCAATATATGTGTTTGCAACCTTAAAATTGCTAAGCTTTACACTTTATACTGCGAAATAGTAAGCCCAGTAAATTTCAACATAGCCAACACAGCTCCTTGCACGCTGTAAAGAAACCGGGCTCTAAATCTGTAGTGGTTTGAACCTTGTTTTCCCCAGAGGCTAAGAGAAGTGGTAGACCCCAAGGGGTGGAAACCCCTGGAAGTTTTGAAGTTCTGCCCAATGGGCGCTCCTGCAGAAATGTAAACATATCACAACCAGACCGGAAAAGAAGAGTTGTAGTTTTGGTTGTAGGAGAGGTGGCCATGTCGTAGAGCCACGAGGAAGGGGCTCTGAGCCCCTTGGGGCCTCTGGCCCCCTCCCAGTCTCTGGCTGGGGGGCTGCAGGGACCTGGAACAGCATAAAGCTGGGCTAGGTGCCTGTAGTTATGCCGGGAGATGTTTTCTCCATGGGCACAGAGCAGCAGCCGACGCTGACCAGAGAAACAGTGGCAGAGAGCCAGAGATAAGAACCTGAACTGAAGAAGCAGCAGAAGCAACATGCAGCACTGCAGAGGAGACTCCTGGAAGGAGAGTCGAGGAAAGGAGAGCCAGCAGCTGAGAGCTACAGAGTTCTTGGGGGTAAGACTGATACCAGCCCCCCAAAACTCCCTTGAGACCCCTCTTGGAGAAGAGGGACATGGACTCCTATTTTGGAGAGCAGTTTTGGACATGCAGCACCGGAGAGAGAGAGAAGCTGAGAAGCTCAGAGCGTCCCGGAGCTGGATCGGGACGGCCAGATGGAATGCAGGGTGGGGGGCGACCTTGGCTCCCCCCCCTTGCACTGCTGCCACGGTGGCAGCCTGAGAGACAGGGCACAGAGGCCCTGCAAGAGATACCAGACCGTCACGAAGACCCCCCTGTGTCTTCGTGATATGACGTGGTGAAACGACCTTGTCTGGGGTTACGAAGCCCACGGAAGACCCCCCGGTTGTGAGGCGATGGGGCCGGGGGAGCTTGAATACCTCCCTCGTGGACGCTGGCAGAAAGCCAGCTATCAGCTGCTGCATGAGATGAGAAGAAACCTGCTGCCTCAGAAGATGCTGCTGTTCAGAGACTGGAAGGGATCTGTCCTTCTTTCCCTCCTGGACTTTTATTTGGAGGGGAGAAGAGATCTGATCCATTGTAAATACTATATGTCATGGTAGAGATAGTTATGATCATGTGTATAATGTGATGTTATATTTATTTGTACAGTCATTGTAATATATTTCCCTTTCCCCCACTTTGGAGTCTGGTGTGTTTTGTCTGGAAAAACCTCTCTCACATTAGGTTGAGATGTGGGAGGGGGGGGATGGAGCTAGGGAATTGGATTTTGGGACTATCTCAAACCATGACAAAATCTCAACTAAATGTTTCTCAGCTACAGAAACTTCCAAGAACACTGTGAGGATTCACATAAGAATGGTATTCAAGACAGACTTTGGAAGTTATGCCATACAAAATATACTACTTATGTGGGTAGGGGAAATGAGAGGGACACCATGATCTCTGTTTTATTACAAGAACACTGACTGACAGACTAAACCTAAAAGTACATCATCCATTGCTTTAAATATGGCTCAGAAATGTTTGCTTAATCAGTCAAGAATCTGTGCTGCCATCGTATAAGGCCTGATCCTAGAAGTCTCCCGCACAAGCCAAATATATTTTTGCAACATCAGGCCATAGCTATAACAGGATTTGTTGAATGTTCAGAACGCAAACGGATCATCAACTCCGTCCTTGCTGAAGTTACACAGGTATCGTGGAGCTGTCAGAAAGAACAACTATGGCGCACAGAAAATATCCATTAAAATTAAACCTCTAAAAGTTCACTGGAAATCCCAATAGATTTTTTACTGGATGAGGGAGGTAATAAAAAAAAGTTTAAAAGTAATTACAAAAAGGTTGAGAAAAACCATAAAGTCTTGTTCTGAGGCAGTCTAATACCCTAAACCCAACTCTGTTAGCCAGGAAACTAACTTACAGATTAACAGAAGATTAACATATTAAAGCAATCATTACTTCTAATTCTAAACTGAACACTGAAAGGGAGATAAAACTTTTTTTTCATAGTTTTCCTTTTATACCCTGCTACCCTAATTGATAAACTGATGAAAAATAGGATTATACTTTAGTAAGCAGAACTTTACATTCACGTTTTAATGAACTAGCAACAAAATAAATAATGTATTTTGATCTTTAAAATTCTTCAAAAGCAGTCATTACTAAAACCTCCATAGCAGTTCTGTAGGATGGTAAGCAGGTAACATTCCACCATAAGTGGAATGTAAATTATTTACCCAGCTGTGGAAAGGAGTGCCCTATCAACTGCCTTGTAAAGATATTAAGGAACAGATTTTTTTTTTCTTTTCATAGACATATATTCAAATTTACTTTTAAAAAAAGGAAAAATGTTGTACTTCAAAATCTCATGGCAAAATGAATACAGGAGCAAACAACTACAAAATCATTCAATGCAATTATCTGAGCACTCTTTAAATAGGTATAGGATATAGGCCATGGTATTACTTATAGTAAGAGGAAATTAAATTTCTTTCTTTCACTCTGGACTCCATGTACATAAACACCTGCTATGCACAACAAACCTTATCTCCAAACCCACCATTCAGCGCATATGATCTAATTGACAATGTATAACTGCATTTAACTGCATGTTGCCATTAGAGAACACATAACCCTTCCATATTTCAGGTGGTTTTTAAACTGAAAATATATGCTGTTGGTAACACGGCAGATACCACGAAGAATTTCTTGTTTAGTCTAAGTAAAATTTAAAATAAAAAATTTAATTCACACACAAATAAATTAAACATTAGAAAAACCAAACACACACAAAAAGCGGTATCTGTAACCACAAAATAACGTATTATAAAGTACTCACATACCATATATACTACCCTCCTAACACTGAAAAATGCACAGGAATAAGTGTTTTGAAGACACATCATCTTAACCAAGGAAAAAAAAAATACAGTTCAGAAAATTAATTTAAAAATTTCTTTGGCTACTCGACAGTCCGCAGGTTAAAAATAGGGGAGCCCAGCTTTTCAGGTAGCTTACTCCCACTCTACTCTTCTTCTTCCTCCTCGTAAACTGCCCATCAGGGCTTAAGCTACATTCTGTTTTTTACCTAACCTCTACCCAGCACTACCAGACTATGTAGTAAAGACATGATGGTGGCCTCCCAGAAAAGCTGGTTTCATTCATCAGCAGTGAGGTGAATCGTTACCTTAATGCTTTAGCAAATTTGAGCTGTATGTAACAAATAAGTTCTTTACTTCCACTCTGATATTGTGTTTAGGGCCACCTTTACAGATTCCCTTATGTTTTTTCCCAAGCACATAAAATCCTGAGAGAATAAAACTGGATAAATTTTTATGATACACTGTCATGCACTAATTTTACACTAACTGGTTCGTTTAAATTAAGAAGTTATGTAAGATACCTATTGATACAAGCAGAAGTATTAGAGTTGAGAGTGTTTGGGTTTTTTAATATAAAACCAGATTCCTCCAAATACAAACAAGCATTGTTATTGAGTTACAACACCACCAACCCAAACAAACCCAGTAATAGTCAAAATGAAAATAAAGAAACCTTGAATAGTTTTCACAGAATGACATAAAATCTGTCTTGTGAACACCATGTAAAGTTACTAAAAACGTATTTGTTTCTCTTCCTTACTTTCATTTTTGAGAACTGATATAGGAAGGAAGATGTTTTCCTCATTAGAATAATCCTCAGGCCTACCTTTTATCTGTACCTTCCTCAGATCATAGTATTTTAGTTTAAAAGTCAAAAATTGAAAACGTAAATTTTATTAACTACATAAAACTACAGAAGCTCTTACATTAAAAAAGGACAAAACTAAAGCCAAAAAAAAAAAAAACAAACAGCAAAGTTCAGCTGCAATGATGAGCTGAATCCATATAATGAGAGAGAGTTGAATCCATATAATTAGCAGCATTACCAATACCTTCTGAGAAATTTAGAAAATATTTGGTGTGTTTCAGTCAATTTTGTAACCAAATTCCTAGAGGTCCACCTGTGAGCATGTAAACAGGAATGAAAAGGGTTAAGTTTGTTTTGTGACTGTAAAAAGCAACAGACAGATATCCTTGGAAACTAACCCCCGCAATATGAATGGGCACTGTTTGTGCTTGGATTCCCTGTCCTAACCCATCAGCAAAACTCGACCCTATCTGTGGACAACATTCCAGTGGAGGGTAGTTTTCCCTCAGTCTCTCTATCAAGATCAGGGTTTAAATTTTACTTCTAGGAGTAACCAAAAAAAAAAAAAGATATCATAATTTTGAAGTTTGAATGCATTTCTCAGCCACATACAATAGTCCAGTTGTCACCTCCTGGGTTCACCATGCTCAGTCAGATGTACAAGCACAGTATGCACTTCTGACCTTGCCACATTTCAACAAGTACATAATGCACCTCCGTCTTCTCCCAAAACCTGACATCCAGCCTTGCCCAGTCCTGCAGTCATTCCACTGGGTTTGTACCACCGCAGGTGCTGCTGACTGGAGCCTGAAACCTGAGCACATCCTAGTTTGGGGTGTGAGAGCCTAGCCACCACACTCCAGCACCACTCTCCAACCTCAGGGAGACTCCTTTTTTCTCCAAAACTAATTTTTGGACTACCTTTAAGGTTATCCGTGTACGTATACCTATGTGTACATGCACACAATCACATACGGCAATTAGTGTAGTTCATTTTAAACAATTAATACTTGCAAAACTGCTTCTTATTCTACAATCCCAGCTGAGACTATGTGCTAACACAAGTCTTGATACTAATAGGTCTCTGGACACACACATATCCTCTGCCAGTAGCAACCAGACTAAACCCACTGGCACAGTGAACAAGCTACTTGTAGTTGCTAAACGACACTGAAACTATCGCGTAGTTATAACAATTCCTAATTCTGTTACCGACATGCATGGATTTGCAAAAAAAAAAAAAAATCCATACTTTCACTTTATAAAAATTTCATGTATTCATTAACTGGGCCCTGTGAAGGTCAATTCTTTTGGAAGAACACCTTTCCGATTATTTTGCTGTAGGCTAAAGGGTGGTGCTCAAATTGACACACTCATCGCTGGACACTTCTAAGCATGAAACATAACAACAGCTGTATACATGTTACTTATAACACTGAAACAGCTCCCTTTCAGCAGTCCCTCTATAACATGATTATTCTGTTCAGAAATATAAATCATAAATAGTTGGCTTCACTCTTGAACAAGAGAATATTCTGCAGAGTCTCCATTCAATGGCAGAGGGTTAAGGAAGAGCTGATAGTACTGCACAGCAAACTGTAGCAGAAGGCAAAGTTGTACATCCAGTGCAGTTTACTGCCATCAAAAAGGAGCACAACAAATATATTATTCTGCAAAATGACAAAGGGAATCTATCCACCAAAGTAAAATCCTCTTTGTTTTCTTGAAAATAATGACAAAGTAATATTTTACAACTATTTTTAATGCCTAAGGGAAAAAATATTGCTTTTTTTGCTCTATCAATAACTTACTGCAGGTATGGGAAAGTTCTGTTTTGACAGAAAAAAAAATCATATTTGATGTTACCACATCTTTTCATCTAATAAAATTATGATTTTATATAACAAAATGCATCCTAAAGCCACTACATAGTAGTAAGAGGTTAAACTGTAACTAAGAATTAGCAGCTTAAATGAAATTTAGGTCAGTAAATGCAATCTCATTTCGAATGGCAGTGGAGTGATGTGCAGAGCGACCGCTACATACTAATGGAGAACAATGCTCTTTAAATGCCTTGTTCCACCTTTCAAAAGTAAAGGGTCAATAAAATTTACCACTTAATTAGACAAAAGTATTTTGATGAGTATATATATATATAGTTATTAGACATTATAAGTCTACTTGTCTGCTCAGAAATAGGCCAAGTCATATCATCGAAGCATCAAGGCACTGTTTTGTCCATGTGTTCAGTGTGCTGTGTTAACTTCTCACAGCAAATGAGTAACATTCAACACCCAAGCCAAACTGTAGTTACGCAATACACTTCGCTAAAATATTAAAATAACTGTTTCTTCATACTACAGTACTATCATCATGATTCTGAACTGCATGAATACCACAGGGTTCTTCGCATAAATTTCTGTTGTAACTTCACATAAATTATCACTCCTTACATAGCCTCCAGTTTAAATAGGTCAAGCAGACACATATTAATTGTCCATACTACAAAAAGAGAAAGTCAAGAAATGGGGTTAAACATCGTGATGCCCCTTTTTTTGCAATAAGTCAACAGGATTATAAAGATGGAAGGCATATCATCCAATGTTCCTAAGCCCAAGCCTCTTTTCCTGATGCAATCATGCTCATAACCCAAAGTAAAGAAAGGGACTAATAGCTGGGATCCAAACAGAAGATACCAAAGGCAATATATTCTTCTCTTGTCAAACAACAAATGAAGAAATACAATACCTGTTGCTACAGTCCAGTATTTTTAGTATCTCTTAAAGTAAATAAAAATATGCACAGGAAAAGCAGTGCAAGAAAAGTAGCACAAAAGGCCTGTGCAGCTCCACCTTCAAAAACGGTCACATACCTACTATGGAGTTAAATTTGCTTTCAATTAAGCTAACAAAAGCAATTTTATACTTCTATGGAATCACTAAACATTAGTAATTACAATTTATAAATCTCCATCTAGGACAAAATCTCTACACAAGAACAAAACTGGTAAGAAACTATGACCTTTTCTTACTGAACACCCTTCTTCGATTGCTCCTAGCTTTTACACAGCCTTAGCTTTGGGAGGCTTCTTGTCATTGTAAAACCAAATACTGTTAGTCATCCTTAAATGAAATTCCATTATAATAATGACCAGAAAGCAAGAACAACAAAACAAAAACAAAAAAAAACAAAACAAAACAAAACCCCCAAAAATTTAAAATATTCTCTTGTCTACCAAAGAAAAGCAAAATAACCTAAACGCCTTTTTTCGCCTTTGGATGTTTGTTTCAGTATCATCAAAATGCCAAGATTTTGTCCTGACAGGAAGGCTGCTATTCCTACACAGAGCTGTAGTCCCAATGTTTTTGTTTAATTTCAACCAACTTGTCCAAGTAGGCCATTTGGTAGAAACCTATAAATGGCACCCAGGGGGTATGGGTTCTTGCTGTAAAGAGGTCAGCTATTTCCTCCTAACTAAAAATAGGCAAGATGAGGGAGGGGAAGAGGGAGTGGAGTTTTAATTTAGCAGATGAAAAAAGAGTTCACAAAATTACTTCCATCTTGCCTCATAATGAAGATTATGAAAAAAAGAAGCTGTCCCAAGAGTTACAAAACGTGCATCATTTTATAGGCAGGCTGGCGTACATAACCTAAAATACCAGGAATTAAAAGAGCAATAGTAAAGAGAATCCAGGATATGGATCGCATGTTATGATGCCCACTCCTCTTCACACAGAGCAGACAGATTTACCAGCGACAGTGCTGCCAAGTGTTAACAACTCTCCTCTCTCCTACCAGCTGAGATCACACCGTGGCCATGGCTGTGTAGATAAGGCACTACAATCGGCTGCTGTTCCCCTGAGTCAGTTTTTTCCATCATTTACCCTCCTGGCTTTTTGTCTCCCTCACTTACTCGCATTACAACCTGTTCAGGGCGAGAACCGTCGTCTACAATATTCCCAAAATGGCCCTGGTTTGAATGGGGGCCCCTTGGCACTACTAAAACATAAACAACATCGGTTTTATACAGCATAAATTCTAACACTGAACTCTTTACAGCAGCAAACAGCAAGAGCTAACAGCACAAAAGTACATTTGTACTATCTGTGGCAAAGGCCAGGCTAAACCCTGGGATGGGTTTTCCAGCCTCATCCCCACAATGAACCAAATTCATTGAACGTGTCGCTCAATCCTAAGTGTATCGCACCGCCGACTTATCTCGGACACTGAGAAACAAGATCCAATCAGCACTGAGGGATGTTCTCCTCTACTCCTTCCAAGCTCAGGGATGACAGGCCTTTAACAGCTGCTGCTGACAGAGGAGAAGCCTCTGTTCAGGAAGCTCTCCCAGGAGACATGGCACATTAGACTTATGAAGTGGACAAAAGGTCTACTTCTGGCCCCTGTCATCAGAAAAATGGGAAAAGCCCATCTATAAATCAATGACAGTACCAAACCAACATGAAGTTGAGTCCAGGGAGGTTTAGGATGGATATCAAGCAAAGGTTTTTCACCCAGAGGGTGGTTGAGCACTGGAACAGGCTCCCCAGGAAGTGGTCACAGCACCAAAGCTGATAAAGCTCAAGAAGCGTTTGGGCAACGCTCTCAGGCACATGGTGTGACTCTTGGGGCGGTCCCGTGCAGGGCCAGGAGTTGGACGCCATGATCCTTGTGGGTCTCTTCCAACTCTGCACATTCTATGATTCCATGAAAACTGGGCAAACTGGTAGAGCAGAAGCCTGGCAATTCCAGGTGCAGACAAGTTCCCCTTCCTTATCAAGGATTTAATCTATTTTTGCTCCTTAAATACTCTTTGTGGAGAATACTTGAAATTGGCTGAAAAGAAGAACCATAGCATAACTCTCAGCAGTGGCATAGCAGAGGACACTGGAGCTACTTAATCAGGTGGGGGAAGGGCAGAGGATGTATTCAGACGACAACTTATCTGCAGAGAGTTTTTTTACGTCCTAGGAGACTTGGACAGTTGTGCAGTTGCCAGTGTTTGCACGTATGCATAATTTTTAATCCTTTATGCTTCTGAAACACACTTTTTCATCTTTTGAGAGAAAAAAACAACCTCAGAATCATAGAATATCCTGAGTTGGAAGGGTCCCACAAGGATCACTGAGTCCAACTCCCGGCCCTGCACAGGTCAGCCCCAAAAATCACACCATGTGCCTGAGAGCGTTGTCCAAACGCTTCTTGAGCATTGTCAGCCTTGGTGCTGTGACCACTTCCCTGGGGAGCCTATTCCAGTGCCCAGTCACCTTCTGGGTGAAGAACCTTTTCCTAACATTCAACCTAAATCCACCCTGCCACAGCCTCATGCCGTTCCCCCAGCTCCTGTCACCGGTCACCATAAAGAAGAGATCAGTGCCTGCTCCTCCGCTTCCCCTCAAGAGGAAGCTGTAGGCTGCTATGAGGTCTCCCCTCAGTCTCCTCTAATCTGAACACGTCAAGTGATCTCAGCTGCTCCTCAAACAGCCTCCCCTCTAGACCCTTCACCTTTTAGATGCTCTCTAGTAACCTCAGATCCTTCTTATACTGTGGCACCCAAAACTGCACACAATATTCAAGATGAGACCGCATCAGTGCAGAGCAGAACAGGACAATCACCTCCCTCGACCAGCTGGTGATGTTTTGCTTGATGCACCCCAGGTCATGTGTGGCCCTCTTGGCTGCCAAGGCACTGCTGATTCATGTCCAGCTTGCTGTCAACCAGGACCCCCAGGTCCCTTCCCGCAGCACTGCTCTCCACTTGTTCCTCAGTCTGTCTGTACAGTCAGTCTATCCTAGATTGTTGCATAGCTCACTGAAGGTGTTAAAAACTGAAACGACTACAGTAGTTCTGCTCAAATCTCCACTGTTTTTGCCATTATTACATGTAGCCCAAGAGAGGTTTAACGCATTTTTAACGTGATAGCATCCTCCCCCTCTTACTTTCCCTTTTCCTCCCACCCCCTCTACAAATCTTCTGTGGAAAAGCTTCCCTGTTTTACTATTGCTGTCTTTGAGATGTTGCAATTATTATCTGTAATTGTTTAAGAAAAAAAACAACGCCAAAACACACACTAGGACAAATCCTGCTCTCTTGCCAACAACATCTGCTATCATGGAATAAATATATTTAGTTCAAAACCTGCCCGGTGTCTCTGTACATGACAGAACACTGACTGCAGGACAGGGAGAGGCCTAAGCCCAGCATGTGCAGTCATATGGTAAGCAAAGTGTATGACGTTAAACCTTATATATGACACAGGAACAGTCTCAGTTAAAGGATTGCTAATAAATCGAATAAGGAAGAAAGATATGACGTTATATTTATCACGACTAAAGCCCTTGTATTTATTGCCTACAACTAGATCCCCCCTGGCACAATATATTTATTTGCATACTATTAGCCTAAAACATCAGTCTTGACATTTTAATTTTACACTCTATTTTATTTGAAAACATCACTCTTTTCAAAGGAATATTTTAGGTTTCTGCAGTATTCTCTTTTTTTGGGGGGGAGGCAGTGATGAGCCCCGCCGAACATCCCGCCTCCCCTCCCCCACCGCACACATCCACATCCACACTCCAAGGCTCGTTTGTCAGGAAAAGAGAAACGCCGTACGAATCCTCGTGGAGAACAGCGAGAAGCATGTTAAGGCAACACATAAAGGGAAGCCTTTATTCCGTGTAAACGCCGACTTTGAGAAATTAATATACAAGCCGAACTTTTAGGGTGTGGCTTGGTGTTTTCCCCCCTTGTTGCGCCGTGCAGGATGCCTGCCCGAGAGCCCAACAACATATCATTAAATAGGTCAAGGGTCACTCGCTTTACATCACACCACACCAATATTCAGCCGCGCACCGAACCCATCTATCAGCCCCACCGCCGAGATTGAGCCCGCACGAAAAAAGGGGACCCGGCTCAGCCCGGTGACAGAAGCCGGGGGCAGGGTGCCCACGGGCCCCGCCGCTCCGGGGCTGGGCACGCTGGCCCGGGACGTGCAACAGGTCGCAGCCCCGCAGCCCCCGAGGGGCTCCCCCGCACCCCCTGCCCCGCCGGCGGCCGCGGGCTGGGAGCGGGGCCGGCAGAGCCCGCGTCTCCAGGGGGTGGGAATGGGGGCTGGGGGGCGAGAAGGGGGAACTTGTTTACCTACTTGGAAGTAAACTTCGATGTAGGGGAGCGACCGGCCCCTCCGCCCGCTGCTGATTCAAGCCCTGGCGATGAATGGGATCCCCTCCCCCACCCAGGCTCTGCAAACTCCACACTGGAGCGTGAATACCTCGCATTCCCCCCAACCCCCCTCCCCCGAGCATTTATTTTTTTTAATTAAAAAACCCACAATACTACCTCAGAAGTAGGGAGAAACTGCCCCACCCCCTCCCTCCCCACGCCCTGGGGTCGCTCTGCCCGGGGGCAGATGCAAAACAGCCGCCACGGGCACGGCAGTCCCACGCACACACATCGCCTCGGCCCAAAGAAAACACCCCTAAAATCCTCGAACAGACCCCAAAACCTCCGGGTTCAAAAAAACTTCGTCATAACAAGCAGTGGCTGAGCGACCCCCTCCCCCCCGGGCGGGTCAGGCTGCAGAGGGGGCGCCGGGGGCAACGGGGCCCGGGCTGGGCTGGGCTCGGGGGGCTGCGCCGGGGAAGCATTGGCGTGAGGAAAGAGGATGGTGGGGGGGGGGAGAGAAAAAAGGAGGGGGGGAGAAAAAAAAAACACAACAGGGTCCCCGGGATGAATAATCCGCCTCGGGAACTCACCTCGCAGCGCAGCGGGCGTTAAAGGCACAGCTCCCGCTCCCGCGGGCGGGGAGAGCCCCAACTTCTGCGGGGGGCGGCGGCGCTGCTGCTGGCGGAGACTTTTCCTCACTTGCCGCGCATGGTGCAACTCCTCTTCCCCCGGGGTCCCGGCCAGCCTGCCAGGAGGCTGCGAATCCCCCCTCGCCACCGCCGCCGCCGCACACGCCTCCTCCCCCCCCTCCCCTCCGCTCACAGGCGGCACAAGGAAGTCCCGGAGAGTGGGAAGGGGGAAACGGAAAGTTTTGGGGCGGAATGGCGGTGAGGGGGGGGGGGTTGCCGGGGCCGGTGCGGGCGCGCGGCGGCGGCAGGAGCAGCGCCGAGGGGGAGCCACAGCCGCGCCCGGGGCCGCCGCCACCGGGCGGGAGCGAGGGAGGTGACGGCGGGGGAGGGGGCGCACCGGGAGGGCTCAGAGGGACGGGGTGGATGGGGGGCGAACCAGCCGCGCCCTCCCCCACCCGGGTCGGTCCCGCACGCCGGGACGCGCGGCTCGAGGAGGCGCCGCTGCCAACGCCCCCGGGGGTGCCCCGGGGTGGCCGCTGAGCCCTCGCCCCCGCTCTGCCTGCGGTTGTGTTGTGCTTCGACACCCCCCGCAACTGAAACAACTGTGACACACCACGCACACACGGAGGGCAACCCTGCCCTCCCCTCCCGCGCCGGTGCCGGCCCGGCGCGGGGGCACACGCGGTGCCCTCTCGCCCCCGCGCACGTTCGGCCCCCGCGGGACCCGCTCGGGCTGCGGGGGCGGTTGAGGCCGGTGGGGCGGCGCTGCCCGCAGGTCACCGCGGGGCGCGCTCCGGCCCTGGGACGCGGCGGCTCGTCACGGGCGCGGTGCCCGGCGGGGAGGAACGGGCAGCGCCGCGGGAGCGCTCCCCGCACCGCACAGCGATGCTCCCCGGTGCCCTGTCCCGGTCAGCGCCCCGGGGGGCGGGCGGGCTGTGAATCAGCACAAACGAGCTTTACTGCTTTATCGCCGGAGCGCAGCACCCGCGGGGCACCAACGCTGCGGCTCTTCAGCCTCCAGCGCGCCCGTCTCCCACGCGTGTCCCCGTGTCCCGTCCGTGTCTCCCCCCACCGCCCCCGGGCGGATGATGCAACGCGGCTCCATGTGCTTCCCCTCCCCCGCCCGGCTCCCGGTTTTTTTCCGCCTGGCGGGTCACCCGGCGGCTGATTGATTCTCCTTTCGCGCTGCCCAGTCACTCGGCGCTGGAAAGTAAATAACAAGTTGACATCATTACCGAGCTCCGCAGGGCCCCGCCGCTACCGCACCGCCGCGAGTAGCCGCGCACGCCAAACCGCGCCGCGCCCAGCCCCCCGCACACCGCGCGGCCGGGCCGCTGCTCCCCCCCTGCCCCCGCCCCGGGGGGGACCGCACCCCCGACACGCCCGAGAGGGGCCCGGCCGGGGCAGGGGCCGCCCGGCTGGTTTTGGCGGTCTTCTTCTCCTTCCCCTCCCCCCACCCTCAACCCTCCCCCCGGCCTCATGGCTAATGTCATGCAAATAATAAGATTATCTGGATGTTGCCGGGATGTCTGCCTCGGTGGGCTCGTCTCGGTGACAGCCAGACTCACGCCGCCCCAAAAGTCATATTTATTATTGTGGTTTGCTGTTTGTTTTTTTTCCCCCCCACATGACCTCTCCACTCTTTGTTCTCTTTTGGTCTTATTTTCACATTAAAAGGAATTTCACGCTTGTTACACATTTAGCCTAAAGCCTTCGAATGTACTGTCACCCAGTGTTCTTATGGAAAAGTACGACGTCATCCAAGGCAGGACAACAAAGATCGTTGCTACATATATTCAGATATGTGTTGAAACCAGAACTCTTGATTCACTGGGAAATGTTACTGTGGGCTGATGTGATTCATTTTCATATTCAGAACCTCGGGACTGTAGCACAAGGCCATCAGCACTCAGACAGACATACATACAAACACGTCTCTCCTTCTAAGCAAGCTCCCATTTGCCTTACTTTTTTCCAAAACAAAATCTACATTACATTTTATTACTTGACAATGTAAACAAACAAAAAACCCTCTCCAGATTCATACTGAGATGGCCCAAAATTTTTGGCTCTTGTGCTTTTTCTTTATTTGCTTTCTTTTAAAGTGCTATGGGCTTACAAATGAGGTAAACTCATCAGAAAATGGTCATAAGTCAAGACTTGCAGAACTTCCAAGGCGCAGTCGCCCAGCAAGGAAGCTGAGACCATTCTCACTCCCGCACTCTGTGGGGGGCAACTGAGCTCTCACCCCTCCATGAGGCCCAGTCCTTGCTGCTCAGCCTGACAAGGCTGGCTCAGCACGGCCAGCACTGTGGCAGCAGCACAGGAGGGCTGCGTGGTAAGGAAGCAAGCTCTGGTGAGAGGTAGCACTACAGGTCCTGGCACAGCCTTCTGAGCCATGTATTGAGTTTTACCACAGTGTCCAAACCTCCGGCTCAGAAAGCCACCATGCCCCAGCCAGGCACCCGGACAGCTGGTCCCAGGCTGGCCAGGGCCCAACCAGACCTCCTGGTCTGCTGAGTGGGCAGGGAGACAGGCAAGGAAGGCTGGGGTGGTGGGGAACTGAAGGTACTGTGATGGCAAGGAAATGAAATTGCAACCTCATAGGGATACAAGGAAGCAACTTTTTTCTAACTGGGCACAGCCCCCACTGTCTATTATCAGCAGAGTGTAAGTCAGTCCTGCAGGAAGCAGTTCAAGCAGGAGATGGCGAGTCTAAAGGGCTGCATCTGTCTCACTTTCTGAACTGGTTCCTGTGGCCAGGAACCCTCTGCATACAGCTGTGTCTGAGCAGTGGCAGCAGCCGGTGTGGTGTTTGCTACACCAGGAAGCCAGGCAGGCTCAGCTATCCCCGAGGGAGAAGAGGTTAAATATTGATGTAATGCTTGCCGAGAACTTAAAATTAGGTCTATCAAGGCAGGCACTTTTTTCAAGTTATGCTTGGCTAAGAGAAGCTGCAGAGACCCATCAAAAAGATTTGGTTTTTTCCGATTAAAATGAAAAAAACCAAACGCAACTATAAAGTGATAGTAGAGCAAAATGTAGAAGAGTGAATCACTACTCTGGCCATTGCAATAATTTTGGCCTTTGTGTAACAAAAGACCCCAAAGTGGCCACATATGAAAGAAATCACCATTTTTTTAAAGAGCCTTGTTTTTTCAGTTTCATAACTAGTGATGCCGCAACGGTGATCAGTGGCAGTGCTTCGGCCCTGCAGCTCAAAACGAAGGGAGACAGAGCTGTGGTTTCTTACCCTCATTAAAATGGAAACCCTAACCTGAAACAATCAAAGTCAAGGGCCAGCAGGGTTGGCCTACTGGGGAGATAATGGGATCACAAGACAAAATATTTTGCATTTTACAAGATGAAAGCCATTGTTATTTTTCTAGTGCTTCATCATCTTGTACTGTGTTGGTAACTGTTCCTATGTTTTCCCCCCACACCATGTTTTTCTATTCTCTAACTAAAAGTAACTTCTCTTGAATAAATGAATAACTCAAAATTAAATAATTCTTCTGACAAAAAAAAAGACCAAAAAGAAGTGCCTGAAATGCAAACTAATTATTTGCTCCTGTTATGAACTGTAAAGAATGTGGACCTGCCAATTAAGTTTTTAAGATATTTCATATACAAACTTTTGATACAATAGTGAGAACTGCTGTTTTAACTTGAAGAGATGCCCCAGGAGTGTTGGGATAGAGGTGCAGTATGCCATTCTTCTGTTGCAATGTGTAGATATCCTATGAATGGAAATGTGACATGGTAGAAACTGGTTCTGCCACGCTTACAAATATGTTAAAGATAAATCCCTAGCTTTCCTATTATGAGATGTCCTGCCAGACTATTTGTGGTGGGAAAGTAAAGACTTTTAGCACATTATTATTATTACTATTTAGCACATCTGTGGCAGCAAGCTTTGACTTCTATTTTGCGAGCATCTTTACAGTATTTGATATTCTTCAGGTAAATGTTCTCATGGATTCACTCATGCGAGCAACTGCTTTGCAGCATGAAAAACCGGTTTCTCATTTAGCCACTTATTAATACCAAGAGTTTCAGTTTTAAAAGGAAATTCAGATTGACTAAGATATTTTCAGGAATCAAGACCATACTGGTATTTTTTTTCTTCACATATTACTTCATTGATATCTTTGAACTAGACTGAAAGCTTTTGCTTAACTCACAAACACTTGTGCAAGTAGACCCCCTGAGTAAAATAATATTATCAGAAATAAAAAAGCAAAGTGGAAGACCTTGTTTCAAAGTTTTTGGAATGAGGAACCATCAGGTTTTTTTTGTTTTTGCAAAGCAAGCATGGTCTGATCCTTTTTCTATCCTATTTCTCTTAATAGTTTGCTTCATGTGGCCTGTAATACCTGCACTTTGAGATGTAAAGATCTAGATTCCTCAGGCTTTAAAAGGAATTCAATCTAATCTAATAATCTCTGATAAGAATTTTGATGCTATTACTCTGTTGCAGAGATTGCAAACAGGGATGTACTATTCATAGTTCCTTCCCCATATGCCATTATACAATCAATGCCCATCTGCTGCTCAGGGATACTGAGTATTAGGTAAGCATCACAGCAAATATATTTTTTCATCTTTGTATAAAATGATAACATATTTGATGATTCTTCCAAAGTGCAGTTTCAAAAATCTACCTAAGTCAGGGCAACTCTCCTATCTACTATATGGAAGATATTGTTTGGTATGTGGAACATGTAATTACTTAAGGTAAAATAAATCAGAAACTTTGATGTATGTAATCTGTACTCCTCTGATCTATTTAGTAGGCTGACACGAAGGGCTGAGTTAGCAGTATGAGTCCCTTAGGATCCTCAGATGGAACTGAGATTTTTTTATGTTGCTCTCATTTACTCTTAGCGACAGTTTGGCCTCCTGCCAGTCTGGAATAGAAAGAAGAGAGAGGTGATCTCCTCTTTCCTTGTCTTCCCTCATCCATGCAGTGTTGCATGGTCCCAGCTGTGCTGTCTTGGACAGTTTGTCATTTCAAATCTTTTTTCCTCCCATGAAAGATTTTTAGAAGAGAAAATAGTTCTACCTAGGAGCTGGCTGCAGAGAGTGAAGCACCTAGAGAGTGAACAGGATCAGTTCTCCTGAAGAGAAGCCAGACTGACACCGAGGTTGTGCATGGATGTGAGAGAGGTTAACCCTGTATCATGACCCTTAGTTGCTCACGTATTCTGGAGGTGTATGAATCCTGAGCATTATGATGGTGCTGTCAGATGTCTCCCCTGGTCCTGTGAGGATAATCTTACCCTCTGAGACCAGCAGTAGAGGCAGTCCTGCTTGCACTCTTCTCAAAGTGGCTAAAGTGAGGTGCAAACCAGGAGCCTACCTGGAGAAGGCCTTCCCGAAGATCTTCCTGAAGAATTCTTGTTAATACTGGTCCTTGGGCCCCAGTGAGGACTTTGTCAGGAAAAGCCCCAAGGAGATCCCAGTTCCTGTCAAGGAGTGTGTGTGCAGAGAAGCAAACATAGACATGTTTACGTCTAGATAAGCAGTAGCTCGGTACAGATGGGCAGGATGAAACAGGGATTTTAAGGACCAAGCATCTGCATCGTGCCAAAGTCAGCATCTGGATGCCTCTTGGGGCTCAGGGTGTCCAGCCCCAGGCTGGTCCTGCAGGCTGCCTGACAGTGGTCAGTCAGCTAGAGCACCTTGAACACACTCCTGAGGTTCACTGGCTGTGTTAGTTCACCCAAAGGGAAAACAGTTTTCATGCTCAGAAACCGCTCTGCTCTGAGTACCAAAGCTCAGCAAGGGGAGTGAGGAGATTAGTTTCAGAAGTGCGCTCCTGATTTAAACTGTGAGTGGTGTAGATGCAGTCTCTGACAGTTCCCTGTTTATACTGACATTGCATTGTATAATATTTTACACTTTAAAAGGTTCCACTTAATTCAGTGGGATTACTCAGGATTTAAAGCATGATTCACTGTTGTAAAATGCAAGACATATGGATTGCTTCCCTTGCCAAATGCAAAATTTTTGGTTCAAGAATTCTAAAATAGTTTTTCTTTACACAATCTCTATGGCTACTGAAGCACACAAGGTATGCTGTATCATTTCTAGATGCAAGCTGCCATATTTGGGAACAATGAATAGAGGGGAGCATTCTGAAGAAACTCATATATATGATGCTAGTGCTGGCAGAAAATTAACCTTGTGTGGTGCCATTGCCAAAAGAGCTGCTGCAACGCTGGGTACTCAGAAATGGACATATCAGGAAGGAGAACAGAGGATATACAATCTTTCTGCTTGGCACTGGTGGTGTGATGACTCCTAAAGCAATTCCGTTCAATTATCTGCACTTCAAGAAGGGTGATGGAGGAACTACAGAGAAGAGCACTGATAATGACAAAAGGATTGGAAAAAGGCTTATTTTTAAAAACAGTGATCCATTTAACTTATCAATGAAGAAACTCAACTCTCTGGAAGAATGAATGTGTGGGAAAAGAACTAGCAGAGGACTCTTCAATCTATCACACAAATGCAGAGAGATCTACAACTCCAAGTTACAGGCAACTAGCAGGTTTTTAAGAAAATTAACCAGTGAAACAGCTGGTGTGGATATCCTCTGACTGGAATCTTAAACCAAGCATTTCTACTGAACCTCAAAAGACACCAAGAAGTCCTGTGGCCCATGTTACAACGTTGTATGCTTAGAGCAAACTATCGCAATGGTGCTTTCTAGCCTCAAAATCTTCAAGCACAGACCTCTGGGATGTGGTATTTTTGAGAAGCCAAAGTGTAGTTGACTGGCTATGTACCTATTGGTTTATTTAATATAAATTTTCATTAAACATGTTGTTAATATTATGACAACCGAGAAGTTTTACAATTTGCACATGCATTATTTCTGCAGGTGTGTGTGAAGTGGACTATCCTTCTATTTTTAACAGGAATAGCTTTGTATAAAACAAACACTTTCCCTGAAGTTTTAGGATTATGGGGGTTTTTGTATTCCAAAAGTTTTCCCTAGGACCTTATCCAAAAAAGAGAAGAAACTAAGGATGAACTCCAAACCCTTTGCTCTAGCAGTAAACCAAACTATTACAAATGTAATGACTGAGGTCTGCTTTTCAGTCTTAATTTCCATATGGCTGTAGTTGACCTGGTACAGTTTAGAGCCTCTGTTCATAGGTTCCAGTGCTTTACATGGGCATGAATAAGAATGCACAAGAGGGAGAAGAAACTCAGTTAATTTTGATGATTAAATTAAAAATAAAGTACCAGTAAATGTTTAAAAGACAGTATTATGGTATTCAAAATGCAATAAAAATTAATATTTAAAAATTTAAAATATACTTCCTAATTCCATGCTTTGGCCAGCTGTATTTAACAACTGGATACTTAAGTTAAGACATTCAGGTACCAGATCTATTTTTAGTCTCTGTCTTATTCTCCTTGAAACCAGCAGTGGTTTTGCTACTACTTCAGTGATTTGAAAGACTAAGCAGCGAGGGAGAAACAGGTTCAATAAATCAGTACAAATCTCCATTACAGCTGAAATGATTCTTTCCCTTCCCTTCCCAAACCTTCCCTTCCCAAACCTTCCCTTCCCTTCCTCACACACCACAGATGCCATGGTTCCTACTTTCCATTGAATCCAACAGTACTGATTTTTTCTCGCTGATTTCAGCATTTCCTTTAATGTTTGTATTAGAAACACAAGTTAGGGAAGATAATAGGAATGAGATAGTTCCTGTCTGCCCCTTGGCCATCTCCCTTGAATATCTTCCTAATGTCACTAAGTTTAACTATGCATTTTGAGACTTCCAAAATCAGATTTGACAGCTTAGGCTTCAAACTATAGCTTCCTCTGCATTGTGTCGTGGTAAATTTGTGACTGGCAATATTTCACAGAATGCAGTTGCTTATGATTTTTCTGTGTAATTGGCTCTGTGTAGACTGCTGGCTTTTTTTTTTCTTGATAAAGAGGGGAAATATTAAGAGGATGTAACTGATTACATTGTTTTGTATTTTCTGTACTAAGATCTTTTGTTCTTTAATTTTCAGGATTCTAAATAATTCATTTTAGTTAAATTAAAATTTTGTAATGAAGGATGCAAAACTGTGATGCAAAATATTTTGAATCATTTACATAAAATTCCTCATTATAAAATTATTTCTTTACTTACCCTTAGAATAGCACTAGCATGTCAGCCGTATAAAAAGTACTTGTTTTGGGGTGGTTTTTTGGATTTATTTTTTTTTAAGGATGCTAACCATCTAATGCTAACTGACCTATCTCAGATACATCTCTAACTCTGTAAGCCATGAAAGACTGGAGAAAACATAACTGAGATATTCAAGCTAAGCCCAGAATTTCATAAATATAAAAAAAGTGGAACTGAAAGTACTCTTGGGTTTGTAGTGAATAAACTTACTGTGTTTCTTCTTTTTTTTTTGTAGGAAAAACTCTGAATTGAATATAACCCTTGTATACATTATCAAAAATTAAATGCTTTTGAAAGAAAGTTTAAGTGGAAAATCAACATTTTTATATGAGTTCTAGTGTAATGCTAATTGCAAAGTTTTCCATGTCTATATGGAAACAAATTTAGATCAATCCCTCTGTGGTAAGAGTAGAGGCAATGTCTTTACATGCTTATCATGGCATATTTGTACATTTATTCACTTGCTTGCCTATTATAACTCAAAGGGGCAAGATACTGAAATTACCCTGAGGCAAAAATATTTAAACCAACATGCAAAGGATTTTTACAACACAGGGATACTATCAGGTTAAAAAGATATCAACGAAAATGGCATCTAATTTCAGTATTCACAGAATCAACTTCAAGATTAGGTGAGACCCTGTAATTGCTCAAGCTGTCACTTTCCACATACGGAAAACACCGATTTGTGGGGGCTTTTAAGTCTTTTGAACTCTTGGTTCTACAAATTCCAGTTCCTCCAGATGAACTTGGACTTAATTGTGAGTAAGAGCAGCTGGAAGATTTTCAGATATCACACAATTTCCCTAACAGTCTATATTTGCACTCATCAGTGTTTATGTTTACTATTGTAAGAGTAATGAGTAGTCCAGCTAGAAAGGTTTATCTGCAAGCCAGAGCCATGTGAGCATTTGTAACTGGAGTGTGGTCACTGAAAAGAACATAATTACTTTTTATCTCTTTCCTTTGCCCAGTGCCAGGAGAAGATAACCAGCTTGCCTTCCATAAGGATGAGCTCCCCAATGTGGAAGCTTCCCAATGGCTTGCAAAGGCACAGATTGCCTGAATCTTTCTGGTAGGGTGATTGTTAACTCTGGTGTTATCTTCTTTTACTAAGACTATGAATTGCTGTAAAACAACAAAGCAATCATCACATTTATCAACCAAAACAAAGCCATTAAATTACTTATTTTTCAGTATTGTTTGAGAGCTCACAACCATAAACATATTTTTATGTATATGTATTTGTACAAGTCAAGAAACACACAGACACAATATACAAACACGCTTCATTTAAAACCCCGCATGTTGAATTTCACGTTAGCCTTTACCCTCACAAAGATCCCACTGAATTCATTGGGACCAAGGTGCCACCAGTCCTTTACTGCATCCTATCAATTCAAAGAGAACAGCTTTGCTGTTCCAGATGCACTGCAAGGCTTCTTTGTTTAGTGCTATACTAGGACCCTTATTAACATCCATCCAATTGCAACCATGTATGCTCTACTCCTCGGTAGTAATCAGAGCTCGAAGATTGGGATTAATCTGTGTTCAGTCCCTGGTCTACCCAAACCTAGGAACAGAGCAACAATCATTTCTTGATGCTTTTCCTTCTTTTTGAGAGTAGTTTTATCTTGAGGTTTCTTTTTTTCTCAGAAGATATTGTAGTGACAGAATTGTAGAGAAGCAATTTCCCCTTTTTATTTCTAAAATAAAGACACTAGCAACAGGAAAGGAGGAAGTGTCCTTAAGCGGTGCCAGGAGAAGTTCAGGTTGGACATAGGGAAGTATTTCTTTACTGAAAGGGTGGTTAATACTGGAATGGGCTGCCCAAGGAAGTGATGGAGTCACCATCCCTGGAAAAGTTGAAGAAATGACTGGATGTGGAGCTTAGTGCTGTGGTTTAGTTGACAACGTGGTGATCAGTCAAAAGTTGGACTTGATGGCCTTGCAGGTCTTTTCCAACCTTATTGATTGTAATGATTCTATAATTCTAAAACTAAAACCCTAACATTGTCATCATCCTTACTTTATTAAAACAAAACCACAAAAACTCAACCAAATCGAAAACCAAAACAACAAGTTGTAGCTACACACTACAATCTGTACCTTAGCATTGCTGAACCCGGAGAAGACCATGGAAGGCTGGTGTGCATGTGTGAGCAGACATATTTGCCTGAGAGAGAGACGTGCTTCCACAAGGATTCTGTCACAGAAGATCAAACAGCAGAACAAATACTAGGTAGGTGTGCTGGAGTGAGTAAGCCAGGGCAAGTTTCCTGAAGGCCTAGACTGCTGCTGTGGAAAGCTGTGTCCCCACACTGCACCCCTGCCCTGCTCTGTGGGTCAGGTGAGGTCCCATGGAGGTGTTTGTGAACAGCTGTCGAGGACCCGAGCTCATGCCACAGCACAACGTCCCTCTCAGACGAAACACTATCCTACTCACCCCTCAAAGGTAATGCAAAGGTAAACAAGGGGCTTGCCTAGAACTAACTAGAATGGTTAGCTGGAATGGTTACAGGTTTAGTTTTATTATTAAATATAATTTTAAGTGAAACTGCTATGGCGTAGGGGTAGTTGCAGCAGTATGCTTTCCCTTCAACAAGGGATAAAGTAAACTGTGTTTGGGTAAGGGACAAGAATTTATGATGGTATAATATAGGTTAAAATACCACAATCCTAATGAATGTAATTAAAGCAATGTGTTTTTCCTAATGTGGATCAATCTGAAGCGACTGCGGACAGATAGCAAAGAGAAGAGGTACCCAAATGGTGTTCCAGGCTCTCCCCTCCCCTTTCCTCTGCATCAGAAATGGTTCAAAATGCAGGAGAGCACTGTTAAAGCCAATGGAATTATTTCCATTTACAGCAACCAAGGAGCTCGTTCCTATTTTCTTTCCCCAAAAGAATATGCAAAACAGCTTTCAGATTTTTATTATGAAGCAGTGGACAGGTTTCAGGCTTGATGTACTGCCTGGAGATGGTCCCAGAGTACAAAAAAATGACCAAGGGAGAAAAGGGCATCCTGTAGGCAAATATCTAATTTGCTTTTTCACCCTCTAAACTGAATTTTGCACATTTTTTTTCAGTGAATGTAAGCATCTCATTGGCATGATTGTATTGCTCCAAAAATGGGTTGCTAATACTCAAGAGATGCTGTCAACAAAAAAAGGAATCACTTAAAATGCTTATAATTGTCTCTACAATTAGTACCCCTTTAAAGAGTGTATTTACATGATCCATCAACAGATAAGTACTTTCAGTACATTTTACTTGAATTTGGCAGAACAATTTCCTTGCAGAAGTACACCAAGGAGTGGGAGACACTGCAGCTAACAAAGTGAAGTAGAAAGAAATGTTTGTGGATTTTTTTCCCCCTCGGATCCGTAAAGAAAGAAAAAAAATCTTCAATTCCAAGTTCAAAAAGATCTCACCTTACTCACACAAGCTGCCTTTCTGTTTTAAACCACAAGCCTCTACAGCTTTGAAAGAGTGTGAGCTCAAAAAAGAAAACAATATGAACTCCAGTGGGTTCAAAATTCTCTGTATTGATATTCGCCCAACTTCTGAAAATTTTAGGGTGGAGTTCTGGCTTTGTTAAAATTCATGGTAATATTACCATAGGCATAAGAGTACAATTGGAGTGTTAAAGGTGTTTTGTTTTAGTTAATGAAAGTTGGCACGTTATGGAATGTATGAGATTTCATTCAAAAAAAAAAAAAGAAAGCAATAAACAAAAAAAATTGATTAATAAATGAACTTACCAAAGTAAAACTAGAGCTGCATGAGTGTATATCTTAAGAAATGAGCACTTTTTTTTCCTAAAATGGTGGACAAAGGCACAATTAAAGTAAAATGAGATGTGGGCAAACTTTGCCAATAAAGTATTTAAAAGTATTTTCACTGTTTTTTGTTTACATTCATGTTTTAGGATTTATTTTTCTTTCCCTTCCTGATTAGGAATCTGTAAGCTTGGTGGGACCAAAACATTTGATTTCCTTTGTGGGAAGGACATAAAGTTGCTGAATAATTTATATTGTATTCATAAGATAATTCATAAATATTGGTGCTTCTCCCCTCCCCCAGACCTTCACAGATTAATAAATCATTCATCCTCTTGATGCAGCTGAACTAAGGTGAGGGTATTATCTTACAGAGAAAGTGACAAATGAATAGAACAATAGGTTTTTCTGACCATAGTTACAACACAATCTTGGTCAAGACATTTTGATGGTGAATCGCTCAGTTTAAAGCAAGGTATGTGTGGTGGTGAGGCAGTTACTGTGGATGCAGACAGCATGAGCCAACAATTGGGAACAAGTTATCACAGAACCACAGAATCATAGAATATGCTGAGTTGGAAGAGACCCACAAGGATCATTGAGTCCAATCCTTAGCCCTGTATGGGACCACCCCCAAGAGTCACAACATGTGCCTGAGACTATCATCCAGACACTTCTTCAACTCTGGCAAGCTCACTCATGTGGATGGATCTCCTCAGCAAAGATGATTTGGACAATTTAGTGGCACTTCCTATCTACCTGCATGTAGAACAGGCAAGGAAATTGAGCTGCTGTGGGATGAAGTGGGTAGGAAGGGAGTGATGGTCAATATACCAGCAGGCAGCTGCTGTTCAAGGCTGCAGCAATATGAAGTTCAGCAGAGACCAAGGCAAAGCCCTGTCCCAGGGCTGGACTAAGCCCCTGCAGCACAATCCAGATGGGTAGGAGAGAGTGGCAGATGGGAGCAGGTCTGCAGGGGCACTCAGGGGGCTGGAGCCCACCCTGTTCGAGGAGAGGATGGGGGCATGGCATTAGTTTAGCCTGGAGAAGGGGAGACCCTGTGACTCTCTGCAAACTCCTGGTGGGAGAGGAAGGAGAAAGCAGTGTCCCAGCTTTGCGCTCGGCCCTGTTCTGGGTAAGAGCTGGGACAGACAATCCCCTTTCCACCCAAATTGGTGTGAGTCCATGATTCCAAGTTCACAGGCTGACTCTGCTGGAGCACTGAAAGAAGGCAAGAACACCTCTATTCCAACAGGATATCTTCAAGAGCCTAATTTCTGAGAGTCTTATGTGATGGGAAAGTGTTTTACTTTGCCTTAAGAGTCTGCTGAAAGGCAAAACCATCCTACACATGCCATAGGAGAAGGCAAGAGTTCAGCACTTCCAACAACAGTAAAGAAGGAGAATGTTTGTTTAGAAATCTGAGCATGATTTTAATGGCCTAATATTAATCAGCCAGGTTTGAAAAAGAAGGCCAATTATAAATAGAGCTGAAAGGCATGGCATACAAAAATACAGTTGTATTTGCATTATAAATTTTGTATAAATAGAAAGAAAAATAACCCTTGACATTTTTCAGGCTCAAATTCCAACTGCTTTGTTAATATGAAACCTGTTCTTTTCCTTTTATTTTTCATTCCTGAGCTTATGAAACCTTGGTTGGGACCAGCCACCTCTCTCCCACTGCTAGCTCCTCCCTCTCCAGCCATTACAGCCCTGAAAATGCTCACTTGGTTTGCATGAGATAGATCAAGAACAGGCTCAATGTTTTTAATTGCAATTTGTCCCTTCCCATGCTAAAATCTATTGTGGGATCATTAGCAGGTGGTTCCTGTGGAGATATTTGGGTCTAGCATGGCTGCAGCTGTCTGGATAAATATGTCATTTGATTAAACTTTTAAGTGCCCCTTTTTCAGCCTGTCCTCACCTGTGCACAAGCTGCAACAGCTCAGATCCCCTGGTAGCTTGCAGAGAGCTACCATGTCTGGCAGGAAGGCACTGATGTTGCTGTTCTCTGCAACCCTTCACACCAGAGGAATTTGTAGCCTGCTTGTTACTTAATCAGCTTCAGAAGAAAATGGAAAATATTTTTCTTTTTTACTTCTGGAACTTTTTTCACTGAGTTTTAGATGCTATCTGTTAAAGAAAATTTGTCAGGCATGATGTGAGCTCTGCTGCGTACTTATCCTTTCCTATCCATCCTCCAGCTTGCCTTTTCCTCTTGTTTCTCTCTGCTACTGCTAATATAATATTTTCTCCTCCTGTGTTCTTCCAAAGGTGCCTTGGCATTTGCATATTTATTCCCTAAATTGTCCCAGCATGTCCCTATTAAAAAAAAACACGATTACATGTCATATTGTTCTTGGAATCACTTAGAATTTTCTTAGATTGTGTTGTATCTGTAAGAGTTGGTAGTGCTGCCATAGGTGCCCCAGACACCAGGAGCCTGCCAGGTGCTGGCTGGCTCTGGCACAAGCCCTTGAAGTGCCCTGGTGTCGGGCACAAAGAGTTTTGGCTGTGGCAAGCAGTGGTACTGGGCTTCTCACTTCTGGGCAAAGCCTTTGGCTGATGACAGCAGCAGATGTCGTGGCTTTTACTTCAGTAGGAGCCGGTCTGGATCCAGAGGCTTTGGTAAAAATGGACTTCAGCTCACAGAAAGCTTTTCTTACTTCTGGGAGGTGTCTTACTCCAACAGGTTGGGAAGTAAATGGCCTGGGTTGTAAATCTATTTCTTGCCCTAAGTAAAAATATTCTGACTTGAAATTCCCAACTTGGACAAGAGGGTTATGTACTATACAGTGGGTCATAATGAACCATAACATCTTTTGCCTGAGTTTTGCATTGATTCAGCCACTCTTAAGGGTAGAGTTATAGATTGGATTCCTCCTTGCTCTTCCTATCACTACTGTCACTCTTTCCTGCCTTAATTTGTTCATCATCAGATCCAGTTTTCTTCCATACTCAAACATATGGATTCAAGATGTGGGCTGGACTTACACAAGGATATTGTGTTTTTTACTTTCTCTAAAACTGAATAAGCAATTGTCACAATCCAAGCTATTGTGCTGAATTAAAAAAAAAAAAGGCCATGAAATGGGAGACTGTGTATGAGTGGCAAAACTGGGCGCTACATAAATGTGCAGAGCAAGAATATGCTTATTAAATAGGCCCCAGAGGAGTAGAGGAAACTATTTCAGTTTACATTCAAGTATACTATGGGATCGTTTATAGGGCCCAAAAGAACTTCCCCAGCATTAACACATGCAGCATGAGACACAGAGGTGGTAGAATCTATATAAAGGTGAACAGACACGTAAAACCAGAATAACTTGTTAGCATTTACATTGTTGCTGCCTTGAGGCTATGGCAACTATTTCACCCACCTTTCAGAAATTCATTCAACATTTTTTTCTCAGCATAGTGGATTAAAAGACAGCATTTTTTTAAGGTCAGGGAACAATGTCAGTGATAAATCAAGCTAATCTTGTGCTATTCTTTCAGGATAATGAAGGGCACATGTAAGAACCCTACACTGTTACTAATAATGGATTATGAAGAGAGGAGGGAAAGGTTTGGTTTATGTTCTTTTTCCTTTTCTTTAAGTGTAAAGAAAATATGACATATTTATCTCTGGATCTATACATTTGTGTCATAGTGAAAATTCAGCTCTTATCACCCTTTCCTAGGTGACTCCTCAGTGTCTCCAGATTTCTGGAAAAGAGGAAAAAATTATGACAGAAGAAAAGTCTATGCAAATAAATCCTCAGTAATGAGAGGGAAGGTGAGTTTTGCACTGTTTGATTTTGACTTTTAACTCAAGTACTGAAAAACACTCAGGAGAAAATTTATCTCCCCATCTTTCTTCAGGGCAGAAAAGATTCAAAGGGAACAGTGAGATCTCCAGTGACTCCTCGAGCACAGTTATGAGAGAATTAGCCTTCCTGGTAGCTTAAAGGGAAAAAAAAAAAAAAAAAAAACAGAAGAAAATCCCATCCTCTTACACATTTTATCACGCATTTAACCTTCTTAAATTATTGAGAAACATGCCAATTAAGAGTTTATCTTTGAAACATTCTTATCTAGATTTTTTTAACAAATACAGATCGGATGGGCATTCATCCATCTTTTTATTACTTTTTTTCCCCACAATAGGAAGCGCTACACATTTCCACAAGCCATAACAAATGGTCCCATTTGCTGTGGGATTTGCTCTCAGCTGGGACACAGACTGTGGTATGCCTTTATTACCAGAAAGATGTCTGCTTTAAAGCAGGGAACCAATGTGCATTTCTGTCCTGCTTCAAAATCCCAGTAGCATCAGATACAGTTTTTACTGCACTGTACCTCAGTTAGGCCAGTACTGAACTTTACAGCAGGAGGTGACTTCATCCAAGTAGTTTAGGATAAGACCAAGACAGATTTGTTTACTTGGGGGTTTTACCTGTGGGGGGAGGGGAAGAAAAAAAATTTCTTTAGTTATAATGAAAACAAAATAACCTTCTTTTGTTGGGAGTGGTGGGATCTAGGGTAGATAAGACACAGAAGAAAAAAGATTTGTCTATTGATTCATCCTGTACACCACTGCATCTTGAGTCTCATGATCACAGAATCACTGAATCATTTAGGTTGGAAAAGATCTCCAAGATCATTGAGTCCAACCTTTGACTACTCTCCACCTTGTCAACTAGCCCATGGCACAAAGTGCCACATCCAGTCATTTCTTGAACACCTCCAGGAATGGTGACTTCGCCACCTCTCTGGGCAGTCTGTTCCAATGCTTAACAACCCTTTCAGTGAAGAAATTCTTCCTAACGTCCAACCTAATGATGTGCCCATTGAATGCATTCTGTAATTTTAAAATAAAGCCAGATTTTCAACAAGTATGCATTTCTATCAGTCCCCTGCAGTACATGGAGTAATGGTTCTTATAGTAGTTGGAACCTCGACCTTTTAAACTCTTACCTCTGTCTATCTGTATTAGTGCTTTTCCCTTTTTAGCTGACTACTGAAACACCATAAAATTAATTTTTCAATAGCATTTCAATTACTGCTTACACTGACAGCCGCTAATAAAGTTTGAACACAGATGTATTCATATATCGGATTTATTAAACTTATCATTAAACCTTAATGACTGGCTTAATGGCTTAAGAACTGAGTCTGTACCTGAAGGAACATGCCTCCAAAATTAAAATCACAAACCCTGTTGCTGGAGGTTTTTTCTTGTGCCACAGAAAGAGTTCTCTTTCTAGTAGATTTAAGCTATCTCCCCAAACCAAGATATGCTGATGAAAGACGTGTTTTGCTTGAGCAACTTCTTCTATATTTGGGTTTTGCTAGCTGCAGCACTTGACGGGAAACTAACAAAATGCTTTCACAGATCAGTTTCTTGCTTCAAAATTATAGCAAAGCCTTTATAAAACTTTTCAACTTGACTAGGAAGAAGAGTAAGAAGGTATTAATGATAAATGAGTTTGGTTGTGTCATCTAAGTCAAGCAAAAAGAAATTACACCTACTCTGGGTAAAACAGTGATTCAGATCGTTCACCTTGAAGTTGAAGAGCCTTTAAAAGGAAATTTGGTTCTGTCTCTAAGTGGATGTGTGTGGGAGACTGACATTAACACCTTGCACTGAAGAAACTATTCTCTCGGTCCCTTTTCACAGCTGACTAAACACACACAGCGCGGGGTTAGCAAAGAGCCACAGACAGCAGGGCTGGTTATAGCCCACGCTGAGTGAGGAGCTTGATTCAACAAGGTAAATGGAGGGCAGACCTATCATGGATCATATTTCCCCTACCCACCAAAGCCCTTAGATTACATTAGATGTGCCATTGTGCTACATTTATTTCTAGAACATCAGCCCAAAGCCTGGATTCTCCACCAGCCTCATTAGCCCTTGCAGCAGACTCCGCTGATGTTCAGGTCCGTACTCACGCCACCTCTACTGCCTGAGCAGTCAGTGTAAAAATACATTAAAAGAACCAGAGGGCAGCACAATTTTAAAGGTGTCAGTGTCCCTTTGTTAGCTACATAGCTGAGCCATATCACCCACAACATGAAAGATTTCTTTATTTAACAAGACAGGTGTGTAGTTTAAGAGATCACTTGACAATTACCTTTGAAAGCTGTTCTAGTAGCTTAGGTCACCTAATTTGTTCTCCAAGTTGGAGGTAACAGCTAGCATAGACTTTTAATTTCCCTGCTCTGGTATTGCTTTAAGATAACCCTATCTGCTCCACTGCATTTTTCCCCAACTACTCTATGAGGTTTGACTGTATTTAAGGAGGTAAGGACCTCAGGAGAAACTCTTGACATTTAAGACTTCAAGCCAAATATTTTTATTAAGATCTTTCTCACACCATGAATATTAAGTATTTATAGCTGTACTGGGCCAAGAAGGCGGCAGCGCTCAGGTACTTCAGCTGGATTGTTTCCGTAAGGTTGGCAGACCTTCTAACTATTTAATGACAGCATAAATCTGTTCATGCAATTTAGAAAAAAAACATTACCAGTGGCCATTTAAACTCTCTTTATTTCCCAAATCTGCCTGAAAATGCTCGGGAATCACAGTGATGTACCTGAAAGCAGCTAAGAGTTTTGTGTCTGCACACCATGGTGGGGTGCCCTCCCAGAGCAGAACCGCTCCCAGAGCCAGAGACAGCAACTGCTGCAGGGGGGGACACTGTCAGCTGCTACTGCCAGCAGTCAAACTGCCTTTGAGATCTTTGTCTGACTCTGCACTGTGCAGGGTAGATACTTCTATACATCTCTACAGATGTAGACACACTAATGGATAAATCTCCATGTTCTCTTGGCAGTCAGGTACTTTGTGTACATTGCCCGTTTAAATCAGAAAGAAAATTTTAACTTCAGGCTAACAAATGTAGGAAAAGTTTGAGGGAAAAGGTTGGAAGCCTGACCATTATAAAGGCTTTTAAAATATTTATTAGTGTTCCTTTGGCTTGGCCTGAAATTATTGTAGATGAAGTGTATCAAAAAGAGTCCAGGAATGACCACAATGGAGATTTATTCTTTTTTTAATGAAAAGAATAATATAAAACTCAGGATTTCCAGTGCGCATTTTGAAGCTGGTCTTTTGGAAGTGAAGAAAACCTAAGCAGAAGGTTGAGCATGGCTAGCTTTCCAATTAGAATGGTTTAAGATGCATGAAGAGACAGGAGTCAAGTTAGTAGTCAGGATTTAAATGGCTTTAAAAAATAAGGTGAAATCCAGAACATAAGAGCTCTTTCCAAAAGTGAGCTGACAAAAAATTATGAGGATAAAGGAGATGTGTCACAGGTAAAAACAATAATTGCAAGAAGGCTGGGAGACTATTAGTTGGCAGAATTATGTAGGACAACTTTCATTTGCAGACATCCTTTCAGTGGCTGTAGGCATTTCCTGGTTTGGCTGCAGTTTACTCAGACACGTAATGGAAACAGGAAAAGATACTTGATGAAGTTAAATGCAGTCTTATGAAAGGTGTGAATACTATGGGCTGCTTTAAGCCCAATGGAAAATGCATACATTCAGGAAATGGCATAAATTGGCATAACTGTATTTGATGGGAATGTAGCCATTTACCTTAGGTGAGTACTTGGCTGTTTTTTGCTCAGGTTGTGCCAAGCCTTTCACACTCTCAGGGTGATTTAATTAATATACTTCTAGCTATTTATTGAACCCCACCTGGCAGGGTTCAAGTACTTCTTCAGAGATGCTGAAAGTCCTGAATGGACATTGGAAACAATGTACCTCAGAGGCTTTCAGAATTGGCCAGAGCATGCTTTGCACTGTAAGACCAGACCCTTTGTGTTCATCTTAAATGAAGTCAATGTCTTGGATTTTCACATGTATGACCCTGACGCATTAAAGTGTAAGATTACTAATAAGAAATATTATGATGAGGTGAGAGTACTAGAAAGCATATGTGGAACAACAAGACAGATACCTATGTTTTGGGTCTACATAAATCCCTTTGGACAAAGACTACTACTTCTATTTGTGTTTGTTTAACACCTAGTGTGCTTAGGCCTGGCTCTGCAGCTGCATATTTATCAGTTTTCACCACTGAAATAATATAATACAACACGTATGCACATCTGATATTTCTTGTCACACTTTAAAGCAACATCTAATTAGGATGTAAAACTAAGTTCTAGTAAATTGCTGGAACTAGCTGTGTGTTTTTGAACACTGCCAGAACAGAGCAATTGAGGAAGGAGGTACTGACAACTCTCTGAACTCATTAATTCTCTGTTGGTCACTACAGACAGAGCACAGACTGTGGCATGAAGGAATGAATATGACAAACTCTTGACCTGCTGTTGAGCCTGGACACTCCTCCTGGACCTCCCTAGCATGAAGTGAAGGAGGAAGCCGAATAAGGTCATATCAATCCCCATTAGTTCCCACTTATACACCATTTATAGGAAAGTTTATTTCCCAGAAGGCAGGGTTTTATCTGAGATTGCAATACTAACTTAGAACTACATCATGATTTAATTAAAAAGCTTGTACTACAGGGAATTAATATGGAAAGGACTGAAACCTGTGTCACTTATAGATACAAAATGGAGTTGTTACTATTAGAAACATATAAAAAAAGGCTGGCCTTTTTTGGTGGGCTCACTACAGAATGAAAGACCACTCTAGACACTGACATTGCATCTGTGCTAATCGTGTGTGCAGGTGACAGAGAAATTGGCCAGGGCAGTGAATACAGAACAAAGGTGCTTGTGCCGCGCAAGCTGAATGGCTTAATTAGGTTGTCATGACGAGCACACTGTATTTTAGTAAAACTAAATAGGAATTAATACACATGGAAGAAAATTGCAAGTTCTCCTTTGAGGATGGGAGACTGTCTGGGCAAGCAGTCATGCAGGGACATATTTAGTAATCCGTGGAATGCTCAGGGAAGCTCCACAGACAAGAAAGCAAATGTCCCACAGGCATCTACGAATATCTTGGAGGCAAAAAACATGGCAGAGAAGTGGCTGTGCCTACACATGTAACGCTGAATGTAAAACATTATGTCCAAGGCAAAAATTTGCATTTCAGGAGGAAATTAGAAATCTGAGAAAAAGATAAAAATACAATACAATGGAGTAAATACTACTAGGCAAGTCCCATTATATGCAAGGAATTAAACTTAGAAGTTTAGAAGATTACTGTGGATAGAGATTTAAATACTGAACAGCTATTTGGGCCTGTGAACTTTTTGACCTTTTCATAAAGACATAATAAAATCTAACCACTGGGAAGTGGAGTTTGAGAAATGAAAAATCCGAATAAAATGTAATAAAGATGATTGACTCCTGGTATCATCCTTCTACTGGATGCTCCATTCTGCCATCATGGTTTTGAGCCTCAAGAAATTATGAAAAATTTATGTCCAGCCACAGTTTCAAATTTTACTTTAATTTATGGAAGAAAATCTGCATGTCCTGATTAAACAAAGACAAAGAAGCCAACAAAACTAGCTAAGAACTACCTCTGTACTATTTAAATTGGATTGGTCCTTATCTACTAGTTGATTTTATGCTAATGATCATGCCAAGAAGTTAATGCAAAGGATCACACAATTGCAAGAATCAAAGCATTACTCTTTAAGCAATAAAAAAGCCTAAAAGTAAATATAAATGGAGCCTACAATAATATCTTGTTACAAATCCATTACTCGCCCAAACTAAAATACCGATTTAATGGACAGGAATTTCTAACCACATGAACTGTTTGGATGTATTTTGGCTTTCTTTGTGTTAGAGCATATTTCACACCTCAACCTAATCCATCAACTGTTTACCTCAGAATGCCAGGCTTATTATGTCCACTGTTTTTTTTTTATTACCTATAAAATCTGATTGTCTTTTACATTTTAGGGAAATAGAGAGAGTTTCATCAACCCCACATGCACTACTGAAGACAAAACTTTCCACATTGTTAGGAGTCTTTGTTTCTGCTGTTGAAATAGATCTTGGGTTTAGACCTTTAATTTAGATTAAAATTCCTAATTCCTCCCCTCCCCCAAAATATATTAAGGGTGGGTTGACCTTTGTAATATAAATTTTATACAAGTGTATGAGAATTTCTCTATAAAGTAGGACCCAGCTAGTAGACCAGTTATCCTTTTAGCTGAGCAATCATTACAAAAAAGGTTGAACCAATAGAGGAGATATCAGTTATTATGTTGTTAAGATGTATATCACGGTATCCAACTTAGTCTTTAGCATCTGAATACATCTAAATAAGAGGTATGATATTTCATTCATATCTGGGAGGCATCATAGAATAGAATCATAGAATCATTAAGGTTGGAAAAGATCTCAAAGATCATTGAGTCCAACTGTTGCCCAACCACCATCTTGCCAACTAGACCATGGCACAAAGTTCCATGTCCAGTCAGTTCTTAAATACCTCCAGGGACGGTGACTTCACCACCTCCCTGGGCAGTCTGTTCCAATGCTTAACAACCCTTTCAGTGAAGAAATTCCTCCTGATGTCCAACCTGAACTTCCCCTGACACAGCTTGTGGCCATTTCCTCTTGTCCTGTCACTAGTTGCCTAAGACAAGAGGCCAACCCCCATGTGGCTACAACCTCCTTTCAGGTAGTTGCAGACAGTGATAATGTCTTCCCCAAGCCTCCTTTTCTCCAGGCTAAACAGCCCCAGCTCCTTCAGCCCCTCCTCATATGACTTACTCTCTAGACCCTTCACCAGTTCTGGACTCACTCCAGCACCTCAGTGTCTTCCTTGCAGTGAAGGGCCCAGAACTGAACACAGGATTTGAGGTCCAGACTCACCGGTGCTGAGTACAGAGGGACAATCACTGCCCTGGTCCTGGTGGCCACTCTATTTTTGATACAGGCCAGAAACTGTCAAAGCAAGTAGATTCAGCAGTAATGACATACAGAATAGGCTTTACTGGCAATACCAGCATGTGGGTTACATCCCCATTTGTCACCCAGTTCCCCTGTGTCCTTATTATATCTGCTACAGATTGGAGATGTACAATACATGTAGACCTAAAATTTCTGGTTTTGAAATTATCACCACCATTCCACACCTTCAGTGAGAGCTGGACAAGTTGGTTGAGTCTTCCTTCAGCAAAATACAAACTCAGATTATTTGGGTATTAATTTGACTTCTAAGATGAAAATTACCCGAGTTAACACTATGACAACTGTTCTATAATTGTGCATGGGGCCAAAAAAGGTAAAAGATAATTTTTCAAATAAAAGTACTCCCGTGTGATTGTTGGGTGTGCCATTATTTTGATTTGATTGTCTGTATTTTTGTGAATGATAAAATATGAAATTTGATATAGCAAAATGATAAAAATCTATCCTTGAAAGTTATAAATCATTGTATGAATTTAGCTGAGTAAAGCGGTTAAAGAGAAACTAAAACCCCTGTATGTGTGAGTGTAGGCATGTGTGCGTGCTCATGTAACTGTAGTTGACCTGTGTGCTAACATTTCTGATAGAGGGGCATTTACCTAAAAACCCACAATCAGACAAATCTCTGCTTTAAATAAGACTGTGACCATAAGATAAGGCACATAAAAAGCTATCTTGCTAACTGGTACTATCAGGGCAGAAACATGAAATTCTTATGGTGAACTGCTCCTGCAAACACCTTTTTAGCAAAAAAAGTTGGACAGCTAGAGGCAGAAGAATTTAGAATAAAAATAAAATGGACAGTTTGTGTTGTGAAGTTAAGTAACCACTGAAACTACCTACAAAAGTGCAGTTGAATCTTCAGAATTTGAAATATTCTTTAATATATCTACCTTAAATATTTATCTTAGCTCTGGATTATGAGTTTATGGCAAGAATCTATGTTGAGAGTCTGATCTTTCTATGGGATGATCTTTTGGCTTCAAAAATATACAAATATTTCTTGAAATAACACTGACAAACATATGGACTGTGGCCAGTGTCTGAGCACTGCAATCAGTCTATTCCGCAAGTCTAGCTTGGTGGAACCTCATCTTATGTCCTGGTTTGTGATGCCTCGTTGAACTCACACGAAGGAGCTCATCTCATCCCGTGACATGGAGAAGCACCTCGACCAAAACTTCAGATGTTCATGTCTTTTCTAAGAGGAGGAGCTGTATTATCTTCATCAAACACAATCATGGGTAAGGAAGCAACTTGCTGGCTCTGAATGGGAGGGAGGACTTGCAGAGGTTCCTTACAACACACATTTTTATGCATCTGTGAGTTTGCTTGCTCAGTCACTAAATCTGAGTACAGTCACTGAAGTACTTTTTTGTTACTTATAACCTCCATGAGTAGACGTTAGTCTTACATAATTATCACTTTACACAACATTCCTAAGATAATTCAGACTTTGATGACAAAAGGTTGGCAATTTTGCCCACACTCATGTGGGGCTTCCTTATGCAGTATTGGGAAATTTCAGACATACCTGAATTGAATGGTGGATAAAAGTTGTTATAAATCCTGGAAATTAATATTTAAAATAACAACAACAATAATAAAAAAGTCTAATTCTGGACATTAAACTTATTAAAAATTTAAATTTGAAGTGCCATACTTGACACTGATTTTAAGTTTTTCTTATTAAAGTTATTTTTAATGTTTTTTTGAAAACAAGAACTAACTTTTCATGCCTATAAATACAGATATAAGAATATTTAAAATTAAATTTTACAGACAAAATACCTGGCCCAGCATAGTACTTTCAGCATCTGTATTTCCATTTTTGCTTTATGTATCCTTATATTCACAGAGTAGAAAGAAAAAAACCAACAAAATGTGGTCATTCTTCGATGGGCAGATCTTTCCAGAAGCACAAATAAATTCAGGGGTTTGTATCAACATTGTTTAAAAACCCACTAGTTGTAGAATGGATTCAGTAGGAAATCAAAGGCCAAACAGGACATATTCTTGCATGCGGAAACACAGAGGCTATTATGTTACCTCCATACTAAAATAAAGATGATGAATCATATCTCAAAAAGAAATACAAATAGTAAGACTTTTATGTAATTGTCAAAAAATACTTTCTTTTTTATATATGTATATTTAAAACTCTCGCTCTTTTAATACCCACAAGAGAACTGAAGGTGCCTGGGAAAATAAATCATGTGAGAATTTCAGTGCTGGCTGCTGCAGAGCCCAGAGGAGGCTTGGACAATGCTTTGGAAAAGTGAAGTGTTGTGGAAAATATTACAGTGTTGTGGAAGAAGTAATAGTTTATTAAAAATAAGGGCTGCAAAAATGAAATGATTTGTGGTCTGGCAAATGTTTTCTTTTTAAAGTTATTCATCCTGCTCATCCAAAATTATGCTAGAAGAACCCAGAGCTGGTTGAAGACCAGCAGCTGTACATGCCTGTAGAGCACAACAGTCAGAGGGAGCTGATGCAGATCTGCTCTTAGCACTGCTCTGATGCAGATCACAGCCATTTTTTTCCCTACAAGTACAATAGTGATAAAGTAACCATTTTTAGAGAAATGCCATATCTCCTTTCAAATTATTTTGAAAGCAATTACCAGTATTTACAGTTCTGTGAAAAACCTGAAATTATGTTCTTAAATTACATGTAGTCACAACAGCAATATTTTGTGTTATTACTGTGTTTCACGATAACAATCTGTGCCCTAAAGCATGCTCGTATTGCTGCTGTTGTCCCCTGACCCCAGGCATGTATCACTGACTAAAGACCCTCTAAAGTAAAACCAGAAACTGAGGCCGCCGGGAGCTCTCATCCCCTAAGTTGCACATCGGAAGCGTGATCCCACAGGAAGAGTATATGAACCAAGACCACAGCTGTGGTACCACAGCAACAGCACACAGTGAGTTTGTAGAGTTGGGAGTTGACAGCATCACGGCAGAGGAGCAGGAATGGCAGGAAACAGTCTTGACTCCTGTGGCTCTTAACAAATCAACTAGTGTCACCTGAGTCCTTCGCAAAAGCTATTCTTATTTAATTATCATAGTTGCTATGAATGGTTATTGGTTTGTTAAGTTGAAACATTTTGCATAAAGTACTTTTGAGTTTAAAAGTGGAAGATGTTCCCCCTGAAGTTCCATAAAGTAAAAAGATATGGTCCTTGTTTTGTTTTGAACTTGAGTTCCAAAGTTTCTGTTACAGGCTTGTGTAGATCTTCACAAACACTATATTACAGCAAAGCCAGTTAGTGTGCTGGTGCCACTGAATCTTGAACACTTCATCAAACAAACAGCAACATGTGATGAAATGAATGATGCATTTCCAAAGACCGAATTCCAGAGCTCAAGCTCCCTGGAGTATCTCATCAGCACAGAAAGCAGCCTGTGCCTTGTTTCTTGACCTCTCCAGCACAACCGGCTGCGGTAGGAGCTTGAGGTGAGAATCTGATAAAAATTGAATGAGGGCAGAAGGGGATTCTGAAGTGGAAGAACTGCTCTCTAGAGCCTAAAGGGGAACCCTAAATAATTGACATAAATGGCTGGTATGTCTGAAGACAGCAGGTGCTGAGTGGGCTAGATATATATCATTCTCTAAATAAAATGGATGTCAAGAAATAAAATTAGACTATAATCCTGAAGTGTAATCTTTCAGTGTTGTTATTAAAAAGCCAGCTATATATTTTCTGTCATCCAGAGTTTATAAAAAATTATTAGATTCATAAGCAAAATAATAACAAATATCCAAAACATCAAAATGTGACAAGCATCAGCTTCTCTATCTCTGTTTTGCAAAACTAAACTGTATTGAAGCTGCAATTGTAAATGTGGCACCTCTGACTTCACATAAGTAACTTAGCTAGGTTAAGTAACATTGTAGCTGAATTACAAATCTTAAATCTTTTTCCAGAAGTGAGGAGTTTGTAAAGGAAATAAAAGGGATTTTTGGATGGCTGTTGTCATCTGCTGTTGATACCAGCTTAGGCCTGACATTGCAAAACAATCTAAACTAGCACAGCAATCCTCTCTGTACTGCGTGGGAAAGGGTTTTCATCAGTAGGAGGACAAAGCAATAATTCAGCAAGTCCCTTCTGGACGTATTTGCCCTCTGCCTCACTGAATAATTGATGAAGATAGTTGAACAAAATCATCTCCAGCCAAATCTTCATGAGCAAAGAAAAAAATGGCATAAGTTTCTTTAAACTAAGGGATAGCTTCTTCTTGATTAAGCAATGCTTAAACATCATCAGAGGAATTCCAGAGGGTGCACTTGTCCTTATGCCAAACCGCGATGCTTTAGGGTCTTTGCAGGCAGTTCTGTCTGCAGGCACTTTGCTTGCTCAGAACTCAGCAGCATTAGGCTCTGAGTTAGGCTGCTACACTGCCAGGTACAGCTGCAAAAGCACAGGGGTGGCCACAGTCATGATGTAACCAACCTCTGTGTATAACACCTCATGATCCTACTACAATCACAGATGTCTCTACAGAAACAGCATAATTCCATACGTTTTGGTGACAGTCCCATTGGCAAGGGCTTCATGTTTCTGATGGCCTGGATGCCCCCTGACACATGGGATTGCCCCTCTGGTCTGTCCTGTCTTCAGCATTGTGCAAGTTCGTTTGTGTAAGAGTTTGGGACCATCTTGCCACAGACCTAAGACATGAGTGCATGAGATCATAGAAAACTTTCTTTTGCCCTTTAATTCAGAGACATTTAAAACTAAACATAAAATATTCAAGATGTTGCAATCAACAATTTTGCAATCATCAATCATCATAGCAATGGACTTCAGGACACAGTGAGAGGCGTTTTTTCAACACCAAATTATCACAATTCAGGCAAGGAAAAAGAGTGACTATGCCATGTTTCCATAAATCTCCAGTCACAGTGATTTGAGTTATGGCCAGTCAATTAATCTAAGCATGATGTGAGAACCTGATCAGAGTTGCAGGTCCATCTTTGGGGAGATTTTTTGTTTCTTTAAGTTAAATTTTGGGTTCAGTGCTTTTGAAAGACACATTATTGGGACAAATTGTTAGTGTCCTTAGTTTGACTGTTCTTCAGATAGTTATAATGCTACCTGCATTATATCTAGCTGTTCTTCCCCTTTATGATTCACTGTTTTCTTGCACTACTTTCTTGTTGCAAGCTAACATGCTTTACAGACAGTAATTAGCTAGATTCCATATTTCTTTGTATTAATTTCAAGACTTTCTTTGCATTTTCTGGATGGTGAAACTGTAAACATCTTTCATTTTATTCTCATTTTAGATCTAATAAAAACACGGAGCAATAAGGCTATTGTTATAAAATTAATGAAAAGAGATCCTTCTGCATATAGCAATGAAGTGGAAGAAATCACGATAAACTCATGAAAAGAATTATTTTAATATACCAAACATGTATTTTGCAGCACCTACGCTTGGAATAGCACTTCAGAGTACAATCCCAATGAGTTTATTCTTTCATTTCAGATGCACTGCAATTTAGAGCTTACTTCCCAGAGAAAAAGGTTTTGGAGGGATGCAGCTAGGGAACCTGTTACTGATGCCAGGTGTCAGGTTGCATGCTGGAGCTCAGTAGTCTGTCGGCTTGCTGCAGAAAAGCTCTGTTGGAAAAAAGTGAATTTTAGGTTGCCAGTCTTTGCTTTGAGCTGCCACAGCAGTAGTAATATGTGAATAACGTTTTGAGAGATGAAGAATAATGGAAAAGCAGAAATGAAGGGTGATTTTTTTCTCTGAGGTGGGGATTTCCCAGCTCTTCAGGGGAGGTGTGGAATGGAGACATAGCAGGCACTGACCTATCAGGCACCCCTGTTGTTTTGGTGGAAACACTGCTTGAAAATTACTTTAATAATTTTCTCCAGCGTCTACATCCTCAGTCCTTGTTGCCACAGTCTCCAAAAGGAGTGACTAGCTGATTCAGGGAGTTGTTAGGACTGCATGGCTAGGCTATGAAAATAAGAAGAGATTAAAGGGCATCCTAGTAATGTTGGCTCAGTCAGAATTTGTGCTGACGACAAACAGGAGTTCTTGCCTATGTGAGGTCATCTGGATTTGGCATAGTAATTTACAGAAAAAATAAAGTGGATGAGATCAGAATCCACTTCCAGTTACACAGCAGTAAATTCAGAGTAACTTTATTCACTGACATCATAGGAGCTATTCTGGACTTACCCCAGCTTGAGTGAGAGCTTATAATGGTCTATTGAGAATTTAAACTTCATGCCTGAATGTGCAAGAGGGAGAATTGGCTGAGTTATGCAGAGCTCGGCACAGACAATTCTGTCCAAAGATAACACTGAGGAGGAGCTTTTTACCACTGTTCTTATTGTGCTTCTTGCACTATTAAATTCTGTTCCAGTTTCAAATGTATCTGTAAGAATGAAAGACTTGCAACTACAAATGGACTATAAATTATTTATTGTTCCTGAGCTTATTCTCAAGATAATATCCAAGGGCTCACAGTTATTAATTCTGCATATTCCACAGATGGGTTAGATGACCCACTAGGCTCTTCAAATGTCAATTTGTTCATTCCTAGAATCTATTATAACAAAGATGTCTAGGATAGTTCTTAATATATTATCAAGAAACTTTGCATTGGTGTGTTAAATGCTTTGTTAACACACTACCTCTGCTTCCCATGCTTGAAGATAAACCTTCCATAAGTTTTTGAAAATCAAGCTCTCCAAAGGAGAGAAGCAATGAATGACCTATTTGGAATCACCTGTATTTTTCAGCTCAATGCCAGCTGACGATGCCAGGAATTCAAAACGAAGTTCTTTATGGCTGGATATGTGTCATACAAGATGTGAGCCAAGAAAGGATCATCTAGCGAGGAAGCCCTGTGAAATAAGATAGCTCTAACTCCATAACATGTCTGATTTCCATACATCTATTTTTTCCTCCTGTTATCTCTAATATGTAGAGGCAGCTGTAAACTGTCAAACTAGGAATCTGAACAGAGGACACTTTATTTAGACAATGCTATTTGTGTCTTAGAAATTATTATCCTGCATTGACGACCTGATTTATATGAGGGTTTTTGTTAGCTGATGACCATCAGAATAGCACTGCAATTGCATGCTGAAATCACCTGTGTATTCGGGTATGTATTTTTTATAGGCAAGGTACCTTGTCAAAAGAAGTTAGGCACAGCAGCCATTTAGATTTCTTATGAATTTCACTAAGCATATATGTAGCTTAGGCAACACTGCAAATCTTTTCCCTGGTCTGTTCTTAACCATTAAGAGAAAGTATGTTTTCCCTAAGGAACTTAAAGTCTATATTAATGGACATTCCTGAAGAGTTAGAAAATGGTTGAGAATTATTCCTACCCCCACTGCTTCAATTTCCAGCTTGCATGATATGGATAAAGTTTGCTTTTATTTTCAATAAATATTTTCTTTTGGAAAAATTACTCTTGGCTCAAGTCCAGCCTGTTGCATTCTGAAGCAGCAATTAAGCAATTACATTAAAGCCTGTAAATAGCAAATGTTTCCATTATAAAACCACTAGCAACTCTGCCTCTTTTAAAAGTAGTGTGATAAAAATGCCTCAGAAATTCTTTGAAATCAGATCTCTGACAACTATCTAATCATCATCTTTAAGATAGTGGGAAGAACAGAGGTTATGTAAAACCCATCTATTCCCTCCAAAACCAAAAGCACTCCGGTTTCCCAGCTACCTTTGCAGAACTGTATTTAGTATTACTATAGTTAAGACAGTACTGATATTCAGGTGCTTCAGTGCCATTGACTTTGTTTTTGATCAGTTGAAGAAGATGCATATTACTTGGTTTTTGTTACTTGTTTTCTTGTTGCATCCCATCTACTTTGTGGTCTTTGACATCTCTTTCATTATATTCCAGAGGTAAACAGATTCTAACTGCACAACTTTTCTTCTTTGGTGCTGCTTTTTCAAAACAGCAGCATTTTTGGCTTTGGTATCAAGCTGAGAATAATTACCATGTGGTCTCCATTTGCTTGTAGGTTGAAGACCCCCACCCTAGATCAAAAATAATTTCAGTTGACTGAAACAGCATTTCCCAGCAAATGGAAATGATGCATATCTGGCAGCTTTTCATGTAAAATGAGTCATCAAAACACACTGAATGTCAGCATCTTCACCCTGCCTTCCCCCAGCTCTTAATCCAATGATGGCTAAGCATGGCATAAAGCTTCGTCTTCAGTGTGTATACAAAACACATGGGGGTACAGAGATAAACACTTGATTGCGAAGCAACCATGTAATGAAAAACATGTAATTTGAATCAGATTGGATGAAATTAAAATTGCAACAAACTATTTGCCAGAGCTTCAAGCTCGGGAGAGTACATTCATTCTTTTCCTAATTTTTTTTCTCCATGGTTTCTCCCTCTCACTCCCCCTCCCTTCTCTCAGCGTAGGAGTTCTGCATTGTCACTTGCTTATTTGGTTTCTGATGAAAAAAAGAAAAAAAGATTGAAAAAATCCACTACCACTTATACTTCAAATGAAAAGGAAAATCTAAAAAAGAAATTGTTGTAAATGTTTCTTTAAACATTTCTATGATGAAATATAATCTGCTCTAGATGGTTCTGTAACTGAAAAGTGATATTTGAGGCAGTATATGGAATTATTATATGGGAAAGGAAGGGAAAGAAAGGGAAAGGAAAGGAAGGGAAGGAGAGAGGAGGGAAGGAGAGGGTAGGCTGTGACACTCATTTTGCTTTGCATCAGAAGTCCTATTGCCTTATTCAATATGTACATGCACCTGCAGCACTGTCTGAAAGGAAGGTTTGGTTGTGGAGTCTTTGGCATGTGATGATTTTTTTTATATTTGCCTTTCTACAGTTGTTCAACATAATAGTGCAAATTATTAAAACTTAGTAATGATCAGGGAAAGCAGAAAAAAAGGCATTGTGGTATAATTTGGTCTATCCTTTAAAGGAGGTTGGCAAGTGTGGGGAAATTATTTGGTAAGAGATACAAAGACCTTGGCATGCCACAAATACATAGCATTATCCAGCATTCACAACAAGAGTACACACCCAAAAACTTGTGATGGACAAAAAGTACAAGAAATCTGAGACTGCTGCTTCCCCATCTTTGACTTACACCCTCCTTCACAGAACGAGGTTCCCCTCCTTGGCACTGGCTCTGAGGGGAAGAGAAGCTGTGTGGCTGCATGAGCACAGTGCCAACCTTGAGCTGATGCACTTTCACTCTCCCTTTCAGATAGATCTTCAGATGGTGTCGCTGGCCTGGTGCCACTGGAGCCAGTAGAGCAGTGCCAATGAGAGGAGCATGGGATTTGGCCTTGCATTTTTAATAAGTATAATTGGTTTGGACTATGAGATAGGAGCTGATGACCATCTGAATTGAAAAGCTGAACATCTTAAATGATGCAGGTGTTTAGAAAGTGTATCTGTACAATTTTTTAAAAAGAAAGGGGATTCTTTTATTTTTTAATCCCCTCTTGTCTTCACTCTTTCCCAATCTGTAAACTTCTTTCCCTTTATCTGGCAAATCTCTGTTTACAGGCACTTAATTTGTTTGGTTTTTTTTAAATCTCTGTGCTGTATTTTGAAATTACATGTATATTTTTTAAATGTATATCTCCTTGCAAGGCATGATTTTGCCTCACAGCGCACTGGCATTTCATGTTGTTCTCTTATATGGCTCACACTCAGTGTCAGAGCTATAAAAGCTGCTACTGTTAATTCACATTTGAGGAAGGAACAAAGGGAGCTTTCTGCAGCTTGTGCACCTGGAATGTGAAGTGAGAATGGTGACTTCTGCAGCCTGCTTCTGCCGGGTGGCAGCCCCTTGCTATATCACAAAACCATGAAAAGAAATTGGGAAAATGTTAAAGGTTTAACTGCATTTTATGTTAAAGAACTAACCTTGTTTTAGGCTGATTGCAGGTTTCATTTTTAGAGCCATTCTGTTTTGAATTGCTTAGCCATCCATCAACACAAAGCAAGAGGATCATTAGCTCCTGTAGGATTTTGCAGCAATGCTAAAGTACACTAAATTCTAAATTTTCTGTAGAATTTGTGTTATCGTAATGCAAAATGCAGACTGCACTTTTAGTAGACAGAAAAGGAAAAGCTCCCTTAATGGATTTAGATGAAACAAAAAGATATTAAAAATGCATTTGTGTTTCTGCCAAAGCTAAATACAACAGCTACTTGTTTCCTCTAACAATACTTAACATTCATCTGTTTTCAAGGACTTTATAATAATATGTAGCTATCAGTTCGACAGTACTCAGAGCAGATTAGGTAAAAGAAATAAGTAGAGACTGGCTGCACTTGCTTACCCCCAAGAAGAAGTGTGATAGCAAAATCCACGGCTACAATATTTTCTAATGTGCTAAAATGTATTCCAGTTTTATCTTCTCTTACAGAAGTGCTGTACCCTGGAGCTGATGGTTTTGCACTGTAGTATTGGAAATAGCATCTGCCTCACGTTTCTGTTGAGCTGGTACTGAAAAGAGTGTGCATGCCAAAAAAAAAAAAGGCCAGGAGAACTTGCTATGTGGTTTTAGAAAGCACAGTTGAGATCTAGTAGGTACAAAGATTTAAGAACAGTCCTGGAAGCTCTAGTAAAAGACTTCTACTTCAGTTCTGAGGAGACTAATGAGTACAGAAAAATTAGAAAATAAAGTATATGGACAAATATGACTTCAGAATTGGTTCCCCAACAGCTTTTTGGAACCAAAGTCAGAGAAACTTCTCCCATATCGCCAGGATTAATATTTCAATTATGTTTGAAAATCTGTGCTTCTGACTTTTATTCCTTCATGACTTAACTGTTGGTTTTTAATATTCTAAATCCCCTTTCAGGCAATAAAATCTTCCCAGTAATTCAAGCGTAAGTAAAATTTGCCTAAAACTGAAAACATCTCATCAGTATCTTGAGCTTAATTTCCTCCAAATTATCAGATAAATATCATCTTTCTCTGTTTACTTTCTGCACTTGAATATCTGGAGTTGCTTAGATCTTTTACCAAGGCTTGATCCTGATTGCCTTTGAAAGACAGATTAAGGCTTTCTTTATTGTCTTCTACTTGACAGAAACACAGATGTGTTATTTTAACAGCCTCTTTTGCCCTTTTGGACACATAAAGCCCACCTGCTCTTCTGGGACTCCCCTGTTTTTTGGAAGCTCTAATTTGCACCTGAACCGAAATTGTCCCTGGGGGAAAATCAGGTGGCTCTGAGTAGATCAAATACCATGTGCTTTGGCTGTACCTATTCATGAGCATCTTCATCTGCAACAGGCTAGTGAATATGGGATAACTAGCTTTGTGTAAATACAGGAGCCTTGTTAGGATGGGAAATCTTTTGTTAAGATCTGTTTGCCTTCTTATCCTTTTATTTAGCAGGGATGATGTAAAGAGTGTGAAATTCCATATGCATCTGGTTAATATATTTTAAAACAGTCTGAGCAACATACAGTTTGTACCATGGAGATTTACAGAATTCCCTTTAGAAGCATGTTCATTTCTCCCTCCCCCTTTCCATCTACTTATGACTTTTTGAAAGTGTCAGCCTTCACAGTTAGCTGCTAAGTTTTTTGTCTTCAGTATGGTTGAGTCAAATCTGATCTGTTGTAATGTGATGTTCAGATTCTTTCTGGACTCATATATTTTTATTTCTCCTACTTTCTAGGTCCCACTGCATGCATTACAGTACATATAAAAACCTCACCAGTGAACCCACAACCTTTTTTAAAAACTTCTCCCATATACTTCCATTTAGACCATACACTGCCTATTTCACCACTTAAAATTAATTCCCATTTATTTCTTAATTTTAGCTACTTCATTCCTGCCTTTTTTTCAGTTCTCTATGACAAGCCTCACATTCCACAGTCACCATGTTCTCCTTTGTCTTAAAAATAAGTAAAACTCCATGATTTGGCTTAGTCAACTTGTCTAGCTAAAATAAGGCAGTCCCTTAATTTGGTGTAGTAACTTCTGTGGGAAACAATATAGCCCCACTGTGAAAAAGTCCTCTGCCTCATGGTCCATCCCACCACCATTCTTTGTTTACTTCTAGCTTGCTTACAAATTTTTCTTTTTGTCAGTTTGAATTTCACCAAAATTTGTTGAATATATTTTCATATAATTCTGGTTTTCTGTCTATTCATTATCTCCATTTCTATGCCCTGGACACTTGTGTTCATCCCTTACTTCTACCCTGCTTCCTCTTTTACAGTCATTTTTCTCTTCAACATCTATATTTCATGCACTGTCCCTGAAGAGATTTTGCCTTAAGCAAAAACCTTGAGCCATGATCACAACAATGCTTGTGGTCTCACTGTTACTATTTTTACTTCACCATTCCTTTAGTGTAAATCCTATTGGTTATGCAATGTCTATATATTTTGTATAATCTTTGCAGAAAGTGTTTACAGAGGCATAGCTTCAGGGACTGGGTAATTTACAGATCGATATAAATGAGAGCAAACTGAAAAGTAATGCCATGTTGCCTTCCATTCCCACTTAGTGGTTATATAATCTTTTTCTTGTCACCAGTAGCCTATTAATTTTTGCTAAACTTTCCTCTCTGCTATGCATAGCAGAGGCTCTCCCGCTGTGTGGCTACTTTTCTAGCTAATAATGGTCACAAAACCTCTCAGTGTTCTGTTCTTGCAATGTAAAATGATGCTTTCCAAGCCCTACACAAATTCAGTGTACACAAGCGTGTTTTATACACATATATGTATATGTATGTGAAGACGCACACAGGAAAGAAGAATGGATGGCACAAAACTGAAAGGTTGGTGCCTGTCAGGCACTTGACACAAAGAGACACAGCCACCCACGCTGCTTCAGTCCACAGCATGTGGGACACCCATCCAGCACAACAAAGCACCTACTCGGTAAAAGGAAGGAGCCATAATGCAAAAAAGGCAGGTCAGACAACCTTCACCAGTTACTTCTCACCACTTTCTTATCCAGCTGTTGTCCAAAAAAATCAGACAACAAAAGCAGATTGCAAAACAATAAACATAATTTATCCCTGCTAATCCAGTCCTTCCCCTAATAAAAGTCCATGCAGCTTCAGCACAGAAACCTATTTCTTTGGCTGCCAGACATATTAAATCACACATTTTCATGCAAGTGACCATATTTACAACCATCACATAATTTAATCATGAAAAGATAATGATTTATTCTGGTACTGAAAAAAAATTTAGGAACCTGTTTATAGAGAAAATGGATATAATTTCTGGATCTTCGATTTAAAGCTAATAGAAAATTGTCTTTAATTTTAAGTCTAGCTGGACTGGTGGAAACCAGCATCAGACAGGACTACAGCTTTACTACATCTGTTTGGAAAATACTGATATTTGTGTTAACACTTTTCTTAGCAAATCACAGATTTTAATTTAAAAACGTTTTATTCTTTGAGCTAGAAATGTATTATTTCTACAGAAAAGCTCAATCCACCAACACGACAGTCAGCAAGCTAAAATAGGCTGGCACAAAATTAGAGACAGAAAGTAATAATTGCTTGACCTGCAGGTTAAAGAATAAAGAATAAGAGATCAGCTCCAGTTATATGCTGTAAAGCTTCAAAAGCTTTCAATTGAATCTTAAGATTCATAGGTTATTTAAAAAAATCAAATTTAGTTTATAAGACTTAGTAGCTTGGAAACAGCACAGTAATAAATAAAGACTTGCAGTAGACCAGAGGTGAACTGGGACCAAATACATTTCCCTTAATATATATCAGTCAAAAGTGGTATTAAGCAGAGCTTTTGTCACCTCTGTGACTAAGATACAGGGAAAACTTGCAAGGAAAGCAGGGGAAGCTGTAAGCCTCAAGAGTTTAAAGCATGAATACATGTCTGTCTGGCCATACATTGGCTTTCCTCAGCTCATCTGCTGAAAGGTCACCCCTAAGTCCTGCTGAAGGACAGAGGTTTCCTACATCTACCTCTTCAGCCCCTTTAAACTTTGTTTAAAAGTTTACTTGATTTGTGTACTACTCCTTTGCTTGACAAATATTTTACTCCTGAAGCTGGGCTCACTCAGACCAAAGCAGACATGCTTTCACTTTTACTACTGAACATACATTGATCTCGTTTACAAATGCCTGTGGTAGATGTGAAATTTTAGTTAAGAGTTATCCCATGAATAACATGGACAACTTGTGGTGTTTATCTCCTCTGCCTTGGCAACCTGAGAAGGATCATGACGAAAATACATATTTGTGCAATAAATTTCCCTTAAAAAGGAATTGAACAATTGAGGAGGAACAGGTAATAAAGGAAAACAAGTACTGAATGTTTTTGAATAAAGACCTTTTTCCCCCTCTCCAACCCTCCTTCACGACCCTCTCTTAATGGATGTTTTCCTTGCAGATGCCAGGGTATAAAGCTCCTCCTGCATATGAATTCCTGGGCACCTTCCATGGGCTGACACCGCAGGCTTGGGGTTCTCCGGATGGCTGGGACACCCCACTGCCATCACAGATGCGTCAGCTGGTGGCCCTGGCAGGCAGGCAGGAGGCTGAGGGGTCAAGAGGTGACATCCCCCAGCCCCAGCTCCCACTTAAACAGGCCTTGTTTCAGCTTCACTTGTGAGCATCCTGAGGCGTCCATCCCTCAGCACGACGAAGACGCGCACAAAGGCCACGTCCCACCCCAGTCTGACCGATGGTTCTGACATGTTGGTGGGGTCATTTCCACACTAGGCACTTTCAAGGAGAAAGGCACTAATTTAAACACATGATATCCTTAACTCCAGAATCTGGACACACACAACAGTGCCTTCATGTAAACCCACAGAAGAACTGAAGATGGATAGTAACTGAAATGGAAGAATGGTCGACTAAATCATACTCCTGGCATCTCTCTAGCAACACATTTCAAAACACTATTGAGATACTATAGTGGACTGCTCAGCATCAACCCTACTAGCTAGCACATGCAGTCATGTGACTACTCTTAAATTAGGAAAGACCAATCTGTATCCAGATTCTAAACAGTTTCTTTAGACTCTGCCAAAATTCCAGACATGTCATGTGTTCTCCCCTTCTGCAAAACACACCCTGCACAGTTCAGACCCCTTAGGAGTGTCTGCAGGCTGTACATGTGGTGGTGGTGTGCAAGGCACAGATACACGGTTTTCCTACCAACAGATTTCTGTAAAAACAGAGCAGTTCTATAGCAGTTGTTCTAGCCATAGGAAACTCTCCAGACAATGGTTACAGTGATGCTCAGTTAGAAAACATAATCAATTTTTCCTAACAAGTCTTCAGGTTAGGAAAAACAAGTTACTGAGCTCATGCATCTGGAGCTCATTGCAGCTCAGCTGCAAGGTGTGTAAAGGAAGAAGGCAAGAGGGATGCCTTTCATGGTAGGAGGAGGAAATGGAAATATAGGTGCTAATGTAGGTGGCTAAGCTTTCATCTGGGTAAGAGCTTTGTAGTGTTTCTATTTGAATGCTGGAGAAAGGTGAAAGCGCAGCTTGCTATTTTTTTTTTCGAATTTTATTCTAGTAAACAGAAGAAAGAAGCTGTATTGAAACAAGAAAACATTCAAGATAACATTAAACTACACAAGAATAAAGAAAATGCTATTTTCTATTTTTGAGTAAAGAGCTCAGCCAGTGCCATTATAAATTTTTTTTTGGATCAAAGATCTATGCTTTGTCTGGAGTCACGCAATATATTATTAAAACTTTGGCTCTGTTGGTGGTGTACACTTTGGATGGAAAGATTGAGACAGTTTTCAAAGACATCATAGCCAGGTGAAGTAAAGTTGAATTTGCTTTCACTTGAATGAAATGTTCAAGTGAGACTTGTGAAGGGCAGCACTGGAACTTTACAAAGAGAATAAAAGATAAAACTTTCGAATCTCCTCTATTTCTTCTTAATATACAAAATAAACTATAGTTTCACACTTTTAATGTAATTTCAATTTACATTTGCACGTTTCTATACCCCTTTTCCACCTAATATATGTGAATTTGTCTCAGTTCTGTGCTTTTACATGCACACACAAAACCCGTTTACTCTTGTTCTGTGTGCCAGTGAGGGTTTTGGTGGCTGCATTCTCCCGTATCAAATGACATACCAGGAAAATGAAATCTGAGAGATTTATATGGGAAATACTTAGTAAAAAATAACTTGAGACTGAAATGTTAACCTAAGATAACCAAGTTTAAATGAATGGTATTTATTGATGAGATCTTTTTTAAGAATCTGAATCACCCCTTAGAAAAATGCTAGGATTGTGCTTAAATGCTTGGTGGCCAGAGACATGCCCAGGTTCTGTGGCTTTAAAAATCTGAGGGGCTTCCATATCTTCTCCTTAGGACCTGCCACTCCTGCTTTCTTTTCTGCCTCCTGCCTCAGCCTACCACATAGACCCGCCCTTCATTTTTCACTCCCCCCCCCACTTTGATATGGTTTGTGCACCCAACTACCTCTCCTTCTATTAACTCTCCTCTTGTTATCTGCCCATTTCTGTTCCTGATGCCACCACAGAGTTTTTTTTCTTATTGCTCCACGTCATTCTCTTTCATTGTTCTTAACTATTTGTATTTCTCACTCTCCAATCAAAATACCACTTCCCTCCACTGAGTCACTTGCTGGAAGCAAATAGGTATGATAAGAATAACAGACGACTCGTAGTTTCAACTTTAAGAATCACAGTGGTAGTAGCTGTTGACAGCTAAAAAATTAGTTTCTGGGAAGGTACTTATGCTACACTCCTCTGTAACACACATATTCTACAGTGAAGGTTTGTGATTTTTCATGAAGCCCAGCTGGATAAGCATTTTTGTTGGAATGTCCCAGGCATCTGTGTCCATGACACATTTTTAAGTTACTTCACAGCATAGAAATGCAACAGTTTTCAATGAAACAGAGATAAGAACATATTTAATATGAAAAAAAAATAAAGAGATGACTTCATATTTCATTCTTGGGAAAGGAGAAGTTGTATTAGGTGAAACTTACCAAGAAAATTCAACTGAAATACAGTTCAACTAATGTCTTCGCAAAAATTTTAACAAGCGAAAATCAAATCTTGACATGTGAAATGGTGCATTACTTCTGTTCATGTTATGCAACAAAAGGGATGCTGGTGCTGTCCAGTGCAGTGATATACAGGTAAGTTGAGATAGCTCAGACTAGGGTTTGGTTGCAGAAGCAAAACTGCCTGGACTTACACTCCTTGCTTCCTGATGTCATGAGTTAGCACAAAAAGCTTTTGCTCAACTATAAATTTTTTTCTGTGTGAAAATAATGCAGTGTAGAGGCAGGACACTGCAGGTAGATTTATTTGACCAAATGCACATATTTATGATCGAGCTGCTGTGCAGATTTCCTTTATGGTTAGTGAGAAATATCATTTCTACAGTGTGACTCATCTCATCCTACTGTAGATATCAACATTACAGTCTAGAATTGCCTCTATTTTTTAATTGACCTTGAAGGTCATGGTGACTAGCCTAAAATACTGAAGAATGAAGACTTATATCCTGAAATCAAAGGGCACATCTGCAATGCCAGCGTCCTCTCTTCTTTGTGTGAAACCCACAACACTTCTTAACAGATAGAAAAGACAAACCGTCCTTCACATCACCATCACAGAGGGACCAGTCTGCAAGACCAGTACACACAGAGCAGCAGCAGAATTTTAGAATTTGGTTCTGCACAGTCCTCAATTCCGAGCTGTGGCCTCTCGGGAAACTCAGTGGGAGGGGCTTGTCGTGACACCTCTTGGAGTGTACACAGCTTTGGCTTGCTGTATTTTATATATGAAAGTGCTATGTAGAAACAAATCACATTTGTACTCTGGTTTTTCTTTTTCCTTCTTAGTGCAAGAACATTCTTACTGGCTCTACTGAAAAGGTTCTCAAGTGCATTGTAGGCAGAAGCAGGAAATTTGCTCTCTTCATGCATCACACAAAGGTGGCACTAATGACACAGCACAGTGAAAGGCAAAAAAAAAAGAGAAAAAAGAAATGTTTAACACTCAGCACTAGAGAAGAGTCAAAACAGAACACACTTTGAAGAATTTCCTTGCTGCAGCCTATCCCTACACAGGAGATGTTCCACAATCAGGGGCAACACGTTTTGAAGTTTCTCTGTTTAATCTTCAGGTCAGGTTTTGGCACTGTGCTTTGACGGAAACTATATAAAAGAAAAAAAACCCGAATAAGACAAGGAGGAAAAAACCCCTGGGAAAGTGTGAGACTTAGTAAATCAAACTGTCTAAGAAGTAGAGCAACCCAGGTGCTTTAAGGACTGGTGCAAAAGTTTTGTCTTAGACCAGAAAAGCAGTATCTGAAGTATTCTAATAACCAAATGTCATGGCTCAGCTGGGAGCTAAGAAATGATCTCATTAATGATCTGAAGGCCAGGTTGGATGGAGCTTTGAGCAACCTGGTTTGGTGCAAGGTGTCCCTCCCCATGGCAGAGGGGTTGGAACTAGAGGATCTTTAAGGTCCCTTCCAACCCAACCCATTCTATGATTCTGTTATTAAAATCAATCCTAATTGCAGGGCCTGTGCAATGTGAGAAAACATTGCTTTCCATAAAAGATAAAGAATACAGGTGGAAGACAAAATCACACAGTCAGTGTAAACTATTGTTCTGAAAGTTTGTTACCACAATACTAATTTAATGAATGTAGTTATATTACTGCAAATGGCTCTCCCTCAATTGTGACTCTCTGAGGAGGATGTGAAAAATTTCAAAAATTCAAAATCTTCTCCATTTCTTGGTGACAGAGAGTCCCTTTATTACCATTTTGACCAGCGCATAGTCTGACAAGTTGTGAACAAATTCTAAGGCAAACTTGGACTAAATAAAGAGCACTTCCCTACAAAAGCAATCCACCCCTTGTAAGCACAAAGAATGAGGATCCCTGCAGAGGCATCACAGTGCTCACTCTAGGGTGGATTGCCAGATAATCTCTCTTGTTTAGAAACAGAAGGTGTAAGAGAAGATAGGAAGAGGCAGACCAGATCAGACGGAAAATTCCCTGTGTCCAGTGACAGTAGGTGCCTAGGAAGAATATACGAATGGCCAAAATATGGTAATATTTTGCCATGGTGCAGACTGGTCCAAAGCTGTGGCATCTGAACCTGCCCTGGGGAGCACAGCAGGGCAGCTCAGGAAAGTGTAAAGTACAGAAGACAAAATTTTATTCATCAAGCAACAGGCTGAATCATGATATATGGGTAACTGCCCATATCCTAGACTGGAAATCAAACATCCAAGAGTAGCATTATCACAGTGAAGAGGAAATCTCTCATTGCCTTCAGGGTATATTAAATTTTATTCCAAGCCCTAGGTAAATAATAATAATAATAATAGTAATAATAATAATTAAGCTTGCCTCATCTACAGCATTTAACATGTTTCACCAGTGCAAAGAATTCCATCTTCATCTAAATGACATTCTTTATTAATAATTATTTTTTACTAGTGCATTATTCACTAAATTTGGTTCATGCACTTGTGAACTATACTGAAAAGGTGGCAGAGTAGATAAAATACAAAGGGATGGAATCTGTTAATATGTAACTACTGCTTTTCAAGGAAACACTTTGAAGTACTGTTAGGGTTTTTCACTGCATGCAGAATGTTAAATTAAAAATTAAAAGGAAAAGTGAGGGTCAGTCCTGTTTGGTTTTGCTTTTTTCTGACCTTGTCATAGAACCATAGAATGTTTTTTTTGTTTGGAAGAGACTTTAAAGATCATCTAGTTCCAACCCCCCTGCCATGGGCAAGGACATCTTCCACTACACCAAGTTGCTCAATGCCATCCAGCCCAGCCTTGAACACTTACTTCCAGGGATAGGGCATCCACAACCTCTCTGGGCAAACTGTTTCAGTGCTTCACCACCCTCTGAGTAAAGAATTTCTTCCTGATATCTAATCTAAATCTCTCCCCCTTCAGTTTAAAACTGTTCCTCCTTCTCCCATCACTACCTATCCGTGCAAAAACATCAGAAAGATTTTTTTAAAATCAAAATATCATTACAGAATCCAGAAGCTTTTACAAAGCTGATAAACTCTCAAGTCACTACTGACATAAAGAGGTTTACTATGAAATATGTCAGCGAGGCATTGGGATTTGGCCCAATGCATATAAGTGTGGAGCTCTACTCTATAATGCGAGCATTCAAAGAATCAATACATTGTAAAAACCCAGATTGCAATTTCCAGACTGAAAAGACTGGAAAGAATTATAACCATATTAGGACACTAAAAACCTTATTAACATGTTCCAGGCAGTAGCAGGTTCTTTTCTCAGCCAAGTCACAGAACAACTTTCACCTTTTTTATGGCTCAGTTGCAGCTCGGCTGGGGATTTGCACACAATGAGGCTGTTTTCACCAACAGGGTGATGGCTTTCCACATCTCTGTTGTGTCAGCCTTGAGGTGATGACTAGCAGCGAGGAAATTGTTATCTTAAGGTGGGTAGGTTTGACGGATTTCCTTTCAGCAAAACAAAACCATATGGCAACACAGCTTTTGCTTAGGAGGAGGTATGCCAGGTAACGAGGGGAATGCCAGGAAATGGTGATGAAGAAACATCCCCAGATACCTGGCTCATCTATTTGCACTACTCCAACAGGTTGCTGCAGCAACCTTGAGGGGCCTCCTTGCTCTTCAGGAGGACATACTGAGGCAGAATTACTTATTTCTCTGATGATCCTCAGCGAAGAATGGCTGTGTAACAGCTGAATGTGTCTGTCCTGGTTCAAAAAACACCAAACTGAACCTTTTGAGCTCTTGGTGACTCAGTTAACAGCCAAATTTCCAGCTAGAACCATTTTACGAAACTGTGTGTTTAAGGACAGGGCAGACCCTGTTTCCATGGGATCTCACACATACTGCTATGACCAAAACACACCCTCGAACTAATTTGCCAATACCACCACCAACAGTTGTTTTATAACAGAGTTATAAAATTTTACATTATAAAATACACTTTCTACTGTACAAATTAAATAAACCATCTTTTTTAATTTAGAGACAACCCATGTTACACGCCAGTCTGAAGTTTTCATCCACCATGAAAAAGGTTAGTAACTCATTTCAAACCCTAAATCTTCTAATTCTTACCTCATGACTGCATGTAACCAAACTATAGAAATTATATCTATTTTGATATTGTTCCTTCACAAGATAGCTGCTTATGTCTATTTGTCTTCCAATTTACACAACCTTTTCTTTTGGACAGGTGTCAGTGAAGAGTATACTCCTGAGTCTATTTTGGCTTCTAGTAAAGGTTATATTATAGTTACTCCATGATAGGGTGATCATGGAAGATATATGTCTTACACATCTGCTTGAAAGGCTGAATGAACATGATCAAACAGGAAGCTGATCCTCAGCCATAATTCTACTGAAATAAACAGGTTGCAGTTGGAATTTATGCTAGCAGAGGATTTTTATTTTACATTGCTTTCCTTTTTCTGCCTAAAATGATCACATGCAAACTTTCTTCAACTCGTTTTTAAGGTAGAAATTAATAAGACACCGAGTGTTTGTATGTCTGGAATTTGTAATTTAAGTTCTAAAATATGTTATGAAGTCCAGAGATACACATACAATGCAGTCAGGGATGTATCAAAGAGGGGAGACTGTCAAAAGAGACAAGAGAAGGAGTCATTTAGTCACATCATGTAATCCAGCGGGATTACTACAAAGCTGGCAAAAGAGGTGGTAAAAAAATCTACATATAATAGAATATGAATTTACAGTTCCTTACCTCACAGCTTAAAGTACAGCCCCACAGCTACTGCTTCAGGGGATTGAAGAAAGAAATAGCTGTGGTACCTATGAAACATTGCCTGCTTTTTTGGAGCAGCCAGCTGGAATTGGCTAAAATGCAGAATGTCACATCAAATCTCATACAGATGAGAGGTTTGCTTGCTTTCCAGTAGAGATAACAATCATGATGAGCCAGTAGAACTTAGTCTGCAGCAATATGAAAGACTCGGAGTCTGAACATTTAGTAACTCTCAATAACAGGATGAGCCAACCTGTTAAAAACACCACACCTTTGCAGGGCCATGAATGTATTCATTCCATATTTTTACTTTATAAAACAATGCTAAGAACATGACCTTTTTCTTCTAATCTTTTGTGCGCCCAATTCGTAGCCTGGGTCCTAACAACCACAGTTTCCAGAGAATATGTTGTGCTGGCAGCATGACAGGTTTGGGTTTTTTTTCCTCTCCAGCCTTGAAGAGCCTGAAAATTCCTTTTTTTTTTTTTTCCTGAAATGGCTCATTGGAGTGTAATCAAAATCCTCCACAGATGGGGGACAAGTTTGACAAACAGCAGTAGGAGAGGTAATATTTTATAAAGAAAATGATGAATGATTCCAAGAATGAAATTACGAAGCCGAAATCATCTCAGGCTTATGTGGAACCACATCGTGATGCAATCGAAAATGGGACTGTATTATGGTCGATGGTTTGATAATGAAGAGAAAGCTGGGAAGCTCATTTGTGACAATGTAAAAAAATAAAAAAGACAGAGCATGTTGATAATGAGCCTTGAATATTCTTTCTTTTCTTTTCCCCCCTATTTTGTCACCTTTGGTCTGCTTGGCATTCACCCAAATTAGAAGACTGACAGTCATTTCTCTTTAATAATCACTCTTGGAGACTCAAGAAGCACACGCTTTTCAGCTCTGTCAACAGGGAATCATTAACGCTGAAAAATAAATATATATATGCTTAATTGTTTTTACTGAAATAAACACTCTGGGTACCCCCTGCCGTTTAATGAACACGCACAGGGTTAACTACAAGGGCTGCTACCACTGCCATCTTTGATTGCTTGCTAGTGGCCAATAAAAGCTTAAAACACACGTATTTTTTTGACAGTAAATATGATTTCACTTTTTTGGCTTCCACATCAACCCCCCCTTTACAAAGTAGGGCAGACCAGCAAAGGCTGTCAAAATAAGGCTAGCAAGTAAGTGGAGTTGCAGCTCTCTACAGAGTTTGATTCTTCTTCTGTGAAAGAGTCTGTAAACAAAACCTTTAGGCTTTTGTCTACTAAACAGTGCTTAGAAATTCTTCCAGCCTAGCATTTTTAATATGTGGGAACATGCCTGCAGAAGGATTCAAGTGCACTCAACATTTTTGAAAGGAAGACAATTTATTTTTCTAACTAAATGTGGTCTCAGAAGCCAAAATGCAAACAAAAGACCATTATTTTAAAAAAAGAACAGAAATGCTCTGTGTGCGTGAATCCTCTGAGCTGTCTGAGACACATCTTTCCTTTGCCTTGACTATACATACCAAGATCATAACGGAGCAAAAATTATTTTTGAGTGCCAATTGGTATAAATTTTGAGTCTGGAAAGTGAAATTTAATTGAAAACATATATTCAGGTCTTATTTTTCACTTCCATGCTTTGTGCTGTGATAATAAGCCACCTAGTCTGAGGCCCAATACCCCTTCAAGTTACAATCAGTTCTTTGAGACGGCCAGAACCTTAGGAACACGCTACGTGCATTACATGGTATGAAGACTCAAATCTCTTCCCTTCCTGGAAAAATATTTGACCTAGGGTTGGGAGATGATTTTCTTCAGATCAATTCACCAGTTTCTGAACATGGCTAGGAACTGGGTGCAAATTTATGCATGCCTAAAAGCAGAAACTGATGGGATATTCCCATTGGAATTTCCCTCCTATATACCTGGGATATGTCCTTAAAAGGAAGTTAAATGTTCCCTGAAACCTCCTTTGACAATGCAGCCATACCCAAATCTCACCAATAAACTCTTTTAGCTTTCAAGTGGGGCATCTACATTAATGCTGTCCTGTGGAGACAGTCTCTGGTTTGTGTAAAGTCCTGAACTAATCTAGGGAAATGTTTGGGATAATGATGGTGGATCCAAACCCAGAAGAAGCCAAAGACCACTCACCATGTAAAAGAACAAAGATTTGAGTTCCCATGCCTGTAAACTTTCCCTGGCACAATTGAAGTTATTATTATGGATGTGGCCATATGCGTCAAGGTGCTTTAGACAGCAGCTGAGCCTGGAGTTTGTCACTGTTAGCTTTGCCTAAATATCAGCCTTAAATGTCTTAAAGGGAAACCAGTTACTTAACAGCACCTTTCAAATTTAACTCCAAATGGCTGAGTAGCAGATATCAGTCCTACAGGTTTTTTGGGTAGGTTTGTGCGAGAGGTTGTAAAAGTTATTGCCAGTGTGATTTTGGTTTGCCTTCTAATACCTGAGATCTGCCAATCATTTCACCTCTAACATTAATGACTATCTTTCAATCATCTTTTAAATACATACTTTTCCATATTTATTATACAGTTAAGGGATAGATACACAATTACAGAAAGCAAAGCATAATGAAATCTTTAAAAAGTACTTACATTTGGATTCCTATAAGGGACAAGATTTTATAACCTGGTTAGCTCTTCTTCACTTCAGGGACTCGCTGAAAATTAGGGATTACTGCATCCTCCTACTGTTAGTCATCAATCTTTATATACATCACTAGTGTTACACCCACCTAGTAGGGACAGTTTTAAGTGTCTCTTATAAAAATGTAAATACCAGCCAAACAGTTTTTGCAGACTACAAATGCTGGTGACAATGAGCCCCCTCCTTGCTTCAGCTCTTACTCTCAACCTTTTCAATGCTTCGAGAGCGTTTCTGGCACTTCATGTAAGAGTAATTCCAAAGACAGACATCGGTAGGATCAAAGAAACTTACAACACAGGAAGGACTGGAGCAATACATGTTGTTGCTTATGGCCATGGCAACACCTAAGTTTTAGCTGTCTTGCCACCTCCTACAAATGACTTCAACTAGTGTGACTGACACCAACGACTACAATTCACACCCATATACACATGCACATGCACACATAAAACCATCCTTCCCCATCACTGGAAAAGAGTGACCTCTGGGATGAAACACAACTAACAATACACATCTACATTAAGAAAACTCTTGGAATGTAAAGACTAATATCATAGGTATATTCTGGCATGAATAAGTATCAAGTATACAGCTTTCGAAATATTCTTTAGTTGTAACACTATTTTGAAAACTTTCTACCTATTTCCCTATTAAATATGCAGGGATAAAATCTCTAGGATTTTATTGAAAGGAGCAGGATTTTCCTTCAAGATTTTTTCCATGTAAATGTTGATGCAGCATGATTCAGTGTGATCTGAAGAAAAGCTCACACTGTTGATTTCTAGTATGGATATTACGACTAGAGTTGCTTGGAAATAGCTTTTTGATGGAAAGTGGAATCTTACAATTTAGTGATGTTTTTAAATTTGATTTTTCATTGGAAAATGAAATGGACCCAGATTTTCTGCTTTCAACTTATTTTCAGGGCAATGTAAGAAAATGAAGACTGTAATTCATTATATAGCTAAACACTGAAATAGGCCTCAAAGATCTCATACTTAAAAAAAAACAATTAGAGAAGATTACTACCTGATATTTGTGAGGGCATCAGGAGCTAACGGTTCGAATAATAATATCAAGACAGAGGCTGAAGTCAAAACCCTCCCTTGGCATAGAGAAGGGAAGTAGAGTGTAACAGAGTCTACCAGAGCCAGAAGAGCTGGTCTGCAGCTTGTAGTGCTCCATGATGCAATGCAACATTCTGCAGTCTCCCTTCTGGACGAGAAGACCCCCATGGTGAAGGAGACATTTTCAAGACTATCTTATGGATGAGTCAGGTAATTATTTCACCATTAATAAAATGAAAATTTTTGCAAAAGCTGCATCATGTTGTTTGAATATTCTCTCTGTTATTGTTCCATTCTGGACAAAAACATTTTATTGGAACAAGCAGAGAAGAGTTACCCGAACACTAAGCAAGTTCCTTTCTTTCCATCTCCTGGTACCATGTACCTCTTAGGTACATTTCATATACAGTAGTACTTGTGCATTTTGGTGCAGAGCATATTGATTTTGAATATCCCTTTCTTGAGCATTTTCTTAGATATCTAAATTGCCATCAGAAATGTCCTTTGTCGTATTTTACTGCAACAGAACAATGCCACGAACCAGAATCTTGTTGCTAACTGAGCTTCCTTTGCATCACACAGATGTTTTAACCAGGTGCTTTGGAAAGGATTCCTTATTCTGTATCTGCTTTGTGTTATTTAGACATAGTACAATTAAGAGTTACAAAGAGAGATGTTCTACATTTCCAGTTTCCAGCTGCAATTATATAGAGACTTACTAACTGTAAGATCACACAACCTTTGTCTTAATTGGGTAAACAGGGTGTTTGGAATATCACACAGCAGGACCAGGCTAATTAAATATTGTTCAGATTTCCCACTGGGGAGTTTATGCAACCACTGAACTATAAGCCATAGTGTTGCAGCTCAGAAACCATGTAATTAAGGTAGATATTCTGCAGAATGACTGCTCCTACTTTCCTAAAGAAATGCTGTAATCAACCTGTGGCATTTTGTTGAGATGGAATAATGAAAATCAGACTGATATGAGCTGTTTGAAGAAAACTGCTGCAAATACAGATTTTTTGAAGAAGAAAGTGAGCTTTTAACTTATTAGGTCTTCAAGTGACAGCCTTTTGAACAAGCATATTTGAAATTTTCGTTTTGAGCTAAATTGCTGTAGGTGAGTGAATTTCACCCCTTCAGTTGTATTTCTCTATGCATGTGCTAGGAAATCTCAATCCCACACTTGGGCTGGAGAACTCCAGGAAGATTCACAATGGTATTATCATGCAGAGGCAGACATATCTGTGCTAGATGTTCATGCACTGGGACAGTGACAATGGCAGAAAGCAACTCCCTCCTATGAGAACGGAAACAGAAGATAAGAGGACCACCAAAGGCAAGACAAGACAGTGAGCACTTCTAGGGATGTGGAGTTCTTCATTGCCTCACATATGTCCCTTCTCGTACGTCCCATTCCTGGCCTTTATTACTTCAAATAGGATACATTAACTTACAGGAGAAGGAATGAGAATATCAGACTGAAGACCTTGACAAGAAACCCCTTGTTCTGAGACATTTAGGTTACATTTGAACTATGGAACTTAGAAAACATCCCAACTGCTCAGGTACGCCAGCATCCTCCAGCTGAATCCTATGTACTCACTGGAACATGCTCATCATCCCATTCTGCTTCCCAGTTCTCTCCTTTTGTGTTTAAAATCATTTGTCCATGCTCCAACAGGTTCTCCACATGGCATGACATGGGACTGCAGGTACACAGTAGAAAGTACCTGTGGTGCAGTTTAGGTGTCTCTTTGCAGACTGGTTCTTGGGGCCAAGCCACAGCTGACACTGCAAGTGAGATCCCATGGACCTAAACTGGGATACAGACCTTCCTGACCCTTGAGTAGACAATATCTTGACAGTAAATCTGAATCAAAAGATATAATGACAAACAAAGTCATAATTCCACCAATGAAGGATGTCTATTCAACTCCTGTAGTGAATGTTACACATGGATGGTAAAAACAAGTTTAACTTATCAGCTAGAGTAATTCCCAAATAAGGAGATATAAGATCTGAAAGAAAGAACTGGATTTATATGATTTTACTTTGTCTTTGCATATAGTACTCTCTGGAGTCCTTTGATAGTTTTATCTTAGATCAGGCAGGTTGGAGAAAAGCAGGACAAGAGGTCTTACTTTCACATTTAAGCTGTCACAGCTTGATATGGCACTCAAGGCTAAGTCACAGATGCTGAGTTCATAGCATGTGAATTCCTTGCAGTACTCATTGGAATCATCCTCATGTCACAAATAGGATAAATTTTTGTTTGAATACACTGAAAGTTGCTATTTTCTTCATTTAGGCAATAGATAGGATGCATAACTAAATATTTAAAATAGCTTCTCAGTAGTCACATTCAACTGCCTCCCAAAAGCACATTGCTATGAGACCTGAATGCACATTATTCTCCCTTCCCCCAACCAGACGACCTACTGGAAAGAATCCTGAGTGCATAGTTGGGGAGGTAGCCATGGAGTACTCCAACAAATCCACAGGTCTGGAAGCTTTGCAGGGCAGGACTTTGAGTCGTATCGTATGGTATGAATCTGCTCTAGAGTTTAGGTGCATCCTATAGATGCTTCAACTCAGTTCTCAAAGGCATTTAGTAATAACAAGTCTCAGGTGACTCCTAGAATGTAAATAAAAAGCCAAAATTTCACAGTCCTTCTGAATGGCTATGGGCCTGGGAGCAAGAGTTACTCAGACAATGTGGTAAGTACGGAGATGCTTAAGCTGTCCAATAGGACACAGTGATACCCCTAAGCATCTCTGTATAGGTCAGGGGAGGTACTGGGTGCCAGGGTAGCATCAGCATTCCTAGCCTGTGCTTTGGTGTCTAAATGTCCCTTTGGGAAAGAATTTCTATTCTGTACTTCTGTTTTAACACATGCTCTGAAAGAAGTGAAATGTAGATACCTAACAAGTTCTGGAAGCTGAGCTTAAAGTCTTTACAGGTCTCACAGGCAATGAGTGGCAGAGGCATTCCTTGAATCTGTCTTTCTGTGAATGCAGGGAACCTATCTGTCTGTCCTTGAGTTAGTTCAGTCTCTGAACTGTAACCTCTCTTTTATCTGGACAACACCTGAAATGTCCTTCAGTTTTAGCAGCATCCTGAATCCAACAGACAGTTCTTAATACACAGAACAGATGACAATATGTTTCTACCCATTTATTATACCTGGAGCATACCTCAACAATCCCTTGACATTTCCTGTTTTGCTGACTTGAAATATTAACAGAGAGTAGAAAAAGATACACAAGTAATTTGAGCTATTCTGGGATTCCAGAGCCTTTAAGCAAGAAGTTTATTCAGCTTGGAAAATATGTGGACTTTGAATTTGTTGTCCACTACTGCTGGAAACAGAGTTACAATATGAAAAATAATGTCCTGCAAGGATGTAACAAGTTCAACAACTGGAGATCACAACGTGGTTAGTGAGAAATTCCTGTAAAATCCGTACTTTTTCATTTTCACATTTACAGAAATATTTACTTACAGAAATATTTTTGTAAGTTGCTGCATTTTTAAATACCATTCTGAGAGTGTGCCTACACTTCCCAAGATGTTTTCCAATTGAATTTTGAATATATTTCAAATTTTTTTTTTAACAGACATGAAAAATATCCAGTAATTATAAATATAAATGAACTCTGAAAAATACACTGAGCTTGTATAAGTAGAATCCACTGCTGTGAAAGTTAGGGTGAGAAACAGGATTAGATGGTGGGGAGCACTGTCTGCTGGTAAAAAAAGCAGTATGCAAAGAGACCAAAGGACGATTTTGCAATAAAAATCAATATGCAGGCAGCTGCTATCAACACTGATAGAAATAAAATGCCAGTCTAAGTGGAATTTACAAAGGCATTTGTCACTGGTTTAATTTACTTTCTATTGCAGTGGATGGGACTTTTGCTGGTGAGATTAACTGAAGCCATGTTGCTGAAAACACTGCTCTGAAATCACCTCTACCTCTCCTGCTCCTTGATCCTGGAAAATATGCACATCATCTTTACAATAAAAACTTCAAGACAGAAAAAGTTCCTTTGCTGTGTGGCCTTGCAGCAGCAACCGCACTGATACAGGAGTGGGGTATTTTTTAGAACTCGCCCTCACAGGTCATTCCCTCTGTGACCCTCCAGCAGATGCATTTAACTTTGTTTCAGCCAAATCCTGTGAGCAGAGCCCGTCGGGCTGAGATTCTGGACCTGAGCAGCATTGTTCCCCTTTGACAGCACAAAATGCATGCAGCCGAGCCGAAATTGTGAATCAAGTTTCATTTTCTCTTTGCTCTGCCCCCTAAGCTAGTTCTGACCTGTCCCCATCCCCTCAGGGTGCCAGGCAGTCTCTGCTTTCTCCTCTCCTCGGCCATGTGGTGGTCTCTTTGGCAAAATCTGTTGCTTACCAGTTATTTGAGACATCTGGTGTCCCAGCAGAAGGGAGGAGAGTTGGGCTGTTGAGGGAGGCATGCTAACAGAGCTGTGGCCATGTTTACAACCATATAACTTTTTTTTTTTTGGTGGGCATGGGCACTATTAGGATTTTGACCCTCCCACCAAGCCTTCCACTCCCAAACCAAGAGTGATCAGACTTCTTGCCTCATTCTATCCCCAGTATAATTACTAGTGTGTGTAGTTACCATTCAGCACACCCCTCAGCGTGGGAAAAGAACTGGGGGGTGCCAGAGATTTGGACTCATGAGAAGCAAAAGCACTGAATGAAATCCTTGACTGTGTCACTGTACACTGTAGAAGGGCTTGATTGAAATGTGCATCAGCTGCATGGGGTGGCAGGGGAGTCACCTGGACACCTTGAACAGCTGTGGCAATAGACATACTGTTTCCCAGACTGTGGGAGCTCTCTAAAGCCAAATGCCATCTGGCCTTTCTCCCCACACAGTAGCACTTGGTCCATTCAACTCTAGAAGATCTCATGAACTTCAGCTTTAATTTCCCTCAGAACAGGATTATGCCACTGTGATACAAGCAGGCATTCAGCTCCCTGCTCCAGAGCAGACAGATGTGGTGAGGGTAGGGGCTCTTTTCCTCTGAAAAAATGGGAGGGAAGAGTCCCAGGTTTTTCACTCTGTGTCTGGATTTAAGAATGGCAGAAAGCCAAGGAATAGCACGTGGTGTGCACACCTATGGAAACTGCAGCTGAGGGATGTAATTTTCTAATCTTCACAGCAGCCCTTCACATGAGCCTGGGAGAGCATAGCCCAGCAGCTGGTAACTGTATTTTCTCAAATACTCACTGCCATAAAACCACACACTTTACATTTAAGCTCAAACTCACAGAAATTTTACTAATACAGAGCTTTCCATTTTTACTCATTTTTTTTTAAAGAAGAATTCAACACATTTTGATTCTGGTAACATGAATTCTTTCTCACCTGCATGTCTGAAACTGTGGTTAGCAGCAGTGTGATTTCACATTCAATACTTCTCTCTTATGGTTTCCTTTTGCCATCTGTATCATGAATTAGTACTTTTCCCTCCGTTTTCTAAGAGAAGAAAGCATCCTTAAGGAAAGGTTAAAATTAAAACAAAAAACACCCTTCCTTTTTTCCTACTCCCAAAATCTAACAGAGAAAATTTATTCTGTTTCAGTGCAGCAGGTTAATACTGGCCTGATATCAATAGGCATGTTCACGGTGTTGCATAAAATTAGACAAAATTACCAATTCTAACCTTAAGAAGAAACAGTTATAAAATTGCCACAGACTTATCACACAGGGTAGATCCTGGAAAAATAATGTAAAAATGTTTAAATTCACCATTGAGGGAAAACCAAAAAATGCCCTGATTTAAACGTGTGACTGATTCGCATTTGGAAAATAAGCAAGTTTTGTCTACAGGGATGTCATGACTTTTGTGCTGCAATAGGCTCCTGGACGTAGGCTGTTGAAAATGTGACCCACACAGTATAGGGAATTAAGGTAAAGGAATAACTGCATCGAGAAATCAATTGTGCCGTTACAAAATACACGCGTAGGCTTAAAATCCAGGTTTCTTAAGGTTAATGCATTAAAGATCAGAGCTGGGCACACAAGCGAATCAATTGAGAAGTATCAAACGTAGTAAGTTACCCGTGCTGAAAATAACAAATTGACTCTGACTTGCGCAAGTAGGACACACCATATGCCTTTCTATTCTGATGTTTCAGTGAACTGCTTGAGTAAATAAATTAATTGCACCACCGTGAGGAAATGCACATGGAATTTGCTTTACCGCAAGGCAGAGTGTAACTCGGTAGGTGACCCAAATGGATGAGCAACAGAGCTGTGGGGAGCTTCAGCAGAATTCTTGGAAAGCCACCGTATTTGCTGCAACAGTAATTAGACAAGAGCTGGTAAGAGCTGATGGTGGTGGAATTTTAAATAAAACTTGGTATTTGTTAAAATGCTTTGGATGAGCATTGATACTCTTTGCTCAATATTCTTCATTGTTCCAACAGCCCTGAAAGAAGAGTTGAGAGAACTCCGAAAAAGTTCCCATAGCAACAGCAGAGAGATGGGACTATCTTTTTCCCAGCCCTGGATGAACAGCAATGACACATAATTGTGGTAGGTATTCCTTCCTGCGCCGAGCAGACCGACCCTGTTTTGCAATTTCACACAGAAGGTCAGTATTTTTATTGCTCTCCAAAAGAGATGACTGCCTTTTCTGTTAAAATTATTACACTATTTTCCATCTTAGGAAGACAAAGAAGCTTTTTTTATCCTCAGGAACAACAATGGTGAAACAATAGCCTGCATGCATGCACATCCTAGACTGCAAATAGGGCAAGCAAACAGGGCCAGCAATGAGGCTTGGTGACCACCTCCTTATGGAAACTCCCCCAAATCCATGCCTAATTGGTGGGTGTCCAGTTTTGGACTAGCCCCAGTTTTGCTCCTAGCCACTGGAATATTCCCAGGGGTTTTTGTGTCTGCAGGGACTCAAGGGTACCCCACAGCCCTTGTGTTGCTGCTGTGGTCAGCAGGGTGCAGCTTCCCTGGTATGTGGGCTTTTGTACAGAAACAATGATGATGGGCCAGGCTACTAAGTGAAGGGAAGTGGTTCACTTGTACCTCCTTAGTTTAAGATGAACCTACCTCATCCACCTCATCCTGGGAGTTGCCCTCAGGAATGTGATGGCTAACCACAGACATTCAAAAGTCATCAGAACAGCCCTGAGGTAGCACGCTTCTCTGGCTATCATGAAAGTTTTACTTACAACAGGCTTTTATGCACTTTATAACACATACTTGTTGTTAACAGCAAAAAATAGGGAACCAGCAATTCATGGACCCATACTTCAAGGAAGTGAATATCGGCCTCTATTATTTAAGGATCTCCTCTTTTTAGGAGGAAAATTTACTAAAAAATACCAATGTACATATTACAATTTACGTAACCTCTATGCACTGCATCTATACTGCATCTATAGAGGTGTCTTCATCACTAACACAGTGAAATATTTTCTGTTTAATTTTCTCTGTTATCCAAAAAGATCATTGATTTAATGAACTTTTGATTAACTAAGCACAGTTTCTATTGATATATCATTTCTGGCAGTTTTTTCCTCATCCGATACTTCCAACCAATTCCCTACATCAAAGAACTTTTTTGTTAGGGCTACCATCTCTTCAGAACTGTGCCCACAACCCCAGTATGACTTCTTACACATGCAAATGCAGGAAATCCTGGGTCCCAGTAAGTGCAGGGCACATTCCAAGTGCCAGACCGGTGTATACTTGCCTGTTTTCACTACGGGCTGTAACTGTGCCTACACAAAGCCTTGCCCACACAGGCTGGATTTTTTCCACCAAGTGAACTGGTAGAACTGGTAGATCGGGCCCTGACCCAAATGCAAAGGCGATGGCACAGTAAGGAGAGAGGCTGTGCTTTGGGGTTTCCATTTCACCAGCACTCCCCCTGTTGTTGGGCATCAAAGGCTGGCGGTGTCTCTCGAAACCACCTCACAATGCCAAGAGGTTTCCTTAGTGTGGCTTTGGGATTTTGTCTGGAATTTCTTGCCAACAAGGAAAAAAGAAGAAAGTCATAGATGAAAAACTGACTAGATAAAACCCAGCGACTTTCTGCCTTCAGAAATTGTAGACTTTTGAAAAATGTCTTTTCCTATAAAATTCTAAAAAAATTAAACATGGGAAATACTTTGTGGAGCTTTTTTTTAAATATATTTTCCCTTTTCTTTAAAAAGCTCTGAAGAATTTCCAAGCATGTGAAAGATTTTATTTCAGGAGACTCATTTCTCAATGAAGGTGCTGGCTTGCCAGTTTACACAGCTAAAATTTGAACAGTGTAGGACCAACAAAATGTGCTTACAGAGAAGCCATTCAGAGAAAGTTCTTGCACCTACAACTACCAGGCAGCTATTGATAATAAAGTATTCTTTTATACAGAGTTAGGGAAAAGTTTGCTCTTATATACAGTATCAATTTCACTGGTAAATGGAGCCGTGGTGGTGCATTTGGCATAAAAAGCACAGCAGATCCGTATTTTCTATTCGATTTTAAGTGTTGATGTTGTGGGTTAGAAATAATTTTAAAAGGAAGAAGTCAACGTATCGGCTGACAAATTTCAGGGAAGCTCACAAGAATTAAACCAGGCTGCAGAGCCCTTCTCCTCCTCCTCCCTTGTACTTCTTCCTCCTTAAACAAGGGTGCTGAGAGGAGCTCCAGCACTGCCATCCCCTCCCCCCAAAATAATGGAGCATGCCCGCAGCTCCCATAAAGTCAGCCTGCACAATCCCGAGGGAGGTAAAAATTCCCATGAAGGGATCATTCCAAATCCCCGGGATAAGTTTATTTGGCACGCTATTCAAGCAATAGGAGCCTTGCAATTGTTTTCCTTGACCTTTTAACCTGCTTTTCTTATCCCAACAGAGGTCAAAGGACAAGAACCCGGCTCCCATCCCCCTGCCTCTCCCTTCCCGGCCTCTAGCACACGGAGGCTCCAAGGCAAGGGTTTATTTAGCCCAGGCAGCCAGAAACAGATGTCCACAACGTGAGAGCTGGGGGGCAGGAAGGGAAAGGAAGCATAGGAAAGGTGATTTGAAACTGGTATTTATTTAATTGATCATTAAGCCTGGAAAGGAGAGAAAAATCGAAGAGTTTTCCTGCAGGCAAAGAAAGTAATGGGGATTAGGGCACTTGGTGTATCGGTGTAACAGTATTTTTTCTCCACTAGTTCCAGTGGGTCAGATCTTACCAATGCCTCCGGAGATCCCATCTGACTGGGGCTGCTCTCCAGGAAGATGAGGGTGGAGAAGCCTCTGCGAGAGGATTTCACCACATCCGCATTCCCCTTCAGAAGCCATAAATTATGCTGCGCTCTGCTTATACTTTGAAGTCCCCTCAGTTTCAGCTCCCGAGGGGGCTGCAGAGGAGGAAGAAGAGGAGGAAGGCTGCTCTGTGAATGCCCGCAGGGCCGAGAGCCAACGCTTTCGGCTAGGGCAGCCGTCACACTCCTCGCACCGAGCCCTCGCAGGGGTGAGGCCGAGCCCCTGCAACTCCTGTGCCGCCCACCGGGGGACGCGGGGCCCCGCCCGCACCTCCCCGCGGGGCAGAGAGCGGCACCGGGTGTGGCCGCCCCGCTACGGCCCGGCCGGGCGGGGAGTGCCCCTCTCTTCGAGGGTTGTCGGTACCGCGCGGGGGCCGGCGCTGACCCCGCACAAAGCGCGGGTTCGGGTTCCCTCCGCCGGGACCACGTGACCCCGCGGGGGGACGCCCCCCTTCCCCCATCGTGTCGGGGGGGCGGAGGTGCTCGGACAGCCCGGGCGGCTCGGGGAGCCTCGGGGGTTCTGCGGGCTCGGCCTTGGGCCGCCCCGCCCGGCAAGGAATGGAACCCACACCTCAAGCACTCCAGAAGGTGTTGGCGGGGGGCGGCGGTCGCCGCCATCTTCCCGGTGCCCTGGCGACCTCCGCACCCCGCGGGCAGCCCGGCTGGTGGGCGTCCGGCGTGGTTTTACAGCAATAAAGGGCACAGAGGTGGCCTATGTGGGCTCTAAAGGGTCGTTCCCGTACAGAGCATCACTGTAAATCACAGAGTCACAGAATCAATTAGGTTTGAAAAGATTTCTGAGGTCATCGAGTCCAACCTATGACCGAACACCACCATGTCAACCAGACCATGGCACCAAGTGCCACATCCAGCCTTCCCTTAAACACCTCCAGGAACGGTGTCTCCACCACCTCCCTGGGCAGCCCATTACAATGTCCAGTCAGTCTTTCTGTGTCATGTCCAACCTAAACCTCTCGTGGTGCAGCTTAAGACTGTGTCCTCTTGTCCTGTTGCAAATCTCCTCCTTTGGTTCAAACCCAAACCAAAACAGAAGTGGGTGTTTGTGTATCTAGCAGCTCTTTCTGCTCCCAATATATATATAGCTTATGCTGTGGGTGCTGCCAAAATCATCCACGTTGTGTGTTCTGGAGCAAGGAAAGCCATGCTTTCAATGGATCATTTACCTTCACGAAATGCTGCTCATGTTAGAGTATTTCCATCTACATTTTCAAGCAGAATAAGGAGGGAGGGAAGGGGCAGGTGCTCCGGAAGTCTTGGTTTAAGGTGTAGAGGCCTTAACCCGTGAATGCTCCTCTAGCTCAGATGGCGATGGTACGTAGCTACTGCCCTTGTGCACTGATAACAGGGAAGATCCTTCGCAGAACAGTTTTACCTGGGTTATTTTGCAGATTTTAGGAAGTGGGAACTTGAAAGCATTTAGACCAGGTATGTTTCCATCCTTCCCTCACCAGGTCATGGCAAGGACTGTAGCTCGTTGCCCTCTGAGGTGATTCCTGGTGCAGAGCTGTGCAACAGCAAACCAAAGCCTACTGTCCCTGTGCTGGTTGCCCTCTGCAGTACCAAAATCCATGAACCTCTCCCCAGCTTGCCTGCACCATGATCTTCTATGTCAGCCCAGAAGGAGCTGGCAGAAGAAGCAGTGTGCTGAGCTGCCCATTCACGGGACCTCCTGCAGCCTCCTCTACAACCTCAGTTAAAACAACCATAAAAGGGATTTCATTTCTTTGTGATACCAATGCCTTGCCTCTTGTCTTTCCTGAAATGTTCCTGAATATCCACCAAACTAAGAATAAAGAAGAAAAAGCCCAAGTCAAATGCTGCCTAAAGCAAACAGACTCAAGGAGGTCTCTCTGGGGATCCTGGGACAGAACAAATAGCCAAGTCAGCGATGGTATGAGACTGTGCTGTGAGACAGCGCTGTGAAACTCATTCCAAGGGTAAAAGCCAGACTGATGTGAGTGATGTGGTATTTCATGGGGATGTAAAATTAGGATACGTGCAGAGAGCCAGTTTCTCTGCTGACTTAATCTAATGCCATTCCAGTAATCTCAGAAAATTGCACTGATTAATACAAGAAGTGACTCGGATCCTGGAATGATGAAAGCAGGGTTTCAGAAAAAGCCAGTAAAGGGGATGGTAGAGTTCAGTCTTGGTGTAAACTGATGTTTACCTAAATCAACAACAGTCTCCATACTAAACACAGGATCATTTCTGCTCATGAGAAATTCCCAGTGTGATTTAAAAGCTTTTGGAATTAGCTTTGAGCGTTAGAGCAGTACCAGTACTAATGAAAAACATTAACATCTATCCCCTTTTTACTAATTTAAACTTGCTATGCAGCTTAAACCCCAACTCTCATCACAGCTGAGTTTGGCCAGTTAGCTTTTGTTGGGCTGTTTTAACACATGTCAAGAGTCTAAATAGAATCCAAGTGTATCCACTCTGTCTTAGAAGCAAATAAGGAAAAACAAAGCTTTTTTGTGCGCTTGAGAAAACTGAAATGACTACCATTTATATTATACATTCGGATAAACCATCTTTTGTGGAAATAATTATTAAAACATATTTTTATTTTTATAGATTGTTTGATTTCTTTTGCTGATGAAGGTATGTTGCCCAGTCTATTGTCTGAAAGAAACCCATGACAAAATGGGCAAACTGACAGGAAAATAAGACCTAATGATGGAGAAAATCCAAATGGAAAACCTGCTGCAATTTGATGAGAATCCACCAGAATTACTGGACACATTACAAACACCACTAATGCTTGCAATCTCAACCAAAGTCATAAAATACTTCTTTTTTTTTTTTTTTTTTTTTTTTTTTAAAGGGCTATTGAAAATTCATTGTCTAGCTAAACAAAATGCAATTATTCCATCCTGCATTGTTTGGGATTTTATTATTCAGTTTGCCTCACAAATACATATGCAGTCATGTTTATCTAAGCTAGAATATCAATAAGCTTCAGCTTTTACCCATTTTTTTTCTGAGCAGTTACTGCGTAATGGAATGAAGTGGGACAGCCAGAACCACAGGGTCCCAGGCGTTCTCTTCCTGTTTAAGTAAAATAAAGTGCTCTTCGTAGGCTGTCAGGAAAACTAAAAAGAAAAATATGCAACTGCACTAGTCATCATTACCGATGAAATTGTGTTTGTATGCATGTGTATGTGAGCATATACTGGCATGTGTCAGCATGTTTAGTTCTGTAAAGAACTTTCCTGCTACACAGTAACAGGCAAGTGCTTCACATTTGGTGCTGGAAGTTCCCTGATGGCGAACAGAAAACAAGAAGCCTTGCCAGCAGTCGATCATTGCTTTTAAAAATATGTCAATTCCTAATCATTTTTTTAAATGAGAAATGTTTTTGTCACGGGGGAAATACAAGTTCTCTTACATTTGCTGGGTTTGGGACCATAAAATCCATAGTGCCCTTGGTGGATGTTTGTTCCAAGTGAAGGCTAGAAATGTAATTACCGTTTTCTCTTTGGGTTTTGTCGTGATGATGTGAGCATCTGTAAATAGTTTAATATCCCATTTATTCTGTAATGTTCTTGGTAGTTACAGTGGGATATGCTGAATCATCTGATTCTTTGGCTACCTTACCATCTTCCTTTTCCTAATTAGCTCCCTGTTTTTAAAGCTGTCCTAGTCCATCTCTCCCTTTTTGCCCTTGGTCCTGGTGAGAGAGGTGTTGATTTTATGTTGCTGCAGGCAATATATTGCAACTCATCCACTTGTATGGACACTGAAGCAGAGTTTGGAGATGTTGGTGTGCAGCCGGCTCTTGGTGTGAACACCAGATAATATGCAGTGGTGCCTGACTTCTATCTGTATACTGAAGTCTCACATACAAAAGGTAAAACAAATATTTCTTTCTGTTTACAATTCAAACCCGTCTTGTTTTTATCAAGCATTCCTCATTTCTGCTTTTCAAAGCCATAAGGATTGTTGACCTACTTTTCAGGTGGGAAGAAGAGATATAGAGGGAGCAGCTGGCTTGCAATATACTGTAAAGTCATTTCTCTCCACAAGTACATAAACACTTATTTACATTCAACTGTGACTGGCCTTCCAAATCTTACTATCTCCTTTGATTCCTCAGATGTTGATTTTTAAAGTGAGTGGTCACAGATTTAGGGAAATGTAGCATTTGCTTCTTAAAAACAGACCTTCAGCATGTCTGTTTTTTCCTTCTTATTTGAATGCAGATTTTTTGTTGTTTCTCTAGACTCGTATTTTGGGAGGTTCAGACAAGGGCTTGGATAAATATGTGATCCTTCAGCCCTCAGGCCGAGACGATTTTAACCGTGGTGCATTTATGAGACCTGTGGGTGTGATTGAGGAGCAAGTTTTCAGAATCAATTAAACGATGGTGTGGTGTGCTGGAAAGGGAGGCAGAGATCTGAACGGAGTCATGGCTGATACTGTTTGGAAAGGGTCTGTCTGTGCTGCAGAGGATCAGCAGCCTGTCATTCTCTGCCTCCCACTTCAGTTTCACCCCATCGGTAAAGAAGTCAGAGTCTGGGAGGCAGAAGCTGCTTTCTCAGATTTCCCTCTGACATCTAGTACTGAATGTACCTTCTGTGTCTGAACTGAAAATTTCATCACCTTTTTTATTCTTCTGATTTCACTCTCCCTGTTTCATTCCTTACATAAAGCAGAAAAAACAGGCAAGGAAAAGCAGCCAGAAGGTCCCTCAGTCTAGAGGGGGGCTGGGATGTTATGAAAGACAATTACTCCGGGAGACTGTGTAGCTATGCAGTAGCAAAGCCAAAGAAGGAGCCCTGGGGAATTACATCAGCTTTTTTTTTTTCCCCTTTCCTTCCTAAGGGGAAAAATCTTGAATAGGGTTATGAGCTGCCTAACTCTAATCAGCACTGCCCTAGTTCACAGCAAAGCATGCAGAATGAACCAAGAGCAGAGCACACACAGCTTCTGCAACAAGCTGTTTTCAAAAACCAAGGCACATAATTTCCTGTGAAGCCCTGAAGAATGGAAAGGATAATATGAAACGCAGGCTTTTTCCTGTTAATCCTCTCTGTGTATACTCTGTTTCACCTTCAATCTCTCTTTGTCTCCTTTCTGTCATTCATGACTCAGCACCGCCTTTCATAAAACCCCTGTGCCTCTCTCTAACACGCTGACAGCCTCACACTCCTTGTGCAGGGCTGCAGATCTGATTCCTTTGTCTGTCCGTATAACCTGACTCATCTCTTCTTGGACACTGTCCTTTGCCAGTCACTTCCTGACAGAACAAAGTATCAGACTGGGTTAAAAAAAAAAAAAAAGATAAAAAAATCATTCAAGGGCATGAATGCTGTAGGATTACTCAGCTAATTGCAAGACCAACTCAGCAGCAGGTTTCAGCCATACCAGGAACTGGTACCTCCCGGCCGTGTCCCCCAGGGCCCTGCAAGGGCTGCTTACTGAACGGTGCTTCAGCCCGTCCTGAAAGCTCAGTCCCGTTTCCTTCGGCATTGTGCCACCTGCACAGCTGCAGAAAAAAGCCGAAAGCCCCTTCACCTCTCCCGCTGTGTGGGGGCAGCGCCCACTGCTAGTTCTTTTTTGTGCTGCCACATCACTTGGAGCACTGTCTCCGCAGGGCAGACATTTTGCTTCGCTTTGTGATTATCCAGCACCACCCCCCCACCTGTGACAATAAGGAAAGATTTAAGCAGTCGCCAGCCTAATAGTTCTGACATGCAGACAAAATGAAATAACTCATAGTGGAGCTGGCAACCAGGAAACTCCAGAAACAAATTGATCTGGCAAGGAGTTTTCATTATGCTTCGGGGAACAGGTTGATCTGACAAAAATAGAAGTTGGCAAATAGATTACCTCTTGAAAAACGGCACACCAAGGTGGTGCAGAGAGATGTGGGGCGGTGTCTGATCTGTTCCAGGAGCTGGGGTTGGCTGGTTCGGTAGAAATTAGGAGATGGAGCTCTTTGGAGCAGAGATTTTGTCATTTGTGTGTTTCCTAAAGCACCGCGCAGGCTTGCGGCTTTCTCCTGCGGCTCCTGTCGCAGCCAGTGCACATCATCCTTGACTTTCTGCAACTTGTTCAGCTCTCACTCGACACAATTATGGTGTCGGTGTGCTTCCGACCTTTCCTTGCTCTGTCTCCCAGGCTTCTGCTCCCCCTCAGCTTCGTTCCTGAATGTGGCTAGGGAGGGTGAGGAGCCCTGGAGGAGATTTTTCCCTAATTGCCCCATTGTGGTAGCTGCTGTCACAGGTACCATGTGTTTTTATTCTTGCAAAGCATCCAAGTGCTTAATGCCAGGAGAGAAAAAGCTGTTTATAACCTGATATATAAGCCTCTAGTATTGCTGATGGGGACACTAGGCCTCCAGAATGGTTAAAAGATTTTTACAGTGCACAAAAATATTTTATCATCAGTATCAAATATGCAAATCATTCATTCTTTAAAAAGAAATCCTCTTACATGTCTAGCAATTAAAAATAACTTCTCTGTCTCCACCTGTGAATAAGTTTCTAAAAAGTAGCCTGTTTTCTTTCTGTAATTTTTCCTGTCAGCTCTCTCTAGTTTTTGGGTTTTATTTTTAGTGATTCATCTTTCAGCTACTCATTTTACCCTTATAGGGACTTCCTATATGTCTGAGCTTTTTCTTAATGAGTGGCATTGATGCTTGATTAGAATAATAACTTCTTACTATTTTGTAGCAGTATAGGCATGAAGGGTTTTAAAAAAAATTTAGGCAGTATGGCTTAGTGCCATCTACTAAATGATTTAGCTAAATTGTATGAAAAGAATAAATCTGAGTCTCAGAAGTTGATGAGAAATCCTTGGATATACTGTGGGAAAGATGCTAAATACTTGTGTCATGGCACAATGCAGACATTTTCCTGCATATCTAAAGATGGAAAAATAGGAAATAAAAAAAATTGCAAAAATATTACCTTGACTTTTACTATGGTCGTAATAAGGTACTTCAGTTAACGTTAATGCACTATAATAAAAATTAGTGCACATCACAGTCTATACATTGCCACGGGTCCTTTATTCATAGTTTGAGAAGGATGCCCTGTGGGCCCTTAGACTTTCCTGCTAGGATAAGAATATACTTTTGCAGGATAATAAGCATTCAGAAGGATGACAGAAGAGCAGTGTAGTAGCTCAAAGGCTATGTATAGAAAGCCTTGCAATGTTTGCATTTTCTCCTTTTCTTACTGTCTTCCTGACAATTTCATGGTTTCCTGCTAGCAATCCATCTGTTGCACTTTGAAGTTAAGGTAACATATAAATCTTGCAGTAGTTATGAAACCATTGCAAGGGAAAGGTTTGGTTTTTATTTTTTATGTTATAACACTGTTTGGAAAATACATGGATGAAAATGCCTAACAGATAATGATGAGAAGGTGTCCTAAGAATAAACATAAGCACACAGTTCTAACCAGGAAAGCTTTACAAAGGTACTTCAGTTATGTGCAATGCTAGTAATGAGTTGTCCAGGTCAATGACATCTGGATTCTTTTGTGTTACAAATGTTATGTAATCCAGTCTTCGTTCTCAAAAATTCAAACTGTTTTTGCCCAAACCACAGTTTCTGGAATTCCTTATGAATTTGGGATTGATGAATCTAAAGAGCTTTGCATGATTTGGGAGAAAATGTGCCATGTTTTTCTTTTGTTTACGAATGCCATGTTATTCATTGTTTTAGTCTTTAGTTAGAATCAAGCTGAATTATTTCTAATAGTGCACTGAGTATATTTAAAAGGTTTGTCATAGAGAATTTTCTAGGTCTAGGGACGCTTAATGTATTACATGCCATGGTTTAACTGAAAGTTTATTAGGCAGCTTGTGAAAACAGATCAAGTTAGCATAAAAAATTGTTGATTCAACATCAGCTTTGATGGGTAACTAAAGAACAATTATGTACTTGCAGTCTGTTGAGTCTCAAGCTAGGTTAAAGTTACACATCTCCTGAAAAATGCCTTATGACCTTATGAGTATAAATTACTGTGAGTTATGCAGGCTACAGTATGGTTTAGAGTTTGAAAGACATTGCAAAAGCCTGATGGAAAGACTTATATTTTATAAGATAGCTCTGCCTTATCTTCTGTCATCTTTAAAGCCAATTTGAAGTATCACTGAATCAAAAAAAAAAAAAAGGAACTCTCCATTTTCTGTCTCTTCCTTCCATTTATTCTTCCTTTTTCCCTTCCCTTTCTCATTTCACTTTCCTGTTTCCCATTTCTGTTTTTCTTCACCAAAAGTGAAAAAAGATACTTTTTATGTAAAAAGAAGTCTATCCTTCTTCTTCTCTGACCTCAATCAAGAGCAGTAAAAGATTGTCTGAGTTAGTTTCTGTAATATAAGTGGATACAATGTAGTATGAGTAGATGGAGGGTGAACAGACAAGGGGAAGGAGCAGAGTCGAGCCAGTCCTGCAGTGAACTCCACTGGCTGAGAACTGAGTGAGCTGGGAACTCTTTCCGTTCTTAAACCACCTTTCCTGAGGGAAAAAAAAAAGGCATGTGAGATTTTAACAACTATGCATGTTTTAAAATGATTGACTGTTTTATGTATTTCAATTGTTCATTACCCAGATCTTTCTGAGATAAAAAGGAAGTGTTTTGTTGCTATACTGTCTCTTCTGAAGGTTTTTACAGCCTGTTCTTTGCAATGTCACTATCATTTTCGCATTGTTGGAGAAAACATCCCAGTTTCCTTTGCCCCAAAATTTTAAGGGTATATTTTTCAAATAAGTGAATTTGTGTTCAGTCATGGAGGGAAAAGAGTCTGAAATGTTATACTTTCATGAAAATGTGAAGAAAAGAATTTTTTTTTCATTTCGAGTCTCCTGAAATTTCTCAGGCAAATGTCATTGTGTGATTACTGCTGCTAACAAAGGATTGAAGCAGTATGAAAAGAATAAGGCATGAGGGGAGGGAGGGAAAAGGAGGTGGTTGATTATGAATGTGAAAACTTTATTTACACACACACGCGCAAACAATCAGCAGCTTTGAGAAAAGAATGCAGAAAATAGCGCACACGCACACATTTTTTACATTTCTGTGTGCATAATGGCCTTCTAAAGAATGAACCAATTTGGTAATTTTGCTCCACAGAGGATTTGTTATGCTTGTAAAGAGGCAGCATTTTGAATGACGCTATGTTTTTTCTTCTTTATGTTTAGTGCTCGTGAGATGAAGTTGACAGAAGGAGGATTTTTTTCCTGTAGTCATCCACCACTCAGCATGATGCAAGGCTGGTTTTGAGGGAAGACACAGCAGTTGCCTGGTTTTTTGCAAAGCGTTGACAGCTCAGGCACAAGATTGGTTAAACATGGTTCCACTGACAGATCTCAGGATAAGTCCATAAAGGGGACACATAAGTGAACAGAGACAGAAGTAGAGCAAGTAGTGCTGCTCTTGCGCTGTCAGAAGCAGATCAGCCCTCACTGACCCATTGCTGCCTCTTGATCATCATGCCCACAGATTTGGAGGTTGATCCAAATGGTGGTGGCTCTGGTGGCCTCTGTCATATTTAGCACAGGTCAGCTTCCCCTCAGGTCTTAGAGTTGCTGTGGGCTAAAGCGGAGTCCTCCAGGGCTTGATCCCAGTTACACCCTTTGTCCTGCAAGTTGGGTAACAGCTGGCAATTGGCAGAAAAGGCAACGGTGCAGTGAATTATAGTCAATGAATTTTGCAATTTTGAATCACTGGGCTCAGCAAAGAGAATTGAATGCTGGGCAATGATCATCTATATAACAGCATGTTAAAATAATTAATAAGACATGTTGAAGATAAGGATTATGTCTGCACGTGTGCTTATGTGGGTGCATACTTTGATAGAGTGTATCCACCTGCCAGACAGATTCTTGCTTCCCCCCCTTTGGGTTGGGAATTTGTGGGAGACTGGGATGGTTGTTCATTAAATTCAAAAGTCTTTTGGAAAGATGCTTCTTCAACCTGCTTTAGACCCTTTCAAAATTAGGAGGGTCAGGCCTGAGCAGGCCCATGAGCTTGGCTTTTGGAAATTTCTGCTGGGAACCAAGAATATGCGTGTGTGTGCATGTACATGCTCCACAGGAGCTGTGTTCCTCAATACTATATTTCTCACCAGAGGCAGGCTCCTCTCTGTTCTGTCCATCTCTCTGCTTTTCCCTTGATTTGCAGTGAGGGCTGGAAGGCCTATACACGTGTAGCGAGGTGCAGTGTAGGGCACACTGCTGTCTGTAGTGGTGCACTTGGCATTTTGTTGGGTGTCCATGTGAGGCTGTGCTAGACAAGCACCTTTTGCTGCTTGCCTGTGAAAGGGTCTTAATATAGGTCTGAGGGAGCCCATGAGCTGTACTCCCAGTCGCAGGACCCCGTTTCAGCATGTTAAAGGACAGGCCATGATTCTCTTGTGTCAATGCCATGCTAGGCATCTAAGAATCCCAGGGCACACTGGAATGTTATTTTTTGATGGCTGAGTGTGACAGTTTTCTCTTACCCCCAGTCCTTGCGAGAACAAGATCAAAAGTCTCTCACTGGCTGCTCTGGCTGCACTGCATCCCTGGTTTTCTACTCTCCTGTAAGGGAGTGTTTATTTAGAACAGGTGAAGCTGGAAAAATCCATTACAGTGAAATTTATTGTATTCACATTGCTCACATTGCTACTTTAGATATTGTCAAATATACAGCATGTTTAGCAATTGCTGTAACAGTATGCAGAATTAGGAAGTATTAAGTTAAAATAAAATGAGTTAGTACTTGCCTTTGTTTAAAAATGCAATGTTGCTATTGCAATGCAGCTGGAGTTGCATTCTCCAGAGGGAACATAACCTTTTATTTTAAAATACTTTCTACACAATATTTTAATTCCTCTCTATTGATTTATCTGGAATGGCAAAAAAATAATATAATGCTGTGTTAGATCCAGCAAGTAATCTTTGTTTTGAAATTCATTATGCTGTGGTGCAGACACATGGTACTGTAGTGGTATATAGAAGAAGAAAATCAGTGTTATGCAAAATATGTTGTGAAGGGTGGATGCTAAGAATATCAAACATTTTCTACTGTAATTCCTGTCATGACAAAACATCTCACTGCCTGATGAGGTTGGATAAGTATTTAAAACCGAAACATCTTCCACAGAAAGATGTAAATTCAGTGGCATGAAAATAGTCTATGGACTTGCAAGACTTTGTTGAATTCCATGTTGTAGAAAATCCAACACATGCCAAAGTAATCTGAATCCTTTGCATCAACTTTCAAAATGAAACTTTCTTTTTTTTATTTCAAATGAATTTCTTGCCTAGAACTCTGCTTTCAGTGAAAAAAAAACCCCACTCAAAATTGAAATGATGTGTGCAACAGTGACAGGATTTTCAGTTCAGTGACAACTGCTTTTTCTGTCCTTGTTCGCTTCTCCTCCCCCAGCGGATTTGCTATCAACTAAAAATATCCATCATATTTGTAGGTCTGTGTCTGACTACTCTACTTCACAGCTCTTTCCCCTTGCACTGTGTCACTTCCACAGCTCCCACGCTTCTCATACATTGATTTTCAAAATTTTCATGATTGCCAGTCATCTGTCTCACCTCCATCACACTGAGTTACCTTTACTCCATAGCTTATCAAGTGACAGAGGTGGAGAACACTCTGTTGGAGAAACTTATTTCTATCAGGTCAGGTTTTTCTCAACCTTCTCAAGGCTTTGGGTTTTAGATACTGCCCACTGTGAACTGTGGTGTTTCTTGGCAAATTTCAGTGCATTTCATCATATCAGCAAAGCTCAGATGGTGTCTCCAGAACATCGGAGGTCTCTTTCCAGTCTGTTCGAAACAGAGGAAACTTACTTCATAATGCAATGACTATTTTCCTTCTTTTCATCCCCCAACGTGGGGCTTGTGGAGGGCTGTTACAGAGGTGGGGGGCAATGTCAGGGGATAGAGGTGCCATAGCCCTGCTCTCCCTGCCTCTCCCTAAAGAGCAGGTATAAATATTGCAGCTAAATGACTTGTCAGAGGGAGCACAAGTCTGCTGCAAGTCTCCTCCTTGACTGTACCAGACAGCAGAGCCATTTTGCAGTCAAAAGCAGTTTAAACAGTGCAGGGGTTAGAGCCACCAGCAAGTCTGTAGTGTGACTGGGAGCTACCTGTCACCGTCTGCTGCAGGTGTTATTTCACTGTCCATCTCTTGTGTCGGTAGGATGCCCTGATTGAACAGTACATTATACTTAAGCAGAATGGCCTCAGTTGACCTCTAATTGCTTTAGATTGGAGGGGAGACAATGAAAAAATGCAGGAAAAGGGTCTTTTGTACACACATTAAGCTCAACAATAGGTGATTCGTTACAGCTTCATGATGTGAAAGGCCCAGGACCTGCTCAGTGTAAAGCAGCTTTTCTTCACTGATTTCAGTAGGAAAATGCTTATTTTCACCTCTCTAGAATTTCATCACTAGCAAAGATTTGAATTGGCAGTCTAGATCCCAAACCTTACACTCCAGAGAGAACAAATCTCAATATAAATGTTGAAGAGGGGTTGATAAAATACTGTAAAGGCTAACATGCAGTGGGAGGACAGACTGGCTCGGGATGGGGGCACAGCTGTAGTTTGTTCACTCTCATGTGCTGCAATTCTGACGTGTGGCCATTCTCTGAATTGGAAAATCGGCTTTTTACATCGACAAAAGCCAGGTTACAGCAGCTTTTTCCTCTCAGACGTCCCTTATGCAGAGAACCAAGAAACAGCTGTGTCACTCCTGATGTGTTTGGAGGTTCCTTCAGAAAAAGGATGTTCTGAAGCTGCCCATGCTGCCTGGGTACACTGAAGCTTCCGTGTCAGACCAGAGAGCCTGTGTCTGTGAGGGCTCCCATTGCAGGCACACCTCTTGTGCCCTGTCCCCACAATCAGCTCTGGCACTCATCTCAAAGCCCAAGGTGCCATGGAGACCTGGGTGATCAATCTCCAGACAGTCTGGGAGGACTAGGCAGCCCCTGGAAGCTGTGACTGCCTTTAATCCTAGGAAAAATTTTAGCCCACCCACAGGCCCACATCCCAGCCCATCTTTGGCCCATCCCTGTCCCCAGGGAGGTGTCTGATGCTGGGACTGGGACTGCCCCGGTGCTCCTGGCTGGACTGGCGTGGGCCCTGACTACCAGTCCCTACCATCACCTGCCACGGGGAGCTGGAGCAGGGGCTGATGGCCACGGGGGCTGATGTAGGGTCCTGGACCATGGGCAGGGTGGAGTGAGCCCTGGGGGACTGGTGATGCCCCCAGGGACATGACAGAAAGAAGACAAGTGGGCAGATGTGGTTGGTTGTATCCTGTAAGTGATTTAGTGATAGGCTTAAGGTAGCAGACAGAGCAAATAGCACATCTCAGAAGGCTTTTAATATATAATGGCTTATTTAGTCATTTTAGTTAAATCTTTTATTTATGTGAACTGAAGTTTGGCCCTTTAACTGTAATGGGTAGGTCTAGTACATGATCCACTGTGCAGTATCTGACTCTACAGGCAGAGCTGTTTATATTCCAGGGTTTTGTAGGTTTCTCTAAGCTGCTTCTGACATATCTTTGTTAGATGGATTATGCATTTTATTTCTCATTCCTAATAGTGAAATACAAACCTCACACTCAGACATTTCCCACAAAGCAAAACCCCTCTGCAACTCAGAAGTGTTGAACGCTGATTTATTGGTCATGTGTGAACAAATAAATTCCCCAGAAATCCGTTGTTTGGAACGAAGGGCACACAGCTTGCCTCTGCAGCTGTGTGGTGTGTGGATGAGGTCATTCCTGCCACACAGCCAGCTCTGTCTGCAGGCCCCCAGACAGCCTACAGCCTGGAAGAGGCAGGAAAAGTGTGCATGGAGGGTTGAAGACGGCAGTTTTTGTTATGATAGAATTCTTGCAATTGCAAACTGTGGGATTTGTAACATGGTCTTCCTCAGCAGTGACACATCCAAAACGCTTCCTCACCTGCCTGAGGAGAGAGTGAGCAGCAATATAATCCTCTGTTAGAATGACAGAAAAATAGATCAAAGCAAATTGTTTGAATGTGTATGTTAGGGAAATGGATATGAAAATGCAAATAAAAATATGTTGTCATTACTCTTACTCTGTAATGGGCTATCCAGTCTGGTTCCAGAAACAGAATATGACATATTTTAAAGCGGTACTTAAAGAAGATCCACAAGACCCTGCTGCAAGACCTAAGCTGAAGTCTGAGACTTTGCAAACTTTGCATCAGTTGACACAAAGCAATATGCCAACCCATGAACATTAAGATGTTAATGTCTTAGTGTAAAGATATTAACACATTTAACATTTTATGCAACTTTATGCAGCCTTTTTGCACATTATATTCATATAATTATGATAAGAATTTTTATCTGCCCAGAAACTTTGGGAACAAGCTCACTGAACTGTGACTTGGTGAATTTTTGAACTCTTTTAAGGCAGAATATGATGAATTATTAATAAACAATGAAATACTTTTATGATGTTAGTGCTACTGGCAGTCTGGGAAACTTCAGTTTCTTGGGCATGCCAGCTAAAAAGAGATGAGATATTTTCTCTCTGTCTCTCTGATTTAATTTTTAAGCCAAAAGCACAATAAAATTACTTGTGAAGCTGAAAAAAAATACTGTCTATTGAGTCCAAAGGAAAAAAAAACCCCAACAGCAAGTAAAAAAAATTAGTAATATGCTCTATTGAAAATGAAAAAAAATCAGAAAGTGATAAAACTTACTGAAATAGATTTAGACATGCCACAACAAAGGAAAAACTGAAAAAAAATGATATCCAAAAGAATCTGCCAGTGGATGATGTTTCATCCAGTAATGCAATTGGCAGAAAATCCATAGTTTTGTGGAAATATATTGGTCTTTGTGAAAAAGTTGGTTTATTTTTTTGGAGGATGGATAGCTGGCCATAACAAAATCAACTGGAACAGCTGATAGCTTGAAGGCTGTAGCACTTATATGAAAACTTATGTTTCTTCACTTCTCATTATTCTGGTGCCATATTGTGCCTTTCTTCTGAACAAAAAATTATAAGCCTCCTTTTCTTCATATGATGGAATGAAAACGCTTTCTAACACCATTATTTTACATGAAACTTTCCTTTTTGCAGTGGTCCATTTATCACTTCTTAATTAAACATATTGGCAAATCAGATCCTATTTATTATCTCAGTAAAATATTGAGACCATTTTATTATAAGAAAAAAGATGGGTAAATAAATTTTACAGCTTTATAGTCAAACACTTTTCTCTGAAATTCCATGGTTTTATTCACAATAATAGATCAGTTTGCTTCTTGGAGAGTTAGGAGTCTGCAGAGCTGGGGAGTATGCACATTTAATCTAGATCACATCTCTGTGTACATTAGGCTTTATTCTGACTCAGGGAAGGCAGAAAACATCTGATCCATCATTAATCTGACAGGAAAAAATTATTAAAAAAAAAGAAAATGCATTCAAACCAAACTGAACAAATATGAACTTTGACTTTAGCAAAGCCTGTGACATTGTCTACCATAGCATCCTCCCAGACAAACTGATGAGAGAAGAACTGGCTAAGTGAACAAGAAGGTGGGGGGAAGATTGGTAATACTGACAGGCCAAAAGCGTAGAGACAGTGCTAGGATGGTGTTGGTTCCTAGCAGTGTCTCACAGGCACTATTGTTAATGTCTGTGTTAGTGAACTGCATGGTGAGAACTGATTTGCTGATGATTCCAAACTGGAGTGAGTGGCTGGTACACTGGAGGGTGGGAGATGCCATTCAGGAACGTCTTATCAGGCTGGAAATGTGATCTGAGAGGAACTGAACGAAGTTCCACAAAGCTGAGTGGAAAATCCTGCGTCTGGGATGGAGGAATACCGTGCAGTAATACCATGCACTAGTAGTGGCTGGGGACTGAATGGGTGAAAGCAGCTTCACAAAAATGACCTGCTGGATCCAATTTCATTTGAACTGGAACTGGACAAGTTCACTTTGCAAAAGAAGGTGAGCAGCCTCACCTTGGGCTGAAGGAGCTTAGTCAGTGGGTCAAGTGACTTTTTTCCTCTATTTAGCACTTTTGAAACTGCCCTTGGAGAGCAGTGTCCCTGTTTGGGCTTGCCAGGACAAGAAAGACACTGACTTTGTACGTGAGTGAGCCCAGTGAAGGGTGCCCAGGTGGACAGGGAACTGGATCAACTGCTGTAGCTGGCTCTGGTTGGAGCAGGGGCTTGGACGAGATGGCCTCCAACCTACATGAGTCTACAGTTCTGTCTTGCAGAGTTAGAGCTCTTTGTGTCACATGTGTGCAAACCCTTAAACTGGATCTCATGTGCCATGGCCTAATTTTCTTTAGCTGTGTCACAGACACAGCTGTGTCTGTTTTCCCAGAGTTTTAGAAGAAGTGGCAATCCTATGTATTTGTGCACATCAGCTCTGCCAGTTGTATAGGCTGGAGGATTTATTGCAATGTGAATAATATGCTGCCTTTCATTTCTCAGCCAAGGACCAAATATGCATGAAGATGTGAAAGCACATTTCCAGAGTAGTGAAAAATATGTAACTGCGATTAAAGGATGTTCAGGAAGACTTAGCAACACTTTCTTCAAGGCAAGCTAAGAAAAATACTTAAAAATTACAAAGAAAATCTGGATATTACAGTTTTCTATGTTGTTACATTTTAGTTACAGTGTGGTATCTTAAAAATTTTTATGGATTTTTGAAAATGTTATACTGAGCATGAATATGGTTTATGAAATGTACAACCTGTTCATACATGGCCATAGTTTTACAGGTTTGTTTTGTTGCTTAATTTTGCCACAGGAGGATGAAGGGAACATCTGCACTGTCTTTCCTACATGCTGACTTAGGTACAGTTTTCCCTATCAGGTGGCTATATTCTCTGAGTGCTTATGGGGGTTGATTTTGATAATATAAAAATTCAATTTCCTTTTTTCATCTTGTATATTTGGCTGTCATGCATTGCTTTACAGTATGTTTCTTCTTGCTTAGTCTTGTTTGTGCACTACTGGACTTGCCCTCAGGAAAGGGCAGTATGTCAGAGATCAGGAACAATAAACAGGTAGATTTACCAACACAAATCAGCCAGATATGCATTCAGGATATTTTAGAGCTACTTATGATATAGCTCAACAAAAATCCTGTTTTATACAGCATTCTTTCTTATTTTAATAGTTCTGTCAATAGAGAGGAAAATGGAACCCTATCTTTTATTTAAACATCACCCAAAAATTTAGGTTTTCTTAACAGAGGATTAAAATCAAGATGTGGACCTGGACTCTGAAATCCAGACCTGATAGTGATTTTTTCCATGATTTATTCTACATGTAGTGATAGGAAATGGTTTAGGAAAATAAACCCATTTTCATTTCCTGAGATTGAAAACTTCACAGTACTGAAGCATTTCTGAAGTATGTTTATATTCTAACAAGGAAATGACATTTATTTTCTTTGCAAAACATTTATTTTGGTTATTCTAGCTCAAGATTTTTATTATTTGCTCACTGGAGTATTGCTCACTGAATGGTTTTTTGGTATAGAAAAATTCAGAATTCCTCAAGGGAAAAGGAGTATTACATGAAATGTCATGATGGAATTCCTTGAAATGTTTTGACGACTGCTTGAGTTATTTTTAGAAATAATCAGAGAATCATCTGGTTTGAAAAAGCTTCTTCCTGAGCCAAGCAGTCCATGTTCCTGTGTTGTGGCAGAGCTGGATAATTCTGTGCAATGCAGAAAACAAGAGATAATACTTGCCAGTGAGTTTCCTGTGATTACCGCAGCTGTGCAGAGCTGTGATCACTACTGTCATAGGAAAAGCCTTTGTGTGTAACCGTATAACAATGTGCTGTGTGGTTAGCAAAGAGGAGTCTGTCCACTCTGACCCATTAAATTCCTCATAGTCCTAGTCCTTCATGAAGATCCATTCCCGTAAACCTGATTCCTAGTGTACAGAGTTAATGGAGAAAATAGTCTCATTGCTTTCTGATTCCACTGCAGATTCGCCTAAGTATTCATTTGATTTCCATCATGCTACTAAATGAGTGGGAATGAATTACTGCGAGAAGAGGAAGAGGGCAAAAATCTATCTTCAGTCCTAAGGAAATGAATTAATTTAATCTGATATGATTCCTTCTGAAAAGCACATACTGGCTACCATTTCGCATCACCTCGTCAAAGCATAAAGATGTTTACAAATGGGCAGAATCATTAACAATTTGCCAGCTGGCTAGCTAGGCTGCTTAGACTTTAACTGTTGAAGCTCAATTTTTTGGTGTGTCTCTATTATGTATACTAGAAAGGTATATTGATATTAACTATAATAGTAATTTCAGCTTATTTAAGTTTTAGAAGATATGCAAAACTATTATACCTGAGAATATGGTGGGGTGGAGTTCTGTTGTTACATAGAAGTGCTTTCTACAGAAACAAAAAGAAGGGTACCTTAAAATATTCACTGTTTATCCATTCACATGGAGGTAGTTCCTAGATCAGGGAACAGTTAAGAAGTCTTAGGAGACATGACATATTTTCTAAATCATGAGCTGGTTTTTATCTGAATGGACATCACCACTCTGATCAGCTCTTGCCTGCCAAGTAGGTAAAGGCTTTGCCGACCTGACAGCAATGTGTCCATGCTTATTCCGTGCAGGAATCTGAGCTACAGCAGTTTACCTCACATGCTATGCGGGGATCATTACACTGCTTCTGAATTACCTAGGGCTTCACCCTTCTGAATTACCTAGGGCTTCACACCAGTAGATTGACGAGTTTGTACGAGATCCATTTGGTCTCCAGTGTGGCAAAGCTGCTGGAATAACATCGATGATTATTTCCTTGTTATCTGTCTAAGGGGAAATGTTTATTGCAAGTACGGCTCAAGTAAGGAACTGTTTTGGAAGATATTCAAACTTGGAGAACTAGCTCCAGAATAAGTGTGCAGAGAGACTGATTAATCTTCTGACACTGGAGAGCATTAAATAGCCCTGTGAATTAATGGTTTCTTGGAACTGAGACTGTTTATTGCTTTGGAAAAAAATCTCTTTCAGCAACTGGAGAGTTTTGAGTCCTAACACCTTTTTTTCCCCTATGTTGGATTGTTTGTTTTTAACATAGATTGTTTCTGTCTGAACTGACTCATCTGTAAATTGAGTTGTGAGGTTGCTTTGTACCTTGGAGATTTTGTTGTGAGAAGAAATTTACCTTGTAACAAGGAAATGTGTGGGGAGACAGGGAAACACAATGAAATCCTAAGTGTTCTTTTGATGGATTAAGTCATGAATTTACTTTAAGGAACCACACAATAAGATAATCTTTGGATAGACAAAATCTTAACTTGCTTTTTTAAACTGAGTGTGTTTTGATTGATTTTGGATGAATGCCCCTTTGCTGGAGGCTTTCATATTGTTTAGACTTGGCTTTCAAAACTGATTTGGGAAGGTTTTTTCCCTCAGAGTATAGCAAATACATTATGTATATATTTGGGCTAACTTCTTTCCATGTATTTGTCTTCTTTTTTCAACAGTTGATTTTTCAGCCTTCAGAATGGCTTTAGGAAACCTGTATGTGTATGTGTTTGTGTGCCTTTATATGGGTGTCTATATTTGTCATTCTTACAAAGCAAACATAATTTATAATTAGGGGTTCATGTAAATCAGTATTGTAATTTCCACATTGCCCTATGGTAAACAAGGTTAGTTCTTTTTCTACCACAGCATCCTCAAAGTTTCATATTATTTTTGGTTTACTATAAGCAATTTCCATTGTACTTGTCCATACTTTATTTAGTGTTTATATTTATCTCAGTATATTGATACAGGGCTTGCAGTGCAGTTCTTGTCTTGCTCAGTGCAGTTCATTTATTTGAAAGAACAGAGTGGAGAAATGGGCATAGCTGGAGACAGCTGGGAAACAACAGATCCCCCGTGCAACATTAGGTGGATTAATGATCCATTCAGTGTAAGATCCTGACTTTGGCAGACACTAAAACTGAATGAATTAGAAAAAAAAAAAGAAAAAGTGCTTCCCTTCAGCCCTGATAAGGACAAAGCCTTTTGGTGTCATCCTGTTGGTTGCTATTACAGACAATTTATGAACTAAAATCAGGTAAGGATACCCAAGTAGCCTGTAATGAAGGCAGAGGTGTGAGGAACAGTGAGAGAATGGAGAAGAGACTGAGAGATCTGAACAGGAGTGGGGAGGAGTTAGTCTTTTGGCTCTTGGGCTAGTGCCCATTTATTAGAAGTATTAGATAGTGTGTAATGAATGAGACAGGAACTGAGGGAAGGTAAAGATTACTATTTTGTCAGGGCAATTAATGTCATCATGTAGAACGGATTTTTAATGTATTCAGGATATTATTCTGAACATTTCTTTTGAATCTGGTTTCATTCATGTGATAGGTTTGTTTGATAAATGTCACCAGGAAGATTATCAATAATATCCAGCCTGAAATTTTTTGTACGTGATTTCACAAAATTTGGTCTTGAAGAGACAGCATAGGCTGGAAAAGCCTTACTGCAGGGTTCTCAAAATTCCATCCCAAATACGGATGAATGCTAGGAATGAGGTCTTGCCAGAGTTTGCTCTGGACTATGTTCTTTTAAAAAGAAGTTCATTAATAACAGTAATGATGGAAGAATTCGTATATTTAAAAAATGTAAACTTCTTAGGTTAAATTATAAGTTAAGAGGAAAGATCAGATTTCAAACCATGTCTGGTAAAAGGAGAGATGGCTCAAATCATTGCAATGGAATTTGGTACAATGCTCTACTTAAGAAGATGAAATTAAACCAGAGATACACAGCGAGGAGTAATTGATGGTATGGCAGCTAAATCACAACACATTGCAACAAATTCAGAATACCTGAGAGAGTCTGGAGAAGAAGAGCTTAGTTGGCACAAAATGGGTTGTACCTGGCTGTAATTGTCCTGTTGGGAAATGCTCTTGGCATGCAAGTTCTCATGCTCCTGCAAGCAAGCAGCCAGAGTTTAGAAATGGAGTAGAAAAGTTTAGAAATTGAGATGTGTAGGTGTAGCAGGAGAGGTCTACATAGACCGTAGCTCCCCTTGGTTAGAAATATCCTTTCCATTCAAGCATTATGATTACATCCTTTCCAGCTGTCTGCAAATGCCAAGGTGCTCTTTGCTGACCCTAGTGACTGGAAGAAACATCACACAGTTCACTGCAATGGTGGGCACAGCTTTATGAGCAGCTTCTTCACCTCTGTATAACCAGACCAGTGTATACGCCTCCAGGTTCATGTTTGGTGTCTGGGAAAGGGGAAGAAAAGGTAGAGTGGTTGTCATGAGAACAGTGAGTTGAGCTTTTTCTTTGCTATTCTTTTCCTTAGGAGCAGAGGAGGATCATCAGTGAAAGTATGATGGGGGAGAGTTGTAGAACACTATGGAAGGGATTGCCATTCATTTCCCAATGGCAGCCTGGGCAAGTGTGTATGTAGAAGTGAATTGCAAACAAGATGGGTAACTGTAACTTATAAGTCTCAGGCAAAGCACCAAACTATGGCTTAATGCATGGGATACTCATCTAACCATTTTCTTTTTACAGTGGTCCTTTCCCAGTAAGCTGGGCAAATGTTATTAGACTTGTTCTATGGGATATATCTTGGGTGCAAATCTATCTGTGAAACTGGGTGAATTGTTGAGTAACTAAAAGGTCATATCTGTTTTACTAAAAAAAACCTTAAAGACTTAATTTAAAATTAGGTTATAGTATGTCTGCAAGAATTTCAGTGACAGCAGTTTGGACAGACAAAATGCTAGGATTTGCTTGCAGGCTTATGGCCAAAATTTACAGTTTCCTGGAATTCTTCGAAAGTATAAATCAAATGTATGTACACACTTGGAAATATGTGTAACATAGACGACTGAACCTCTCTTGGATCCCTTCTCCTGAATGACACAATGCAGTCAGGGAAAAAAAAGAAAAGACAGAAGTTTTTCTTCGTTGTATGGGTATTATTTACAGAGCTGTTGCTCCCTAGCGGAGTTGTAAACAAAATGAATAGAGGTAGAGTGTTCTTTTGTTATTTCTCGTAACTGCAGAAGCAGAACAATTTCTATATTTAGGAAGAGAGAGTTATCTTGACTGGAGTTCAGCTGTTGCATTCACCCATCTAAACTCGCGGCTCCCTTTTTTGTTCATTCTGTATGTAGGGTTTTATGAGAGAGCATTCTCTCACATTTCTCCTAACACCTCCTGCACACAGACTTTCACAGACTGTCTGACTTAGTGGTATAGCACTAGACAAGAATGGGGCTTAACATTAGCACTGACATTGTGTTATCTTCAAAATGTGGTCTTTCTATCTTCCACTTGAGATATTAATAAACTTCAAAAGCTACTTTCAATCCGAAATAAAAAGCTCCAGGGAAATCCTTAACTATGTTGACACTGCTGCTGCATCTTGATGATAATCTTATCATGCAAAGGTGGAAAAAAAAGGCTGATCTATAAAACATGTGTGGCACAAGCCACTGCAATTTCAAATTACAGATGTCTGGGTATTGACCCATGGATCATTTCAATTACTTGCTTGTGTAGATATGCATGATCCACCACTAGCCTACCACAGTTTGGTTCAGATAGTGGATTGGCAAGTGTAGAGAAATGTTTCCTTTAAACTGTTGACATGCTGTCTGATAAGTAAATGCTTAAATTATGTCATGTTGACTTGCTGTGATGTGATGGAAGGTAACAATATGAACCATGTATGCAACAGAAAAAAAGACAAGGTCATTTTCTGTGATACTGTCACGCCCTCAGCAGGAAGTGCTGGGGCAGCAGAGCTGAGTCGTCAGTACTGGAGTTCATCTATCAACAGTCTGCACGCATTGAAGGCGACTCATTGGCAGAATTTGTGCTCCTAAATTTCTGTGAGGCAGTGGATGAATTCAGTAGAAAGAAGAACTACTGTGTATTTAAATAATTAAACACATTTTGGGAAATAATTAGTCCTGTTTGGGAAATTGTAAGTGACAGCTCTTGCCTTAATGCATGTGTGGTGCAAATGTGATGTGGTGAAAATGCAAATGAAGACAAAATAAGCAATTCTCTTTTAAAATTTTAATTCGAGTTGTGTACCTACTTGAAGAGAAGTTTAAACACTTTTTCATTTGTTTTCAAATGGCCTGTACAAGACACAATTTAGAGATGAAGTCCCATCACTCCAGCCATTGTAATTAAAGACACAGGCTGATGCTGACAATAGTTTATTTTTAAATGCTGATAAAAATTCCACTGGCCATTCCTACCAGAGTTAACCCCTATTACCCATAACAGTTGCCCCTAATTAAGTAAATGTCTGACAAAGGTTCAGTGTGCTTTATAATGGCAGAAAAGACCTAGTCAGTGGCAATACAAAAGATAGTACAGGCTTGGCCTCAGAGATGTGGGGGGAAAATCCACCTTGCAGTCTCAGTGGAAAGTACAGAGCAAATTGATATATATATATAGAATAACAGTTACACCTATGTATATAGATATACCTGTATATTATACATATATTTATATATAAAAATATAATAATTATATATGTTATATATATTATACATATACATATATTATACATATACATCTATTATACCTATATTTATATACCTGTATATAAATATACCTTATACATTTGTATAATGCAACCCCTTATGCCTTCCTCCTTTTAGTTCAGCTAAGGCAGTTGCTGAACTGGGGCTATTTCCAAGTGTAGACAGGGCTGAGGCATGCATTATTGACTAAAACACTCCATTCTGATCTCCTGGGACATATAAGCATTTCAAAACCATTGATAATAACAGAGCCCAATCCTATGCTGCAGGGCAAATGACTCTGCATCAAATGGCCAGCACAAAGCAGCCAGCCATGGCACATCCTATTACCTCCAACTGCTCCTCCCCCATGCTGTCTGTGCAAGGAAGTGTGGTCCAACATTTTTTTATGCAGAATCCAACTGTGTAAAATTTGGCATATCTTTATAATGAGCTACATTAGATGGTCCTTAACCATGGTGAAAGATCTGGTGAAAAATTTCAGCTCAGAAAAGTGTCTAAAAACAGCTCATGTACTGGTTTAGATTTCCTATTGAGGTGCCCACCCCCAAAACAGAGGTTTTTAGGAAATCCTGGTGAAGTCATAATTGTAATCATGAACAAATGGCTCTCTGCAATGCTGACCTCCTTCTCTAGAACTCTTCTAGACGTTAATGGCAGGGCTAGAAATCTATATTAGGCACTATGACAGCAGGAAGAAATCTGGCAGTCTTACAGTGTCATTTGGTGGAAAATACATTGAAGCTGCTTCTGGAATAAATTTACATGAGAGTAAAGAGGAATTAAATAGAGATGAAAGCACAGATTTGCTTGCAATGATGTGGATGAGGATGGCAATTGCACAGAATGTTTAGTTGCATGTCTCCCTTCTGTTATTGTGCTTCTGAGTGATCAGCAGATGTCACTGGTGATGGGTGACATGAAGGCTGCCTCTGTTCTTCAGATCAAAAAATTGTCACAGCATTTCTATTCCTCAGGGGCTTGGGAGAGAGACAGCTAAATGCCAGAAGTTTCACTGCAAATGACCACATATCTTCAGCTAAAACATGTACTTCTATAGCTAATGTGCTGGAAGATTAGTGCCTCACAATCGGATATGCCTGTACTAAAGTTGTCCCCAGGACATTTAAGCAGACTACGTGCTAATATGCATAAACACACACATACACACATGTGCATACATATAGGTAGATATATGCTTATATATAAATGCCCAGGTGCTGGGTTGGCAGTGAAACAGTGAGACTGTGTGTATCTCACAGCATGGCATCTCTGCTGTTTGCAATCTTCTCCTTCTGCTGTGTTAGGTCCTCTGAAATTCTCCTGACTGACACAATCATGGAGATCTCTACTACAGAGTAGAAAAAAAGGGTAACTTTTTAATTCTATGATCAAAAAGGAGATAAAATTACTGTCTGAACAAATAATTGTGTTTGTTTCCAGATAAAAAGCCATGTATTCCGTAACACAGTTAATTAAAGAAAATCTGGAAATACCTGGGGAACACCTAAGCACCTTCTTGTATTAGGGAATAAAAACTCTCACCAGTCTGCTTCAAAGAAAACTAAAAGCCGAGTAAATGTAAAGACTATGTCAAAGAAAGGGGAAAACGTAACAGTAAATGTGCTTTCCAGCAATCACAGAGAGCCAAATAACCAGAGGCTTCATGTCAGAGTGAAAAAAACATCTTTGCAAACAAATGGATGCTTTTCAAACCAACCCTTTTCCAGATACATAACCACTCTACTGTTTGTATGGAATAGAAGGAAACACTTAAATTATGGCTGGTGTCAAATTCTGCCTTCTGAAAAGTTCTGCAAATTGCAATGTGAAAGGACTCAAAGCATTGCCATCATGTGTAACACTCACTGCAAAGTGCTAAGCATTATCTCAGTTTTAAACATTTTGCAGCACTTTAAGATCTACAGGCCAAAATGTTTCTCTTTGATCAGTCTGGAGTGATGTGTATAACGTGACAGACTTCACAGAGATAGCTCTCTGTGTGCTGATCAGAAACATTTACAGAAATCTTGGCTTATTACTATGTTTATTTTTTTTTGGATTCATTAACAGGTCTGTGGGCTGAGACACAGCATCATAAAAATTCTGCATGACAGGAGAGGTGCTGTTATACAGCTGTTGAATCTGTGGCAAGTGCTGGTTACATAAAAAAACCCTCACAGATTTGGAGCTGCTTATGATTCAAGACATAGAAGCCTAAACTGAAGATAACTGGTTTGTCATTCTGCGGTGCAACCATGAGCACACACTGTTCCTGAGGCTTGAGTTGGTGTGGATCAATAACCTCTGGGTATAAAAAATAATCACCCTATGGAATTTGAGTTTGGTCACATCAAGTCTTATAAAACATAGATAACTACTTTTTTTTACTAATGTCTTTGAGACTGCAGCCTGCTTTGTTTGGAAAAAATTTCATTACTAGAGACAGACAAGGAAGAGAAGGCAAAAATCTGAAATTAACTGTGCCTTAAATCAGTCCTCTGAATAGGGAAGAGTCTATTATTACTGATAATGCTTTTACAGAGATCCAGCCAGGGGAAATCTATGTGCATATAACACAGCTATGCTGAAGTCCTTTCAGGAAGAGGATAGAATGTTGTTTGCAGTAGAAAGCTGAGAAAATGCAATGATCTAAGTCACAGCAATTTTAGACCATTCCAGTCCCATTGTCCAAATTTGAAAGTTAAGGCCAGCAGGTCCAAAGGTAAGTATTTCTAAGCTTTGGAGTCAAAGATGAAGAGAAATCTTATCTATTCACTAGAAGCTGCCACTACAAGTTTGGATGTCAGATTTTTTTTAAGCTGTTGCATCCATTTTTCACAAGACTTTAGCACCTTTCCTCAACATAGTAGTTTAGAGAAAAAAAAACAAACAAACAAAAAAGAAGTTCCATTATGGCAATGTAAAAAGCAACACTTTGCTAGCGTGTTTTTATACTAGTATTGAGTGGAGAGGAAAACCACAAAACCCTAAAATCAAGAAATGCTTCTAAAAATTGCACACAGGTGCCATTAAATCTATAATGTATGATAGGCATCAGGTCAGTTTAACAAAGCTTTTAACCAACAGGCACCCTGCTTTTCAGGATAGGTTGGCTTTGATAGAAAGACCGTCTTACTCCCTTTGGGTTCTACAACACTAGTATGTGGGCTTTCTATCATGATGGAAGGAAAACAAAATCTTATGTTACATTACATTATATTACACTGTGTTTTGGTTGTTGTGAAAATCCAAACATTTAAACATGCAGAATTCAAGGATGGTAAAACAACTTAGAGTGCCTTAACACAGAAACACATATGCACACTGTACAGAGGTGTACATTTACCTGACAACTCAAATAAATATCCAGGCTATTATAAATTCGGGGAAATGTATGCTCTCCTTAAGAAAATAAAAACTTATCCTGACAAAAGTGAAGTTTCAGGTTTGTGTGTGGGCTTCCAAAAGTCCCTTGCCACCAAGAAAATAAACTTCACTTTAGTTAAGTGTCTTCACTTTAGGACTGTCTTGTAGTTTTTCATGTAGAATCGTGGAATCATTCAGGTTGGAAGTAATCTCTGGAGGTCATCTGGTCCCAGTCCCTCTTCAGAGGGATATTGATATTGTCTTTTTCCTTATAGAACAGAATAGCTCAGTGTTACTATTCTCAAAGTCAATCCTAGAAGCCTTAAAAGCAGCCTTTATTTCTGCTACTTTTTTCAACCTAGCATGTAGTACTTTAAATGACATAATTTTATCACAGAATCGCAGAATGGCTTGCGTTGAAAGGGACCTTAGAGGTCATCTAGTTCCAACCACCCTGCTATGAGCAGGGACACCTTTTACTAGACCAGGTTACTCAGAGCTCCATCCCACTTGGGCTTGAACACTTCCAGGTATGGGACATCCACAGGTTCTCTGGGCAACCTGTTCCAATGCCTCACCATTCTCAGAGTAAAGAACTTCTTCCTAATATCTAATCTAAACCCACTCCCTTTTAGTTTGAAACCGTTCCCCTTGTCCTGTCACTATATATCCTAGTAAATAGTCTCCGTCCACTTTCTATGTGCTGTTCCTTAGCTTAGCCTTATATTTTTTTTCCTGCTCTCTAAACGTGGACCCTTTTGTGTGGTCTGAAAGTAGAAGATATGAAAAACCTCGTAGTTTTCTCATTGTATATTCTTAATTAATTCTTTTCTAAGAAGGACGTCTTCATAAATGACTTGAGCGCAGGACTGGAAGGGATACTAAGCAAGTTTGCAGTTGACACAAAACTGGGAGGAGCTGTTGACTCCCTCGAAGGCAGGGAGGCCCTGCAGACGGACCTTGACAAATTAGAGGGCTGGGCAACTGAAACAGGAGCCAGGCCTAAAAGAGTTAACTGAGATATCTTGGCCTGCTAAGAAACCCCAATACCTGTTTTGCTAGAAGAACATTTTAGGAGCATCGGTTAATATCATGTTCTGTTCTGCTCACTGGACCAAAGGCCTCATTATAGAAAGAAGTAGTACACACACAGTAATAAATTAGGTAAACTAGACATTTGAATAAGATCTAGAAGGCCCAGAGCCAGGATTTTGCAAGCTTGAAGAATTCAGGTCACCTAATCGAACAGGTCAAATTGAGGAGGATATCCATGGTGACCACCAGAGGGATGAAGGCTTGAGGAGAAGACCCCCGCAGTAGAAGACTGCGCATGTCTGGAAAGACGCTACCCAGAGACTAGCCTACTTATTAATATGTATGTTAAATGATGTAACCATGTATCTAAAGTGTATAAAATAGCTGCTTTTGCACTTTCAAATTGAGCAAGTTTGTCCAGCGCGAGCTGGCTTGCTCCCAGCATTGAATAAACAAATACCTTGCTGCTTAAAGATAAAAAAAAAGTCTCTGAGCAGTTTTTCAGACCAAGTTTTTCAGAATCGCAATCACCAACCAGATGAAGTTCAACAAGTGAAAGTGCCAGATTCAGCACCTGGTGTGGGGCAACCCTGGATGTACAGGCAGACTGGGGAATGAGATGGAAAGCAGTGCCACGGAAAGGAACCAAGGGGTCCTGGTCGCTGGCAAGTTGAATGAGTCAGCAGTGCCCTGGCAGCCAGGAGGGCCAACCGTGTCCTGGGGGGCATCAGGCAAAGCATCACCAGCCAGTCGAGGGAGGCGATTGTCTCACTCTGCTCTGCACTGGGGCAGCCTCACCTTGAATATTGTGTGCAGGTTTGGGCACCACAATATCAGAAAGATATTAAGCTATTAGAGAGTATCCAAAGGAAGACAATGAAGATGGTGAAGGGCCTTGAGAGGAAGCCATATGAGGAGCATCTGAGGTCACTTGGTCTGTACAGCCTGGAGGAGACTGAGGGGAGACCTCGTTGCAGTTACAACTTTCTTGTGACGGGAAGAGGTGGGGCAGGCACTGATCTCTTCTCTGAGGTGACCAATGACAGGACCCAAGGGAATGGTGTGAAGTTGTGTGAGGGGAGATTTAGGTTGGATATTAGAAAAAGGTTCTTCACCCAGCAGGTGGCTGGGGACTGGAACAGGCTCCCCAGGGAAGTGGTCACAGCACCAAGCCTGACAGAGTTCAAGAAGTATTTGGATGATACTCTTGGGCACATGGTGTGACTCTTGGGAATGGTTCTGTGCAGGGCTAAGAGTTGGACTGGATGATCCTTGTGTGTCCCTTCCAACTTGGCAGATTCTGTGATCCTGTGACTCTGTGACATCTGGGGTGTAGGCATGGATCTGTGTTTCCATGCAACAGAACAGAGTGAATAATTTATTTACCTTTGTGATTCATGTATCTTAAGAGAAAGCCTTAAGGGATAATGCAGATCTTGGCCTTTCTTTAAGAACTTTGCTCCTTCTACTTTACCCGTTGCTCCCCATACCCAAAGATGCTTTGAGAACCTTTCTTAACTATTACTCCCCTTTCAAGACAAGAGAAATAAGAAGTAGAAAGCTTTTTTTTCCTGTGGAAAACATGCATTAAAATTGGTGTAGCTTTATTATTCTGAGTAAGACTTGTACCATACTCATTACTATAGTATGTGACTGCTTCCCAGTAGCATTTTAAGAACATGACTAACATCTGTCGCACACTCATTTGCTGCTTGAGTGGGGCTGAGAAGCTCTTGTGGTAAAATTTCTTATGTTTTTTTTAACACATATGTTATGCATTGCTGTCAGTGAGGTCTAGGTCAAAGAAGTGTGCCTTGTGTTCATGAGGCACTAGGGGTTGCAAATGTTCATGATTTCTTAGAAATCCACAACTGTAGATCAGCTCCTGAAATAGCCTTTGCCCTCCTTATAGAGCACAGCTACTAAATTGATTTTTGTAAATACTTGGTTACTTTCTGAGGTTCACTGGCTTTTATAGAGGTCTGCTTAGTAATTTTCATGAGAGCCACAGAGCAGAGACTAGAGGGTTTCTTTCTCTTTTACAAAGACAGCGCTTTTTTCTGGAAGCAAGGGATTAGTTCTTGCCAGTGATCAGGAGAATGGTGAGCAATACAGCGTCTGCTACAGGAACATAGAGCTGTAAAATCTGCTGAAAACTTAACCAGTGGCACAGATCTGGACTTGTATGCCTCTGCCACAGATAATTCTTCCATGGCAAAGAAGTAAATATTAAATCATTATCCTGAAAGTTTAGGTGACTTTTTTCTCATTGTCTGCAGCCTGGAGAATCCTTACAATAACAAAGATAGCTGTGATTTCAAATATTCTGGGAAGCTGAAATAGAGAGAGGAGCTAAATTTTATGGTGGCATAAATGGTTAAAAATGTTCCAGCACTTTATTTTAGGTGGATTCCCGTGGGCACTGGTGTTTTGTGCTGGGATCTGTTGTGTATTACTGAGTTACTGCAATTGTCTCATCCACCAGAAGGATCTAGAATTTTCTTACCAACTTGATACCAACAGTCTTGTTTGAGCATGGCATCACCATGCTCTTCAGTATTAGTGAGAAATCCCAAATTGCTGAATTACAGATGTCTAAATGTTATAAGTCATAACCAGAGCTAATAATTTAGGTTCTTTTTATGTAATCTGTGAAGAGAGATACACACTTCCACACGCTGATTTATCTGACCTGTAAATGAAATTAATTGCTTTCGGGAGGTGACAACCTCTCCCTATTGATTATATAAAGGGAATCTAGAGTGACCCTCTCATCCTTAAATATCTGTCATCCCTATGCCTGCCACTAGGACAGATGAATCCCACTTATGTTCATTTACTGACTGTCTAATGAAGACCAAAAAAATCTTCAGAATGTTCTTTTATTTTTTATTCACTACCACTTTCTTCTGTTATGAGGCTCATCCTCAGCTACAGGCTTTGCCCTTGAAGCACTTCACCTTATCCTATACAAAAGGGCATGGCTGTATGTGTGAAAGATATCTCTCTGTGTCATTATAGATTATTGGCATTTACATTATCATCATTTAAATAATCCATATAATAGGTAGTAAAAAAACCCCATCATATGGTACACCAAAGTAATAGATGCCAGATGAAAGTGAGGTTTTCCCATCAGATTTTGGTGGATATGTTCCAGAAAGACTCAAAACATTTTAGTAAATTACCTTTTGCTCCTGTCATCTCTTTTAGTAAATGTCTCATAATCTCCATAAGACCATGTAACTCACAGTCAAATGCTGCAGATATGTCCCAGATGAGAAACCATCTTCTGTGTTCCCTCTGCAGATAGAGGATCATCTGTGCTGCTAAAAAGGCTCCATTCTGTGTTCTGGCATGATTTCAGGCTGTTCCAAGTTTAGATTACAAGCATCAGTGAGATGAGGCTGTAGTTGGCCGTTGTTTAGTTACTCTAGAAGCTTACTCAGGAATGGTATGGCAGGTTGGAGGGGAGACAACTGGTGTCCAGAAGTTGTTTCTCAAGTATCTGATTTGGAGTTATTCCAAGCTGTCTTTCACAGGTTAGAAAATGCATAGATTGAATTAAATCTTATAGGTAGACCTTCTTATGGTGAATTAATGCTGTGAAATTTAGTAATACCATAAATTTCAGTGGATGCGTATAGAATGGCTATCATTTGTTAGTAAGTATGAACTCTTCAGTGCAGCAAAGTTAACACGACTCTTTGGGCATGAAACAGGGTTTTAAAAATCTGTTATGCTTCTTTTTGTCCACGTACTGGTTTAAAGGTAAACCAGCAGGAGAAATGAACCCAACTCAAAAGAGATTATAAATCAGAGTTACAACTTAATAAAAATAATACAATAAATACAATTATACGGACAAACAATTGGTTTAACCCACAAAACCCAGATGTATAACCCAGCACCCTGGGGCACAAACAGAGTGGTGTTTGTTGGCCCCCATGCTGAGCCCCACGTGGTCTCCCTGAGTCCAAAGTAAAAGGGAAGGAAAACCTGTTGGTGAGAGTGCTGGTCGCAGTCTGGTCGAGAGTGGTGATCGCAGTCTGGTCGAGGTTCTGGTCCTCCTCTGGATCCAACAAATGGGCACAGAAGTCCCAAGACCCCAAGATTATATACACCCAGGTTCGAGTGGGAATGTCCAGCACCTCCCCCAGGACGGGGAGTTCCACAATGGGTGATTTTGAGCCGTGAGATATTTTTGGAATCCTTGATGGCCCATTAGCAGACATGACCCCTCAGGCTGGGTGTGGAGGTGCTAATGACTCCCCAGAGGGGAGTTGTCACACCTGAGTCATTGGTGTGAGGATAGGAACATCCTCCTATTTCACAGGCTTCTTAACTCTCAGCTTATAGCCCGATGGGTGAGGTGTGCTCTGGGCAGCTGCTGCAAATGGTCTATTGTTAAAAGTTCCTGGGAAATGACGTGGAGGATGTAGAATACACGGTTTGGGTTACACCCACACAGTGATGAACTGGTCCCAACTGCTCTAACTAGGACAGTCCGTATTGAGTGTTTCAAATACTGTCAGTATTTCTGTGGTCATCCTTCTTCCTGCATTGAGTATCAGAGAACCAAAAACTATGTGGTCAGTAATGAGGAACTACCTTTTTATTAGCCAAGCTGTGAGTGTTCAGTGGTCAGTGAAATACCATGAACCTTTTGAAAACTAATGTTGCTCTCATTATTGTGAAATTATTTGCACTGTTTAGAGCATTGCAAAAAACTAAAATGGCATTTATGTTGAAGCTATTATTCTAGACAGGGAAGGACCATGACCATAAGGTGATTCAATTCCTGCCATGCCTTCTTCTTGAACAGACAGACGTTGTCATCGCAATAGTAGAAATCTGTAGAAATGGTGATGCTACTTAAGTCAAGGTGAGTTATGTGATTTATTTTAATTTAGACATCAACTTCCAGAGATGAACTTCCCTGTTTTGGTTTTGGTTGTTCGTGCCTGGCCCCCAAGCTCCCCCCTCCCCAGGAAGTCTTTACTAAGGACTCATCTATAGGTGGAAATGTCCAAGAGAATCTGAAATCCTTATTACTCAGATCACATTTATGTTGAGGAAAACCCATTTCTGCTGGTGCTGTCACTTCACAGTGGAAGTTTAAAAATAACTGAACTGATAACATGAATGTATACATTTTTTATTTCCCTCCTGTGAGGTCTGTTTCCTTACACTTTGAACCAAATTAGTTTCTATTGATATTGTTGCCTTTATTTGTATGAGACACTTTGCTGCACAAACCACTAGCAATTACTTCACATTTGCTTTGATCATAAATCTTGTTAGGCAGTTTAACTGATATGTGTATTCAAATGGGGTTTACTTTAAAAGGGAATGAAAGATTTTCAGGTTCTTAACATAATGCTACTGAGCCAGTCATATTTGAGATTTATCAGCTGATTTTGTTGTTCTAAATACAAATGATCTGTTGTGTTCCTTGCTTTTTAGTATTTTCAGACAAAGGGAGCAATTTATTTGCTGATGAATTTAGGATAATCCCATGTCATAGGGTGTTGGTTGTCTGAGGGGGTTGATAATAGGATATTGAACTTTTCAATTCTGAACTATTTAACTTTCACCCTTTACCAAAGTAATTGCAGAGAATCGGGTATCTAAATGGCCTTACAGACTGTTTGACAACCTCAGTTTATGGTAACGGAGTTAATTTCCATGCCTTCCTTGCTCAAGAGATATGAGCTTTTCCTCCAAACTTTCTGATTGATATTCTACTCTAGCATGTCTTCTAAAAACTTTGAAATGCATGTAGTATTATTTCTTTCTTCTGACAAGAGAAATGGTTGAGTTCTCTGCAGTGAGTGGGAAGGAGAAAGTACAAGGGCAGAAGAAGACTAATGAATTAAGTTGTGCCAAGTTTAGAAATTGCTGATTCTTTTTCTCTGCAGCAGCATGCTTCCTTGTACAGGTCTTGGTTACGTTTTGAGGCTTCCCTTGTTAGGCATCAATTTCAGTTCCATTTTTCCAATCAGTGTGTAGCTGCTATAGGACATACCGGTTGCTCCACAAGAAATGAGTTTTCAGAGTGCTGAGTCTTTGGAACCAGTGGAAACCAACTGAATCACATTTTTGTTCTCAAAGATGAACATTTCAGACCATATTCTGAGGTAGAGACCGTACTGATGTCTTCCTCTTCTTGTGACAGGTCAAGAAATCCATGTTCCACTGTTACTTCTTACCACATCTTTCACGATCTCTGCAACTGCAGCATTACCTTAACTACTGCCAAAAATTGCAGTGATCCTTAGTGATACTGCATGAACTGTACCAAATCCAGTAACATAATAACACATGTGAAATGCAGAAGCTTGTCTGAAAAACAACTTAGAACATTCACTTAAACAAGCGAATAGATAAATAAAATTTCTAGGCATACATTTAGAATTTTATGTCTCTACAGCCCAAGTCAAGAGCTGGATGTCTGCAGGCTGAGAGCTAAGAATACACACATTTGTCTGCTTAAGCAATATATTTTCCTTGCTTTAAATTGTACAATTAAGACTAGAGAATGTAACTGTTATAAAGAAAACAGACGTTTGTATTTTACAGAGATTTCGCTTTTGATGTAGTTCTAGTTTTTCACATCAAAACAGACCTCTCTTAACCACAAGCTTGAAAAATATGTCTAAATATCTTAAAATTCAATAGTCAATATTTAAGCATCTGTGATTTTAAAAATATTAATCAATAAGATATGCAGATAATGTTGTTTGAGTCTGAGAACCATGTATTAGCCAATGTCATAGAGTCAGCACCCCTCTGCTATTTGATTTTCAGTTCCAGGAGACTTCAACTGTGAGCATAGTCAAGAGAGTCATGGAGCCAAATATTCATCCTGATTCTGTGAAAACCTTGCAGGATTTGTACAGATATTCCTGTCTGTGGTAGGTTGCCAGGTGCCCACCAAAGCCACTCTGTCACACTCTCTCAAGTGGAGAGAAAATCTAATAAAATTTCATGAGTTAAGAACAGGGACAGATCACTTGCTGATTACTGTCACGGGCAAAACAGACTTGACTTGAGGATATTAATTAAATTCATTACCAACCAAAACCAGAACAGGACAATGGAAGTAAACCAAATCTTAAAAAATCCTTCCCTCCACCCCTCCCTCCTTCTCAGGCTCTACCTCCTCCCCCCCAGTGGTGCAGGGATATGGAGAGTGGGGCTTACGGTCAGTTTATCACAGGTTGTTTCTGCCGCTGCCTGGGGAGAGGAGTCCTTCTCCTGCTCCAGTGTGGGAGACAGTCCTCCATGAACTTCTTCAACATGAGTCCTTCCATGGGCTGCAGTTCTTCATAAACTGCTCCAGCATGGATCCCTTACCACACAGTGCAGTCCTTCAGGCACAGGCTGCTCCAGCATGGGTCCCCCATAGGGTCACAAATCCTACTAGCAAACCTGCTCCAGCATGGGTTTCTCTCTCCACAGCTCCACAGATCTTGACAGGAGCCTGTTCCAGCGTGGGCTTCCCTTGGAGTCACAGCCTCTTTCGGGCATCCACCCACGCCGACCTGGGTCTCCTCCACAGGCTGCAGGTGGATCTCGGCACCCCCATGGTCCTCCGTGGGCTGCAGGGGCACAGCTGCCTCACCATGGTCAGCTCCACAGGCTGCAAGGGAATCTCTGCTGCGGTGCCTGGAGCACCTCTTGCCCCTCCTTCTCCACTGATCTTGGTGTCTGCAGTGTTGTTCACATGTTCTCACTCTGCTCTTCTCTGAGCCCAACTACACCTGTGCAATAACTTTTCTTTCCATCTTAAATACGTTATCCCAGAGGCATTATTACCTTACGTGATTGACTTGGCCTTGGCCAGCAGCAGGTCCGTCTTGGAGCTGGCTGGCATTGGCTCTGTTGGACATGGAGGAAGCTTCTGGCAGCTTCTCACAGAAGCCACCCCTGTAGCCCCTCCCCTACCAAAACCTGACCAGGAAAACCCAATGCACTGTCTGTTTTCCTCACAGGTAACCTCTCTTTATTTGCACAATATGGATATGATTAAGAGGCTCCCCAGAGAAACCCAGATGTCACAAATGTGAAACTACGTGAACAAGATGAGGAAAAGCAAACGCAAGAAACACAGTTAAAGGGCCCAGGGCTTAATGGGAAATTCTGAAGGGCATTTTTAAATGCTGTGTCTGGAAAGTTGAGCAATCAGAAGGATAACACATGGTTTGATAAACTCTTTTGAAAATTCAGTTCTTATGATGCTGAAAAGGAAAGAGAAATCTTCAGAAACTTTGACTCTATGTAGCCCAACTCTGAAGGAAAGTAGCCTTGTAGATAATTTTTTTCGCTGGTCCCAAGATAGGAGGTGTTTTCTACAATTTTCCTGAACATAAGACTCCTTGGAATTTTTTAATTGAAGTTATTTTGGGAAATAACAAGTCTGTGAGACTAAAATGTGCCTCAGGTTTGCCTCATCTAAAAACAGTGACAGGAGGAGTGTGAATTTGCTCATCTATGAAATTTACTCTTCCCTGAATATATATTTTTTAAAGCTTAAGGTTCTGATTTCCTGCTTCCAGCCCACAAAAAAGCAATGGCTTTCATTGACCTCATTGACCTTGATAAACTGGACAGCTTTCTGACAAAGCTGAAAAAGTACATCAGAAGCAGATCAAGCTTATTTGGAGTGTGGTGGAAAGAAATCTACTGAAACATCTCCCTGTATGCTGAGGGAGAGACATGTTCTTCCGTATGGAAACCTGTACCCCCTCCTGTGATTGGACTGCGCTCTCATTTGTGGATAAGGAGACCTGAACTGTTGAAGTCGGTTAAATTGTGGTGGTGTCAATCACTGGAGAACTGGGCCCTCTGGGTGAACAGATTTAGAGAAAAGAAAAAAAAAAGCCTTGGTTACTTATGATCAGCATGTACAGCTGTGGCAAAAGTCTGTTGTTTATATTTACACCTTTCAAAAAGGACACTGTGTTTGGTGTTGTGTTGCTACAGCAGCATTTGACTGCTTACTGCAACATATGATTAGAGATTTTACAATTTCACATGCCAAACAATGCATTCTCTCCACAAAAATTTTAAGGTGATAATCACTGCTGGAATTTCATTCCTGGAAATAGTGAAAAAACCCAAATGCCATTTAGAAAGAACCTATCTAATGTCCTCTCAGGTCAGTATTTACAACCGTGAACTAATTGGAAGAATAAAGGATAGAACTTTTAACTACACTCCAGGTCCCATCTTGGTCCCTAAACCAGTATGGGTAATGCAGTCTGCAAGTTGTGTACCTTCTCCACTTGAGGTCAGTGCTGAAAACAGTCATTGACTGGAGCATGATTAAAATCGGACTCTCAGAGGATGATCTTTTTTCTTAGTAGGTTTCTATAATTATGCATTAACTGATTATCTCTTGTGCTTGGGGCAGTAAAAGCACAGCAGAATTTATTTATTCTCTCTGTATTTTTGTGTGAAGGCCAAGGGAAATTTCTGAAGCAGACCTCCTGTTCAAAAATCCATAAATCCCTGCTGTGTTTTCATATATGACATACTGTATGGCTCCATGTACACTAAGAAAATTATCCAAATAAGAGCAGTGAAGCCATTCTAGTAATCTGGAAATATATCTCAAGAGAAGAGGAAAGGTATTTTTTTCTCCTACTATATTTTGCCATCATAATGGACATCTAAAAGTGTAATAAAATAAATGGCTGACTTCTCTGTATTTTTTTAGCCTGACAGTCAATAAATTTACCAGTGGTTGGCAGCTCAAAATATTGTAACACGAATGGTATTTTGGATCATGCTGAGGCTCAGTAATGTTCCAGCTGAAGTGCATAGCCCTATTGGACCTGGTCCCACAAACTCTACAGCATGTTGTCCTTGTCAGTCCTCCCTGCCATACCCAGAGGGCTCTGATGACGTTATTGCTGGGCTTCACACAAACTAAAGCTCATAAAGCTGAAATTTTGCTTCATATGAAGGCGGTACTCATAGTCAATGGGTTTAACAGATACAGTGGGCTCTCTTGGTGCAGTCAGGGAGCTTAAGGAATCAGATTTTTTTCCAAGATAGAAAGTAGCAGTATTACATGAAACCTGTTTGTTTGTTTGTTTGTTTGTTTTTGCCCTCTGTTTTGAAGGATGGAATTTTAGAGCATACACAGAGGCCTGGAAGTTTCGTTTGGGACGGTTATTTTAGGATGCTCTCCCAAGCTCTGTGGACAGAACGCAGCTGGGCAGAGATGGGAGGTGGGAAATGGGCATCACTAATATGATGTAAAAATTCACACACAGAACAATCAGAATGTAGGTATAACAGAAGCAGCAGTCGCCTTTCCTTTTCCCAGAAGCAAAGCTACTGCAGTCCCTTGGTGAGTACCAGAACGACATTTCTGCTGAAGTCTTTGTATAAAGCAGGTACTATACTGTAAAATAGAGTTACATATTTTGGGTTTTCCCTGTGTGGATAAACTTTTTCCCTCCTGATGTGGATATGGTTTTACTGTACAGCTGCATTTATTTACATGTGTTCCTGGAACTGAGAAAAATTCTTTGCCCAGATTGATAGGTTGGTATGTATACAGTGGTTTGGCTTCTCCTAAAGTGTTCTTCCCAAAACAAACCCAGTTCCTCTCGGTATATGAAATGGGTGTGACAGCAGTGCTGCCACATGTGTTTTGTAGCCCAATCTGTACTTCGGCATTTCTTCCCTCTCTTCCTCTCCCACCTACCAGCTGAAAGCCATGGGTAGGTGCAGGACGTGCACAGAAGCAGATAAATCGGTGCTTTGTTTTCTCATGTCCAGGTGATTAGTGGTGGTGTTTTTGAAGCAGGACTACCAGCAGAGTGTTCCAAATAGACTTGGTGTTTAGAGAAGTGAGAGAAACCATCAGCTGTGTAAGACGTGGTGTTCAGAAGTGTACCTATGGGAAGGGTGAGAGGAAGCAAAGCTGACAAGGAAAGAAGATTGATCATGTTCATGCTTTTAAAGAAATGTACTATTTGGAGCAGCTTTTAGCTATTCAGTGTTCGTGGTCAGAATGCACGTAGCTTTGTGGGAGGTGGGTGCAGTTTCTCTAAAGCAATGATCTAAGGCAGTTCTGGAAAGAAGCCACACTCGGGCGTGAAATGGAGAGGTTTTATGCATACGTGAATACAGATACAGTGCATTTTCTCTCTTCTGTATGTTCCTTTTTCAATTTCAGAGAAAAGTTACTCCTCTTGTGGCTTTTGCTGTCAGCAGTAGATGGGAAAACCCTTACCCAAACCTTTGACTCTTAGGTGAAAGTTCCTCCTGCTTCATCTCATAGATGAAAGATACCTCTTACAGCTTTTTTTCTGAATCAAAGGGAACAGTTGCTCTATTGCTCTCTCTCCCCCAACCCTTGCTTTTTCTCTTCTCTTAACATCTTAGAAGCTGACAAGAGGTGGATAAGACAGCAAGTTATTTAAAATGATAATTGGCTTACTTTCAAGCTACTGGTAATAAGGATAAAGCAGATATACACCACACATTCCTAACTTTAAACACGTTACTAGTCTGAGCCATTTAATGGAGACTCATTTCTGGCTTCATCCTCATTTGAAAGAGTCCTAATTAGGTAGGCAGTAGCTATTGAGAAACAGTGGCCTGAATTTACTGAGGGTATAATTCTGAATTTGGCGCTAGCTTCAGATCTGTCTGAATAAGACCAGTCTGAGAAATTCAGAGCTTTCTGTTCTTGAGGTTTTCCTTCAGTGGCTTACAAATGTCACTGTTTATGACACTGGCAACGTTTGGAAGCTATAAAGCTATTGCCCCAGAAATTATTTTTATAATGCACAGCCATTCAGTTTCAGACAGCATAAATCAAAAAGAAAAACAGTCAAGTAAATTCTAACTCTACCATGAATAAAAAAGTCCATGATTTTTTGTTCAGCCAAATTCTGGAAGCTAAATTTCAGTCCAAGCAATTTTATTTCCAGCTAACCCTCTCTGCCAGCAATTAGTCTGAACAGCTTTCAAGAGGGTTTGAAATTATCCCAGATCCTTTTCTTTTGATTTAAGTTTAACCATTTGTCTCGTGGATTAAAGGGCTCAGTTTCTGATGGACCAGCTTCCATTTATCATGTGTATTTCTTGATCTTGCAACTGTCAAACTGTATAAGAATGCTTTAAGAGAAACAAATGATCCAGTCAATAAAACTAACTCAGGAAAATAAAATATTGGCCAGAATTGCTTCTCCCAGGATATGGGAGTGTCTGGAATACTCTGGGGCAACATTGCAGAGGAGCATTTAAAGCAAGCAAGAACAAAATTTTAAAGTGATCATACCCTGTGGTTTGATCAAATCTCCCAGTGAAAATAAAAAGAAAATACTTAATCTACGTATAAAATATATGAAGTGAATCAGCTTCTGTAAGGAACCTTGCTGAGCAGAACTATTAAATTACTGAAAAGTCACTTAATGGTCCATCACATGTTGTTTAATAGAGTCACCCAAAGAACCAAAATGGTGAGCGGGAGGGATGAGCTGTGTGTGGGCCATTCCTGTATCCTGGAATTCTCCCATGAGTTGTATCAGAATTGGGATACAAAATGTCATGTTTTGAGCTTTCATTATTTAATGTTCACACTGCAGTAGGACCAAAAGTTAAAAGCCTCATGTTAATTACTCCCAGGTGCTAGATACTCCACAAATAGTTTGTAAATGATTCCCCTGCTCCAAGAGAGACTGTAAGACTGATGAAGATTTTATAATGAGTAATTAAAAACTGTGACACCCTTGAAGTATTTAGTAAAATCAACTGATCAAAATTCTGGATTTTCATTTTTTAGCTATCTGTTGTTACAGTATTCCTACTTATTTGCACAAATTGGTTTCTTTCCCATTCTCTCTTCTATCGTTCTTGAATTTACGTCTTTAGACTGTAGGAGCATCTCCTTGACTGTTTTTCTGAGCATGAATGTAGATTTTAGTTTCAACAAGTGAAGATAGACATTGCAGGTGGATTGTAAGAAGTAGCCTGTTTTGCAGGACAAAAGAAATCTGAAGAAGAGTATAATTTGTAATGGAACAGAACTGTGCTCTCTTTGAACTGTATGTTTTGCTTTTCATGTTCTCTTTATGATCTTTCCCAAAGCAATAATAGAAGTTTATTTTGGATTGAAGGGATATCTGACCTTGATGTTAGGAGTAAGTTACTGAGCTCCTGTGTAACCTTTCCCATTCGCTGTCTTGAATGGGCAGATGAGTATAATGCTGAACTAGGAATGCAATAGTGAGAGTGCATGTTAGCTGGTCCTCTTGGATAGAGCAGTGGTTCAGTAGGAAAAAACCTAAAAGGTAAAAAAATCCTTTGGCAGTTCAAGCTTGAAAATGAAAAAATGGGTATCCATTTTGCAAACTTAAATCATGCCAATGTCTACATCTGAGCTAATTATCCGACTCTCTGTTAGGGGAAATCTAGTTAACATGGTCAACGGAGTGATTAATCTGACTGATTGTAGGTGGCTGCTACAGGAATGAGATAAAAGGCATCTAGTCTATGAAGGATTATATTGACAACATCTCTTAGCCTAGATATAGGCGTTATAAACAGTCATTTAGTCATGCAAAATCACCTTTTTTTTGGTGAGATCTTTTTTGAACAGTTTCTGGAAAATTTGAAATTGACACCATTCTAGCAAAAGTTTCTTCTTATCTCCCTTTCTTGCAGTTTTATAAGCAGTAAATGTGCATATAAAGATTCAAATTTCTACCTGCTCTATTCAGGAACTCTTCTGTTAGCTTCTGATTATCATAAGCTGATTAAATATCTGCCTGTGTATTTCTCCCAGTTCTTGGCAAAGCAATAAGCAAATAAGCAATAAGCAAAACTGACCAACAGCACATAATGTCCATCCGTTAAAGACTATTCCTTTAGCTGCCTTTCTGGCAATTAATCTTCAAAATATGAAACCTTCACTGTGTTTTGTAGCCTCTCAGAAACAATGGGAGTGGGATGTAGCAAGGCTTTGGACTCATTCAAGAGCAGTGAAAGTTCCATGTGTACTGACATACTGAAATGGAACTATTGGACCAAACGTATTTGGATGTTGTGACGTGCTGGTGGTGTTGCAAGGTTCTCAGCATGCTGATGAAAAGCTGCTGATGACTGTAGGAGGCTGTTTTACCTAGGTGGGAACATGGCCTTCCTCTTAGGAAATGCAGAGCCCATCACAGCACTCAGCTGAAGCAGGAGGGTGCCTGACCCCTCCCTCATACTGCCTGGCACTCCAGAAGGATGCTGCAACTTCCTAGCCAGCTAGGCACAGGTATGGAAAGAAACCATATATGTGCTTCCTCTCTGCACCACTTTTCATTCCACCCACCCCTCATTCGAGTTACTTAAACAATAACATTTTAAAACTAATATTTTTAAGTTTAATCTCTTTATTGCAATAGGTCAAAATAGTACATTCTGAATTAAGACAAAAAAAGACTTTCGAATGGAAATTCATATAAGCAAAGATTGTACTATAGCAACAGTTAGGGAGATGAAGTCTTTAATATAATTCTGTCTGAGACAAAGGGCTACCTGCAGTAGATCTATCTCCATTTTTCTCCAAATTCAAGAGAAGAGGTATGTAGCAATCCCAGGTTAGAACAGCAGTGCTATTCTTGCAATGTGGATTTTAATTTAGACAGTGTGGCTTCTCCCTCAGGCTCCCTGTCAGCTGCTGTTCCAACTTAACTCCCAAGTTACCTTATTACTTTAGCCTGAATTAATCAGATTGGTTGAAGCAGCCCAAGATGAGAATATACCTTTTTTGTGGAATAGATGTCTGCATTTTGAACTAACTAAAAGTCACTGAATACCACCAAGACATCTCAGTTTTATTTTAGTCTGTAAATCCAGCTTGGACAATTATAGCCTTCAGAGACTTTTTCTTTTTCCTTTTTTTTTTCTTCTATGGACAACTAACAAAGGAAAATGGAAACTCCCATGAACCACTTCAAAAGTGTGCTAGTAAGAAAATCTATTAACTGCTCTTCTTATCTGACTCCCTTGGAATCAGATATGTTCCTGGGAATTACTGTGCTGTGTGTACAGAAGTTCAGTCAGAGGAGTTGGGAGATTGGTAATGCTATACTAGAGTTAGAAACACAAAAATTGGAGTGAAATTAGAATTCAGCATAATAATATCTATTGTTCTGAATGTCACTTAGCTCTCATCTTAGGTAAATCTAACACAAATAAGAGTTTTATTGTGAGGAGCAATTAAATTGTGAATTCAGCCAGCTTATGGTGGTGTTGCTGAATGGAGCAATTCCCCTGCTTTCATCTGCATGTTCCCATGCCTGCCCTTGTTTGAACAAGAGCAATTTCGTGATTGCATGAAGATGCAGATCAGGGATCAGATCTGATCTGTCTGAGAAATTTTTGTGGGGGAATGGGTTCAGTCTTGATTCTCATCTGGATCTGAGTTGCTGCAGCTTAGTGGATGAATGATGATGCTGACACAAAGCATCAAGTCTATTGTTTGGGTTTAGAAGAGTGAGAAACATTTTATTCTGATGGGTGGTCGACTGTGGATTGGTTTAAACAAACTAAAAACCAGACTTGTAGAATATGACTCAAGAGTAGAAGAGTCAAAAACATCCTTCGTTTATGGTACATGGTTTTGACACATACTTTTCACAGGGTTGGTTGAAAAAAACAAGGAAAAGAAGTAACCATGTCATCCTCTGTTAAATCGAGGTCGCCCATGGCTGAGTCTGAGGCCACTGCTGATCCAGAGATCATTGCTACATAGGGCAACAAGGAATGAAGCCTGATGTGAAAGCCTTAGTATTTAAAACCCTAAAATCTTAAATCTGTTAATTAGCTACATTCATTCATAGGCAAAATCAAACTCACAATGTACATATATATAAAAACTTATTACTTTAGATATATGACAGTACTGGTGGGATAGAAGAATGATTTACCACATGGAAGCAAGCATGATGTTAATTTCTATCCCCCCCCACCCCCTTTTTATCTGGGGTTGGGGAAGGAAAAGAAGTTCTGAAAACATCTTCCAGTCCCTGTATCACCTGTTGTTTACCTAAGAAAAACCACAATGGAAAGCCTGTGCTTGTAGCCTGGTTGAAACAACCGTCTGTAGCTGGTTTGATTTGACTGTGTCTGTGGGTCCCATGTAGTAAGAGTAGATGTAAGGCCAAAGACCTTACAAATTATTGGAAGATTTGTGGCTGGATAGAGCACTCCTCTCGTATTTGAGACAAAAGCTGCAATGTGAGTTTTTACAAGGTATCAGAAGTTTCTGCTGGAAGAGTGATTTCTAAATGCCACCTCTTGAGGAGAAGCTGCAGTTGAGGCTTGTCTTCAGCTACCTGACACAAACCCGTGGGAAGGCAGTTCTCATTGGTTTCTCACAACTGCTTCTCAATACAATAGCTTTTCTAGTTCTTAAGTGGCTTCTTTCGATGAGTGGAATAAATGTTACCGTAACTTTTACCCAAGATTACTGTGAAAATCTAAACAGATCATTAATTTTGGTTGGACATAAGTTCCTCAAATGACATCGCATTTTAAATGCCTTAAATAATATTTAGATGCAGGGTTAGGCTTACAGTTTCACCCTTTTTCTTTCTTTTTTTTTTTTTTTTTTTTTTTTTTCCTTTTTTTTCCTTTTTTTTTCTTCTGGGTGACTTTTTGACATGTTTGTCTAAAGAATCTGTCCCTTAGCTAAACAGACAGCATGATATTCCCTTTTGCCGTCTGTCCCTTATCTTTCAACGTAAATAAATCACCCAGAAGAAAATTACTCCACACTTGCAGCAGAGAGCAATGGATCCCAGTGGGCTTTGTGTTCATCTCAAGTCTGTTTTTTGGTGGTGTTGGCAAATCTGCTGGATTCTGCTGTTGAACTTGCAGATCTCAGATGAGCCTGGGGAAGCCAGGCTCACAGTTCGTGACCCCTGTTCACAAGCACAAACAATCTGCTTTATTTAAAATAGATGGTGCCCTACAAAATTGCATCTCAGTAGATCTAAAAAATGTTACAAACTCCTAACAGCAGCACTTATTGACCAGTAGTGCCATTTAATCCCTGCCATAATTGATTCTTCAAAGTTCAGTGAGTTATTATTTTTGCTGTATCTCCACATAGAGAGACCAGTAATTTTTCCCTGAGGGAGGTAAGAGGCATGCCTGCTGATGCTGAAGTGTCAAAAAATATAGAAAACTCTGTTCTTTTTTTGGAATTGATTCTGTGCCTCCTGGTTCAGTGAATCCATGTACAGAAGCAGTTGTTTTTCCTTGCCATTTTCAACTCTTCTCTTTTGTGACTGGAATTACAGCCTGCAGGAAGTTCAGTACTGCTAATCTCCTACTGACATTTCCAAACAATTAAGAAATTTCCTAATTTACAGGAGGACCAAATCTGTTGCTGTGAGAATAATTAATTGCTGCTATGAAAAAAAATATTAATAAGGATACAGTCACATATTAATTACCTAATTTTAGACTATCTGTCTTTTCTGGAATTTGACATATTTATAAATGTAATTGAATCACAGAATATCAAAAGTCATTGGTATGCTGGTGAGAAGACATGAAAAAAGGTATTTTTTTTTGTATGAACAAAAACCACCATGCATTTGTTTTTCCTCTTGGTTATAAAGTGTTCACCACTGGATACAGAATTTTCTTAGGAGTGTATTGTGCCAAATTTTTGGTCATTCTTGAAATCAATTTGTAGTCTAAAGGGGCTGGACAATATTCTAATGAGAGAGAAATGAAGCTTCATTCAAAGAGAAACATTGAAAAGGGCTGTCAAAGTTCTGATAGCTAGGGTGTTAGTCCTTTAGGTATTTCTGTTAATAAAATATACTCATGTTGAATCCCTTTCATTTCCAGGGAACTCTCGTCTCAGAAATGCTGCCCTGCCAAACACTTCTCTAGTCCATACTACAGATCTTCCTTCTAGTGGGAGGTGTCCCTGCCCATAGTGGGGGGGGTTGGAACTGTGTGGCCCTTTCAACCCAAACCATTCTATAATTCTATGATTCTAGAACCTGTCACTTCCTGTTCATCTGCTCAGAGCTTTAATACCAAGATGTATTGCCCAAATGTGATAATCTAAAAGTCGTGCTGTTTCTTTTGACTTGGAAACCGTCAGTGTCTCCTGAAATATTTCAACCAAATTCAGTGGATATAGAAGCAGATTCTAAATATCCAGAAAAGCATCTACCCCAAAGTTGTCTTCACTGAGATGTGTTCATATGTATTAAATGCTTACTAAAGCAATAGCACAAATAATCAGCAGGGAATAAGGGCAGATGCACAGGCAATTAGGACCAGTTTTATAAATTTATTAATGTAATTTGCAGATTATACCAATCTCTGATAAATAGAAATACTAGTGAGAGAAAAAAAATGTTAAAATACAACTGGCTCACAGAGAAAATTGCTAAAAATAAAGATCCCAGGGGAAAGTATACAGAAAAAAAATAGATCAAGGATTTAACTTGAAAAATAAGTACATAGGCAAAGAAGGAAACAGTTCAGGCAGTAAAATTCGGTTGAAGGGAAAGCCCAAGATGCTGCCTTGAAAAGAACTGGAGGTAACAGAGAGATCTAGAGGTTACACTGAACAGCAAATGAGACAGGACTTTACCTCTCATTTATATATTATGTGATATGGCAATAAAAGGGATGAGAACTACCTTTAGGCTATCTGAAGATACGAGGGAGAAGTGAGAGTCTCTCTCCCTGTGTGACAAGGTAGAAACTATTTCATAATATTCTGAGCATCTTGTTACCAAAAATATGTTATTGGACTATGATCAGAAGAGAAATAAAGAAAAACAGCAAAAAACTGAACAATGATAATGGAGTATACCAGGCTTAACTGAATCATAATTAAATGAGTTTCATCATAATCTGTATTGGAAAGGGTTACATGCTGAGAAAGAACGTGAGGAGATGTAATCACATGAAATTAAAGAAAGAAAAATTAGATGTAGTATTATGAATAATTTCAACTGAACAGACTGAGCAATTGCGGGTAAAAAAAGAGATTTTGGCCAAAGATACCAGGGAAAATCCTCATTTTTACACATTTTAATGTCCACAGAACAGACGGAGTCAGGTTTTTAATGTCTCACTTAAAAGATGCATGCAGATGGTGTTTTTTCGTGCATTTGAAATATGAATTCCTACATTTTGATTATGTTGTCATTATCAGTAGCCTTGCTTGGTAATTAGGAAGATGGTTCCTAGCATGTGTGCGAGAGAGATATATTGAGAAAGGAGGATGTTATCTCTTTGTTTCCACAGGGATATAATTAAGTGCAACCAACAACATCATCAAAACAGTAGAAGAAATTCAGACAATAACTATGCTGACTGGAAACGGCTTATTGTTCAGCGAAAAACAGCTGATCTTCACCAGAAAAGGCCATGTTATTTGTCAGTACCCATTCTGGCCAAGAGAAAAAAGGAAATTCCATGAGAAAAGGGTTTTCCCTATAATAAATGCCAAGTCTTTCTTAGGTAAGTAGCTTTGAGATAATATTGTTTAGAAATAAAGCTATATGTAACGGAGTATTCCAAATGAGTTTTTAAAACAGAGAAGAAAAATCCAAATACCATGAAACATGCTGCATGGCATTAGAGGAAAAAGCAAGACTCAAAGCACTGCTAGAATATTTCCTCTCTGGAAAGCACTTGCTGCTTCAGGAACAGCATGTTCAAGCATCAGTGAAGAATGAGGCCTGCCTGCTGCCCACTCTTTCTATTGAACAACCTTTTAGGTTCTCAGAAAACAAAAAACAAAGCAAAAAGCAACCCTGAACTCCTAGGCACTCTTGGAAAGTGAAACAATGAGTTTCTCTCCATGACACATTTGTTCCTAGCCCCAGACTGTGCATATGTGATTTTTGTTGTTACCATTCTCAGTTTTCTGGTAGGTGTGTCTGCATCTTTTACAGCATCTGTTAAATATGCAGTTGTGCCTCTGAATGTTTCAAGTGTACCAAAACTTGTCCAGGACTTTACCAACCAAGCTTTATTTGGCATGGGGAGCTCCCACTTTTGGAGGTTGGAGGTTGGAGGTCTGCAGCTCCTGCTCGTATCTCTCTGCAGCTGTTATCCTCAGTGCTTGGAGGATGAGTCTCCAGGCCAGATACTAAGCATGCCTGCAGAGTCTGATGCTATAAACAAGAAATTATCAAAGCATGCAAATCTCCATTTTTACTACCTTTCTTTGAATTACTGTGGTTGTGGTCCTTTCCATACATCCTGTTTGCTTCCTAGTTACCTTCCTTGCAATGAAAGAGCTGCATCTCTGTGTTTCCTGCTCTAACCTTTTTACCTTTCAATTCACCAAATCTCTTTAGTAGTTTTCCAATCTTTTCATTGAATTCAAAAGCCTGTCTTCACATTGTCTAAGCTATCTGTAATATGATCTCTCTTTTAATTTGCTTGAAAATTCAATTTTTGACTTTCCATTTGAATCCTCATACTTTCACTCTGCTCCTCCTTGCATCTATGTTTTCCACTTTTAGTTTCAGATTTTCTTTGTCATTAAAAGCCACCTTTGTTGTACTGATCAGTGGGACACTGTCTCTTCCCCTTAAAGTCTTTCCTTTAATTGATCTCTTGTGTAGCTGAGAGTTTTCTATGCTTCTCCAGTTACAGCTGTTTGTATTGTGGGCTCCTTATCAAATGTAACTCTCTGGGGAAAGAACTGGCTTTTCTTCCATTTCTGGATTTAGTACTGATTTGGCTGCAACTTACATAGGGGAGGTCTTTGACAGGCTGAAGTTCAGGCATTGGGAGAAAAAAGGATCAGACTACACCCAAGTATAAACAAAGTGGTGGAATTTCACAGCATTTTTCATGGGCAACTGGTTGGCCCAAGAGCTAAATGTTTGAAGTAAGTATAATTTACCCAAGACCTTGTGCATTGTCCTGGTGCACATTGATTCCTCTTTTGAAAACTTCAAGTAATTGTGCTGGAGAAGAGCTTTGTTTTATAAAGTTTGAACTTCTGACATCCTGGGGTTGGGAAGCAGAAGTCATCTATAAAATTGGCTGTTTGTTTTCCTTTGCTGAGGAAATCAATGATATTTTAAAAGTAAACTGTGCTGAACATAGGTGTTGCAGCATGAATCTCTTTTTTTTCGCTAGTTACCACAGCAACATAAAATTTCCTTTCCCCCACATTAGCTTCCCTAAAATATCCTTCACAAATTGTCTTGGGAAAAAAAAAAAACCTTATATCATGCTGACGAATTGTGCTGTTTACTCTCTTAGTATTTGGTCTTTTGTGGAGTTAGGATTATTACAGCAAAGCTACTTGATGCACAGAGAATACAGTTTCTACAAATTCTACCTTAAGTAAAGGGATGGATATGAAAAGTCTAAGTTGAAGTGGTTGCTGTCTCTAGACAGGCTGGAGGCCTAGCAAACCCTCTGAGTAGTCTGGAGGTGCTCCTTAGGGTTTGGTGTGACTGTGGTTTAGACATAGAATGCTGCCTATTCCTAGGCTTCAGAAGACAAGCAATGGCCTATTGGGTATATTATTAGGGAACACGCAGTGGCTTTTAAGGAGAATTTCTTTCATGCTTTTCTCTCACACCTTTGCAAGAGCGGTTGAAGCTCCAGCAGGCTTTGAATTAAATATCAAGTGCATATCCATTGTCCTACGAGAGAAAAAGTATTGAAAAGATCCAGGTGAAAAGGAATTTGTCTTAGCTATTCTTTGTTGAAGGAGCCACTAGACTTAGACTAATTATTAAAAACTTTTCAACATGTAATGTTTTAGAATAGTTGTATAAATCAAGTAGTTCCAATTTTTTGAAAAATAATAAATCTGTGTCTGTCTTTAAGGTCGTGTTTACCAACACCACTCTTTCTAGTGCCCCTTGACATGGGATGAGAATCATTTGGCACCCTGCCAGCTGATGTGTGCAGGTTTAGGGGCAATGGCTGCACTGCACAGTGTTAGGGTTCGACTGCAATCACCTGTGTTCATGCACATCAGAAGAGCAATGAATTTTCAGTATTTAAATGGGAGCATGGACTTTGCTGACCACTGGGCTTCAGCAGCCTTTTCTGCACACCCCTTTTGGAGAAAGTGTTTTGGTAAGGAGCTCCTTCACTTTTCATGAGGTTGTGTGGGAGTGCCAACATGAATGTACGGAAAGGTGGGTGACCAATGGAAGGGTTTGTGAAAGTAACCATCTTCTTCTGTGAGAAGCTTGTTTAACAGCTTGTGGTTGTGTCTATTTTTGAACAATAGAAGTTGTAAATAAAACGTAGCTTAGCCTTGAAAAAGGTAGATCTGCTGAGTTGGAACAATAACAACACCCACAGAAAATCCCCTAATCACCCACATAGGAAACTTGGTAAATAAAAGTGACCTTCCTCACTGCTGCTGTAGTTTCTGCTTACCCCTTACCATGTCGTACGTGAGCATATCTAGCAGTAGTAAGGATGGAAGAGGAAAGATTGATTTTATTCTCTTCAGTGACAAATAGAACACTTAATAGATGACAAATTGGGGAATATTGAATCTCTAGGGACCTAATCAAACATGAATCAAGTCAGCCCCCTGTGAGCGTGGAATAAAATGCCAGCTGGTGCGTGGCCCTTCTGTTCCAGCTTGTATTTTATCCTTTGTAATAGATGGTGACCAGTTTTAATACTTCCACTTAGATAAATAAAAAAACACACAACACCACCAAACCACCAGTTTTTGTATAATAATTTCTTTTCCTTGTGGAAAATACTTTAACATTGAGTACAAGTGGAATTGATAATCATTTAGTTATCCTAAAGAACTGAATTACAGGACCGATCTTGCGCCTGAATTTCTGTGGGACCTTTATGCCTGTGCCATAATGGTTTAATTTTTGCATGGAAGCAAGATTCTATAGTTGGGATAGAAAATTTCTGTTCAGCAACTATTATCTATCTCTTTTCTCAAGGGAAATAAATTTCAAAGGAGTCCTGATTTTTCATGTAATCTTACTATATCATTTTGTCTTACTTAAGTTATTGAATAATTGGTGTAATGTTAGGTAATATGTCTTGTGTGGTAAAAGAGCCTTAAGTGCATGCACACACACTTGCATGTATGCATACTCAATCTTTCAGTATAACACTTGCCTAGCAATGCTTTTCTCTTGACAATTTATTGTAATTTATGAAAATGAATGTGTTACATGTGTAACATCTGTAAAGGAATAAAAACTATAATTTATTGTGAAAGCAGATAAATAGTCCTTTGGAAATAAAAGCTGATGTTGTGCCAGTTTCAAGCACAATAGAAACGAAGAAGGCTTTTCTTTAAAAACAGTTGGAAAAAGCTGGTGTCAGCCCTTAGTGAGACATTTTCCTAGTTCCTTTCATCACTGACTGACTTATAATTTGCTTCTCTAAGAGACATTAGATTTTTGATGAAATCTTTCCAGCTTTACTTTTTATACCATGGCAAATTATTTCATAACAGCTTCGTTACATGTAACTGTACAGCTATCTGCTCTGTTCTAAAAATACTGTCAATCTGAGGTACCGATTTTGCATTCCCTGAAACCATCTCTAAGCCACACAGAACCTCACAGAAGTTAATAGGTTTGACCTAGAATTTCAGGAGCCAACAGTGGAAAATGAATATTATTAGAAAGTCTTGAAAAACACATATTTCAGAACAATGAAAACATTTTTATTGTTTCACAGATGACTAGAGTTATGAATATATTCTAGTCATTTTTATGACCTTTTGCATTTTCCAATGTTTAAAACTGTTTTATTATTTTAACAAGAAACAAATTTCCAAATGCACTTACAACAAAGCTTTACATGTGACCATTCCAATAGATCCTTTAGTGACAACCTTTTCTCTTCCATCTGAAGGCTGTCTCTCTTGTCACAATGTTCCCCCCAAACAGGATACAAGGTGAAATCCTGATCCTTTTCAGCTCAATATCAGAAAACCCCACCGGCATATCTAGCTGCTGTAAATGGGAAATCTAACAGAAATGGCAAAGTTAGTTCATATAGAAGACCAAACACAAATCAGTGCTTTTACATCTAGGGGAGGTACATAATGAAGATCCTTTGGTGCTTCGACTGATGTTAATTTGCTATCTTTCACTGCAAATTCAAAAATTTTGAAGCTGCATTTGGGGTCACTGGGTCCAATGCCACAAAAGACACACTTTTCATGTATGTCTGCTTTAAAGGTAAAATTAGATAAATTGATCTCCAAGAGAATGCTGGCTAAACCACTAATGCTGCTACTAAATGACAGTCTCAAAATAACAATATTAAGGATTTTTTTGTTCTAGGAAAATAATTTCTGACTTTGCTTCATGTATGTTGTCCATAGGGCAAATAGATTAACTTCTGACAGCACAACATGTGGGAGTTTACAGGTGTTTCGAGTGTACAGCTTGACATGCTAAAGTGACTCTTTGCACCATCTGGGAGGCGAAACTAAAAAAAGAAATGTAGTAGGTTGTCTAAGTAATCCCTGACTAAGTACAATTTTCTTTAAAACCATATTAAGGTGATGCAATTATATGCTATTGAACATACTATGACCCTGAGATTAGCTCAGTGGGTCAGAGCATGGTGCTAATAAAGCCAAGATTGTGGGTTGGGCCGTTCACTTAAGAGTTGGACTCGATGATCCTTGTGGGTCCCTTACAATGCAGAAAATTCTGTGATTCTGATATTTTCTTGTTGTCTGATATCATCTTAAAATTTCTCAGGGGTAAAAAAGAGGCTGAATGAGATGGCAAGACAGAGACAGAGCACCATGTGTTTTTACAGCGCAGCATCCATTATACATGAGCGAAATAGCAGTTGCTCAGCTGCAATCATGGTAGGCATGACTGCTTCGCTTTTAAATTCATATTTCATTTATTCATGTCATCTTCCATTCCAAGATCCTGAGCCTCCACTCATTTATCTGCAAGTATAACTATGCACATGAATAGTTATGGTGACTTCAGTAGGGATTCCTCACATGTAGCAATTTAAGGCTGAGAGTGGAGTGTTTATGGAACTGAGGCCAAAAACTGTTGGTAGCTGAGCTGGGAAAACTGACAATAGCATAGTAAGGTAAACATTTAAATGCAGGAACAGCAATGTGGACTACATCATTCCTTTCATACGTCTTTGGAAATTCCTGATTTCCTTCATTTTTTCATGCTGCAAACAGAATGCTGGATGAAAATTTTGGTCCTGGTTCATGGATAGGGGAAAAAATACTCCCATTGCTTGCAATGACCCTTCAATAAATTCTGGTCTTTTTTTTTTTTCTCCAGATAAATTGTGTATGTATTCAAAAATATTTTATTTCTGTGGCAGCAAGTTTGACTAGTACATTTATTGGAAGACTGAGAGTTAACCTGTTGTTTTGTGTTCTTTTTCTCTCTAATCACCAGTTGAAAAGTGCATAGAAGCCCATCAAATCACACTGTACAACTCACCTGACAACCTGCTGATCACCCAGTGGGTACTATATGCCACTGCATTCACCTTCCCTTCTTTGTGTTCCTTTACATTAACAAATAATAATGTTAGCAAGATTGTCCCTATCTTAATGTATGGAATAGCTATTCATTAAAATAGAGATGGAATATTTCTTCATGTGTTTGTTAAAACTTGAAGCCTCCAGTGCTGTCAAGCAAACTACATATGCTCAGTAAGCAGCATTTGGAAAGCTGGAATTTGCTGTATTGCACTACTCCACATTGGAAGAGTGGGAAAATCTGAAAGCACCAGATTTTTACATTGTTTCTGCTAGCTTAATTGCTGGAACATGTGTTTGGTTTCAGATCAATTGTCATAAGGAGCAAATGTCACAACAAAATTGATGTACACGAAAAATTATTTCCTTAGACATCTGTAAAACACTACATGCTTTTCAGATTGAGATGTAACATTTGGCTCACATTAGGACTGGAAGATCAAGGTGTAATAAGCACTGGTTCAGTTGTTCAATAATAATTTTTTTCCATGCAATGAATCCTCCTTATTTTTCAGTAACTGCAAATCAGGTCCTCCAGCTTCCACATGACAAAATATATTCTTTGTTATTAGCATTAAAAATACTGTAAAATCTCAGACTGAGACATGAAGGAAAATGCCCTTTTCTGGAAAAGTGTATTTTTGCTTCTTCCTGCTGGAAAAATTATTTGAGAAAGTCTGCTTGCTGTTTAAAAAGATATGAAGTTCTATAACACTTGTCACACTAAAACTCAATACCCACAAGGCTCCTGTGCATGGTATAGAGCAAAATGAAGTGCTTAAGCTTATCCTAAAGAAATCCTATAGCTGAGAGTTTGACATATTATGATTTTGTCTATGAATGTTTTCACCATGAAGTTTAACAAGGGGAAGTGCCAGATTCAGCACCTGGGATGGGGCATCCCTGGATGTTCATACAGATTGGGGACTGAGATGCTGGAAAGCAGTGCTGTGGAAAGGGACCTGAGGGTCCTGGTCGCTGGCAAGTCGAATATGAGTCAGCAGTGCCCTGACAGCCAGGAGGGCCAACCATGTCCATCAGGCAAAGCATCACCAGCCAGTCCAGGAAGGAGATTGTCCAGCTCTGCTCTGCACTGGGGTAGCTTCACCTTAAATATTGTGTGCAGGTTTGGGCACCACAATATCAGAAAGATATTAAGCTACTAGAGAGTATCCAAAGGAGAGCAATGAAGATGGTGAAGGGCCTTGAGAGGAAACCATATGAGGAGCATCTGAGGTCACTTGGTGTGTTCAGCCTGGAGAAGAGGAGACTGAGGGGAGACCTCATTGCAGTTACAACTTTCTTGTGAGGACAAGTGGAGGGGCAGGCACTGATCTCTTCTCTGAGGTGACCAATGACAGGACCCAAGGGAATGGTGTGAAGTTGTGTGAGGGGAGGTTTAGGTTGGATATTAGAAAAAGGTTCTTCACCCAGAGGGTGGCTGGGGACTGGAACAGGCTCCCCAGGGAAGTGTTCACAGCACCAAGCCTGATAGACTTCAAGAAGTATTTGGATGATACTCTTGGGCACATGGTGTGACTCTTGGGAATGGTTCTGTGCAGGGCTAAGAGTTGGACTGGATGTCCTTGTGTGTCCCTTCCAACTTGGCATATTCTGTGATACTCCAGTAGACATGCTTATTTAGTATAATTTAATAGGAATAACTCCAAAAGAAAGGTTTACCTTCTAATTGTTTTCCAATAAAGTTGAAGTGGTTTTAACTTTTGCAAACTACTTCCTTTATTGGGGAAGGAAGAGGAATCTGGATTCAAAGAACAAGAAGCAGATCATGTATGAAGACATTTGTATGTCCCTTACCTCCTGCTTGCTGCAGATGTTCCTCTGTCCCCAGTATCAGACATACACATCAACATGAGTGTTTAGGGAGATAGAAAAGTAGCAGAGGTCTTCTCTAAAGTGCTACAGCGTGGGATGCATGTTCGATCAAGGCCCCAGCAGGGGTGAGATCTCGCTGAAGCTGGAGCTCCTGAGATGTTTGACCTCCAGTTTCCCTCGGAGGGGGGATGTCAGAATTCTGCAGGAAGCACTGAGGCTGTAAGAGATGTGTGAATGCTTCCCAGTATCCGTGCTGTACCTGTGTTTCCTACTGTAACCTACCTTAAACACATGTTGTACAAGGCTGGTGAAGCTAGGACAGAGCTGCTTCTGTGTGAAAGATTGTGGAATCTCCCTCACTGGAGATATTCAAGAACTGTCTGAACCCAATTCTGTACCATGTGCTCTAGGATGACCCTGCTTGAGCAGGGAGGTTGGACGAGATGACCCACTGTCATCCCTTCCAACCTCACCCATTCTGTTCTGTGAAAGGCAGGAAGGTTTAAGACTTAAACCCTATGGAAGAGTCCATGTTCAGAGAGCAGCAAAGTAAAGCTTTAAGTAAAGCTTGGGACAGCCATACAAGATGGAAGTAAAGTTGGGCTAACCTGTTCTTCTGAACAATTCTGTCACAAATTCATGATTATGGCTGAGATAGCAGATTACTTAGAGGGTGTATATTAGTGTAGGTTCGTCTTTAAAGTGTAAGAAAGAACATGCAACACATCCTTCAGAAACGCTTCCCTCTCTCTAACTCCAACTCTGAGTATCAGTTTGAAACTGCAGGTATATATACATATACACATACCCATATACACAAATGAACACACACACAGAATTTTGAAAGTGATTAAATGTTTCAGTTAATTTTACTGCAAATAAGTAAAAGCAGTGGAATTCCCATGGGGAATAAAGTTTCCTGACCTTATTGCTGCACCTTCACCCACTTATAGGACATAAATTAAAAAAACTTCTATTGTATGACAACCCAATAAACTGACCCTACAGCTGTTCAAGTTGGTAGAAGTCAGTCCTCAGCTTTCACAGGAGTAGATTGTTTGTGAAATCTGGTCGCCTCAAAGATACAAGCTCCAAGAGAAAGAATTCCACTTTTCATGCTCACAGATTCCTAAATTTCACAGCTAGCACAAACTCCCTAAAATGTTTCTGAAGAAAAAAAAAAAAAAAAGGAAAGAAAAAAAAAAAAAGGAAAGATGAACTGTAATAAAATGCAGTAAAACACTGCATTTGTGTATTAAGCAGTGGTATGTTCCATTCTTCAGTCATTGTGTTCTGTTGGGGTTTTATTTCATGTGCATGTGTTTTATAGGAGGCTATAACTACAATAAGACTACAACAGAATTATCAAATTAATTATCTTTCCCTTTTGTCCAGCTAGAAACTCTGAAAAAATATTATATGGCCAAGATCTATCTGGACTAGAAACAAAAATCCCATCTAACCCAACTTCCAGAAGAAAATTGAGAGTCATGTTAAGCTTGTGAGAATTCATCAAAAAATCCTGAAGTCTTTCGTGGTGAAAACTAATGTCACATGTACAGTAACAAGGTAAAATCACTTCTCTATATGACACCAGTTTAGGTTGGGAGATTAATGTGATGCAGTTTCTAATCTTGTCTCCCAAAACACAGAACAAATTTAAATATGAAACTTTTCTGCAGATGGTCCTGAAATAAGTGAATAAATTGTTGTACAAGAATAGGCTGAAAATGGTCTGTTTGGCTAGTGTGTTTTCTGGTTTATTCCTTTAATTTGAAATTCAAAGGAGAAAAGAAGACAATAAAAAATAGGTTTTCACAGAACTGATGTCCTTTCCTTTGGGAACCATATATTAGATTAGTGACAGGATCAGATAATATTTGATTAATCATCTGAAAAATGGTCTTTGCAGTTATAGGAGGAGGGATAAACAGTGGTATAAACTTAAGAATGGGAAGTTTTAAAAGCAACAGTAGTCAGTAGTTGGGAATATTAATTCGGTTTCTATGATCACTTTTGCAAGTCATTGAGCAGTGTATCCTGCCATCTTATACAAAATCATTACAAATTAATGGAGGAGCTGGAAAAAAATGTGAAGAAAACACTATCAATTATATTATTTTGTAATTATACAAATTTATGGAAGGAGCTCCAAAGACTTGCCAATAATAACAAACTCTTCTATCACTGCAGCAGTAGTACCCCTATTAGCTCTATTTGTCTGTGTAAAAACAGACAAAGGGAAAAAATAATCTTATCTGTCACTTTGATGGACTGGGAAGAAAGTAAAGATAGTATGGGTTTGTTTTTAATTTTGTATTTGTTTGTTTGTTTTTCTCCAACACTCATTAGTTTGATTTTGTTTGGAGCAAAATATTTTAACAGACATTAATCAGTCCCAATAATGACAGCAACACCTAGCTCTGCAGCTGAAGACAGCATGGGTACTATAGCAACAAACAAATGCTGTATTTTACAATTTCAATTGTCCTCTGAAGGGCATCATTGTTTCTAATGTTATGGTCTGCACTTGTTGTGATTCCCTAATATAGCTTATACTCACAGGAGCCCTTAACAATTTGCCCAAGGTCAGTCAACAAGTCAGTTGAAGAGGTGGAAAAATCAGTACTTTTGATTTCCTCTCCCCTTCTTCCACCAACTATTGGACTATATAAAAAACCAGACCATTTCAGGCTTTTTGCGGGGGAGGGGAAACATGACAGCTTCCTTTTCAGACATCAGAAAATACTTTAAAGAATTGGTTTCTCTAGCAACAGGAACAGAAAAAAAAAAAAAGAATCTATCATAAGTTTTTTCCCACCTACTCATTTTTTTTTTAACGTGGTAAAGCAGATGGCTTGGATAATGCAGGTATGACAGATTCTGATTTATTGGCTGTAGACAGGAATATAAATACAGAAGCATATGCATTCTGCTGTGCTCAGTAACATGGTAAGACTTAATGACTTCAGGCTTCATACTTTTAGGATCTACTCATGTGTGTCGACAAACACCATTATTTATTGTTAGGGCAACACTGATGGCAGAACTCACTGTGTGTGGAAACCAAACGCTGGCCAGTCAGGTAATTCCCGTATTCTCTACCTTCCCTGACAGCAGTGCTGGCTCCATGAATTTCCAGTTTACATCTTTGACAGTCATATGGTTTATTGACCTGGTCAAATACTTTCTCTTAAGATGTTTTAAATTGATCAACACCAAAGCATATAGTATATAATGTCAGAGGACTCAACCTTTTACCTCTGCCAAGAAAATTAAAAATGGCTTAATGATCCACTCCTAGTGATGATAAGAAGGAGATTATTCTTTTTATGACTGTACCTGGCCCATGGCTAAGTCAGGAAAGTATTCCCTGTATTTCTTTTGCTGTCACAGCTTTGAGTGTTATGTGGACAGAAAACAAAATGTTTTCTTCCATTAAATGCTGAGGACCCCATGCCCCCTTTCTGCTAGGCTGCTGACACTGGTAGAGTATAGATGATGTCTGTTCAACAGTAACTTGTCAGCACTTCCAAATAGCAAGAACAGCCTCAGCGTTGTGTGCTTGTTTTTGATTCAATACGCTTGATACACTTGAGAGCATGTGCAGAAGTCAAACCGAAGCAGTGGCGGTATCAGGATCTGAGCTGATTCCAGGATTCAGTTTTCATCACTTATGGTTCATGTATTTGCAAGGAAATAACGCCAACACCATTGTCAGGCAGTTTTTGATACAGCAGTGCCAGCAGTCTCTCTGCAACCAACCTACTGGGAGAACAGCGACAGAGATGAAGAGGATGTGAAGGAATGTGAAGCCATTTTTCTGGCAAGTTAAATGAGTCAGCAGTGCCCTGGCAACCAGGAGGGCCAACTGTGTCCTGGGGGGCATCAGGCAAAGCATCCCCAGCCGGTCGAGGGAGGGGATTGTCCCACTCTGCTCTGCACTGGGACAGCCTCACCTTGAATACTATGTGCAGTTTTGGGCACTGCAATATCAGAAAGGTATTCAGAGAGTATCCAAAGGAAGACGAGGAAGATGGTGAAGAGCCTTGAGAGGAAGCCATATGAGGAGCATCTGAGGTCACTTGGTGTGTTCAACCTGGAGAAGAGGAGACTGAGAGAAGATCTCATTGCAGTCACAACTTCCTTGTGAGGACAAGTGGAGGAGCAGGCACTGATCTCTTCTCTGAGGTGACCAATGACAGGACCCAAGGGAATGGTGTGAAGTTGTGTGAGGGGAGGTTTAGGTTGGATATTAGAAAAAGGTTCTTCACCCAGCAGGTGGCTGGGGACTGGAACAGGCTCCCCAGGGAAGTGGTCACAGCACCAAGTCTGACAGAGTTCAAGTGTTTGGATGATACTCTTGGGCACATGGTGTGACTCTTGGGAATGGTTCTGTGCAGGTTTAAGAGTTGGACTGGATGATCCTTGTGTGTTCCTTCCAACGTGGCAGATTCTCTGATCCTGTGAACATTAACGGAACTAAAAAAAAATAAATATCACAGGATTCCAGAAAAAAATAATTCTCTTGACTGGTGAAGTCTTTCATTGAACAACTGGATACAAAGAAATGAACTCTTCAACTAATGACAGAGCAGCTGCAGAAACAGTGGTGCTTTGGGGAGATCAAAGAGCAGATGGTGAAGTTCTCTGACAAGATAGAGATTGCTGAGTAGAGTCAACCTCAGATCATAAAAACATAGTGTGCATGGCACACCATCTGCCAAAGAAATAGAGAGGGTCTCCCAGTGGACTGGCAAATGGGTCTTTTAGGGTCCTGAGGACAGCCAGTGATAAGTAAGGTATTTGTTAGATGTGTGCCAATGAGACTCTGTGGAGGCTTCTGGGCTGTAGACCCTCAAGAGCCAGGCTAGAGAATATGAGAAAGGTGGAAGCGAGCTTAGAGGAGGACTGGGAAAGGTTCCTTTTCACTGCTGTAAGAACATTCACTCTGGAAAGGCTGCTGTATAAAAGATGCCTTCTAATGGGGTGGCAGGACATAATTTTTAAATATTTATTATGACATTATGTGCATTGTGTGTTTTATGTTTTGTGTAGCTTTTCATGCATTTTTAACTGAAAATTTAATGAAATATTTCTTGTAATCATTTAAACGTATGATGTGTCTCCTCATGGAGCATATTATACTTTTTAGTCTTAATATAACTTTTCTTGATGAATTTTAAGGACAAAGGCAATGTTTCAAGTGGTATTGTTTCTTACTAAAAATACCAAAGCTTAAAAATCATTGAAGTCTTTTTCTGAAGTTCTGAAGCCCTGAAGTCTTTCACTATGCCAACCTTATCTATGGAAACTTGAAATAAAATGTTTCCCCTGGGTAAAGCTATTTTTTAACAGAAATTCAAGCTCAGTGGTATCATGAATTGCACATAAGAAGATGTTTAAAGCAACATTAAGTCTAAAGAAAAATTGAGACAACAGTGAAATAATTTGAAATTATAATTTCAAACTCCTGTGCTATTATTCTCGTGCTTTAAATTATTTTATTAAAAATACAGTTAATTTTCTGCCTTAAAGCTTGCAACTATATGATTTTTAAAAATTTAAGTCTAATTGTCCTTTAGAAAGCTTGAGTTGTATAGGAGTGGGACAGCAACCCAGCTGGAGCAACATTGCTTGAAGAGGGGATCTCAGAAACCATTTTTGATTTCCAGTGGAAGGAGCTGTGCCTGCAACACTGAAGTCACAGCAACACAAGTAAAGTTATTTTTTTTCCGCAGTTCTCCATTTCTCTTCTTCGTGCCCTGCTCTCTCCACTCTAATTCCAAGCTGCCATTCTTAAGAGCACTGAGGACCCATGAAGATGATAAATGTTTCTTTATGTTGCTTCATGTGCTTCTTGACACCATGATGCACTGTCCCTCGGTGTACTGCTGCAGTGTCTTGCTGAGGGTTATTGGTTTGAATGGTGTGACAAAATTCTATGAGTCCCATACACACACGGTTAGTGCTCCCCACTCCCCTTTGCCTTTCATTGAGGGCTCCATATAGAGCATAGGTGGCATGGTAGCTCTGTGCTGAAATGGTAGCACCCCCATGGGGCACTTTTAGCTCAAATTCTATTTTCTTTTATCCCTGCAGACATGCACAAAGTTCACCACTTTAAAGGCTGACCATATCTTATATTTCTGACTTACTGATGTGATACAAACTATTTATTTCCTAATAGCATTCAACCAGCTTCTATGTACATAAAAGTGAATTAAAATAGCATGGAAATCCTGTGCTGAGTACTTGAAAGGGCAACTGTAAAATATGCCATGTATGTGAAGGTGGAATGCTTTTAAAGGCAGTTAAAGGTAGTTAAAATTACATGAAATCTGTGGTGTCCAAAAAAGGCAAAACTATGAGATAGATAGCAGCCATTCAAGCTGTATCTGGCCTTCATCATATTTAGCATTCTTCTCCCATGTACCAACACAGACGGGTTTCCATGATAAGGTTTTCAAATGTGGATGTGTGTGGAAAGGTTGAGGGAGTCACGGGGCTGAGCTCAAAGGGAAGGATTGCAAGTTGGGCTGGGGGACTGTCAGAATTTCTGGTGAATGGCTCAGTATGTTCAAACACACAGAACCTTATTTGGGGCAAAGTCGCCCACTCTGGTCATTATTTTTGCTAGATGGGAGCAGGCATGAACCTCAGAAATGGCATCTCCTCAGATGCAATGATACCTTATGTGCATTAAAAATAAAAAAAGCTGAGTAAGTGCTGCAACAGACAGTACCTTTTTTTTTTTTTTTTTTTAATAAGCACCGTGACTCTAATGAACAGAGTTCAGATGAGCAGTTCTCCATTTCATACACTCCTCTGAAAACTGCTGGGGCTGGTATCTACAGGACTGGATGCCCATGCTTCCCAGGTGCTGGGTGTATACGACTGTGTCTTGTCTTCCCACCAGTCCTGCATCTTCCTTGCTTCTTGCATTGCTTTATTTCTGTTTGTAGAGGTCCTAAACTGCCACCAGCTTTGGGGACTGAAGCTATGCCTGTTTCTGCTTACTGCTGTGAGACTAAATTCTGGTCAGTGCCTTGAAATATTCAAAGAATCATAGAATGGTTTGAATTGGAAGGGGCATTTAAGATCATCCATTTCCAAACCCCCTACCATAGGCAGGGAACCTGCCACTAGACCAGGTTGCTTCAGGGCCCCATCCAACCTGGCCTTGAACACTTCCAGGGATGGGACATCCACAACTTCCCTTGGCAACCTGTTCCAATGACACATATGTGAGAATGGTGATATTGATGTATGATCTAATAATTCCTTGTGATACTGGGGTTACCTGGACCAGGACAGATTTTATAGTTTGCAGCTATGAGAATAATGCTGGCTAATTGTGTTTTGAGGAGCTTTTTATAAGTTGGAAAAAGGAGGAAACCACTTTAAGACATCTTCTTTTTGAAAACTAATTGTTTTTAGAAAACACAATTTACGTAACTGCAACTGTATGTCATTAACTTTTTTTTTAAAATATATATTTAATCTTTTCTATTCCCTGCTGCAGCATGAAATACCTCCAAACACAGCCTGGGGAATTGACTGACTAATTACTTAGTGAAAGCAGTAAAATGGAATATGGATAAAATATTATCAAATGAAGAGGGTTAGCAGCTTTAAAGATGGGACTATTTTTATTTAAATTATATTACATTTGATTTTCTTTATGAACAGCAAAAAGTACAATATGTTGAGACAGGATGTCACTCTAAAGCCTTTTAATAATTCAGTCTCTATCAGAAGAACTCAAGATCAAACCTGACCCTATTTCTCAGGTTAGAGATGCATTTCGTGGACTCTCTACAGGCTTGTTTGCCAATCACCCCTTCTGGCTTTCTGAAAAGAGGGCACCATAGGACAACGATGGAAGGAGAGTACATGGCAGGTAGTGTTAGAAGTATATTGTTTACTACATTTGAGATGTGCCTTTTTGGGGTTGACTTTCCAGTGAAATAAGGCTTATGCAATTGTAACTTTGAAACCCATTAGATAACTTTGGTTGCATCTAAAATCAGAGCAAGAGGATCCTACTCATTTAATATAGATATATAACTTTGCAACGGAGTAGAGGAAAAGGATCAAATTTCAATGAGGATAGACATCAGGTTCTAAAGGAGTGTTTTCTGTCCACTGTGCCAGTCACCTAACACCATGCTCGTACTGGCCCTCCAATCGGTATGTACGGATCATTATATAGGATGTGTCATGAGCTGCCCTTCATTCAGTCAGAGAAAAAGAGACAGGAAGAGTGGTGGGAGGGAGCAGTTAAGAGGGCACTGGAGGAAGACATGTGAGGGCACAGAGCAGTACACACCTGTAATAATGCTTTCAGGTGATGCTGTTATATCTATCTCCAGTGGTATTTCTTCCACTGAAGCATATATGGTGAGATTCATTGCACTAGGCAACTAGGTTGGTGAAGGGACTCAAGCACAAGTCTTATGAGGGGAGGCCGAGGGAGCTGGGGCTGTTCAACCTGGAGAAGAAGAGGCTCAGGGGAGACCTCATCACTCTCTACAACTCCCTGAAAGGAGGTTGTAGCCAGGTGGGGGTTGGTCTCTTTTCCCAGGCAACTATCAGCAAGACAAGAGGGCATGGTCTCAAGTTGTGCCAGGGGAGGTTTAGGTTAGATATTAGAAAGAATTTCTTTACAGAGAGGGTGGTCAGACATTGGAATGGGCTGCCCAGGGAAGTGGTGGATTCTCCATCCCTGGAGATTTTTAAAAAGAGACTGGATGTGGCACTTAGTGCCATGGTCTAGTAGCCACAGCGGTAGTGGATCAAGGGTTGGACTTGATGATCTCAAAGGTCCCTCCCAATCCAGCTGATTCTATGATTCTCTGAAGTTTAGTCTTCTAATCAAGTTATCTGGATGCTTTTATTTCAGTGAAGGTCCTTCCATGGGGTCAGTTGTGATGTCTATCCATGGGTGAAATGAATTGCCTTCTGAAGAAACTGTTCTCCTCCTGATCATAGAGGACATCTAAATGACTGGTTTAGACTTGACAGCTGACTTTAGGTAACATAATTGTGATATCAAATATTCTAGATACTGAGAAGCATCTTCTGTTCTCATTCAATATGGCTGGAAATAGAAGGTCCCTACACTAGCAAGAAGCTAACCAAAGGACCTTGACTTTCTGCAATCCTTTCTTGGAGAAGCAAAAAGCCTCCCAGTTGTCTAGTGAATAGTTACAAGAAACATAAGGGTGACAGATCTTCACATTTGATTTCTATACTGGTTTTACTGCCAAAAATTTCAGTGTGGAGGAGTAGTCAAATTAAGAGATTATATGATTGGCTTGAAATCACACAGCCAGTCTTGTAAATGGAAGGAGGATTCTTTCCACATACCTTCCTGTTTTCCATAAGAGGGGATGAACAGTGAGATGATAAAAATTGCTATTAATACAAAAGTGTCACCACAGTTGCAAGATACTGGGCCAGTCAAACGTAATGATGATTCAGAGAGTAACAGAAGGATAATAGAATGCAATGAAGTGCACATACATGTATTCTACTGATCAGTGCAATGACAGATAAAATTTAATGTCTGCATGTGTAAAAGAAAAGGCAACTGTTGAGTAAACTAAGAAACAGGCTCTGTCTGTACCTAAATGAGGGGAGTCCTAGGAGAAGGACTTCAAGGCTTGGGAAAAGACAACTGCAAGGGCAATATGGTAGGGCAGGAAGAGGGTTAGTGAGCAGCAACAATTCACTCTTTTTCAAAGAAGAATTATGATGTGTCTTGAGACAGAACTAAAGAAAACACCTTTTTTTTTTGCTGAGAAAATCTAATGAAGCCATGTAACTCTTCCACGGGATCTGTGAAGGCCTGGAGGACTAACAGGTTACAGCAGTTATTGAATATAACATGTACAACACAGTCCTTTAAACACTGACTACTGCAAGCTGAGGGGCGACATCCTGACCATCCTTGTGTGATGCACACTTTCCCTAGTTACTCACTGCTGCTTTACTGCCAGAGACAGACCACCAGTCTGGGTAATAAAACTGTGGCTCATCCACTACAACCGTTCTTGTGCTCTGTATGGCAATACAGCCAGAGCTAACATGCGACTTCCCAGAACCATTCCAAGCAATCCTGTTGCAACACACCAGATGCATGTCATCACTCTTCAACATTTATTATTGTAACTTGTGTCAGATTTACCAGTCTGATTATCCAAGTTACTGAAGGCGAATGCAGCACTGCCTGAGGAAGCAAACAAACCTGAACATCTGAAAATAAATAGATTCGGGAATACTTTATCTTTCACCTTTGCAAGGCAAGAAACTGATTTTTATGGATAATAAACTTAGTAGCAGAGCTGATGTTTATGTGGGAACATATCCATGCAAATGTTGAAAGTGACAAATAATGTAAAAATCTATTTTGCCCTTTATATTTTCAGATGTTTAATCAGTATCTATTTTTGTCTTTTTGTATTTGGCACCAAATTGTTAGATTCACTTCCCAGTAAAAAATGATAAAAGAAAGCCTTATGATTGATATGGCATTGTCTAAATTGTGAGATTGTTTGGTTACACGTAGTGATCACATCATGTTCCTATGTTCCTGTTACTAGATGTTCTATCGCTATTGTTGCATCCTAAAATTTCTAAACTTGGTACAGTTTCTAATTTCTTTCCAAATTTATATATTGTAGGCAGAGTGAACTAACAGGAAAGGGATGAAAAGATTGAACGAGCACTGTAATGAGATTGACTGTGCGCTGTATAGTCTTTCACTTTCATGGCTGTATCAAAAGAGTACATAGTACTCCCAGTTAAAGACTATGTAAATGAAGTACATCCTGATTTTAATAGCCTTGGGGTTGATAAGGCTATTGAGGCAGTCATAGACCTGAAGATGTCTGGATTACATGCTGGAGATTACCAATTAAGAGATAGGGGTGAATGTTCCTTCTCTTGAGAATAAGAATACGTTGCAGAAGATCACGTTGTTCCTTCCCTTACTGGGTTTCCTCCAGGTACCAGCATGGCTCATGGGTCTCTTAACAGCCAGGATTGCCTGATTCATGTACTTTCACAAATTCTTCACATCCTCGCAGTAGGGTGTTTTTTTTAGGTATCTTAAATGTCAGGAAGAAGGATATAAATACAGCTTGATAAATTTCATGTGTGTTCACAATGACAAGACGATGTGCATTTACAGAGTCACTACGCAAATCCAAGTTTGCTTCCAATAATTATACCTGCACATATGAAGTAGAAGTTGTAATAACAGAGTAGAGCTTTCCATCTTGTTTTCAAAGAGAAATAGACAGCAGGATGTCATACAGCTTGTAAATTCTTTGGAAATATTTTTTGCATATATTGTCCAAGCAAAAGTGACAGCATACTGGTAAACATACTCCTGCTGTGTAATGTGAATTTCTGCCTGAGTTCACTACAAATTTTCCCAAATGACAGGAAAGAACTTGTTTTTCTTGGTATTGTTGAAATATGCAAGCAGCTGTACTGAAGAAAGTATTATTTTACTCATCTGTACTAGGGAGGTTTAGAGTGGTTTCTGTATAATTTAGTTCTTAACAACTCCATGACTAGCAGCAGTGTGAAGCTGTAACAGCCTTTCAGCTCTGGTTTTTGTACTGCACTGAAACACCTCTGCCTTTTTTAACGAAATTTTAAAATGTATTGAGTGATTTAGCTTTATTTTGGACTACAAGCACATAATATATCTGAAACTCTTTAGGCTCTCAAAAGTGAACAGTACACATTCAGATGCAGCCTCTGTTTCAGCCTCCCTCCAGAGGAGCTGTTTCCTCCTGAGTGTTTGTGCAGTGTCTGAGATGCTGAGGCTATACCCTGAGGTGTGATCTCTTAGCATAGGGTTAATGCATGTATTGACAGAGAAATACTTTCAAGGGGTACTGCAGCCTAGCTGGATTCTCTTCCCAACCTTTTACATTTTCTTCTGTCGCTTAGCAGCAAGTCTACAGCATGGGAAGCAGTGTATTTTAACTAGATGCTTTAAATTAGACTGCTAAAGCCATATTTCAGCTTGAAAGTCTACATTGTGTTTCTGAGATAGTTGGATGTTTTTGAAAATCTCAGTACCTTTTCTGTGATGAGCTGCAACCTGACCAAAGTATCTCATAAAACTGTAATATTATTCTTTAATGATACTCACAAACTTCAATGCCTCTCTTCCTTGCACTTTAAATTCCTACCATTTTTATTTGATTTCTAATAAAAAAGCCCATTAGTAATAATGGTCCCTTGAAGCATTCAGCTTCAGATTTCACCCATCTACAGTCTGGCATTGTTAGGGATTTTGAGTGCTGCTGAGTAACAGGGCAATGTGCATTTCTCGGCATTAAATGTCTGAGAGCATCTGATAGGGCTCACAAAAGAAGGAATAGGGATGAGTAAAATTATTTTAATTTAATTACTCTTAAGGGCAGAATCAATACAAATATCCTTTTTGCTGAAACAACAGGATGGAGAGTGTGAATATCCCCCTCCAAAATCTCTGATGCAATTTTGAAGTTTTTTTTTATATGCTTGTGTGGCTGAAAGAGTGATATGTGTTGCTTTTGACTGGGACCATAAAACCATGGAAGTATCTGTCTTGAAAAACAAGGCATCCATGCTTCTGCAAACTTAAAACAGGGATCCGGTTTGGCTGACTTTAAAGCTTACAGCCTAGTATATAGTAGTAAATACCTGTAGGGACTTGGAAAGTTTGGAAATTTACAATAATCAAGAAAGAGAAAAGGTTCTTAAAAAAAACCTAGGTGACTTTGATTGCAGAGATCTGAGAGAAAACCTTAGCCCTGATAAAACCAATGACTCCTGTGGAGTCAGGCCTTCAGTCCTTCACACTCCTCATGGGAAACATGCCCAGGGTCAGTTCTCCAGGGCCTTTCCCAGGCACTCACCTTTGGACAGCTTGAGCAGTCTGAGTCTGTGCTCTGGGCTTCAGGCATGTTCACTATCTCACAAGGGAACAAAAAACCCCATAAATACTCTACTGAGGAAAACCACTTAGCATTTTCATATACGAGCAGAGAATGCTGTGTACATTTTTAAAGTTCTTTTTTTTTTCATTTTTATAAATGAAATGAAAATGGTCTCAGACTCCCCTCTTGAAGGATGAAAATCTAAATCTCTTCAGATCAACTGTCGCCTCTCAGCTGTATATGCATGTCATACTTCTGGCAACAGTCAGAACTGGCTGATACTGGTGTGACACATGGTAGAGCAATGTGTCAACAGGGGAGTCTGAGTGAGTGCCTGTAGAAATATTTTGTGCTTCACAGAGGTACAAAAAAGAGAAGGATGTAACTCATTTATGTCCAGATAGATTGTTGTTTAAGCAATGGTCTTCATCTGGGTAGGTGAATTCAGCTCAGGTTAGTATTTATCACAGAATTACAGAATCATCTAAATTGGAAAAGACCTCTGAGATCATCAAGTCAAACCTATGACCTAACACCACCTGGTCAACTAGACCATGGCACTAAGTGCCACATCCAGTCTTTTCATAAGCACCTCCAGGGATTGTAGCTCCACCACCTCACTGGGCAGCCCATTCCAGTGCCCATTCCCTCTCTGTAAAGAACTTCTTCCTAATGTCCAACCTAAACCTCCCCTGGTGCAGCTTAAGACTGTGTCCTCTTGTCCTACTGCTGGTTGCCTTGGAGAAGAGACGGACCCTCACCTGACTACAGTCTTCTGTCAGGTAGTTGTGGAGAGTAATGAGGTCTCTCCCCTGAGCCTCCTCCAGGCTGAACAATCCCAGCTCCCTCAGACTCTCCTCATAGGACTTGTGCTTGAGTCCCTTCACCAGCCTTGTTACTCTTCTCTGGACCTGCTCCAGCACCTCAATATCCTTCCTGAACTGAGGGGCCCAGAACTGGACACAGCACTCCAGGTGTGGCCTCACCAGCGCTGAGTACAGGGGAAGAATCACTTCTCTGGACCTGCTGGCCACACTGTTCCTGATCCAGGCCAGGATCCCATTGGCCTTCTTGGCCACCTGGGCACACTGCTGGCTCATGTTCAGTTTCCTGTCAGTCCAAACTCCCAGGTCCCTTTCTGCCTGGCTGCTCTCCAGCCACTCTGTCCCCAGCCTGTAGCACTGCATGGGGTTGTTGTGGCCAAAGTGCAGGACCCGGCACTTGGCCTTGTTGAACCTCATCCCATTGGATTCGGCCCACCTATCCAGCCTATCCAGGTCCCTCTGCAGAGCCCTCTTATCCTCCAGCAGATTGACACTTCTCCCCCCCCCCCCCCAACTTGGTGTCATCTGCAAATTTGCTAATGGTACACTCAATCCCCTATCCAGATCATCAATAAAGATATTAAACAGAACTGGGCCCAACACTGATCCCTGGGGGACACCGCTAGTGACCAGTTGCCAACTGGATGCAGCACCGTTCACCACCACTCTCTGAGCCTGGCCCTCCAGCCAGTTCTTAATGCAGTGGTTATGTCTGTGATGTAAGAAGTAAGCGATATGATTAGGAAAAAAGCCCATTTGGATAGGGACTTGAAGAATGAGCCAGGCTCATGCCACTCCTGGAAGCCTTGACTCCTCCATCACAGATATTCAGTTAAAACCCAAATGGCAGGGTTGCAACTGGCACTGGACTGGGGAGATGGGGCAGCCCAAGCTCTCATGACTGACCTAATGTCCATTTGAAAATCAACCCAGAAAATCAGTATTTTTCAGTTCTACAGATTATATCTAAATTTTAGCTCTTCTACTCATTCTCATTTACTTATTCAAACATAATTGCTAATAATATATCTAATTTTGTTAGGGTTGATGTGGCTTGCAGGAGAAAAACTCTTTAGATTAAAGAATGAAATTAAATGGATGGCTGCCCATTCAGGTAGGCAATGTCTGATGCTAGTCATGTGTGATGCTCCTTGATTTTCCAACTTTTCATTCAAATTTTGGTGATACAAGTGACAGTAATTTTATAATTTAGGTGAATTTTCTCTAACATCGTTCATATAAGTGGCTCGCTATCTATAGTGGTAAATACTGTTTTCTTCTTTTCTAATTTTTTGGTTGTTTGTAAGGTTTTAGTCTTAAAACTATTTTAACATCATCACAGTCCCGGTGAAATATCCATATATTTGTAGTAACTGCCTTTTTAGCTCCCTACTCAAATTGCTTCCCATGCATCACTGTCAAGTGTGCTTAAAGAGCAGTACATGCAGCCTGACAGCAGATTAGTGATTGCAGTGTCCTTTGTGAAAGCAGCAAATCCTTGTGACCCTGCTGACCTCCCTCTGCAACCCGTGATTTAGTCTTTGAACTTTTTTTATTTCCCTTCCTCTCCCTAAAAAGCAAAACTACCACCAATACTGCTGATGGTGTATGATACAGTTCTCTAAACTTTGGATATCTCTCAGGGTTAGCTTGCAATTGCTTGGTATTTAAAATTATCCCTTATTTAACTTTATAAAATCAACAGAATTATAAACTGAATAATACTGAAATTATTTCTATGGCACTACTGACCGCAGAGCATGTACCTGAAAAAACTCCATATGTTTCTCTATATAGAGGTGAAAAAAGGACTGGTCCCTTTGAAAATTAATGATCATTCACTGATGAAGCCAGTTCTGTCAATATTCTCTTTTTTTGTGGGGAAAAAGTATGAAAGAGGACCTGATGCGAATGGATCTAACTCCTGAGCATAAGAGAGAGGTGCATATCTATAGTCAGAGCAATGTCAGGCTCAAAGTTTTATTTCATAATTGGTCCGATGGATACATTTGGAAATTATTTTTTAAGGATTAAGGGAATCTTAAGGACTGTTGTAAAGTTACCGTCTTAGATAATTGCATTACTGAAAATAAAATGAGAGACTGATTTTCTCAGGTTGCTCCTGATACATGTTGATAGAAGCATTACAGCTGCACATGAGACATTTTCAATAGGATGAAAAACTAATTCCGGCTTCAAAACCAATATTTGATGAAATTTTATGAACTGAAGTCCAAAATTCCAGACTTCTTTATCAAGGATCAAAAAAGGTTTTAGAAACTGATAAAAAAATTGAAAAGAGTAAGTTTGCTGAAGGGCTGTATATTTCCAGACTGGTAGAACCAGAACCACAGAACTAAAGACCTTAACGACAACAATAAGAAAATATATATTGACTTCCTGCTAATATCCATTTCAAACCAGTGAAGGATAAATCAAGTTAAATAAATTCATGTTGATAGTCAGGTTATGCGACAACATGAGAGAAAATAAAATCTAATTCTGTGATGCACATTGTGGCCTCCTGTGACAGCTGAAGATAATGATCATTTAAAAGTATTTGATGGGTCTGTTCCTGAATCGGGACAATTGCTTGAGGCATTAAAATTGAACACAAAAAAACCTGGCAGAACCTTGGAGGGACACCTCATGACATCTTACAAGCCGAAAGACCGTCTATTTTCCAAATATATGTTCTGTTGGTGGGAATTTGAAGAGCTTCCCATAAGACAGATTCTTCATTGGCAGGCACTTTGGGTTGGAAATGCCATCTTTCTTGTGATTATCTGTCAAGGACATATGAGCTTACAATAAAACACCATATCCACTGCTCTGGATTCCCAGTGGATCTGATTTGTTTGTTGAAAAGGGTAAAAACCCCTTCATTCCAGATGTAGGAAAAGCTTTCCCTTATTGCCTCTGGGAGACAGACTGTAATCTGCATTCATATTTCTTCTACACCAGTAAATATACATGGTTTTGACCCGAATAATTAGATGAATAAATTCCTGCAAACACAAATGTTATTTTATTCTCAAATTAATTTCTTAAAGTTATGTTGAGATTTTTTTTAGCTCATAAATTGGTGTGAAAGGCTTTTGAAACAGAACACAGGGAACTCACAGTCATATTCGTATGAACCTGGCTCTGCTCCTAAGCTATTAAAGTATGCCTGGATTTTGCCCTTTGGGTGTTGGAAACTTCTTTATTTATTTCTTTTTAAAGATGAAACCTGCACATGGTTTTGTTTTATCTCTGCTAGCCAACTTCAGGAGGTAAATATTCTGAATGGCACAGATGGATTTAGATTATTGATTCCTTCTAGTTGAATTGTGAGGTTAAATTCCCTAGACAGTGAACTGCAAATATTCTCCTAGGATTTTTCTTTCTATTGAATTTTTTGGAACTGGAAATTTTCACTCAGTTGGAGATCTTATACAAACTATTAATACTCTGAATGATTTCCAGGTTTGATGTTCTTCTTCTCTTCTTTCACTCATAGTGGCAGCCATCACAGAAGAAATAAAACAATTACACTAGAGGTTTAATGAGAGTGAAACATCTAATACTTATGACATCCTTCAAACAACATACACATGGCCATATCTAGCTGCTTGTTTTCTATTGTTACTTTAGCAGTCCTTGCTCAAAAGCAGAACAGTTGCCAAGCTATTAGATTTAGCCAGCTATTGTTGTTCAGACTGTAGTATTTTAAAAGTGTTTGGATGGACCCTATTCACTGTCTTTTATAGAGAGGTGAAAAAAGCCCTAGAGAGATTTGGGGGTTAGCTGTGGATCAGGTGAAGGAGGCAGCAAGGGTGGAAGCAGTCCGATGGGGACAGGAATGGGAGCAACATACAGAACCAACACAGAAAGGATCGCTTCACAAGTCATAGCTGATACATAGATGATAGGTGATACTTCAAGTTTTTTTATTTGACATAGGGAAGCTACTAAGGCTGATTTTTTTCTGTAATATGTAAGATAAAACTTAATCATAGTAGCTTGCAGCACAGCTTGCATATCCAATATCTCCAGTACCTCCCTGTGGCCATCCGTCATTCTTTCTGACTGACAAACAAGACAGTTGATATCAGCTAATATTAGAATCTCATTCATTTAGCAATAAGTTTTCCTGATTGTATTTAATAGCAGAACAGATTACACTGAAAGACAGTGTACAAACTCACAGGCTTATTTTAAAACAAACAGCATTAAAATGCAGCAATTAACGTAGAAAGTTGTTTTCAACCATGTCTTTCTGCATTTCTTTAAAGGGTTTGAAAATGTTACTGAGTTCAGTGTTACTAGTTATAAATAATCTATTTATAACACATTTAACGCTAAGCAAAAATTTCAGCTGAGCACTGGGGTAAAGTCAGCCCCTCTGGCACAGGCTAGATCTGCACTTTTCATGCTGCCTGTAATACATCTCCTCTCCTGGAGCATGTAGGCATCTGCACCTCTTCTCTATGCACAGACAAGGGGAATTTGGGGGTTAGCTGTGGATCAGGTGAAGGAGGCAGCAAGGGTGGAAGCAGTCCAATGGGGACAGGAATGGGAGCAACATACAGAACCAACACGGAAGGGATCTGCTTCACAAGTCATAGATGCATAGAAGCAGAGAATGATTTAGGTTGGAAAGGACCTTTAAAGATAATCTACTCCATCCCCTCTGCTGTTGCAGAGACATCTTTTACCAGATCAGGTTGCACAAAGTATCATACAGCCTGACCTTGAACACTTCCAACGATGGGGCATCCATAACTTCTCTGTTCAAGTGTCTTACTACCCTTATAGTCCCTGGGGTCCCTGTGACCAGGGTGGTCACCCATCCTGGGGAACCTGGCAGGACATAGCTGTAGGACCGGTGGAAACCAAAATTATGCCAGTAAAGCTTTCTCATAGAGGTTCCTTTCCCGATTTTGCCCCTGTCACAGATGTAGCATCCTGGGGACAATTTTCTCCTCCAGTTCAAGGGAACTTTTTCAGTGTGTTTTTTCTAGACCTAGTCATGTACAAGAAAGGCTGGGCAGAAAGCACACAGTTCTTAGAGAAGCTCTGGGAAAAAGTAATACATTTGCTTATGGCAAATTTACAAAGAAATTGCCTTTCTACCAACCCTAGTGCAGGTTTGATCATCTCTTTGACAAGAAAATTGTAAATGTAAGAGGAATTTATATACGCAGAATGCAATGACCTTAGATGTGAGCAAAATCCTGGCCTCGAGGAAGACAGTGGAAGCTTTGCCATTGATCTCAGTGGAGACAGGATTATACTTGTAGTTTTGTCAAGATTCTATCACTAATGTTATTGTTTTTAAAGTGTCATTGGATATTTAGTTGCATCAGGTGTGGGAGCTTTTATTGTATGATTAAAAAAGAAGGAAAAATATCGTTAGGTTGAGAATTCTGTCAAGGCTGAACAGTTACATTCAACATGTGCTTAAGAGGTAAATCCTTCTGGAGAGTGATATTTAATAATGTTTAGAAGATATTATCTATTGGAAAGTCTAGCTGCTGCAGAATCCTACGGCAAATCCATTCAGCACTGTATCCAGAATATTTTTGTTTTTACTGAGCATGAAAGTCTTAGATGTAAAGAGCCAAGTCAAAGAAGAATATCCTAAATTTATTGGCATAGATCGTATTTAAAGCCTGATCTGACAAACCACTTAAGTGTATTTTTAACCTCAAGTATGCTAATTGTCTTAGCAACTTCATTCCTGGCTGAAAGGAATATTTATGTAGTTTAAAAACCATCCTGCTTTCCAAAAATAATGGCTTCTTAGCATACCATGTTTCATTAGAATGAAAGATATAAAGAAATGGAATAGAAGTGGGAAAATGAAATTAGAGGACTTCACCTCATAAAGTGAAAATATGATCAAGAAACTGCTGGACCTGTACTATTCAAAGGATTAAACACAATTAAAAATGACATTTAAACAGAGATATACTTTTGTCCACTGTAAATATTTGTACATGTTTGATAACTAAAACCACAAGAGAAAATATAATTAGTGAGGACCATCTGGATAGCATGTCAGGAAGACCAAAGGATTGTTATTTTCTCTTTTTCTGTCTCCTCACAGATTAGGCTCTAGTCACCTGCTTCTTACCACTTAACCTAACCCATTTCACTTCATCTTTCAAGGCTTTGGTCCTGTTCTTCGAGTAAAAAACCAGAAAAAGTTTACTCCAGAGCCTGAAAATACTATTCTTTATGTGGCCTTAACATTTGGTGTTCAATCATGTACAAAATCCTGACACAGCACTTGGAGGCTTTGCCAGCTTTGGGGAAAGTCACAAGGATTAGGCATCAAACCTGACATTTTGTCCTTTCTTCTTTTATAGGAAAATGTCAATGTTTATACAAGTCATTGTTTGTCATAATACAGGTAGATAGCGAAAAGAGTTGTCTGCAGTGGAGGCACTCAGGAATAGCTTTCTGGAAATCCTGAACAAAGATGCTGGTTTCTCTGCAGCCAGGGAGAAGGACAATAAGGCACAATATAAATTTTTCCTGTTAAAATCTTTAAATGTCATTATTAGCTATCACCTTTTGGAACTCCTCTTATTCCTACACATCAAAGTATTCTTTCTGACAGCATGTTTAACTCTAAGAAGCTGTGCATGCAATATCTTTATGTTGCATTGAAAGTAATTACTGGGCATATAATGAATTCTTCTTTATGTCTCTAAGCAGATGGGTTCTTATTATCAGGTTTTCAGAACAAACCAATTGTGTTAAGGTGTTGTATCACATCTAATTCCAGGAGTCAAGGAGGTAAATAACCTCATTTATTAATGATCAGGCAAAGTAAGAGAAATTCATTATCTCACACTTATTTTCTCTACCTGATTTTTACCCCACTAGAATGAAGGTGAGATTACATTGCTCTGAAAGCTGGTAGGGAAAGGACATGCAATTTAAAATTATGCTTGGTTGTCAGTCTTCTTTGGAGCTTATAGAGGTAGCATTTCAAGAACAGAGAGAGTTTCAAATCACTGACTTATTTGTCTAAATTCTGACTATAATACACACGTTAGCAATGGTTTACGTCTACTATGGTCCAAATTTATGCCTCGTAAAATTTAACTAACGTCAGTAGATGTACAGTAGTAACGTGTATAACTCAATGGCTTTTCTCCTGAGAATACTCTCGTACAGTTTTATGAACATTAGTTGGTGTATTGATTAATACTTGTTGATCAGTGGTTATACTGATAACTTAGATATCTATTGACTGATTTGGGTAGTACTGACAGAGCTGACAGGCAGGAGAAAAGGTAAGTAGTTGTGGCAGCTCTCTCTTCCAAAGACAGTCTTTGGCTCCCCAGAAATGGCACAACTTTAGACAAAGCAATTTAAAGATCAATCTAGTTGAACTGATGCAATCTGCTAATGCATGTACATTTAAATTAGCTAAATTGACACAGGCAACATTACAATCGATTTGAGTGTGCCTACATTAGGCTTAGCCTTAGTTCAAGATAGATCTAAGTTAAAATAAGATCAATTGTATTTAAAATCCAGCAGGTCTTCAGTGTGAACAAGGCATGCCCCCCACCTTGAATTGGCAGCGCTCTAACAAACTCGAGGAAGACTATTTTAGTTTTTTAATTTTTTCTCCTCACTAAGTTTGTTTGGTCTATTAAAGTACAATGATGTGGTCAGCTGTGTGATCCAAGAGATCCTTTGAGAACAAAACTCTAAAAATAAGGTTCAAAAATCTTCATCCAGACCTTTAGCTTGGTGGTCTGAGTTTCAAATGCAATGACCGCTCCCTGGGTGACCTCAGTAGGATTGGGGGTGCTCAGCACTTGTAAAAGACCCAAATAACTCTCAAACCAGATCACTTATTTAGGTGCTTAGCTTTGCATTTAAGAGGCTATTCTTAGTTCTGCTTTTGGAAGTTTTTCATGCAGGATTTATTCAATTTTCTGTTTTCTCCAATGCAATTGCTTTACATATGACCACCCTTCCATTTACAACAATAATTTTAGCAAGTCTTAAAAAAAGGATACTAAATATATTCTGCAAATTTTATTTCTTTTGACATTTGATACACAGGGAAGCTAAACAATACACAGTTTAGCAAACTGTATATTTTTGTTCATTCATTCTCGGCTGCAGTCATCACTTGGCTGACAACCATCTGTGTCAACCTGCTTTTTCCTTCCCATTTTGCTCAGCTGAAATAAAAATAAATTGACAGAAACAACTTCTGCAGGAAAAGTGCAAAAAAGTTAATAGAATGGTCAGCACATCTCAGCATCTGCAAGCATGTTTTTTTCTACGTTAAGTTTTATTAGTATGCAACATTAAAATGCTATTTATTTCAAATCAAAGAAGGAAAAGCAAGCACAGCTTGTTTGCCTACAAAGGAAAAAGCTATTTCCAGCCCTAGTGGCCCAGCAAAACACATCTTGACTGTTGAGCAGCACAAGGTGAGGGCTGTGGAGGCTGCCACAGCCAGTGTCCCCTGGCAGTGAGGAAAGTGCTTGGAGAACCAGATCAGCTTAAGAAATATCTCATTTCCTTTCTGCATAGTCTGCCCTCTCAGACCATGCTCTTCTCTGTGTTCCCCAGGCTCCTCTTAGCCTACTCTCAGCTTCTGCTTAAGGCTCCCTTATAGGTTATCTGTGAAGTCAGGGATTGGAGAAAAGGGACAAAAGAGAGGCACTAGAAGTGTTGCCTTGAGGCTTGAAATCAAGCCAGACTTGTTGGAATGTGGATTTGGTTTCAGAGGTGTTTTCTGAAGACAACTGAAAGATGTTTTTGTGACTTGGAGAATCATATGTTATCCAGCAACCCTTATAATTTGGTTCTAAGCTGACTGTTTCTACTACGAATATTTTTTAAACCTTGTAGTTATTATTATAGCCTGTACCTGTGAATCTCTTCCCTTCAAGCCAGATAGAGATACCACGGAAATAATATTGTGTAGCAGTGTTAGCAGAGACTGTGTCAGAAGGTGTTTGCATAAAAAAAACAGAGCAAAAGTTGCACAGGATTATGACTTTTGATTTGCCCAAATTCTGTGAGCTAGAATTGTAAATTTAATACATCTTCCCTCCCCCCCCCATAAGTGTACACATTAATATGTAGGCTGAAGTTCTGGTTCTACTTAATTCAGTGGGAATTTTGCCAGTGATCTCAGAGAATCAGAATTTGATGTATTCCCATCCATCCATGCTGCAATCCATGCATCCATGCTACATCATCTATCTAAATTATTCTTGCCAGTCTATCAGAGCCACGTCAAACCCCTATCAAACCTCTCAGCATTGATTAGTCACTGATTCACAGTCCGCAGCAATGCTTTTTCTCTTTTCTTCATAAACAAGCATTGGCCACAGCAATTACATTAGTCTAAATCAGGTATGTTCAACACCAATTCAGAAACATGTTTAGGCTTTATTATAGTGATATAACCAGAACTAAGTTTAGAAATTTGTATGATACAAATGCATAGGGTTATAGCAGATTATAAAAAGTGCTAAAAATTGTTCTTTTAGCCTTAGAAAATTTCATCCTATTGAAGATATGAAAACTGTGGTCTGAGGACACTCTACTACAGACTAACTAGTCCATCTCAGTGTCTTTTCACCAGTTTTGCTTAAAGTTTAGTCTTGTTGCTAAGAGCAACCCTGAGAAGTTTCAACAGAATTTAAGCCATGAACAATAAAAGAAATCTGTGTACTTGAGTGCAGACTTTTCTAATGCAGCTACCATTAAGCTAATAAGACCTGGCATATCTAATCAAGCTATAATTCACAGAGGTCAAATGGCAGATGCATGGGAGCTCGCAGCCAAGTCCAATATTTTGTCAAAAGATAGAATAACCATCCAAGTCTGTGGCAGGTTTTATGGGGCAAGGCTCAGGCCCAGTATAAACATAATTAAGAAGTGAAAGTAAAAAAATGTAGAATGAAGCCACTAAGCAGAAGCTTTCAATGTCTCTGCAAAAATCTGTAAAATAATGCTTTAACTTTATATGTTTAAGAGTTTAATCCATTGAGTCAAACTACAATTTTGCTGGCAATCCCCTACAAATTTTGATATTTTTTGTACTCTTTGTGTTCACACTACTCATACCATTTAAAAAAACCCACCAAAGTCTGAGAGGCAATAATGATAAATACCTCTTCACAAATGATGAGTGACTGAGAAGATTTACATGGAACCATAGGTGCCACCACTGCCTCACCTTATAATTCATTGGGTCAAATCACAGTAGGAACTGTAGTCACTCTGCAGCTGTTATTGATATTCTTACTGGTTTTTATGTCTGGATGTGGATTTAATGCAGAAGAAAAAATGGGGCAGTTCAGTTGCCATTGACATTACTGGGCAAAAGACTTGGATACATGGCTGTCTGCAGAGCCCTGCTCCATCCCATGAACTTCAGGACTGGTTAAGGGCCTCAGTTCCAGTCTGATTCTTCAGCACTGGTCACTGCATTAAGCAAGCAGCTGCAAAAATGGGGTGACCGTGTTGGGTAAATGTGTAAACTACCGTGCTAAGGGTAAGGGATATAATACAGCTACTTCTAAAATCTACAAAAAGCCAAAAATCAAAAAATCTATAGGCACCAGTGCCCCCTTTTAGAGGTTTGACAAGACCTCAATCTTGTCTAGCCTCTGCCACTTATAATTAACACCATACTGGTAAGATTACTAATACTTGCAACACTAATCATACAACAAGCTATTATGGGGATCTAACACAATATACAACTAATGAATAGCTGTTTTATCCAGGTTCAGATTTGGTAACCGTGAAATAAGTTTATAGAAGGTATCTCTGTAAACCTAATGAGACATCCTCAGGAGTTGCCCAATGTAGAACTTAAACTTGTTGCCAAATTTCAGCCGAATTCATAGTGCAAATCTAGCACTCACTTTCATGAAGAATATTGGGTGCATTTTACTAAAGCCAAATCTAAATTTTGCTTCTAAACCCAATTCATAGTTACTGGTGGTATTAAACAATACACATAGAAAAATAGTTTAAACATAATTTTGACATCTAACTGTGTAACAGTCTCTGTTGTTTCACTTGTCTCAGGAACAGAGGTTTTTTCCTTCTCGGTAGTGAATTCAGGGTCTTTGCTAACAATTTCTGACCACGATGGAGATGGTCAGCTGAGTTTGAAACAGTTCCTTATGTTTGGTTTGCAGGGGTTTCAGTCCCGCTGTTTGGCATAGGCTCAGTTCCTGGGCTGGAACAGATGAACAGGAGTGTCCAGTCCTATAGGTCTAGATGATACGATGAATCTCTGCAGTTCCTGCAAAGTAGAGTTTAAACCATTAAACAATTTTGCAGATTAACCTGCGAATAGGGATCATGTTGTTTTCTGCCTTGGATTGTATGTGGATCTCTAATATGGCCATAGGCAAGGCCTGAACACACATCATAGATGTTTCTTGACAAACCCTGTTTATTTGTGTTTTGTGAGTCGATGAAGTGCGACTCTCTGTCTGATGACAATCTCAAAGGAACCCCAAATGTTGGAATTCTTGCATTTTGACTGTGTGAGAGAAACTCAAGCTTTTATCACATAAACTGATTAACAGCCAGTCACAGATCTATACGCCAGTTAGGAGCTTACCAGCAGCAGGCTGCGTCTGCATGCAGCACCAAACAGCACTCTGGCAGTGCCAGTAGCTCATCACAGAGAGTTTGCACTCTCTGGACAGATTCCAGGTCTTATCAGGGGACAGACCATCTTGCCACAGCCTGCCCCAGACTGCAGTCGATCATCTTTACCTCATGAAGTGGTAGTGCAGCTACCTCTTGCCTCCATGGATAAAAGCATGCTCATGTATATGTGAACATTAACAAGACAGTTGTATTATAATAAAGCTAGAAAGCAATCTAAGCAAACCATTGATTTAAGCAATTTAAACAAGTTGTCCCAACAACCATGTTACCAGTTTGCCTCAAAGGTTGCAGGCAAGATGCAAGTCAGGTCTTAGGGTCCCGTGGGAGGGTCCACAGAACTGGTGCTGTTGCAGTGCTGCAAAATAATAAGCAAGCAAGCTGCAAAATAATAAAGAAGAGTGATAGAAACAAGCTTCTTTGCTGAGGAGTAACAGAAATGAGCCAGTACTATTCTCAGTTTTGACTATGGAGTGGGATTGCAAAAAGATGATGTTATTTAGGAACGAGTCCAACACACATAAACAAATTGTCACAAGCAACAGACACTTCGACTAAAAGACTTGGTTGTGCTTTCACCCAGGAGGTCTAAACCAAAGGTCTTCAGCAATCAAATATAGAACTGGTGTTTAGTCTGTTAGTGCAATTTCAAGAGTCAACTGACTAATGAATGTCAATATACAATTATGTGGGATGCCAACAGTCTACAGCTCAACTTCTGCTATTCACCTTTTTACTGTACTCATAAATGAATGCAGAAAATAAGCTACCTATGAATATTAAAGAAATCCATAATACAAGTGGCAAATTTTAGAACATCAAGGAAATTTTGTGTTAGATTTTCTTTCATCATTGAAGTGTTTCCTTGCACACCAGTGTTATTCAGCACAGTAAATATGTATATATATCCTTCATATACTTAACTTCAAACTCTATTACCTGTGTTATGTTCTTGCACTAAAAATAGCCCTATTGCTTCATGACAAGCCTCTAAGAACTTGCATACCATGATTGCTGTGAGGGAAATCCCTGCTGTGGTATTTTGTGTTCAGCACATCTGGTTCACGTTTTTCTGGCATTCTGAAAAGATAACATCATAAGGGAGCTGAAAATGCACGTGGCAGTGAAAATGCATTAAGATGGCATTTACATAATTATTTCAAGAGTATTCTCGGAAGCAAAACTGCAGAAAGGAAAGCAGGTCAAATGTTTAAAATATTGGAAGGGTAAAAAGGTCAGAACAGTTCTGTGCAGGTGGACTGTAATCCAGCACAACATTTAAAACACATGCTGAGGAGGAAGCCACTTGCTGCTGAAAGCTTCAAAGAGCAGCTCCAAAGCACATCACTTCACCTCACTCCCATACAGCTTTTTGCCATAAAATAATTATGGAAATATCTCAAGGGAAAAATCTTTCATGTATTTCTTCTGCTTTTCCTTTCTCCTGGATTTTCTCATAAAATGATATTATGATGTACCAACATAAATGATTTAGGAGGAAGTGTTTGGGTTTTTTTCCTGAAAATACGTCTTTGAAAAAAAAGAAGTTTATCCATCAAAACTTGCTTATTGTCTGTCTTTGATAATTTGGTTTCTTAAATGTTTATTGCTCACCAATTCTTTGATTAGGTAGCTATGCTTTCTGCTTAAAATACCTAAAGAGCTGTATAGGGGATCTTCTAGTCATTAATGTTAATTTTAAAATACCTTTTAAAAAAAAAAGTTAATATTTTTGCCTGAATTTCAGGGAATAAATATGATTGCAAGGCAGATGTAAACCTTTTGGCTATATCATACCAATTGGGGAGTGGACAACATAAATGTCTCTTAATAAACAATGAAGGAGGACAATTTATAATGGCAATAAAATTAACATTAACTAATTCAATATATACTTGAACATATGACTTTTGTCAACATCAGTGTAATATACTGAATTCCAAAAATCATTTTTCTTCAATTTGGTGTCATGAATTTAAACAAAATCTGGGATGAAAGACTGTTGTTCCTTTGCTGTTCAAGGGAAACAAGCAGTTAAGCTGATCTGTGGTTGTATGGGGAATGACATTTTGATAATAGGACACTCAGCAGTGCATAATAAACAGATACAGGTGTTGGAAATGGAAAGTGGACAATTTCAGAGTGAAAGCAAGACGTGCTGAGTGTTGTTCATGCAGTACTGCTGAAGACATGGCCAGGAGTGGTGGAGCTTTCCAGGCTGGAGTCTTGTGCTAGCCCAAAAAAGCCAAGATTTTTCCAAGCGTAACTGAAAGCTGTCCCAGAGCATGAGCAAAGGCTTCCTAACAGCCAAATGATAAGGATCTGCAGTGACTCTGCCTTTCATTTCAAGAGTATAATTAGAGATACTCTTGCAAAAAAGGTAGGTTCAACTGATGGTTGTTGCCTCATAAGTGGTTTATCCATATTGCAAATATGTTTTTAGGAAAATGAAAGCTGTGGATACAGATAATCTAAATCTGGAACATTACAAACATACGATAAGGTATTTGTTTGTTTGTTTCATGTAGACAGTGGTTCTAAACCTCTAACTTAAACTTCAATGAGGATGTGTTAGGTTCATCTAAGTTGATATGGTTTAAAAATGCACTAAGTAAGTTGGAAGAATTTTTACAATCTCCATGTATTTTGAAATAAGGAAAAATAGCAAGAGCCAATATTAACACAAATTTTTTTCTCTCTGCATACTGCTTGCTGCAGATGCTACCTGACTGTTCAGATAACTTCTGGGACATCTGTCAGATACCCTTTCACGAATACATTTAGTCTCCTTTTATTTTTTTGGCATGGAAATGAAAGTACATGATCCTGCAATAGTTATATAACAACATTATTTTTTATCTGATTATTTAGTGCTCTCTAGTAACAGTACATTCTTTCAGTATGCTGGATGGTGCAATCTGATTTCCCTGGGTTTCCACTTAGAGGCCGTTACTGCTTGCAGTGATGAGTCACCAAATGCATACAGTGGAGTTATTTGCTCAACAGGAATCCAGGGTATTTCTCTAGCTTTTATGGAATTATTCTTTAGTTAAACCTTATTAATGTCTTTTAAATTACAGTACAGGTACCACATAATTTCAAACACATCTCATGTATGCTGTCCCTTCTAGACATTACATAATATAAACAGTTTTGATTTGGAATACCGAGTTTGCAACTGGTTTAGTTTTTTGTTTGTTTGCTTGTTTGTTTGTTGAGGGTTTTTTGGTGCCCTTTTTTTTTGCACCTTTTTTTTTTTTTAAGGTTACATACGTTAAAATTTCCATTGTAATTAATCTAAGAAGATAATTAGGGGCATTGCACTTTCTTCTGCACCAGAAGGTGCCTGCAAAATTTTTATGCCACTGTCTGTATTTTTGCACCTAATTCTGCTCTCCCTTTTCAAGCATCATCTCTCCAGCAATAAACACAAATGTGACAGCAAACACTGTATGGGTGGGTCATTTGGAGTTTATTATCTGCTACTTCTTGACTGATAGATTTTTAGGTAATTTAACTGGATGATAAATGGGAAATAGTGAGGGAGCTCTGAGAAGAAAATATCTCCTGTCAATGGTAAAAGTGCGGGGGACACGTTGCAAGGGAACTCTGTGCAGATGTGAGATATAAAGTAATGCTTAAGAGGGAATAAAGGGCTAAGAAAGAGGTGATGTGGTGCACATGCACCTAATGAGGAGAGATCAAGGATGACGGCTTAGGCAACATGAAGGGAGCCAGAGGGTAGATGAGGACAGGACTGGCTGGAGGGAGCTTTTGGCAGGCTTTGGGCTGCCATACTGACCCCTTGCACCTTTGACCCAGCTCTCTAGCCAGCTCTTCCTGAAAACAGGGAGAACAAAGTCTGAGTGCTTCCTAGGACAATGTTATAAGGCCATAGACGATAAGGAGAGTTCTCAACTATGTTAAAGTATAGCTCTAAATTTGCGGTAATGAGACTGGTCCCTTGTCTCCCATCCTCAGGAACTTCCACGCAATTATTTTTGCTAGGTTCACTTCTTCACTGTTCATGGCACATTGCCCAACTCAGAGGTGCATCAAAAACAAAGCATCTGATACAACATAAATGCTTAATATTGAACAGCATCCAGCATACCTCAAAGAACTAGATTGAACATCAAGTCAATAGCTTTTAGTTTAACGTACCATGCAAATCAACTTAGGAGAAAAATATTAAAGAAAGGTTGAAGCAGTTCCATTACCTCACCTCCTTTGCTCTTCAAGAAAAAAATTGTTCTTTGAGAGACCTTTGTTCTTTGAGGAACTTCTGAATCTTGGATTTTTCCAAACAAGGAAATCATCATACAAGTGTTAAGAGAGTTCAGAGAATTACCAGTAAACTCTTTTCAGGCAATTTATGCACAAGAACACAACCTCGATGATTAAGACCTGTCAAATCTACAAGTGACTGAAAATCGTAATAAGAAGCCTTACACAAATAAATATAGGATTTGATACCAATGACATAGATCATAATTATTAGCTTCCATTATAGGATCTAAGTGGTTCCTAAGTGTGTTTGATGTGTATTTTGTTGTGCAAGTGCAACTTGAAGTCACTGGGGCCTTTTGTAGCTTCAGGTGACTCTGAAAGAGTGGAAGTATTCAGTCATAGAATCATAGAATCATAGGATCATAGAATCACAGAATCACAGAATCAGCTGGGTTTGAAGGGGCCTCTGAGATCATCAAGTCCAACCCTTGGTCCACTGCTGCAGTGGTTATTAGACCATGGCACTGTCACATCCAGCCTCATCCTAAAAATCTCCACAGATGGAGAATCCACCACTTCCCTGGGCAGCCCATTCCAATGACTCATTACCCTCTCTGTAAAGAATTTCTTCCTCTTCTCTGGACCTGCTCTAACACCTCAATATCCTTCCTGAACTGAGGGGCCCAGAACTGGACACAGGACTCGAGGTGTGACCTCACCAGTGCTGAGTACAGGGGAAGAATCACTTCTCTGGACCTGCTGGCCACATTGTTCCTGATCCAGGCCAGGATCCCATTGGCCTTCTTGGCCACCTGGGCACATTGCTGGCTCATGTTCAGCTTCCTTTCAATCCAAATTCCCAGGTCCTTTCTGTCTGGCTGATGGTGGAGCACAGCTCTGTCACATCCACAGTCATGACTTCTTCAGGAGTTGTTATGAAGTACCCTCCAGCTGGAGAAGTGACCCACATGGCAGGTAAAATGTTTTGCTTACAATAAAAAGGGATGAGATACTGACAATAACAATAACATGATATGAAAAAATTAATTACAGTACTTTCTGTTTACTGACTCTTTTTTTATTTTCTGTGTCCTGTCCCAAAATCATACCTCTTTGGAAATATTACAAAATTCAGGCTTATGATGGCAGGTTGCTAAGGTAACAGTTTGCTATTTCATTGAAGAACTGTCTCCCCAATCTCATTATTCTTAATGCATATGTATTTATGAAAGTTTTCTGCAGATTTGCTCTGGAAAAGTATATGAACTTAGTAAATTTGAAAAGACATAAAGAAAAGGAGTATTATTTTTCTAGATACATTAAGAACAAGTATGAACATTTGTCAGTTAGAGAAATTTGGGGGAAAGAAAAAGGGAACACTAAAAATAATACAGTCTCTATACTTCTGTAGCTTGCCAGGATGATACAGTATTTCCAATTGAACTGGGAAAGGTATTCAGGCCTCCTCCTTCCATGACAAAGTGAAAATAATGTTTATAGTAATTTATCTATGGTCAGCTATTGCTCTTATTTTGTCATGACTGGAAGGAAATTGTCCTGGATGTTTTATGCTTTTTTTTTGGCTTTGTTTATTTCAGATCCCTGCAAAGTAGAAAAATATTCCCTTCTTTCAATATCTAATCAACTTTCAGAATAATTCATACTAGCAAATTCTGATGCTGAACCTACTAGCTTATTTCAAAGACCTGAAATATATACTGAAAAGAAAAATAATCACATGATTAAATAATTGTTCATCAATGTCTTCAGCATAACCCTTGTCCCACACTGTAACCATCCTTGTGTTTCTAGCATTCTTGGAAAGGACTACTGTTTGAAGTATATATGCACTGAGCTGCATTAAAGAGCTGTAGGAAATGTGAAGTGGAAGTTCAGAAGTCAAAGAGATCTGATTACTACCAGTCCCCAAGAAAGATGCCTTGAGAGAAAGTCTGTGTTCTTCCTACAAACATCAGAATTGTAATTGCTTTCATTTCCTCTGCTCAGTAGGTAGCATTTGATCTCTGATAAAACCTCTACTTATTATTTACCATGCTGGTAAATCCAAATTGCTTGGACTTAATTCTATATATATTTGGTATCTTTACATACTTGAGTGGAAAGTCTATAAGGGGATATTTATAATCTGTAAGCAGCACCTAATTAGCAACTAAAGTTCTTGTCAAGATAATCACCAGGAGGCTATCGAACTGTTATGATATTCTTTAGAAATATAAATAAATCAGAGAAAATAGCTACAAACAAAAGCACCTATGTTGTGCTTTGTCAGTATTATTTGGGCACTAAACATAATCATGTTTATTTTTAAGACAAAGACTGGGGATAAAACCAAAACCAAACAGAAGCAGGATAAAAGGCACACTGGGTATGTTACACCAAGTCAGCGCTCTGTTAAGTCTGACATCTTGACCCCAACAGGAGAGGAGCTAGTGGAAATGTTATATGAATAATTTAAGGGATCTATTATTCATAAGAAAGATTTTCTGGAAGTACTTCTGTATGAAACATTGCCCAAAAGAAGATAGAATTGGTGAATTTAGAGGTATGGCTAGGGAAGTTCAGATGAAGATGCAAAGGTACAGTGGGAGAGAGGGAGTTACATACAGGAAACTCGAGATTTTCAGTCCCCCTTGCCTAACTCAGAGCTCCCTGATGAAGAATACTATGCCTCAGTGAGTGTGACTGGATGAAATGGAGGGAGAAGTTGACTGCAAGAGGAAAAAGGAAGCTGAGGAGCAGTGTACTCCATGAGGAAACAAGAAGGAAGGAAAGAGTGACGAGGGAGAAACAAAATAAAGCTATTCCCATCCATTGCAAGCACTGATGAAGGAGGCAGGAGGGAGACTTCCCAGGGGTGGTGAGGCAGAACAGCAGGTTGTGTCTGTAGGCAGCTCTGCAGGTTGCTGCAGATGAGATAGGTGATTTGTATAATTTCTGATTATTTGACTAGGTACATCTTAAAAATGATGCCTGGCAGACTAGAGTTGTGAAACAGAAAGGTGAGTCATTTCCTGGCCACAAGGACAGGAGCAATGAGCGCATCACTTTCCACAATCACAGCTGATGGCAGCTGCAGCACCCACTCAGAAAATTTCCTCATTTTCCCAGCCTGGACTATGCTCAGCTGGAAACACACTCATGCAGTGCTGAAGGAGCCAGCTCCCCCTGCAGATGAATCGTGTTTTTTGGGATGAAAGGAAGAGTCATCTTTCCAGTACAGAAGAATACTCCACAGTATCAGGACTCTCAGGGAAAAAGGAACTATCTGGGTCCTTCCTTGCCCTTGAGGATATTTGATCTTCTCCCTTCTTCAGCTTGCTAAGGGAATAATATCTCAATATCTGGGAGCTGGGGAGGCTTATTCACTTTGGAAAGAGCTGGCAGTCAAGTGGTGCTGACCCAGACCTCAAAGAAAATGGTGCAATCTGGGAAAAAGCTGAGGGGGCAAAAAGCAGTTCAGTTCAACTTTGAAGGTTGGTATGATTAATGACATTATTTGGCTAGCTGTGTGTCAGGATGTTTACTTCTCATTACATTTGCTGCATGAAGAGAAAAAAGCACAAGAGGTATAGAAAAATTGGAAAAGGGGTATTTTGCAAAGTGAAAACAATTTCCCAAATGTGATTCAAGCCTCTAATTATCAGATACAACAAGAAATCCTCCACTACTATGCTCTTCCCTTCAGCCCTAATAACATGTCAAAAAACCCCAAATAAGTGCTCTTCATATAATAGTAACTGGGCTGTAAAACATCACTCCAATATATTCTATGGAAAAGTACTCCGAAGTACACACACCATTATTTAACCTGGAAAACAGTACGGGGGGTACATAAAGGCAGAGTTGTAGTTAATTCATTCCTTATGTTTGTTGTGATGCATTCTGCTTTAGGGCATGGACAGGGCAGGTGCATTATAACCTCAGCATTTCCGAGGTATCGTCCTGTGAAGTCTTAATTGCCTACATCATTTGAGAGGGTTTTTTGAGGCTGCATTTAAAGCTGTCTCTCTCCCATTCTCTTGTCTCCTCTGAGCAGTGGAAGATGTTTTCCTATCAGTTTTGGTCTCATCAAAACTGAGCTGCTAGTCTTGCTTTTGTGCAGATGAGCGTACATGGCTGGTACCTGTAAACACTCTTCTGACATCCTTAATGTCTGTCTTTGTACTTTATTGTCTCTCCAGCCTGACAGGTGGCATCTCTATCAATATGATCAGGAGTGTGAGTGCAGGACTTGTGTGAGCTAACCAAAAAAGGGTTTTTTTTCCTTCACTTACGCTGTTAACTGTTCTGTTCTTCCTCTAAACAAATTGTGGCTGTTTTTTTGTTTGTTTTGCTTTGTTTTTTTTTCCTTATCCTTTTCTTACTCTTATTATTTTGAAAGAAAGTGACATCTGTAAATCCATTCTCCCTTTTTGATGATGTCTTTAAGAAACAGAACAAAATTATAGTGGCCAACTTATGTGGTCACTAAACATCATGAAGGTCACTGCACCAGAGGGCTTGTAAACTAAATCTAAGCTGCCAAACAGTGACAACAGCAGTTTTACTATCTATAGGAATCAGCTAGCAATCTAGTCCCAAGTGCCTTATGTCACTGTAAAAACGCTAAGAGGCATTTCAGAACCATTTTAAGGATACCTAAAAGATAATCTTGCTTCAAAAGAGGTTAATATATAACAGCATTCCATTTATGGTTTTTCTTCTTTATTTATTGATATACAGTAAAAACAAATTACCTCAGTAGAGGCATAGCTATTTTTTTCCCTTAATGTTGGGGGTTTTTTGTTGATTTTTTTTCCCTGATATTCTGTGGCTAGCTGGGCATGCTGTAGTAATGAGAAATGCTTTGCAGGTATCCAGGCTTGTTATTTGTACCACCTGATGTGTCTTTCTACGAGACTCTGCTGTCCTAATGAAGCAAGAAGTATCTTTTGCTGTGATTCAGTCTCTCCCTCTGGTGTACTAGACGTGGGGTACCTTTGGTACAATTCTTGGCATTTTCTAGAAGACTAGTGAGATTAATAAACCAGTCAAAAAACCTCAACAATAGTAGGATTAAGAAAGGATTAATCCTACTCAAAAACAAGACCTGATCAACGCTACTTTTATTTATTTATTTATTTATTTATTTATTTATTTTTTATCCCTTACATCTTTGCATTATAGCTTACATCAGGAAATTAAACTGCACTGCCATCCTTCACATTTTTGCCTTTTATACTCCAATTCTTTTAGGTAGAAAAGCATGAAGAATTTATTTTTTCTGGCTTAGGGCACCAGAAATGAAGTGGTGACAGAGAAGATGCTCATTAGCATTTACACTGTTTTTGAAAATACCTAATTGCAATGGGACATCCCTGGGTTAGATTAACTCCCCCGGCTTCCCTTGGGCCTTTTCTGTGCCTAATTATTTCTCATAAAGGATCCATATTGTAACAGAAATCTCTCTTTATATATTCCTACAGGAAAACAGAACCAAAACACTTCACAGCTCTCTGGAAATGTGGCTGTGTGCAATGCAGCACATTCATGGTTTCACCTGAATGCAAACTTTCCCCTGGTCATACTGCCCTGCCTTGGGAGCCCACCTGGCTCCCACCTTTTGGAGCTGACTGGCAAGTCATTGGCTCTGCTCACACAGCCGGGCAAGCCTCTGGGAAGAGCAGAAAGTGACTGCAATAAGCAATGATGTTTGAGTAACTGGAGTAGCTGGTTTGTTTTCCTCAGAAGAAGGTATCAGAAACCTCTTTATGGAGATTAAAACAAAGCCTCTCTCTCAAAGAAGCCTTAAGTTTTGAAGCAGTGCTTCAGAAAGGATAAACATCTTCTTGTTCCTTGATTTCAAAGCCCGACCAAATTATGCATGTGACAGAGCAAGCAATTTTCACTGTGCTCCTGGATGTGCTCTGGTTGCTTTTTAGTCTTGCAGAGAAATGCATACAAATGCTCTCAGTCTACTCTTGAGAAGTCCCTGTATTAATAACACAGAAGAGCTGCCTATTTTACAGGCAGTCAAGTTCATGCAATCCCCCTCAATTTTCCTCACTTACAAGAAAATCAGAAACAAAAATAAAAAAAACCAAAACAAAATTAAACAAACCCATAAAAAGCCGCCTTTTTAGGTCATAACTTGTCCTGGAGTTATTTTCTCTCACCTAGACTTCTGAAAGAATACAATTTTTTCATCTGTAATTCTTGTTTTGACACTGTTTCCAGTTGTTAGACTGATCACGTTGCTGTCAATTCCTACTTCTCTGTCAGGGAGGGCAGCACAGTTAATCTCACACTCTCATTACCAATACGGTTTCCCAGCTCAGATGCCCATGTGCATGGTGGCTAATACCCTGCTGATGGATGGTGGCCACAAGAAGTCCAAAGTTGTGCCTTGCCACACTGCTTCTCTCAGGAGGTATGAATCTGTGGCAGAAGGATGGCTGATAGCTGGGAACATGCTTCATGCTTTCTGTGTTAGCGTTGCAGCTCAGATGAACTGCACTCTTTTGAAATATTTACCAGGCTCTGGTTCAGATTTTACACCAGTTCAAGAGTACATGAACTGGATGTCTCTCAGATGAAACTGATATGGAAGATGTCCTCCAGAAAATCGCATCCAGAAGATGATCCAGCTGATAACAGGTATCATGGAGCTACTGAGGTAAGGCAAGAGATACCCTGAAATAACATACCCCCGTCCCCATACTAAGTCTGACTTGGATGGAGTTAACTTTCTTCATAACAGACCCTATGGTGTTTTTGGATTTGTGTCTTAACCACTGTTGATAACACATCAGTGGCTATTGCTGAATGGCTCTGAACACTGGGTCAAGGCTTACTGTTTTCACTCTATCCTTCCAGAAAATAGGCTGGGGGTGTGCAAGAGGGTGGGAGGAGGAAGTCAGAACAGCTGACCTGAACTGGTCAAAAGGATATTCTTAACCTTATAACATCATGCTCAGGAATAAAAACTGGAGCAGTGGAGGAAGAAAGGGGGTATTCAGCTGCCATGGTGGCCATAGCTTGGAGACTGACTGGGCATTGGTCTGCCTGTGGGAGGTGGTGAGTGATAGCTTTTGCACCACCTTGTTTTTTTTTTTTTTTTTTCCCGCTTCGTCTTTTTAGCTGGCTTGTCCTGACCCAGAAGCTTGATTGCTTTTGCTCTTCCTATTCTCCCCAGTATCCCACTAGGAATGGGAATTGGACAAGCAGCTGTGTGGGTGCTTGGCTGGTGACTGGGGTCAACCCTCTGTCCTCTGCCCCCACATTCTTATGGAGTGGGAAGGGGATCCTCTGCACCAGTGGCTGCTGCTCATGTAATTCTTTTGTGCTGGGTATCTTGCTGCTGTAGACATAAACAAAATCTTGTCTCACTGCTAGAATTTGGTTCTCTGAACCTGAAGATTAGTCTCAGAATGACATGAATAAAATTGAGGAGTAAGGGGGATACCAAACATACCACTTGTAGAGCTCTCCAAGGTTTATGTGTTCCTTGCAGTATTTACATCTTAAATACTGTGATCTTTTCAAATTCATAGATTTGACCAAAAAAAAAAATCAATATTTCAGTATCTTTCTTTTTTTTTCATAGTTCTCCACAAAAAGCATTCAATAAATATAAATGTTCACCCAAAGTTTAAGGAAAAAGATAACGACCAATAATTTTTCCTGATGAAGCTTTCTTCAAATAAAACCAGTCTTAAGAGATAGAGGACTGACTCCCATTGAAGTTCCAGAGTCCGTGAAATGAGTCCCATAGGATTGCCAGCACTTACTCCATGTCAGTCAGAAACAAGTATGAGCTGCCTGTTCTGATCTTAAAGCAGTGTGTGTTTACTAACAGAAACCATTTGTGTCTAGCTATTGAAATATGAAGCCAAATATTCAGGAAACATCTCTCAGAAAAATAGAAAAGAATACAAAGCAGACAGCTCTCACTCAGGTTGCTTAGTGCTCTGTTTGAGGAAACTTATGTAATAATGTGATGACCATGATACATGAAACTATATGTAAGATAATAAAGTATGCATACCATGTGTAGTGGGTTGACCCTGGCCAGATACCAGGTACCCACCAAAGCCGCTCTCTCACTCTCTCTCTGCAACTGGGCAGAGGAGAGAGAAAAAAAACCAGCTAGGGATTCATGAGTAGAGATAAGAGCTGGGAGAGGTCAGTGACTGATTACCTTCACGGGCAAAACAAGACTCAAAGTGGGAATAGTACTTATATTTATTACTAACAGTACAAGAGCCAAAAAGTGAGAAATAAAAGTCTTAAAAACACCTTCCCCCCACCCCTCCTTCCTTCCATGTTGTCCCTCCTCCCCTCGAGCCGTGCAGGGGGACGGGGAATGGGGATTACGGTCAGTTGTTGTTTCTGCCGCTGCTCAGAGAGAGGAGTCCTTCCGCTGCTCCCATGGGGTCTCTCCCACAGGAGACAGTCCTTGATAGACCTCTCCAGTGTGAGTCCATCCCTCGGGCAGCAGCTCTTCCCAAACTGCTGTCCTGTGGGTCACTCCTCCATGGGGTGCAGTGCTTCATGAATGAGCTGTACCCGTGTGGGTCCCCCACAGTCCTACCTGGGAAAAACCTGCTCCAGCGTGGGTTTCCCTCTCCATGGCCACAGGTCCCTGGCAGGACCCTGCTCCATCTTGGGCCTCTCATGGGGTCACAGCCTCCTTCATGCATCCACCAGCTCCAGCATGGGCTCCTCCATGGGCTGCAGGTGGGTCTCTGCACCCCGATGGTCCCCCATGGGCTGCAGGGGCACAGCTGCTCCACCATGGTCTGCACCACGGGCTGCAGGGGCCTCAGCTTTAGTGCCTGGAGCACCTCCTGCCCTTCCTTTTGCACTGACCTTGGTGCCTACATTGTTATTCCCATGTTCTCACTCTGCTCTTCCCTGGCTGGAATTCCTTCTGCGCAACAGTTTTCTGCTCTTAAATATGTTATCACAGAGGCGTTACTATTACTTCTAATTGGCTCGGCCTTGGCCAGCAGCAGGAAGTCTGTCCTGGAGCTGGCTGGCATTGGCTCCGTGGGACAGGGGAAGCTTCTAGCAGCTTCTAACAGAAGGCACCCCTGTAGCCCCCCAACTACCAAAACCCAGCCACAGAAACCCACTACACCAAGAAAAATTATTATATCTGATTTTCTTGTCTTCAAATGAAGCATAAATACAGCTTGAATTTAAAAAAAAAAAGAAAAAAAGCCTGAAAGCATCTATATACCATCTATATTAAGAATACTGTAGAAATATATCTGTTATATTCATGAAACCCCAGGACTGTACTCAGACTCTCCCAATAATTTCATGCAGGGAAGGCTTTTCTTGTCTGGAAGCAAAAGCCAGGATAAAACCACCCACCTCTGTAAATTGCTCAGACAGATTTAGTTTTTAATTTCTGATCTGTCATGTTAGATACCGTTGTTTATGTTTCGTGTGATACAGTCACCCTGGAGGCCCAGCTGATGCTCAGTAATGAAACATTCGGTTTGCAGCCTGAGGGTCGGCACAGATTTCACTTCTTTTTCAGCTCTCACCCTTCGTATCACAGTGACAGCTTTGAGTGTGCATTAAGAGGGTAAATTTGTCCCTCTTCCACCTTATTTGGTAAATCAAGCAAGACTCAAATCCGAGGCAAGATCACAGGGACCTGATGGTTGGGAGGGAACTAGCAAGAGATAAGGATAGAGAGTAGAAATTCAGTTCTCCTATTTCTTTGGTCTTATTCATCATAGATGTAGTGCAAAAATTATTCCTTTTGACTCTGTGTCAGCCTTTTATATTTTATTGTGCCTTCTCTTTATTTTTGCTTTTTTTTCTATATGAGAAAAAAATATCCCCAGTTCTTTCAGTCTTTGTAGAAGACTTTTAAATTCTGTCTGCTCTTATAACTCTACTATGCCAAAGAAGAGGAAACCTCCCAGTCATCCTCTGCTCCTGTTATGTGCCTGCACCTAACCTGAGGAACAGCAACACAGAGATGCTCGACAGTATATTGGTGCATAAAAATACTGCAGGAAGGTGATAGTATAAATATGGCTGCTGCTGTAGGAGTCGTGTCTTCTGAGTGATTTGACTAATTTGATAAAATTAATTAATTAAACAAATTTTTGGTGCCTTTTTTGGCTGAAATATGTAAGACAAAAGTATAGTGTATGATGCGAGAATACAGCTTAATAAGTGCATTTCCCAGGTTTGCACTAAAATGTCAGAGACAGAAGCTGAACCTCTATATTATTTCATTATTCTTTCAGGGGCAAAGAGAATTGTTAATACAGAGCTATTAACACTAATAACACATAAAGAGATTAAGAGATTTGATGATGCATGCTGAAATAATGCAGAGAATTATTAGAATAATAACGTAAGCACATGACTCTTCAGTTAAGTGTCCTCCGTTCCTTACTTTGCCTGTTTATTCACCATGCGTGTCATGAAGAGAACTCTCAGGGAAGAAGCTGCTTTTCTGCTGCTGTTCACAGAGCATCTAGTGTAATGAAAGAGTTATTGATCCCTGTTTGATAACCTAAGTACCACCACAGGTAAAGTAAAAAACAGCAGTAGCTCTACTGAATGGATTTCCATTTCCTTTCTTATGACAGAATGACATACTGTGTATGATATTGTTGAAAATGTCAGTGCTGAAAGAATGATAATGAGTGAAATAGCTGGATGAAGACACAAAAAAGATGGTGACTGACAAATTTGAGAGTTTAGATATTAGAGAAAGAACAAAAATTTCAATATCATCTTAATTTTTATTAATTAACAGTGCAAATCCTGAGTATTTTACTGCTATGTCATAATATGAATGTAGTATTTATTATATAAATATTACCAGATATTCTTAGAACATGATTCCATTTTCAAGTTTTGAAAAAATTTCATTGTAACAAAGAGAAGTCTTTAGAGAAAAAGACTTGCATTTAGTAGGGATTTCTTTTCCATATTTAGAAATATTATGATAGGAGCAGTTCCTTTAGATGGCTATGGGCTGATATTTCATGGAAAATTTGCTGAGAGTTTGAGCTATAAATTTCCCATGAATAAGAACTATTGTATTTTAATTTCCCTTTTTACCATAATAAATGAATTTAACAAGGCAGCAGAAGACCATGTCAAATCTTAAGAGTTGGAATACAGAAAGAGCAGGTCTTCTGAAATGCTACTCTTGTCCTCTGGTTTTGCAGAAAACTGTGTTACAGAGTCCAGGCATGAAACTATGCTCATTACCTGGCCTCTATTGTTCCTGTTAGCTCTGTATGTTGAACACACTGTTTGTGTTCAGCCTAAATGAATGTGTAGGCATATATTTGTTCTTCTGTTCACATTGTTCATGTTCCTCCCTACATTTGTTTCTGTCTTAATTAGTCTTTCCTCAGAGATGGTAACCAGAACTTAGATTACATCTCACTAGGAGCTCTATGGCACTATTCATCATTCCCTGTCTGCACTGGAAATGTTTTCCCAGCATACCCTGTGATTTAATTTCTCCCATTCATTGCCACATCCCACTAGTGCTAGTACACATCTCTGATCAACAGCTTCTTTTCCCTCACCATTGCTCTTAACTGACAAGTTCTCTCTTCATGATGTTGAATCCCAAGGTTCAAATCCTATATTTTATGTTATTATTTAATTATTGAGCCATTGTCACTCTGAATATTCTAGTTCAATTCTCCTCAAATGATATCCCAGTCAACCTCTGTATTAAGAACAAAACGTTTCCCAATTTCATGTTATCCATTCGTTTCAATAGCATTTTCTGCTATTGCCAATAACAAAGCAGCTATCTCTTCCAAGATACATATTGAGGAAATCTATTGATGAACTGGCTTCAGCTCAACAGTTTCCCTGTTAGCACAATGTATTGTATCTGTCTCACTCAGTTCCACAACTGTTTCAGCTTCTTAAAATAAACTCCATCTTTTCTAGGAAAGCATTCAATATTCTTTTGGTTACCATATCAAATATTTCATCTAAGCTCAATGATGAGTCTATAACAGCATTTATTTTATTAAAGTTTAAACTGGCACAAATGAATATTTTCAGGCTCATCATACCTTCTTTCTTTTTCCATTTACATTACAGATCTCGCATTTCCTCCAAATCCTTGCTTATCATTGAGGTAAGACTAATGGACTGTAGTTTTGAAGATGGTTTTGTTACAGAAATATAAGTACAATTTTTGTGATTTTTCCATTCATTTGGCTCTCCCTGCCTCAGTTTTGTTTGTAACCTTTTGTCATGAATTGACAGGCTGTATTCTAGAAATTATTTCAGAGTTCTGGAAGAAGGTTTTGCTAAACTAAGAGAATGCACTTTGAGTACTAGCATCTATTCCATTATTCATGCATTCTCCATTAATATGTACTTGGCTATCTTCTTGCACCTAATGTGTGCAAGTGTGCTTTTGGCACTTTCTCTTAGGTAAGGGAGCATATTTTTTGCGTTTTTTGTTTGTTTGCTGGTTTGTTGGTTGTTTTTTTTTTTTTTTTTTTAACGTGGTTTTGGTTTTTAAAACTTTTTTTAAATAAAGGAGTTTTTTCAGCACTATGCCTAAGCTGGTCTTATCCAGTGCATGAGTGTAAGGTAAAACATATGCAAGTATGTTCCCCAAGAATGCCAAGACACTAGAAAGGGTTCAGAAAGGGTTTATTTTGCAGGCAAAGGCATTAAAACTTACAAACTTCTCGGCACCCCAAGGCAGTACAGGGCCTCAGAGAGAAAAAAGCAAAGCTCCTGTTTGCTCCTGAGCTTTATCATCGCTGGTGCCCCGACTCTCCCTGGGCCACAATGGCCCTGTAGCATTTCTCTAAACTGTTATCTGTTATCTCTCTCCTCTCACATATCAGAGAGAGAGGCTGAGAACCTCTCTTGCTATGCGGGACTGGGAGAAAGCACTGAAACTGCCTTTGAGAAAGAGTTGCCTTTTAGGCAGAAAGCCTTCCTAAGCAAAAATTGTCTCCTTGTAACAAAATCATCTGGAAAAAAAGGTATTCTATTCTCACAATGAGGATGTGCAACGCTGCTGTGTTATAAAACTCTTCTCAATTCACTGCTCATAAAACAGAGTGTGTTAGTTGGATGCCACATATCTCTCTCCCCATGCAGGAGTAGACCTCATCTCTCATCAAAATGATGAATGAACTGAGGTGATGTTCCACTAAAAATAACAAAGCTACCTTCCGTTTGAGCCACATTCTGAATAGTAACTCACTTCTAAATTTCTGTTTCTAACTGCTTGTCTAAAATTATTTGCTTAATTTTCTTTGCAAGAACTAATTAAAATGGATTTTTTTTTTCAATTATTCACTTACTCTTTACATTTGCTGGCTTTTAAGATAGTCATTGCTGACTAGTCATTTTAGAACCAGAACTCCCTTATTAAATACTACACAGGCTGAAAGGACTTTATAGTTCTCATGTAACAGCACGAAAACAAGGGGGGGAGAACCCTCATAATGAGAAATAGGGGTCTCCATGGAAATGAGGTCATGGAAACGGCATGAAAAATAATTCACTAGAGTCAGGAGGCTGCTTATACTCCTCAGATGTATCTCATGACAAATGACAAGTGTTGTAAGAGTGAACTGCAGTATTAGAACATCTGTAGGAATACCCTCTTTTCATGAAACAAACAAAACAAAAAGTCAGCCTCTTGCCAAGACAGTCTAGAATTAGATGAATCACCTCCACAGCTGACTTCACAGCATGAACTAGAAGACAACATAAACTGTAACACAGAGAATACCAGTAAGCTAGAAACTAGATAATGATATAGCTATTCTTGAAAAGGTCAGAGACATGAGGGCACCTTTTCTCCTAGAAAAGATACCATTAACAAAACTTGATAGAAGTAAAAAAAAAAAAAAAAAAAAATCCAGATTTTTTTGTTAGTTTAAATGAATTAGGCCATTATAAATATGTCAATTCTTTGTGAACCATAATCAGATTTAAGAACATTACTGTTGTCTACATTCTGGTGTAAATGTGGTATATCTAAGTATTAGTCTAGGACATTCAGCCTTTGTCTTATGAGTTTCTGGCTTTGTTGGAATCTTCCGACAAGTAGGAGAGATACTGGAGAGGGGCTGAGTCTGGCAAGACATCATGTATATCTATAGCATAGGGCATAAGGTGATGCACTGCGGTCTAATTCTTGAGGGATTCAAGATGCTCTACATTACAGGATACTGTTTATGAACTAGTTCTTTTGGAGACACCTCAGAATTTAGAAATTTGGTTCTTTATGCCGTTTATCAACACACACACACAAAAGTAAGAATGGGAAAGAAAACATATGGCATAATTGGAAAGTTAGAGCTATGTCTGAATTTGGGTGTCCTCTGAGAAAAAACATGTCACTATTTTGCATATTATCCTGATTTTGAGAAGAACTTCAACCCCTTGATGTACAGCTAATTGATTGTTAGATGTGGGTATATAAATGCAACATGTTTTAAGTAGTCACCAGAAAAATGCTCCTTATGGCAGCACTGTAAATTATTCTTCATCTATATGTCTATAGTTAAATTATGGTAAAGGCTGTACAGTCACAGCTTTGTGGGACTTAAAAATATTTTTTAAATTCTCCTCAAACTAGTCTGTTTCTGCTGAGAGTGCAGAGACAAAGGCTTAACTCTCATTCAGGTGGGAAAGTTCCCCACCTTCACAAGAAGGTGGTCAAAGTGCCCTTGAGAGATTTCTGTTTCTGGCTTGAACATCCTTGCTTAGGATTTGGCAACTAGCATTTGGTCCACAAACTTTCACTGTCAGTCTTTTGGAACTGTGTAACTTGTTTTCACTATGTCCCCACTAGTGCTTGATGAGCTTTTTCTCCCACTTATCTCATACCAGTGATATCCTCCAGGCAGTACCATACCATGGATTTGGCATTTGTGGTCTAGCATCTGTTCATGTCTTACTAAACAGACCCTCATTTAAATGCTTCCTTGGACCAAATCAGCCGTTCATTTTTTTCTTAACTCTTCCCTCTCTGGCTCTTCTTCTTCCCCAGTCCTTGAGATGTAGGCAACAGGCTGAGCTACAGCAGAAAGAACAGATTGCCCAGAACCACAACCTTTGGTCTCTGAGAGAAGAAAATTTTTCAGGTCAGTGTGGAAAAACACACTCACTCCAAATGGCCAAGATCTATATTCTTGTAATGTTGCCATGGGTACAATTCTCATTTTGACAGGTATAAAAACCATTTAAATGGTTTCCATGAACTAAGAGAAAAATTTTCTTTTTACTATACCTAGAGTAGCACCTTCAATTTTTCTGCAGAAATAAAGGGAAAATGGTTCTCTGCCACATCTTTCCTGAAGACCAGACATACATTGCTGGAGATCTGGGAAGCAGATGACATGCACTAGCATCAGTCAGGATTTACAGACAGTTGTCTGTAACTGTGACACTCCTGTGACAGTTGTCTCCTTCATGACTTATTGTAGCTTCTTCTAAGGCTGCTTTCTATTATTCTGTGCAAAGGTTCCCGGTGCGGAGGTGTTGCCTACATTGCAAGAAATATTTGTAACTTGTAAGGCAGATGGATGTACTGATTTCTACAGAAGGAGATAATTAAAAGTACTTTCTCCTGTCCCAGATGAAGCAAGGTTTAGCATTTGTTATCTAAAATCAGAGTTTTATAATAACCAATTCTTATTTAAATTATATACCTATTTCCTGTGGATATGCTATATAGTATTTTTAAAATAACCTTGCAAAAATACATAGACAATATTGACAAGACATTGTTTTTAGAAGGTACCTGTTTTACAGGTGGGAAAGCTTAACAGCTCTGACTGAGAGAACTTGTTTTTAAAATCATAAGAAGAGGCAAATATATCCCACCCGCCATTGTAGATGGGATGAAAGCATGACATTTTATAGAAGAAAAAACTGAGGAAGAAATTTATCTGTGTCATTTGTGCAGTACACGTTAATGACATTCTGGGTTTAAAAAGATGAAACCAAGAAATCAATTTGTATATTTTTTTAAAGGCTAATCCTTTACTTTTATGATTTGGGGTTGCTAGGATATTTGATATGCTACAACTGTTAGACTAAACCAATTTCTTCTCATTGTGTTAATCTGGGATCAGCACAATTTTTCAGTAAAAACTTGATAGTCAGAAAAAAGTTACTTTGGCACTGGTGTAAGATCAAGATATTATTTCTTTTGGTGCAAAACCAGACAAATAGGACTTGTGAGGAACTTCTTTGTCTGTAAAAGTCAGATGCTGCACCAAAACTCCAGCCTCAAATGTCTTCTTCAAAAACGACTCATTTAGCCAAGAAAGAACTGCCTGCCATACTTCCAGCTAAATAGAAATGCTTAGTTCAAAACTGATTAAATGCACAAAGTTGCATACCCTGTGATATACAGGAAATCAGATTAATGTACCTGAATTGGTTTTTATGCCTTCAAATCTTCCAAATTAAGTTCAAGAGTGGAGCCAGCACCAACAGCTCTCAATTGTTCTATTGATTGCAAAGCACCACTGGTCGGGCTATCTCCCCAACTCTCTCCTCCATTAACGGCACTCACAGAGTCTTCCTTTCCAGCTGATAAGCTGGGATCAGTGAGGTAAAATCACTGCATCGGCAGAGAAATTCTTGCCAGTTCCTGTGTCACTCCGGCCAGAGGAAGCATGCCAGAACCAGCTGTTTTCTCAGGGAGAGGGAGGCAACAGCTGGCCTGAGACAGCACTGCCTGACAAGACAAAGGTGGGCAGGAGGAGGTGGGAACCTCCCAGCCCCCCTGTTGCTGCCAGGAGGGGGGTTCTCCTGGAGATCCACATGACTAATCTCTTCAGGGCTTTTTTTCCATTAGAGACCTCTCTTTTCATCCTATCCATATATATCTGTAATAAATCTCTCTGAACAGCCTGCAGCATAACTGCCTGCTATATCCTCTACAATAACTGTCATGAAACATTTCTGCTGCCACAGAGCAATAAAGCTCCAATGGGGCACAGGACCGAGGGGATCAGTAATTCCTGTAATACTTTAATCAAACACCTACATTTTCGGAGCTGTCCAGGACTGTAACTGTGCAGATTCATGTGCCTGAACTTTTAGAGAAAAAGAATCATCAAATTGCTTTGCAATTCTGAGTACATCTGAGCTACATGGATCTCCAGGTTGTGTTTTGTCATGGATTTATTAAAACAATTAAATACCTATCAGTAGGCTAACAATGAATAAATTTTATAACAACCATTAAGGTCTCTTGATGTCCTAGCACTCCAAAATCAATATTTCCACACGATCAGTGGATAAACAGCATTGCTCCTGTTACATATAAAAGATAAATGGCATATAGAAAGCCAGGATATGACCCTTTTCAGACAGTAGGTTGTCTTCACCTACAGAGTTAGGTGACCCCCACGTAGAGACTTTCTCAAGTGATGTTGAGTTACTGAGTACAGACTAAGAAAAAATTACACTGCCAGATATGAGGTGTTCTCATGGTACTGCTCATCTGGCGTTATTCTAAGCAGGAAGATGTGTTGTATCCTTGTTGCTTCTCCATCTGCATTGAGCAGGTACCTGGGTTTTAGGCTTTGACCTTGGTAGGTCTCGTCATCAAGAGCAATTAGGCATACCTGTCTCACAAAATGCTTATCTTACCACTTTGTCATTCCTTTCTGCTTGAGTGTTCAGATGTCAGGCAGGATATCAGAGCCCCAGGGCAAGGCTTTAGCTGAGACACAGTAATCTCTGGATTCAGACACAAAGCCAAGCTGGGATGACAGTGAAACACACATAGAGGCTACACCCCTTTTCATCTCGGATCCATGCTTCCCTCTTGGAAGGAATGGATCCATTCCCCCAGTTGGGATGAATTTCTTAGACCACCATGGGGCTTGTGCTTTTGATAGAGAGAGATTTGGCCTAGCAGGTGCTATAGAGACCTCACTCCAGCAGGCTAAATATATGCCATTTGATTCTGCACATCCAGCTTCTAATAAATAATTTGTACATATTCATTTTTAAGCCTGACTGAATATGCTGATTTTAAAAATAAGATTAGATTTAAATTAGTATTCTGCACAATAAACTATTTTAAAAGGCTTTAAATTATGAATATTTATATTGCTAATAATTTGTGGTGCTACTAGTATTTTTCTTTAAAGGTTAATTATCACAACTAATGTGTTTAAATTATTCCAGGAATATTTCCATTATTTTTTCTGTAAATATTCATTCCTGCACTTGCACCTTCTAATTTAATGCTCAGGCTGAAGAAAAACATGATTAGAGCCTTTTAAAGGAAAAAAAACCCTTGAAAGCCAACATTCTGTCTCCCCAAGCACTAGCTTGAATTTTATTTTTTTTTTTAATCAGCTTAACACTAAATGATACTCAGGTTTTTCACCCTGTAAGTAGATTTTGGTATGGGTCATGCATTCAAAGATCTGCTGGCAGATAACAAAAAGAGCCAGACTGTGTGCTAGAAAATTCCATAAGGCATTAAAAAAGAAGCAATGTTTTCCACAAGCTGCTTCCTAGCATCTCTTCCAGCTACAAGGACATTACTGGACACCTACCATTGCTACCACTAGGGGTTTGCTCTCAGTTCATTCTATTAAAGATAGGGCATGAGTTTAAAATACAAAAAATCCTAAAACGAAATAAAACAAACAAACAAACAAACAAGAATAGCCCTTCTATTGGAACACTCTTATTCCTAAATACAAATACTTTCAAACTTCTCTTTCTGATCAGATCAAATCTCATTGAAACTGATGGTGTAACCACTATTTTCAAAGTATGTGTAAGAAATTTACAGCAGGCAAATGACCATCTTCCTTCCATGGCCTTTCCACCTGTGAGTGAGATCTCAAAGTATTAGATAAGCATTTTAGGTCAAATGAGAGCATAATATTCAACAAATGATTGGAAGATACCATCATATCTAGCCATAACTGAAGTGGAAGGATGTCACATCAATCAGTTCCAAGTTATGGTACAGGAAAATGAACAGAAATGAGTGTGAGTAAGATGGCAGGAAAAAACCCCCTTCTGTCAAAACCAGAGTCCCGTGGGATGTTTCACATGCATAAAATGCAGACCAGACTTTATATGTCAATGATACAAAAATATATCTCATGGCAGAACCTTCCAAAACCTCATTATATAGTGGTATATAGTGGTGTATAGTGCTAGCAGTTTATATATCAAAACACTTAAGAGAAAAAAGAAGAAGAGATTTTATCTATATCTCTTGTAATTTGCTTGCTTGTCTTAGTCTGAACACTGTCTTACCAGTGCTTCTCAGTCTTTACCACTGAAGACCTGTTCTGGGCTGGCATCCCAATGCAGGTTGTCACTTACTTGTTGGGGAAAGACCAGAAAGCTGCTTTGGGAGAGAAGCAGTAAGCAGGAAAGGTTTGACACATCTATTAACCTTTTTGGCAGCTACCTAAATATGGACAAAAACTAATCCTGTGATGTCATATGTGTTATTGTGACATGTCCAGAAAACTTGACGCATGAGAAAAAAAAAAAGAAAAAAGAAAAGAAAGGAGGAATTGTGAGAAGTGATTTGGGAAATAGAGCCAGTGTGCTGTTTATAGGAAGGAATAAAGCATTTTGTAGAAGAATGTAAGAAGTTTCAGTTGTGGTAAGGGAGATCCTAATCAGACATTTAGGAAAACATTCCAGTTTTAAAAATGGAGATAAGCAGTAGAGTAGGCTGCCTGAGGATGTCATTAAAATATAATTGATCTTACTTTTAAGCAGAAGGCTGAGTTAACAGTCTCATGAGGTGTGTTTAAAATACAGGACTTGGGTATGCATCACCAGCTGTGCCTGACCCCTGGTGTTGCCGAAATGCCATGCAGTTGAGGGTAGGGAATTCGAGGTATCCATCAGCACCTCTGCTTGATATGGGTAGGAGATGGGTACTGTGGCACCCTGGCATTGAAAATACTAGTCATGATCCTTTGTTTTCAATTTGCTTTCTGTAAACCTCTAGTACTAAAAGGCCAAACCACAAATTAATTGCAAGGATTTGAAAGGGGAATTGACTAGAAGGAAAGAATAAAAAATTAGTCGTTCAAATCAACAATAGTGTTGGATCACATCTAACAAACTTAATGATCCTTAGCTAAATATTCATCAGGACATTTAAACTTAATTTCAAAGTGGCCTGAAACATATCTGAGTCTTAATCTCCACTTTAGATTTCAGTGTGGTATTAATATCCTGAGGAGAAAATGAGGTACTTACACATAGGACTATGTGAAAAAGCTTTTCCCCACTCTGATAAAGTTGTCAGGATGAAAAAAAATAAACTCTATCCCACACTGGGGTGAACTTCTAAAACCTTTTCATAAGAAAAAAATGAAAGACAGAGAGACTGATTCTTATATCTTCTTATATCAGCTGAGACCAAAGCTCACTGCAGGGTCTTGCACATCACAGAGAAGCACCCGGGCATAAGGGTTTGACTGATTTGGCCTGCCCTTCCCAGGCTCTCCTTTATACAGAGGAAAAGTATTTGAGTACAACCAAGTAACATGGGGATTCAAAGTTCAAACCTATTTGAACCAGAAGACCAAAGACTTGAACCTTGTTCTACCGTGCCTCAGATGAATGTTTCTTCCATTGGGCTCTTGTGGGTTCAGGGTTGAGTTTGATGCCCACCCCTGCACTCATCATTGTTTCCTTCCTCTTATCTTCCCTGCGTGTGACTACCTTTTATCTACTCTGTCCTCCTGGAACTGGTACCTACAGGCTGCAGCAGGTTTTATTTATAACAAGGTCACTTTTGTTATGGGAAAAAAACCCCAATAGTTACCTGTATTTACATGCTAGGAATGTGATAACTTAGCTGTTCAGATATATTTAAATTGATGGACAGATAGCCCTGCAGTGTGTGATACACACACACACTCTGCATGCCTTCAGCTGTTACAGCACAGTGACTGCTGCTAGGTAGATCTAGTTCAAAGTCATCTCATCAATCACCTTAAAAGCCATGAAAACTAATTTCTAAACTAAAACATTTTCAATTCATCTTTCATGTGTCACCAAGATACTTTGAGTTGAAATTTCTTATTATCTGTCTCTTACTTCCCACCCCTGCAATCGCAGCACTCGTCACTCAGAGAGAGAAAGCAGCAGAGGGTTACATTTTTTAAAGCTATTTGGGATAGTTTTTCAAGATAGCTCTCATTAAGCAGTCAATGGAAGAGACAGAGATGAAAGCATGGCAAAACAATTTGAAAATTCAGTCCTATGTGTAAATTTAGCCATGTAAATAAAAAGACTGAAGAAATAAAGGTTAAAAAAGCAATAGGATGGAGACAAAGTTAAGAAATTATGTTTTGTTTTCAGTTGTGTATATATCTCAATAAACAGTGCGTGTCTTACAATAAGATTTTCTAACTGATCTATCTTTAGGGACTTCAGATCTATCAGCATCTTCACATTGTCTTTTGTCTTGTGTAACTATAAAAAGCTTCAAAATATTTAGAAATGAATGTTTTGCAAAAGAAGGATAATCTTTTAATGCTGAAAGCTCAGTAAAACTATTCAGACACTATGCATTCTGTTTAATTTTCTTAGCTAATAAAATAAAAAAAAACAAAACGAAGAAAAGTCTGATTGCTGATAGCCCTAGTATATAAAATTGACACATTCAAGTTTTTAGCCTCTGGAGGGTTAGATCTGGGTCAAAACTTTACAGGTTTACAAGATGTGACTGTTTTTAGAGAGAGTACTAATGTTTTCACATTATCTTCAATTTCACATGGCACATAAAGATTGGAAGAGAGTATTTTGATTTGTCAGAATTATGAGGTATTTTGGGAGGAGGTCTTTTTGTGCCTTACCATTTTGTTCTTCTCACTGCTTGGACTCAATTTTTGTTTTCATTTCTCTTACACCATGGTACATCAATGCACTCTAACTTCTTGACAATTCAACTTAGTTTTGTAGGATGATGCTATTTTATGAAAAAATCTGTTCATAAATAAAATAACTCAAATATGCTTAACAATTACAAACAGGAAAAATTATAAATACATACTGTTTTCTCTTTGCATTGTATGTATCACCCTCTGGAAGGCTGAAAGAAGCTATCCTCTGCTCTAAGGCATATACATCTAATTCAGAGATTATCATGTTCTTCATAGATAAACGCAATCCCCTGCAGATGCAATTATTTCAGCTAATAGTTCAACTGAGCAGCCTGTGCTGATTCCCAGCATTGAACTCTCCTTTGTCTAGTAGAAAATCTCACTTCTTTCTTCACAGACAGAACTAAAGCAATTTTTCACATGGATCAATATTTAATTTTTGGTTTCAGGTTTATTTTGCCTTTTTTTTTCCCCCTCCATAGGTTGAACCAAACAGCAAGAGGCAAGGAAAACCAGGAAGACATGATCTATAAGATTTCGGCTGAACATCGGTGGTTATATACACCACAGTTTTAGAATGTTTTCTTTCCTTTTTCTTGCAAATGTTTACTTTTGCAGTTGGAAACTATGAAGCTGAACATGACTCTAAAGAATTATTGGCCAAAATGCATGTGGTAAGAGTGTATGTTATTAGTGGCAATGATGCTGCTAAAATGTTAATTTGTTACATTTCCTGATAGCAGTCTGTAAATTATGTTGCCTATCAAAAAAGAGCAATTTTTGAAAATATCTTTCCCAGATTCCTTTAAAGAAGAAAAACCTGCTGCCCAGCATAACCTAGAAAATCCTTTTTTATGACAAGGAGACTGATGAGAAATGTAGCATAATGTAACATAACATAAATTTGGGACATTCATACTTAAAAGAAAAATAGTACAAAAAAAAAACCTCTAAAAAGACAACAGAAAGCATTCATTTCTGAAGATATTCCTAATCTTTCCTATATTAGCTTACCATTTATATTCCCCATTAACTTTTAAAACTATATTCTGTGATTTATTTTTGGTTTAGATTTTTAAGAAAGTCAGATTTTATAATTTTTGTGTACATTTGCTCTTTTGCACAGTGGAAGAAGATAGAAAAGAAATAAAAAAACATATTCATAACTAGTTTGGATATATTAAACAGTACCACTCATACAGTGCACAGTACTTGAAATTGAAAAAAAATTCTGTGAGTTATCTGATATACCCCAGTGTGATACAAGCACTTAAGTCTAATCCACTAATGAGACTATATACTTTATTCTGAGATAAATATCAATACATCTTGCTGTTCAAGAGATAGCTCAGCTCACAGGGAAAGAAAAGTACCTCAGTGTCCTCACCAACAACTCCCCTAAGATCCAGCGTGAATTACTAACTCCAAGTGCTCCTGGTTGCCCTTGAGGGAACCCTGCTCTGTGGATACCTGCAGACTGAGCTGAAGTTCCCCAACACCATGTGAAACGCCCTGTGCCGGATGACAGCAGATGCTGTGGGAGGCTCGCAGCAAACACATCAGACTCTGGAATCCTCGATGCACCATGGCTGTGGTGCAAGGACACCAAATGCTTGGCAATAGGCTGGGAAGGAACAAGGGGAGGGATTCACAAAGGCTTTAAGGCAACATCTCTTTGGATATCTGGGTGTTTGTTCTCTTTGATCAGCTGTGGTGTAAGCCAAACTGGATCTGTCTGATCTGAAGAATTTTTGTTGCATTGGATTGCATAGGCAGTGGAGTGCAGGGACTGACTGACATCAGGCAGTATGAGCCCTGTCTTGGAAGCTACAAGAGCTTAATTAACTTTTTACTTCTGCTTGCTTTGAGAAAACAAGGTTTGTAGCAGCTTTCAAACAATCAAGGTGTTCACAAACACAGTGGTTTCCTTCAGGGTTCACAAACACAGTGGTTTCCTTCAGGGTTCACAAACACAGTGGTTTCCTTCAGGGTTCACAAACACAGTGGTTTCCTTCAGGGTATGTCCCTTTGCTCCCCAGCAGCACCTGAGGTGTCTCGACCCTGCAGGAAGCTTAGTCAACTCTTCCCAACACAACGGCAGCTCTTCCTCAGGTGGCCGCATTGAGCCCCTCTTGAAATTCATTTCTTCCAGAGACGAGAAGATTTTAGCATTCTCTAGCAGCACATTTTACTTCATCACTGCCTCTTTTTAACCCAGATTATTTTTATTCAGGGTAGTGTCAGTGTGATGGACAAGCATAATGTTGTTGACAGGGCACACAGTAGGGTCTAGCTACCTAAACTGAGCTACATGCCTCTGCTTTGTGGGAGTGCAATCAGTGCCATATACAGTATATCATGTGTTCTCTACTGGTTATCATCTTTTATCATGCATGTTTTAACTTGCTAATTACCCTATCCATATGTTACACATGCTCCTAAGCTTCAGTTAGTTGCAGCACCTGTTCAATTCCTGCCGCATATTTTTTAATATTATGTTTGGACATTCTGAGGGGGGTGTGTGGTGGGATAGGGTGGGGGTTTATTTCCAGACTAAGACATATTTGGGGTTTACTTGTGTCCAGGTTTGTGTTATATTAAGAAAATTTCGGGGCAATGAAAGTTAGTGGAGAAATTCAATTCACCATAAAAGAGGCATCCGGAGAGAAATTCAGTTGCCTAAACAAAGGTGTCTATTTCTATTTGAGCTGCCCTAAAATGGAACTATGAGCCCCAGAAGCACTCCTACTGAGTTTTGATCACTAATAGATGAAACTCTTGTGTCCTCACTGCAGCTCAGCAGAGTTGTACCCCTGATAAGTGTACTGTCTATATAGCCGGGTTATCAGAACAACTGGTGTCTTTTGACTGATGGGTCTGCTGTACTGTATCACACTGCTTGCCTTGGCTGGAGACAGAGCTGGCAGGTATGACACCACAGCTAAAGGTGCTTCAGACCCTCCTGGTTGAGAATGTGAGATCAGGCAGTATTCCTCAGGGTGTGGATGAGAATGCTTGGCACCTGTGTTGGGAGAGCTGAGTCCTGCTGTTGGTGGATATCATCTGTGGGACTGTTTTCTAGCTCTGTTGCCTGGCACTCTACAGACTATACTGTGGACCTAGGTACTCACACATAAACTGTTTAAGTTCAGACTCTCAGCTGTGAACCAAATTCCTCCTTTTCAAGCTCTCTCCCTTATGCAACAGCACCTGAGTCTTATGTGGAAGTTTGCTAGACCTCTTGGTCACAAGGCCATGCTCCTTAGTGTATTTCTATTTTAATTTCAGTCAAAATTTCAGTTATCTGCACTGCTCCTGTGTATGGATTACTTGGTTTAGGACTTCATAGAATTGCTTCAGACTGTGAGAGTAATGTATTTAACATTTTCTTCACTTACTAGAAAATTCTCATCCCTCAGTGTCCTAAATAAGGACTGAAAAGTCAGAAGAAAGCCAAAAAAAATTATTCTTTTTAGTTTTTATTTTAGTAGGTTTTTTTTTTTTTTGTGTGTGTGTTTTTATTTTTTTTTTTTTTTTTTATCCTGTGGCTCCTGGTAAAATTGTTTATATTCTGTATATCAAAACTTCTCATGCTTATCACATTCCTTAGAGGTTGATGATATTTACTGGGCTGGCAGAGCAGAATGCCTAAATATGATGACAGGATGTTCCCAGCTATGTTCCTGACTAAAAAGGTAAAAATAGAAAAAAAATATATTTCATTTGGTTTATATATGACCCTTTGACTAAGAGGCAAGTTTTGAATGGCTCCCTGCTTGTTGGAAAATGTTTTTTCTGTGCAGTTTAATTATGTGTTTTCATTTTGTTTTCTCTACCTCTCCAAAGGCAAGTGCATTGTTGTGTGTTGTTACATAATATGCAGCCATGTGGAAAAGCAGCAGACACACCTTTGGCAAGTGCCTGCATAAATCTCCAAGGTTTTCATCCGTGTTTTCACAGATGTCCTCTTAGAACCTGTCTAATCCCCCAAATCAAGGTTTTATAGATTACTTGCACTCACTGGGACTGGTGTAGTATAGAGCCAAGTATGCAAAGACTGCCAGCTGGCCAGAATATTTGATAAATGTGAGAACAAAAAAAATTGCACTCATAGCAGTGAAGTGATCTATTCCTGGAACACCAGCTGGATTGCTGTAATAAGCTATTAAACCAGTGTAGTAAAATGAAACCCAGATTCACTACATAGATTATATAGCAGATCTATTTCCTGCTACAGTGAGGCTACATTTTTTTAATTTCAGATTGTTGGCCACTTGCAATGATTAGACAAACATACAATTGATTGACCTCTTCATTCACAAGTTTTGAACTAGAATGACCCAAATTAAAGTTGTACAGCACTGTGCCCTGGGACCCTAAAATATCTGTTTCTGTGTCAAATGACCCTGGCAGTCTTATTTTACTAACAAACTATATCCCAGACCTGGAATTGAGGTAAGTGGTTACAAAAGATCCTCTGAGAAAAACAAAATTTCAAAGGCACACTAATTTATGGCAGTATTTCTTCTTGCAATAAAGAAGCATTTGAATATCTGAGAAGAGATGAGAATTGATCTTTATGGCCGTGTTTAGTAGCACCATCTTGTGATCCATGCCAAAAAAATTAAAACCAAATATTTAAACTGGAAGCTGTGCTTTCTGATAACTGAGTCTTTTCATTTGTGATTCTAATTAGCTTGGGACTGATATATGACAATAAACTAAACATTCAATCATAGAGAGTTTAGTAACTGAAGTATTGAACTTAGTAAGAACTGGCAAGGTTGAGATGCCCAATTTTTGTTACTGTTATTTTTCTTGCTGCAAACAAAAGAAGAAAAGCACCAGAGGTCCTAGTCCTCTTATCATATGAGAAGAATCAAGTGCTTTTCTAGCTAAACATACTATTTCTTCTCATAAAATAATATTGCAAAGGATATCTCAGGAATCACAATTGAACAGTATCACCATCAGTAAAGGAATACCGGACTGCTAGCTCTTACTTGTAGTTTTACACAATAGGAACTTTGACATTTTGTTCCTCTGGGGACTGAGGAACCATAGGACTGATGAAGAGAAGAACACCATTGGGTCTGTTGGTTATTACAGCTGTCTAAACTCCAGATGAAATAGGGGGAGAACAGACATCTGAAGCTAAAAACAGGAAACAAAAACTACATTGGGCTGACAGAGTACTACTTTTCCAAAGAAGAAATGAGTAACACAACAAGGGTCGGTTGCTACCTAGCAATATGTACTCACATGTCTCAGGTGACACAACCTGTAGTAAATTTTGGGTGTGGTTACAGGTAATTAGTGTCACCAGCAGAAAAAGCAAGCAAGAAAGAGATGATTTTCTTACTACATCTGATTACTTCTCAGAATGTGGGGAATGGAAACAGGCCAGTGGCCAGCAGAATTTTCCTTTAAGGTTGGATATAGCCTGGGGTTATCCATCTGGTGCCTTTGCTTTCCAATGCTGTCAGCCTTTAAGGCTGTCATAGTCAGTATTTCATATATGACCCTCATCCTGGCAATTGAGAGAATTCTAGTTTAGTTCAGTGGATTAGAGAATGTTCAATATTTTCCAGAAACCAGCTGGTAAAAGGTATAAGAACTAAAGAACATCTCTCCAGCTTTCATCTCCCATGTGAGATTTTGGTGAGACTAATTAGAGATAAGAAATGTTGAATTTTGAGTCAAATTCCTCTGCTTGACATTTCAAACATAGCAGCTATTCAAAATACTATCAGGGATTTATTTACTGTGTTCTGTGGTTCCCTCAGAGTGATATGTGACACCTTTACTAACAGACACAAGAAATTAGCCATCATTTTGGGTGTGGCCAACCACAGGTCCTCTGTGCCATGGATCTGCTACAGAGTTCACATAAGCCTTGCTAAGCCTTCTCAGTTGCAGCGGCAAGGAAAGAATTTATTTTTTGTTAAGAAAAAATGCTGATTTTTCTGACTTGGTAAATTAAAGCCATTCATCTGCTACAGCTGCCTATATCATAAATCAAAAGCATTATTTATATATATTAACCTGGAGCCCTTAGCAGCCAGGGGAGAGAGCTTTGTAGAGATGGCATTTGTCCCTTTAGAAGCCCTCTCTCTCATTGAAACAGGCTATGTTTAGCACAATTTAACAAGATTTCAGATTTTCCTGATGCAAAGAGATTTGCAGTGGGTGGGGAGGTTTGCAGAAGCTACCTCATTATGAATTTCTGAAGAGAAGAAAACCTGGTCTTTGAGAAATACAAGGTACACTATATCTTTCCCTTTGTTGCAAGACTGCAACTAAATTGCCGGATCCTTCTTTTATTTCCTTTTTCTTTGTTGTTGAGGTGTTTGCTGCAATTGCAACCACTGAATATATTTTCCTACCCTCCTGCCCTGGCCTTCAGAGCAGACAGCCTTTGTTTTGTCAATATTTGCATATGACTGAATGAGTGTTTACAAATGTTTTTGAAAATAAGGTGTTGTAACAAAATAAAAAAACAGGTTGTTGCATCACCAGCATTAGTGTGTATATTAGTAAGGTTAGTGGTTCAAATATGTAAGACAAATGTTAATACATGACAATTTTTTTTCTAGCTATCTCTCATTCCCACAGATGGTTTAAGTCCTGAGGTTATTAAATTAGGTTTTAGTACACTTATCTGTGCATAAATAGATACACAAAACATGAAAACAGCAAATCAAACCCCATCAGAAAAGAGAAACACAAATTTCTGATGCCCTAGGTGATGATTATTTGCACCACGAGGGCAGCGTGCACCCCCAACCAGCTGCCTGGCATTCTTCATGGCACTCAACACTCAACAGACACTACTGAGATGAACAAAGATAAAAAAAAGGTAAATAATGCTCACACGTATGTTTAGAACTTACTGACAGCTACTGTGGCTTGTTGGTGCTTGGCATCCTTTTTGTTTTTGATCTGACATGACCTGAGCTAGCTCAAGTCCCAAACCACTGCTGCCATGGGTTAGCTCCGGATCTATGCTAACAAGCTCTGCCTTTTAACTGTGCAGATCTTAATTTGAGAATCTCTGCACTTTTGCCTTATTATAAACTGTGGTAAGCTTTAATAATTGTGAAAATTTTGGGAGCAGCTGAAATAGATGTAAAAGTTGGTAGCAAAATATAGGAGCAGTCATGCAAACTGAGGCTCATGACAGCAAAATCCGCAAAGCTCAAATAATAATTTGTGGCACATCTTGAAGAATGAAAAAAGAAAGCTCTTACAAACAGGCAGAGGCATGTGATACCTTCTAGCAACTTGCAAAGATTCAATCCAGATAATTGACTTAACCTAAAGGTTACCAATATGCAGATTAAATTCTGGTTTTGTCATTTTTCAAGGCTTATGAGTTTAAAAACCAAGTTGGCCAGCATTACTTGGCATGTTTTAAATTCCTTGGCTGATTTAAGATCAGCCAGTACTAGCAAATGTTATTTTCCTTTCTTGGATATGTTCCCTTCAGGGAAAGCTCTCATTGTTCTGGATTTTTTTTGTTTGTTTGAAGCAGAGGTCCACAAAAAATCTGTCTGAAGAGTTAGTGAATATGTTTCGGTGTACAAGTGTCTCAAAGTAATCTTATGTACTCATCAGACTGGCATCAGTGCCTGGCAGTGGCTTATGGCACATATGGCAGTTCATTTTACAGCTTCTAGATTCCTACTGTGGGCAAATTGAAGTTGTATTAATTTTATGACAACATGTAAAACCACCATAGTATTTCACTATTTTGTTTGAATATGTAGAGTAGAAAAATCAGTCACCTTCATAAACAATCTTAAAATATGTCATTTCATATTTTTATAGCCATTCCTATCCCGAAGCAGAGAAAACTCTACAAACTGGAAGTTATCTCTATTAGCAATAGAAGTTAATTGCCCATAGAGGTTATCATAAAGCTGTGTTTGAATCCAGACAGAAACATGAAGAAAGAAAAATAGAAGTTAACAAGAAAATGCCATACAACCCCTGAGACAGAAATTGGTTGACGGGCATCTGGGAATATACATTTAAAATTTACTTGATCTGACCTATATACTGTGTGCTTCTACTGTTATTATCGGTTGATTACTGCAATTTTTCACTGAAAAACAGATTCATTAACTACGTTCCATAAATAAAATCATGCTAAGCTTATTTTCTAATCACTGATCGTTGTTTTTAGACTTGCAGGGTGGAGATGAATACATTAAATATCAGCATGCCATGTTTATCAGTCTATACTTTCCACTTATAATTTCAGCTCAGTGTCACATTATAAGATTAAATCACCCTCTGTCACAAGCCTAGAAGGGTGGAAATATGCAAAACTGTTCAGCAGGATAGGGGCAACTGAATATTTTCTGGCTAGGATTGGATAGCTGTTAAAATACTTAAGCCACAGGGCTACACAAAGAGACTTCAATAGCAGTGTTCGGAACGAGACTGAAAGTTAGGCTTTCCTTATACAGAACTACTCCCAGCTTGAGGGCTGGAAACACTGGATCTGTGTCTTCCCTAACACTGTTGCTGGCAGCAACCCAATTAGAAAAGCACGAGATAGCTCGTTCCCTGTCTGCTAATACAAGCACTCATACGGAGCACAATTAATGCAGGTCTGCACTTTCTGACCGAACTTTCTGATGTAGCTTTTTTTCACTTTGTTGCTAGAACTGATGGTGAACAAAGCCAGTATCGTTCATTAACAAATGGTGTGTATAAATAGTTTCTGTGGGAGGGAATTACCTGTCCTGAGTGTGAAAGAATTAAGAAAGCAAGACATCCTAGAAGCTCTTGCTCTTCTGAGAAATAGTATCCTTATTTTTCAAAATGCTGAAAATAAAGTCTTAGGAAATTCATTCCACAATGTGTAGAGGACAGCTGAGATGCCTTTATACTGTTATATTCATAGGACTCATTTGATCAAAATTTGGGAGATTATAGGCTAGTTCAGAAAAAAATGGCATTAGAACATCATGTTCCTGACAATCTTCTGTTTAATTTAGAAGAATATATGAAGTCCTTCCATTTCACAAGAAAAATCAAGCTTCAAGCAACAGTTCCAGCTGCAAATCTGTAGCTATCATGAGGTAAAATCTGACTCCCAAGGCTCCTTCCATTGTGTCACATTGGTGTTGGGTGAGTTTTCTTATCAATCATGTTTCCTGTATTTTCAAACATCCTTTCTCAGATCTCAGCCAGAAAAAAAACACAACAAAACACCTCAGCAGGGATAGCGTTTAAAGTGCTGAGCAATGTTACACACACATATAGGGAGGTGGGGAGAAAGCAAAAGGAAAAGGAGCAGAAATATGTTTAGCAGCCTTAGAAAGCTTTCCTAAAAGACAGCAGTTAAGGTCTGTCTCAGAGAAGCTCAATACAAGCCAGACAAATTCTCTATTTCCACAGAGCGCTGGAGCTGTTCCACAGCATTCGTGGTCCAAGTCATCTCTCTTGTAGGAGACAAATGAGTTGAGATGGTACCAATGAAAGCTGATTCATGGAATATCTTCCCCTGCATTATTGTCTTCACCATTTGGTAATTGACTGGCAGTTCTGCCAAAGCAAATGCCCATGATGGCAGAGTAGGCATGAACTGTAGTCTGCCTAAAGCCCACTTGTGCTATTCTCTTTCTTTACAAGGTTTCAATCCCAAATTACCCTTATAGAAGCCTGTCTATTTCCCCTGCTCAGTTAGTTTGTTGTTCAGGGTTATAATTTAGAAGCAAATGCCATGCTTTTGTGACAGTACAGGTGAAAGGGACATCTCTGTATTGACTGAAAGTCCATCTAAAGAAGCAACATAAACAGTGATAGGCATTTAATCAATTGTTTAGATTCAAAGAATATATTCTGCTTACCAAAGTGGGAAAAGCCTCTCAGCACAGCTTTTCCTTATTCCAAGATGAAATTACTCTAGTGATTAAAAGAAGCTGCTATTAAATTCTCTGCAGTTGACAGAATTAAAGTGAAGACAGGAGTCGGTGAAGAAGGATTGAGTTCAGAGCACAATTTATACAGATTTATTGTATATGACAGGTGAATACCTTAGTGTAATAAGGACCAGCTTTGTACTTACTAAGAATTTAAGTGATTCTCACTCGCAACTTGTCATCCGTATGTGTGTACATGCACAGGACTGTAAGTAGGCATTCTAGATTAGTGTTGCCTTCACAAATGCATGTAGAAATGCTAAAAGTCCAGTCAGGCTCATTGTGCCTGAAGCATATGAAAACCTTAAAGTAAATGCTTTTTGCATCCCATGAGCTTTGATATTCAGTGTCCAGAGGAAGTTGCAGGAAGAATGTGACAGGTCAATGTGCTAGAGCTTTCTCAGACATTTTAATGATTACATGCTTATCTCAAGAGATAAATTTTCACTTCGTAAACCAAATAGTACTTATCCTGACCTCCAATAGGCTGTAGTTTAGAGAAATAGCCACTAGACAGAGATTGTAAATGTTACTACAGGAATCACTCAGTCTATAACACAGATGATGGTTTTGGAATTAGTCAATATTGAAAATGCAAAGAAAATTAAAAATCCAGTCTAGAGATAATAAATACTATTGCTGCTGCTGAGTTTTCAAAAAAAATGGGAAATCACTTTATCTTTCACATTTAAAAATTGAACAGATGAATAATATGCCAGAGGAGGGAATACTGTCACCCTTAATCTTCTCTTTAAAATGATTAAATAAAATGTTATGGGTTTTTTTCTCTGTAGCGTGCTTCCCAGTTGTGTTTCTCCTCTGAAAACCCCCTTCACTGGTTTAGTTGCCTTTCTGAACAGTGGGTGTCATGACTGGATACATCACTTCAGTAGGAATACCAGCATCAACTGGTGTGCGTTATGAAGAAAGCAGACTGGGTAACTGTCATGGAAATAAGACAGACTACAGAATCTATATGATGCATGTATGGGAAATAAACAACATAAATTAGAGAAGTTGTACTAGTTTTGCTAATTTTTGCACTTGTATCATCCAACAAAAACTCCTATTGATAAATCCATGTTATGATGTCACCTCTGGTAAATTCTGTATATGACATATATGTCGAGGGTTGTGCTAGGTATGTAATGTTTTCCTTTTATATATTGCCATAGAACACACATAGAAACAGAAAGTACAGTACACATGCAAAACAGGCAGCAATGGGAAGAAGTGTCCTTACTTATGTTGTCTTAGTACAGGGATGGTAAACAAAAACCTGAACTTGAGAAGCACGTAAATATTGTGAACTTTGTTAGGAGAAAAGGATCTTTGAAAAGTTCATATAGTCTTACATTATCTATAATTTAATTTGAATGTTGAATTGCTTGACTGGTTTCTAACAAAGCCTTTATAAAATGTCAAAGGCAGCTGTTTCTCTGGGAGTACAATTCAACACATTTGTGTTAAACACACACAGCATTTTAATAACTTATGGAGTGTATCTGTTAGTCACATTTTAAATTTATGTAAATCCTTTCAATTCTTGCCATGTTTCCCTTTTTAAATCAGTGAAAGAATAAAATTTGGCATTTGAAACAAGCAATTATGATGAACAGGGCAGAAAATTCAGCTATTGACATATAATGATATTTTTATCCTTCATTTTTTCTTTTGTAATTTTATGTAAATATAAAATTTTATAATAAATGCCCTTACTGATGCAGTTTCTTCTATTGGAGGGTAGATGAAATTTGTAGATAACTTGCAAAGTAATTGCTGACCACTTGGGTTGACTGTAAAAAGAGTGAAACTCTTGTCTTTCACCTGCAGTTTCCAAGTATTTCATATTCTGTATTAAATTCACCCTGGCAATAAAGCATACAGGGCAATTGACAGACATACCACTAGGAGATATTTACTTTGCTAACTTAAATGAGGCTGCCACCTTTTCTTCCCATTTAGTAAATACCTGTACAACAATCTACTCCTGCCCAGAGAAAAATGGGAAGAACATAAAATGGGATGTAACAGCATGGAAAATTACTTCGGCAGGTATGACTCAGAAAATTTGGTTAAGTATATGTAATTTTTGCAGTAATTTGTTTCAGATAAGTTAGAACATAAGGCTTAAAAGATGTTTTGTGATATTTACCACTACTTGCCCTAGGGCAACTTTGCAAGAATGAGTCAGACTCTTCTTATGCACTAAATAAAATTATTTTCTAAAGGTATATTAATTGTCCCTAGACCAGACAGGCTTTATTAAAAAAAGCTGGTGGAGTGGGCATGATTGTAAGTTAGCAGTAGGATGCAGTAGGGTACTGTAGGAAATCATCTATCTTGATTTTCAGATTGATGATTTCTCAAGATATTACAAGAGATTTATCTGTACATGTTTTGATTTATGAAATTGTGGAGTAAGAAACAAACAAAACCCATATTATTATGTGGTGTTTTCTCCACATTTTTTCATTTTTCTCCATGTAACAGAATTTTTAACAGCCACATAAGATGTAAACACTTCTAGAAATGAATTCAGGTAAATCAAATCTAATGGAGATATTAGCTGATAAGTATGAATCCAGCAAGGCTTGATGCAGAAAATTAATAATTTGACAGGTAATGCAGAATTTTGGAAAGAATAATCTAATATACACTGGTCATGTCACAAAAGATGATTTCTTTAAGGCCAAAATGCTAAATACATCATCACTTAAATTCTGAACTCCAGTATCACCTCATCAGCTAAATTGCATCACTAGATATAGATAGATTTCATAACTATGAATTTGAATAATGATGATCACTTCAAAATGTGTACCAGAGCCTTGTCCCTTTGGAGTTAATATTAATTTCAACAGATGCAGAATTTATCCTCCCTTTTAAGAAAATAGAGCCTGACTATACAATCCAAAAATCTCATATGTAATTTCTGTTCCCCTCCCACAACCCTCTCCTCCCCACTGCCCTCACCCTGCTTTTGGACTTTCCCTTGTCCTTTTTTAATTTTGTCTCCTTTCTCTCTATTTTTTTAAAGTCTCTCTTTCAATAGAAAATATGCTCTATTGTATGTTTGACTTTTTTTTTTTCTTTTGATTGGATGTTGTAATGTGGATTTTTCATGAAATCTAAGGTTACTTACTCAGAAGGGAATGGCAACCTGGCTACTGTCCAGTGATGGATGAATAATATTCAGGCAAGCAAATGCCTCAGAGATCTGTCTGATCTAAGAATAAAACGGGGAGGTTGGTGAAAAAAAAGGATCAGCATCCTCACAAGACAGAAACCTAAATGCAGGAAGTCCTAGCTAAACAGGTGTGCATGACGAAGGTTATCACCACAGGTGGGCAGACTTTTTGCAGAGCAGTTCAGTTCAAAACGCCAGACTTATTGAGCGGGATGTGTGTGGGTCTGTGTGTGTGTATGTACATAAAAGAGCAGATATCTCGGAATCAAAGACTAAGAACTATTTTAGCTTTCTAGTTAGCTAATGGGAGCACTTCAGGCCATTTGGAAAGGAAATTCATATGAAATGATTCTCTGTCTCTGTTAATGGTAGGGGACCTCATATGTCAGCTGCAATCCATCTGAAAAGCTCTCAACTTCATGGGGGCTTTACTGAGCAGCTGTCTAGGAATAACATATTTTTCTGGCTCCATTTTTGGACAAGCACACTGAGAGGTTTAGAAAAGGGGCAAGGGATGTCTGTCAAATGCTTGCTCTCAAAGATTCTATTTAGACTTTTACATTTTTTATGACGGAATGCACTTCTGTGCAGTGAACAAGACAGGGAAGGTGTCCTGCATTAGTAGGGTCAGCAAAATAATTTTAAAATCCATTCAAAACTGAGTCTCCATGAAAATTATCTCTGGGAAGTAACTTGTAATAAACTGCAAAAAGGCAGTATCAGAGTACAATATAAAGGCACTCTCACTTGCAGCAACGACAAAGCTTCATATTATGGGGAATAAACTTACCCTTTACCACTGGAGTCTCATGGGTGAAGAAAAGCAGCATTTCAGCCTTTTAGCCTATAGTTTGCTTCGAAAAAGGACTGGTGGGACAAAAATATTGACTTACAAGGCTGAACTGAGTGCATGTTCACAAATCGCTCTGCTTTGCAACTGGTCAACAAGAAGACATGATAGACAAAGTGAGTATGACCATCTCCTGCTCCTGAATTCAGCCCAGTGTTCCACTTGCTTACAAGATAGAGTCTATTTCCATTTCACATAAGGCCAGTGAACCTCATTCATTTATGCAAAAGGTGAATTGTTCGTGGATCTCATCATTGTGTGGGGAAGTCAAGGTGAAGAGAGTCAGTGTTGCAACATTACCTAAAACTTCATGGAATGAACATCCAATTATGGATTTAGGGGAAAAAATATGGGGAAGTTGTCAAAGCAGCTTTACAAGTGCTGAAAGGAATCCACGCAATGCTCAAGTCTAAACCAGAGTTAATGCTCTCCAATATTACCCATAATTTCCAGCCTTGAGATAGCAACAGCCTGTGGAGGTGCTAAGAAGCTCCTTGTAAGAGCATCACAGGATTTTATTTTTCAGTCAAGTTCAGGAATCTTGTCACTGTTCACTTTAACTTGAGAGTCATGACATAAAATATGAACTATCATTTTTTATTTTAAAATACCTCACATACTCAAGTAATGCAGAGTTCTTTTTTATTGTTCAAGAGTAATGAGTTGTCAGCTTCCTCCCCACTGTTTTCTTTTCAGAATGAGATACATGCATCATCTTTCAAAAGAATCCGTGCTGTCATGACATTTAGAAAATGTTGCTCTAGTGTATGTGTCTATATTTTTAAAGTGACTACAATTTATGAAGCAAGATTTCTTAAACAATGTGAAAAAAGCTCATTTCTTTATGCACGCTTTACACAGCAACTGTGATACACCTAAAGGTCATACTTCACCTCACTATAATACAGAGGTCACAAGAAGGATGATCTGTTTTCAGCACTGGCACTGGCTGGAGCTACTTTTCCCAATCATATGGAGGAACACTGTACATCAGTTCTGAAAGGTTTTCTGAAAATATTGGTGTAGAGCAATGGCATTGAGAGTAGATGCATAGCAGGGGAAGTGCATGGGAAGAGTATTTGAAAACTCCAAGGAGAGGACTGTGAATGTGACAAAATCATGACACCATTATGCCAGGGAGGGGGATGATAGGGGACAGCAGGGGCCCAACAAACTGAAAAGAGTAATTTTTGAGCAATAACTCTGATAGCCCTGTGCCACCCACCAGGGACAATGGGGATAGATGCAAGGCAGAGGAACAATGTCTTTAGTGGGGAAGCTCTGGAAGGAGCAGATGACTTTAAGAGATAATGAACTTTCCTCCAGCTGAGGGACCATGAAGAAATTTCTCTGTACTTGTCAGGCTGATGCACTGTAGGCTTGAATTTTGGACCAATTCTCTGGCATTACATTTTAGGCTATTGCCTTGTATCATGTGCTTAAATTCCTTTCTGATAAATTCAGAACTGTAGGATAGGGCTGGAAATTGCTCTCCACCCACACAGGGTCCAGGGCAGTGCCTGGCATAAAATTTTGGGGTTTTTTGTACCTGCAGAACTAAGCTGCTTAAAAAAGCAAAATGACACCTTCCACACATGCTCTATACATATACCGCACCATTAAATGATACAAATAAACTTATCTGTTTACATTGCAAATATAGGTGAACTCATAGGTCAATAGGGAATTAATTGAAGAACTTACTTGACAATGAAGATCCTTATGAAAAGGAACTCAACCATTTAATTACTTGCAAAGAGAACAGTAATGGTGATTGGAGCCCTACTGAAAAGAAAGACCAAAAGAGATGAATGAATATTTCCCAGAATTTATGTACAACAGCTTATACTCTGGATTTTCTTGCATAACTAAACTGACTTAAAGAGAAAGGAATTACAAAAGGGAATAATATGTTAAAATAAAAAAAGAAAAGAGGGAAAAGCATATAAATGTCTCTGAGGAAGATAAAAGCAGGAATGCCAGCAGCAACCCAAACAGCATTTCTCATGGCTGTTGCTACTTAAATACCTGACAGCTTAAATATATCACACATTATCTCTAAACCTAAAACTTTTCTACTCCTGCATACAGATAAATTTCACTATCTGCTATTTCATGGGGGAAGAAACTGAGTCAAAGGGGAAATTTAAATTGTCCAGTGTTGTGTACTTCTTTGGATGTGAGACCATAAGAAAGTACACACGTCTGAAAGAGATGCTCAGATAATATTACCCTGATTTGTCAGTAGAGAAAAAAGTAAAGAAGAGGTAAATCTTGCTGCACTGGCTATGAGACCAATGTGACTCTGTGGTCCAGGGCTGCCTTCAGGGTGCAGAGAGTCTGTTCTTCCACTGTGCTGCTTTTTTTCAGGGTACCACAGTCTGTTCCTGGCTTGTAGGAGGGATCGCTGCGTGCAAATGTGGTCAGAACAGTCAAACATTTTTGCAGGGAAAGGAGAAGAGCCCTACTGAAGCCACAGAAAAAAAAGAGATTTACCAGTTACAGCTCTTCCCTCACCTTTTTTCAGCACTCAGAGTGCAAAAGCCTGTCTACTCTGAATCTAACAAAAGAAGATGGCTGTGGACAGAGATAAAAGAAAAATAGCTTTTTTTCTCCCTTCATTTTTGAACGTTAGAAGAATACAATATTTAGTCAGTAAGGTGTTCAGAAAGTCAGGGTTTGCCAGGGGCTTTCATTAAAACATTGCCTGAGGGAAGGATGAAAAAGACGAGTAATTAACATGTCTGGGTGTTGCTTGGTTTGAGAGCAATGTTCCACATAATAGATGTTTGACAGAATGAATTCAGTTAGATATTCAGAATGCAAGTATTGCCACTTGGCTGAAACTGGCTTATTTACCAGAGCTGCCTTAACTTACTATGAGATTTGTTTGCAGATGGATTAATCAGAAAAAAGCTCAGGGGCCTAGTCGGTACTCTAAGTGCTGGTGATTTATTACCCTTGACTACACATGCACATACCTACATATCTTCCTGAATAATGCTATAGCAAGACATGTCAGAAAACCAACTCCTTGTACAGACTCTGCAGGTACTCTTTAACCAAGTTTATGCTTAAGATTTTTTTGTGCCTGATCTTTCTGATATACACAGCTCTTCTTGAGACAAAGCGTCTCACAAGACATGACTTGTTTTCATCTCCCACTTGTCCACAGTAGGACTTGAAAAGTTGAGACATTGATGAGACATGAGATCAAAGAGAAGGATGTGAATCTCTATTCACTAGATAGATGTGAAAAAATAAAAGCTGTCAGGCTGAACCAAACTGACCTATGCCTTTTCCCTGAAGGTGTGCAACTGTACATGCTATGAAGGAAAAGACAGGCATAAGCCTTCTAGCAGGTGATAGTTTATGGTCTTGGGACAGAGATTGCAACTCATGTTCAGCAGTGCCTTGGTTACACTATCCATTTTGAATTTGACTAATCCCTTTTAAAGCTCATTTATTTTATTGTTCTCTCAAATATCCTGTGGCAATGATTTCCACAGCTTTTTTACACACTGTGAAAACACCATTCTTTGTTGTAACCTGGCTGCCTCGTGAGTCAAGCTTTCCACTGGTTCTTGTTTTATGAATTCTGCAAGTTTCTCATTTTATAGACCTCTGTTACTGTAAATTTCACTCACGGTCATTTCTTTTTCAAGTCAAAGAGCTATCTTTCTTAGTTTGTTCTCACAGTGGAAGATGCCACATGCCCCTGATCGTGCCTGCTGTGCTCCTGTAGTGCCAGGGCACTTCCCACCAGTGAAGCAGAACTGCACATGTGCCATTTGGGATGTGAGAGCACCATGCAGGTAGTGTGTAACTTCATAACATTATTTTTTGCCTTTGCTATTACTTGTAACAAGTCACAAAGTGTTATTTGTCTTTTGATCGTTGACCAGATGTCAGTGCCCTGAGGGTACCACCAATTCTGACTGGCCCTGCCCACCCATTCTGTAGCTCCCCTATGCTGCCCACAGCCCATGACCCCATTTGCCTCCTCCCAGCCTTCTCACACTGGTGAGAAGCAGCCAACTCTCACTGCTCTCTGAGAGCTGATTCTTTTGGAGACTATCTAAAATTAATGTCAGAGAGCAGCCAGGGAATGAATTGCTACAATCTTTACAGAGCTGCAATGAAACTTGAAAAAGGCCATATCCACAAAAATATCAGACAAAAATGATGGTTTTCACATTACTACTGATTACATAAGTGTTGAAACCTATTTCATTCCTTCAGGGAAATTTTGTATGCATTGTCAAATTCTGTCAACTCCTTAAACAGTGGAATACACATCTATATTGGGTTTTTAGGCAACATTCAACCGTATATTTTAGCTAATGTATTACTTAAGTTAGATTGTGGAGAGAAAGTAAGAATACTGATGAAAATCACAGCAACATAATCCACTGACTTGCCTTACTTAAAGCACAAAAATGCTATCTTTTACTTTGCTGGAGTGTGAGATTACAATCTCACAATTGAGCAAAGAGACTGCTTGGATCACATAGGGCAGAAAAAGTAAGGCATGAATCATTAGAGTTTCCACTCTATTCTTCAGATGGAATAAAATAGGACATCCCCTGAGGAAAGAATAAGAAAAGACTGAGGAAAGGAAGAAACCAATGAAATGTTGGTGCTGGTGGCAGGTACAAATTTATTCAGCCTACGTTTATAACAGACTGAGGAAGGAGAGAAATGGTGAAATTGTGATGACTTGAGTGGCTAAAAACTGAAATGCTTATGATTTTGCCAAAATACTTGGGGAAAAAAAAATTAAGACCTAGTGAGTTATTTAAGATCTGTGCAGAATAACACACAGAGGGTAGGGGAAGTAAGTGCAACCGTGGTCGCTAAGTTAGCTACTACCACTCTAGGAAAGAGCAACACTTAATAAAATCTCAATATAGAACAACTTGATCTTAAGCTTTGAAAACATTCATCTCCCTCCAGGATTTAAAGGCTATTCCTTGAAGTTACTGCTGACTTGTGTGTACACAAGACATGCAGAAACCAATTCACTCCAGCTGAGTAACAACGGACAATAATATCCCATACGAAGTCCTTTGGAAATAAAAACACAAGACAAAAAATTTGGTCTATACATTCAAAAGGGATAACATCCTTGGGTTTTTGTGTAGAATAGATGTTATTCTAAATAATCCACCATTTTCTGTTTAAAGAAACTTAATTGTGTCCAAGAAAAACTAATATTCATTTTATATAAATCTATATGTACACCCACACACTTACAAAAAAAATGACAAAAAGCAGCTTGAAAAGGTTTTTCCAAAGGGTTTCAGGAGTTGAGTTTGTATTCTTGCACTACTACTCCACCTCTGAAGCATAGGATGGAACACAGAAACACCGAATGCAGGAGAGATCCAAGAACTCAAATACACAAACCACGGAAAAAAATCTTTGTATCATACAAGCAGTTTTTTAGAGCAGAAGATCTACAAAAGCCTAAAATGAAAAGAAGGTCTCTTTTCTTCAGTTTAGCTCCAAGAGAATAGAGTAGGTGAATAAAAAAAGGATATTGCCTAACAAGTATGGAATCCAGCAAAGTCACTGAGTGATGCAGGCTAGCTACTGGCTGCTGTCACTTGAGAAGGGCCACAGCTTTGGGACTGTGTCCTCTACTTGGCTGGGAATGCAACACCTTCCTCTTAATTTGTTTAAAATAATCAGTGCTTTAATGTCACTTGGCAGAAAAGGCAGCATGACAGTTAGTAAAAATGCTAGAAAATGATTTTTTTTGGCCATTTAGCTTTGGAAAACTTTAGCCCTGGAGTAACTGCATACACGTGACTTGATGTTTTGGTTCAAACCAGCTGAAGCCAGTCCCCTGTTCATCCCTTGTCCTGGGCACTGGTTTGCCCTGCAGCATCGTCTTGGAGCATGCAAAGTGGCATTTTCTTTTTGGACAAAACAAAATGGAAAGATGTACTCAAGGAGGGCATCCATTGCATGAACTGCTAAAGACAGGTGTGTTTGGATCACTGGTGAGACTAGATCTTGTCAAAAATAAAAGTCCCCTAAATCTGTACAGTGCTATCTTCAGGCCCTCAACACAAAAGCACCATCTGTCTTTCCCGATGGGTTTCTGGGGGATGCCACTCTACCTGCTAGTGAAAACACAGCTACTGCAGTTCAAACCACCCAGGCACTAAGAGCTGCCCAATTGCCAGTCCATGTAGCCTAGCATATGGGAAAAAATTTGGCTAAAAATGCAACGTTTCTTCTTAGTTGTGCCTTTAGGCAACAGAGAAAAATTGGGATACAAAAGCCTGAAAACAGATGTTCTCCACCCCCTCATTCATACAATTTATAGAGCTCTGTTTACTTCTAATAGCCCTGCTCATACACATAAGCTTACTGAAAGCAATTAAATAATAATATGTATTTTAAATTAAATTGAACTATGACAATCATTCCTTTTGGTATCCAGTTCCAATCATCTCTTAAGAGAGTTTGTACTGCCAATGGATGGAAAATGTGTGTCTAATTTTGATAACGCTTTTGCTGACAAAGTCATTTAATTGGTGGCAGTGAAATCTAAGACTGGAAGTGAACCATGCCAGACAAAATAATTATTGCCTTCTATAATTTTCCCCCCAAAGGCCACCTGCATTATTTATATGATCTATTAAATGGTGCATATTTTTAAATAGTTTAGACACATTTTGAGAATGACCTATTCAAACCAAAACAGCATTTTTCTAACTCTGGATATAAATGTCATAAGAAATATATTTTTATAATTTAAAATGAGAGCTATGAATGGCAGTACCTAAGTGAGAGAAGGGAAATAGAGATATGTTGGGACTTAAAGGGCTCTGTTCTGACTTCTCTTGATTATTCCTGTGTTTGGCTTGTATGGTCTGGTTGGTTTAAGGTGTACACTGCATCAGATTTCTTAGCTTAACTTTTCCTGATGGTCTTTCAGGCAGCACAGTTTTGCCACACAATGTTATAGACCTTTGTATGAGAAGTGCTGCTCTGCATCGATAGACAGCTCTGCTCGCTTAACCCATGTTTAATTTTCCTGGGATGTGGAATTATTCAAAGTAGGGCACTCTGCAGAACCCTCCTCTGCAAGGACAATTACTAAGTGGACAGTAATAAAAAGTGAAAGCAAGTAATCAAATCCTGCCATGAGCTTTCAGTGGTATTCCTTAAAATATTTTAAATGTCTGTCTTCTCCTTAGAGCATATTCCTAGAGTTGCTTCAAATTGGGATTTTGTTTTTCATCTGAGAGATTGCTCTTGCCATTTCTTTGTACTGATGATGTCTCAGATGTTATTCCCACAGAAACTTCAGCAGTAAAAAATCTTCCGTATGCAACAGGAGTAATACTAAATCTTAGTTGCAACAGATATGACAATTGCATAATAATGATTTTTTTGACAATTGTACTTAAATGACTCCTGTATAGAAGTATTAAAATTTCTAGTTGCCATTTTCAAAGGTATTTCTCAAAGATGATGAATCTAAGTCTCATTGACACTTTTCTCAGTCTGATTATTTTCTACTATAGGGGCTTTAGTGCAAACCAGAGGTGCTCAGCATTTTTGGTACAAAATTCCGTAGCTAAAGATGGATTTATGAATCTGCTGTAAGCATCAGGGCCCTTCTGTTCTGTCATAGATTATTTTATACATTATAATGTTGAATAAAAGGAAGGCCTTGAGATGCAAGTGCTACAGTGAAAGTTGCAGCCAAGCCCAATCTGTGAATATATGTTAGAGAATATTTCCATTTTTGTGGTTTAGATCATCACTTATTTGTCACTGGAAAGCTAATATGAGAAAGCAAGCAGAACATTGCCTGAGTAAAAGTGTATGGATCAGGAAAAACAAAAAACCCAAATGATCCTCTTAATTTCTATAAATAAATAATTATTTTCTAAATGTGTATGGCTCTCTGAGACACAGTATGTGCTTTGAAGTGTTAAACCCAAATTAAATTATTTCAAAATTGAAGTCAGCTACATTGGCATATGCTTTACCTGCCACAGAAATCCTGCAATGGGCTTACAGATATTTGGGAATTGAACATGTTAGCGATGATAATCTCTACATGGCTGGGGAAACAGCCCAGCAGTGGTGAACAAGTAGAACCACAGTACTCATTAGTCACTACTGTAAAACTGAGACACATTTTTTAAACCAGAGACATTTGTCCTGCCTCTGAAATTCAAGGGGTTTTCTTATCATACACCTTGCCCACATCCAGCCTCATGCTCGGTGAGAACTGTAAATCTTTCTTCATCGGTTGTGATGCCTCTTTGTGAACAAGAAAGTAACTGAAGTCCAAATAATTTGTTTGGTTTGGCCTTCTGCTTCATGGTAAAAATCAAAACACGTCACAGGAAGAATTTACATTTTATTTTTCTTGTTCAGTCAATTTTATGGATCATTGAGTTATTTAGCCATATGGCACTCAACCTCCTCGTTTTTCTAATAATTGTCTGTTAATGTCTACTTTCTATTTCTTTGCTCTTGTTTCATAATAGAAATAATGAAACTTGTGACATGATGATCATCAACTTTCCTCAATAACTTTTTGAAGAGCTATTAAAAAAAGTCCAAAAGGTTAAAAGGTTTTTCCTCGTTCATGTGTGGTTAGGTTTAAAAAGAATTTTAAGGAAAGGTGGAAAACAGCATTTGTTTTTGCATAATACATGCTGCAAAATGGCTTGAATTAAGGACGGAAATCTTTCTCTTAACTCTCCTGTCTTCTTGAGTTTAGACTTTTAACATGACTTTTTGGGAGTATTTGGTGTGGTTTTTTTGGGTTTTGGTTTGGTTGGATGGTTGTTTTTTTTTTTTTGGTGTGCAGAAAACTGAATTGAATTATTGCAGTTTATATCACTGAAAGAAATGGATTTGTCCTGGACCCAAAGGCAGCTTAACTTACTCTAAGAAAGAGAGAGTTATCATCTTTTCCAGTCCTTCCTTAGCACTACATAAGTATTTTTAGGAACTCGGATTCCTTCATAGTGTGAATGAATTTGGAACACTGAGGCTGTGTCTGAAGACTTGAAAAATAACATCACTGCAATATTCATTTTCAGTAAAACCAGTCAGACAAGAGGATGATTACCATTTGCAAACAGTCATGAAGCAGTGAATTAATTTTATGAAAGTACGATAGACTAAACGGCTTCAAAGTGATCGTTATCAGCACTGCATATAGCAGTTCTTAATCTATATTTTGAATATATCTTTATTTAACCAGGACAGAAAAAGCTGCCTAAAATTCCTTTTGACATAGAACATAACAAGATAGCAATTTCTGTGAAACTCATAATTCTCAGGGAAATTGTTAACCAATTATAAACATAACACAAAATATCAATGGCTATGATGTATTTTAAACACAATTATGATAATAAAGCATAATAAAATATGTGCAAGCAGTAGCAATTACTAGTGCATATCATTAAGCCATCTGTTAATTAATCCAGAGCAATAATATGGTTTATTTAATAAGTTCCAGCATTTCTCTTTGAAGATATGTACAGAAAAATAAGTGGTTTATGTCTGGTGAAGCAGGAAATGATTCTACGAGACTAGAGTTTTGCTGTAATAACTTGGAACCTCTCAGATGTTTTTATTTAATTGTTGTCACTACTGCAATAATTTTAAATATCACCAGGCTACTGGGAGCAAAACCTGCAAGAACAAAAATGTGGGAGCTGCTTTTGAGTATAAATCAGTTTAAAACTGCCAACAAATTGATCACAGAAGAGGTCATCTCCAAGGCCTAAAGTGATTGGAGGAACTCCTCTTGATTTCAGGGGACAGCATATGGGATGGGAACACTCACTACCATCAGATATAAACTTGTTTACTGTTACTACAGAATTCAGTAGATTTATGTAACTGTTCCATCTAACTAAATGTCTTGTAGATAGTGTCTTTAAGTATCTATCAAGCATTTTTTGCTGTCATCTTAAAGTTTGCTGCTACACATACAGGATGTGTTTTGTTCTTATCCTCTCATATGAATATTTACTATCAGTTTCCTTATTTTCTCAGTGAAAAAGTCCATTCCACCAAGTAAAAAGGACTACCCTTCCATAATGAAATAAAATATTTAGAGTATATTATATTATAAGCATAGCCCTTCCTAAAGATTTAGAAAATATTCTTTAAACCACACATTAATACATCCAGTGCCAAGTCTTTTGACACAGCTTAATTTTCTTAAAGAAGGGAAGATGTTGCAATTTAGTGCTTTGTGAATTTTGTAGTGTTTGAACTGCTATATCTATAAATGCTAAATTAGCAGTATTTCTTTAAAAAGGGACAGCTTGTGCAAACCTTAGGGATAAGGAGGATTAAGTGATATTTTCACCAATCAAGATGACATTGCTCTTATGGAGAAGGAAAGAGGGGTTGTGAGGGGGCAAGAGGGAGAAAAATAAACTTCCATTTCTCTTGAAGAAAGGACTGGAGAGATTTTTAGTTGGCAAGTCAAATGCAGAAAATGTCATCTGATAAAAGGCTGTGGTCTGATCCACCAAATCCTCTGAAACTCTGCTGAAGAATGTATGGTGCAAAGAAAATAATTTCAGATTTAACCCACTGTACCGGTAGAAGCATTTCATATGGATTTTACCTGACAGTAAGATTAAATCAGTTAAGTTGTAAAGAGAAAAGGAGCAGTTGAGTTTTCATGGTCCTTAACTTTTTCAAATAAAGGAAAAAAACTTGACCTTACATGTCTTATTCATTTGGACAAGAGAGCCAGGACAGTCAGGGTTTCAGGTTGAGCCTAAAGCAAAGAGAATTTACAGCAGAAAGGGAGCTGACTTTGCATTGCTCATAGTGATGGATACTTCTGCTGCCTGACAGGGCAGGCTGTAGAGTGGCCAGCTTGTTACTTGCTACTAACACCTTCTGTGAGGTGTATCATTTCTACTGGGTAAATGAGTCCAGCTATTGTTTTTAAATCCAACCCAACTGATTTGATCACAGGCATAAGGCAGTCCTGACAGTGGAAGGCTGCAGTGGCCTGGGCTGTGGCATCAGGCTGTGAAACGCAGCAAGGCTGAGCCAAACTCCCAGTGACCAGCTCACAGACCTTGCTCAAAATGGATAGGACTCATATTCATCTTATCTTTCTCAACAATCTCCTTACAACAGTTATTTAGGCACTGAGAGCAACATGCAGGTGCACAAGTCTGGGTGAACAAGCCAACACACAGGGTAAGGGAGACATCGTCCAAGCCATGTCCGTGGTGGGTGGCAATCTGGAGACAGCTCCCAGCTGGATTTGCAGAAGTGGCCTCTGTGTGCTTCCATTCAACTTCCTGCCTGCCCTCTTGTTCCTCGCCAGGCAATAGCTCCCCTCCTATAGCAGGCAGAGTAGCTGCACAGGAGTGTGCCCAGGGTAGGAAAACCATGCCATGCCACATTTCCCCTTTTCCTTCTTTGCAAGTGAATAGTGTTAATCCACCTTATTTCACTCATGTCTCATGACATGGTGGTGTACAGTCACAAGTAGAACATGCCCTGTCATGACTGGACTTAGTATTATGTATATTTATTCTTATAACTTAAAGATAACTTTCCATCTGGTTTTGAATCCTTCATAGTTATGTAAAGCCATTATTATCAAAAAGTAGGAGATAATACAAATACCTTAGAAATGTGAAGAGAGTTCACTACAGAAGAGTCAATGTAAGCTAGCAATTACAGCAGAAAAAAGAATGCTTTATGGAAATATAAGGAAAAGCATTTTTCTTTGTGTGTAAGATAGGTCTAGTAACAATACTATAAAAAAAGTATCTCCATCATTTGATGTCTCAGTCAAAATCAATAACACCACTAAAATATTATTTTGCTGCTGTCTGGGACTTAAAAAGATGTCAGCTTCCACAGCTACTAGGGAAATCAAACAGCACATTTTTAAACTGCAGGTTTCTAGATTAAAACAAAATATTGCCATTGGCGCTTTATGCAAATCAAAGAAAAAGAGAGAGTTTATTCAGTAAATAAAGCCAAAATAGACAAATTATTAAATGCAGTTGCAATATGGTCATAGTTCTTCATGGCAAAAATCTCCAGACTTGTATAACTTAATCTGTACATAGGAATTTTAATAAGAATTTCAAGCAGTAGAAGAATTATTAGGGGGGGTGAAGTGAAGGAATACCTTTTGTGTCATGAGCTGTTATTCAGACTTGAAAATATACAAGCTTGACAATTTTTAAAACCTAGGATATTATGCCTATCCAAGGCTTCCACTCCTCTCCTCAGCCACTCACTCTTCTCTGCATTTACGTTTGCAGTAACTGTCTCAGGCAAGTGAGATACAATGTGTTGTCAGCCGGTCTCCAAAGTAAATACACGGATAAATAAGTGTTCTGGTTTCTTGGTTCCCTAATGGTTGTAGGGGAGTCTAATGTTTCATCTTCATTTTCCACAGTAGTTCAAAAGAAATCTTGCAAATAGTGAAGACATTTTTTGAGAACTGTTACTCTGTGGTAGAGACAAGCCAATGTTCAAATCTGGATTTAGAGGCTCAGACATTTGGGACACATTTGGGGCTTGTGAGCAGGTTTTTACACATTCCAAAGGCAGAAGCAAACTTGAGAATTTGGGTTTAGGTTTGGGCTTTGGTGCCAAGGCCTGCTCAGAGGGGGAAGGGAATGGGCTCTCTGCATAGATGATTTCACTGCTTACAGTGAGAGTATATTTAAAAAAGAAGCTTTCATGCCTCCCTTCAGTTTTCCTCTGTCCTCATTTTTCCCTCGTTTCTCTTCCACTTTTAAAACATAACAATGGACAAATGCATATTTTTTTCAAATTCTGCATAGAGCCCAATATGCAAATGCATTTATATGCAAATCAGTTATATAAAAATGCTGTGTGTTATCTCCAAGACTCCATCAGAAATGAAGCATTTATGCCTCAGCAGGTAATACTCAGTCAAATATTCCAGTGATTTTTGTATTGTGTCTGAAGTGAATTATGGGAATTGTTGAGGGTGAGAAATGACCTTTAAACCCATTAAGTACATTAGAGATTGATTGTTGTGCAGCCTTCCAGGATGGTAACTAATTGCTTCCAAAGCAACCCCGGCACTTCTGATATTTTCTTTTTTATTATTAATCTTGTCATTTTACAAGTTCCTTATTCTTTGATTAAAAATTTTGTTCTCTTTTTCGGTTAACATTCTTTTTTCATGTTCCATGTTTCTGTTTTAGTCCTATCATCCGTGCTATGATTAAAGATGATGCATTATCAACATAAACTTATCATACATCATTTAACACTCAAGACAGTTTTTTCCCCTTTTTTATATGTCTTCTTTCCCTTCTTCATTTTTGCTAAATGCTATGAATACATGAATTTTCAATCTGGCCTTATTTTTCTCTAAAAAACAATCAAAATTTTTAGTCTATCACCTTTTTTTCTTTGAATGTTGCATTATCACCATTGACATTGAAAATAAAAGAACAGAAATCAGCTTTCAAAAGATTTTATGCTTGGTTGGAAAGAAGTCAGTGTGCATTATATGATAGGTGTTTTACTTCATTTTAAAAGCAACGGTTTATTTCCTCATTTTTTCATGAAATTTTAACTCTCAGAAAAAAAAATTAAGTAGAAATTCATGTCTGTCAAAAGTCTGATCTAACTGCTTATAGATATTTTGTAGCCCTCTGGTGTAACCCCAGGTGGAGGAGGTACTCTAGATTTTGGGTGAACTGGAGGAAAAAGAGAAAGTGTAAACTGTGGGTAACTGGTAAGCTGTGATGGTGCCCTGAAATGATTCTCAGGACATACTAGAGGAAGGGTAAAACCAAGTTCATTTATCAGTGCTGATGGAAAAATCTGTGCTGCCACCAGCCTGATCCACCAGCATTTGTGTGGAAGGAAGGAGTGAGCTTTCACTCCTTTCTTGCAAGCTGGGACGTGACTGGCACAAGAATCCCTCTCCCACATTGAGTATTACCATATTCTGCCTGTATCCATGAAAAAAAAGTGTGGGTACTATTTGAGCAGGAAAGCATTGCTTAGCATAAATGAATTTATAATTCCTTCTTGCCTGTACTTGGTGAAACATGACAGGAGACAGCTCTGAAACAGCTTATAAAAGCAAATTCAGAAAGAGTCACCATGATAGCACACTATTAACCGAACTTCAGATATGAAAACAAGGGAAAAACAAAGGAATAAATATTTAAAGATGTCTAAATGAAGAGGAAGAAGTATACTCCATGGGTCTTTAAAAAGCATAAATGCCTACAATTTGCCCTGCAGAGAAAAAGAGAGCTTCAAAACCACTTGCCATTAGAGCTGCAGGTTCTGCAAATCTCTGGAGATACTGTAAATTTTATCTGAACTTGTAAATATCAATTTCAGTGCTGTTTTACTGGGAACCTGTTACTCTGATTTGAGATCTCTAGGTCAGAGCCTTGATTAAAGAACACTAATACATAGAAAAGGGGACTTCTAGAGGTAATTATGAGCCGCTGTGTTTGCATCTTTTGGAACTGGGAATGCCACACTGCTGTGACGAGCAGGGCTTGGAAATTATTGAAGTTTGTAGGAGATAACTTCTTGTCACAGTGAGCCAACTGGGAAAGATGCCTTACTGGGCTTCCTATTTGTGTTCTTACTCATGAGGGATGTGGTGGTAGGTGGCTGTCTTGGCCACCGAGATGATGAAATGGTTTAGTCAAAAATTTTCGGAGGTATGATACAAAGAAATAGCATAGAATAGAAAGTTGCTACCCTGGACTTCGGGAGAGCAAACTTTAAGCTGTTCAGGGAGCTACTTCTCAGTGGATCGTGGGAGTCTGCTTCTGAGGAGTCCATGAGTGTTGGGCAGTTTTTAAGACCTACCCTTTAGAAGCACAGGAGCAGGTAACTCCACTGTGTCATAAGTCAAGCAAGCAGGACAGAAGACCACTCAGCTAAACAGCTAACTCCTCGTGGAGCTCAAGAGGAAAACGAAATTGCATGAACTCTGGAAGTGAGGTCAGGCTTAGCAGGAAGAGTACAGAGCTGTGGTTTGCATTGCAAGAGAGAGGATATGGTAATTAGAGTTGAAATGTGGCAGTGTTGTAGAGGATAACAAGAGGCACTTTTAAACGTACATCAAGAGCAAGAGGAGGACAGAGGGGAATGGTTCAAAGCAGCACCAAGGGAAGTTTAGAGGGGACATTAGAAAGCATTTCTTTACTGACAGGATGGTAAAACCCTGGAATAGGCATCCTAGAGAGGTAGTTGATGCTCCAAACATGACAATGTTTAGAAGGCGTTTGGACAATGCCCTTAATAACAGGCTTTAACTTTCGGTCAACCTTGAATTGGTCTGCAGTTGGACTAGTGTGATATTCCCACTAGAATATTCTGTACTAATCTATTTATCCAGAAAGAATATAACAAGCTGTGAAGAGACATCAGTTAAAAACCATCAGTTATGACTGAGGAAATATTTATACTGCAGTATTTGCCATGGAATCTGAAGCAATTCAGATCTGCCCTGCTCTCAAATACTCTCCTGGGCCATTGTCAGTTAAATTAGGATTCTTAGTCTGGTGCTTGGTCTGGTCCTGTATAACAGTTCTTACGTTACAGTCTAACTTTGGAATTTGACTCATCTAATTTTAATCTTTATTTTTGTTGGTTTGAACAAAGGTTTTACCAGGGCCAGGATTTGTTAACTAATAAGTATTGTATTCTTGAGAGTTGAAGTCAAAATGGCCAAGTGTTTTGGAGAATTCTACAGTTTGGACACAGTGTGTTACAAGAAGTTAAGTTTTATGAAACGCCTTGAGTTGAATTTTGGTTTTGGGAAAACAAGCCATCATATTCAGCTTTGTTACTAGATATTTTGTACAGGGACACATAATTCTTCAAAAGCAAGAAAGTTCTGCAGCTTTCTGGTGTACCTAGCTGCTATGCCTAACTTCCCCCTAAAGCAACACTTCATCATAAAAGTAGAGCTAATATATATCCTACCAAATCAACTTGCAATTAGTCAAAAAGTAGATCTCATTTCCTCACTGGAGTGAGAATAAACTTGACAGCTTTCTTCTACAGCATCTGTCATTGTTCCTCTCTATATTCTCACTCCCTAAAAGCAAAGTGTTTAAAATAGTCAAGTCTTTTATGATGTTTTCTAGATATATGTATGGACATGGTAGGTGTGAGTGTTTAAAAAGCATGATTCATATAAAAATGATATTTCTTGTATGACATCCAGCAATAACATTCGACTGAGATGAGAATGAAAATAATCACCTAAATAAGTGCTGCAGAGGGGTGTTGTAAGGAATATTTACCACCATTCAGGGAACTTAAGCGAGACTAAAATTAGTCACAAATGGCTAAGGAGCCCTCCTGTGAATTCTGTTCTTTACAAACTCCACTTCTTAAGGTAGAACAGCAAAGGCATATTTCAGTCTGTCTGAGCACACCTCTTCCACTTGCCAGCACTAAATTCCACATACTGGCTTGGTTTTGCATCCTTGTTAAATTCTTCTGTAATCCATTAATGTCCTACAAGTATCGACTTTAAAAATCCTCCTGCTTTTGTCATCTATAAATTTTGATGCACTCCATATCAAATCAATTTCTAAATCACTAATATAAATGTTAAATAGAAAATAGCTTTGGGCAACCTCATCTGTCATATTCTGCCAGAAGGATCTTTTGTCATTTATTATGATCCTTCAGGGGCCCGCTTACTAGCCATTATTAATCCATTTTTCCTGACCAGTCTTCATAATTCCCACATGACTTTTCTTACTAGTTTCTTATGATCTATATTTGGAAAAGTGCTGCTAATATAAATGCAAATCCACTTTGCACTGTTAACCTATTCACCATATCAGATAGAGATCACATTATTCTCTATGATATGTTTCCAGTTTCATGCTGACACCACCTAACAACTCTTTACCTACAAATACTCTGTTGTATTCTCTAAGTATGAAACTGTTATCACATCTCAGACAATATTAAACATTGGCATAATCTCCTTTCTTAGCCTTTGCCAAAATGACAGGGTTAGTCCTCTAGTTTTTGCTAACATAATGATTTTTTGTGATTCTGAATGGAGGGTCAGAAACATCTCCCAGGTATCTCAAGTAATTCCTTCTTTAAACCAAAATGATTTCACCTTCCAGGTTTCTCAGCTGCAGCACACTTTCTCACTTGCTATGGGTGCTGCTTACACCATCATATTCCAGGAGACAATAAGGATCAGCTAACTGTTCTCCCTCTGTCAACAATTGCAAAGATCAGGCATGTAAAGTGAGTGTTTAATTATCCTGCCATTATCACCAAAAAATGATTGCTTTATTGTTTTAGCATGAAATTGTAGTCCTCGTCTCTTACTCATTTATCTTACATCTCCTGCTAGTTATGTTGGCTTTCAACATCTACAAAAGCACTGCGTAAAGAGTGAAGAGAATAGCCATGTCAACTGCTTGGGAACGTTCAGGAACTCCAATTTCAGGTCTAAATTAATGTAGAATAAAGATTTTACTCTTGTAACTGAAGCAGTGGTCATCACTCCTTAACTATGGTTAATATGCTAATGGGGGTGTTTGATGGGTTTGGAATTTCACAGTGAGGAAAGGGAAGCAGACAGTATCTGGAACAGATTGGCCCTGCGGGATCTGCTAAGGTGGGTTTCTCACTGGGACAGGTAAGCAGCAGTCAGTTGCACTGGACCAAGTGTTACACAGCCAGACAGCCTGGAGTACACCACTGTCCCAGCTCTAGGGAGGATGGGAGAGAGGCTACGTGCAGGTGCAAAAATGTGAGGTCTTCCTATGGAGTGAAGGAAAGGTGTATTTCTTCCTTCAAGCATGTGGGAGATTTTCTTCAGATTCAGATAGCTCGAGACTCAAGGGACAACTGAGGAGCAGGCTAACGTTTAGGGTGACATGGCCCCTGAAAGAGGAAAGGGAATTGCTAAATGCACAACCCTTCTCTGTCCAAGCCTGATAAGGATGTGAAGAATCTTCTGTAGTGAGTGAATGTGCATATGCTCTACCCCCACTTCTTCTTCCCATATATAGCTGCAGTACCTCTCTGTGGTACTATAACATATGCCTATTTGAAGTATAGTGCAGCTGTTATTTTAAGAAGCAAAGCTGTTTAACTGCGTAATTAAACAGAATATTGTTTCTACCATTTATAGAAGATTTTTTAATATTTAAGGGAAATGAAGGCAAGTCACAATACATGCAGTTTCCAGCCAAAGTGGTGCATACTTATCCTTTAGTAAGAAAAACTGGCTGATTTTTCAAGAACTTATTGAAATCTCAGAAGTTAATTGTCTTGCTGTGCAGGAAGGGTGGGAATTTTGGCAGAAGCTATGCTTGGCTAAGAAGGCAGAATCTTATTGAACTAAAGTGCAAAAAGGAAATATACAAGAGGTAGAAGGTGGTACAGGAAAAAAAAATAAAAGAAAAAAAAAGAGGATTTGCCTGGGTGCTTAGGGATGAAACCAGGAAGGCCAGAGCTTGTCTGGAGTTCAGATGGGTGAGGGGCATTTAAAATAGTAAGGGTCTTTAGAGTCACAATATTGGCAAAACAAAACTCAGGAAAAAGTATGGATTCACTGATGACTAGAGGAGACTACAATGAACAGTGTGGAAAATAATGAAGCATTGAATGTCTACTTATACCAGTAAGCAAAGCCTTCTGCCAGACCTTCACGTTTACCAGAAGAGTTTGAGAAGGGGAAGTGCAAAAAGTGGTGGAAGAATAATATGTTAGGGGCTCTTTAGAGAAGCTGAATTCATCGTGATCTACGGAGATAATGGTATTTACATAAGGATGATGTCAGAGCTTGTGGATGTGATGGTGATATTATTATCATCATCTGTGAAAGAGTGGCAAACAGGCCAGATCTCTCCTAAGTCGAAAAAGTCCAACTCTATGCCTGTTTTCAAAAAAAGGCAGGGTGGAGGAGCCAGGGAGCTGCAGACTGGTCGGCCTCCATTCAGTTGCTGGGAAAACCATAGAGTATGTTCTCTTGAAATCCATTGCCAAGCTTGGGAAGGACAAGAAAGTAATTAGGAAGAGTGAACATAGATTTACCAAGGGCAACTCTTGTTTAACCAATCCGGTGGCCTTCTGCAGAAAAGTAATTGGTGATATGGATAAGGAGAGAGTGGTAATTTTAATGAACATTGACTTCAATGAGGCTTTTGACACTGTGTCTCACAGTATTCTTGCCTGTAAGCTCAGGAGGCGTGAACAGGACAAATGGGCTGCTAGAAACTTGGCTGGACTGGCAGGCATGGAAGATAATCATCAGTGACATGGTGTCTGGCTGGCAGAGGGTGATGAATAGAGTAGCCTTCTAGTCTGTACATCAACACTGGGGTTCACATTGTTCATGGTCTTCATCAATGATCTGAATGGTGACACACAAATCATTCTCAGCAAAATTCACATATTAGGGGCAGTGGTCAACACAACGAACAGTAGTTTCAACCTAGAGAGACCTTGTGAAATCTGAGAACTCGGCCAACAAACACCTCACAAGGTTTACCACAAGTACAAAGGCCTGCAACCAGAATAGGAATTCCCACTCATTGGTACAGGCAGACACACGGTGGGCTGGCCAGCTGACTTGCTGAAAAGGACCTGAAATTCCCAACTGAAAATGTCAGTAGAGTGTTCTCCTGGGTGAATATGAACCAAGAACATGCTCTCAGCCCAAAAAAAGGAAACTGTGAATAAGTTTCATTAGGGGGATTATGGTCTGCAGACTGGGGAAAAAGGGTGTACCCTCTACTTGGTCATGATGAAGCTACATCTGTAATATTGGGTTCAGTTTTGGTTCTCCCATTTCAAAAGACATGGTGTGGAAAACGAAGAGTGTGAAACAGTGCGTTTTCCAGATGGTCAGGAACCTAGGACACGTGACCTACAGAAATAATTTCTAGTAGGCTTTTTTATAACACAGAGTCACAGAATAGATGGGATTGAAAGGGGCCTCTGGAGATCAGCTACTCCAATCCCCCTTTCCAAAATTGACTAGACAAGTCCAGGACTTGCAGATGTTGGAGGCTGGACTACAAGACCTCTAGAGATACCTTTCAGCCAACAGTTGAAAGCCATGATAAACTTAACCATGGCTACAACTTTTGTGTAAATATATTACCAGAAACTGAAACATAATGATAGCAGCAATCTCTAGATTAGGCAGATATACAATTTCTGCTCTCTTATTTAGTGTTGCACAGTAGTCTTGGAGGTCTGCAAATCTGAAGAGATCATGGCAATTGGGTTCTGGCTGTTGAACAGCCCTATCTGAAGGGAAACAAGTTGGAAGTCTTGGCCCCCTTCCAACAAATGGCAAAACTCCGTTAAAAAATATTTTTATACAAGCATATAAAAAAACTAACAGAAAAAAGAGGAATTAAAGGGTAACAAGATATGGTAAGACAGACTCCCTGTTAGTGCATGGAAAAAGACTCAAATATTGCCTGCATTTTTCAGAATATGAAAGAAAGATACAGAGTATGCGACCCATATAAGGATCCTAGGAAGGTCTTGACCACCTGTATAGTATGAAGGGACAATGACAGACAGTAGACAGAAAGTCTCTTCTGGTAGATGATGATTTAGTTTGAGTTACATTGTTACTGCTGGTGATTACAATAAGCCTCTGTGAATGCAAAGTTGTTGGTATTCAGAGAACTGCAGCTGAGACTATGCTTTGCATACCTCATGGCAATTTATCTCTCCTCTGTACTCCCATACAGAGCAGATCCAAAATTATTGTCTTTGTTCTGAATGTGGTCAGTGCTTCAAGTGAGTTGGTGTCTAAATGTACATCTACATGCATGTGGAGGAAATTGAGCTGATTTTTAAACACATTATATAACAGTAATCAAACGAGTTGAGAAAAGAGAAAATTAGCTCATGTGGAAATATGTGATATGGCAGCTGGATTAACTCAACTTCCTAAACTACCTCAAGAGCTGCTACATTTTACTGCAGTTTAGACCTCCAAGATAAGCCCTTATGTGTCCACAGTTCCAGTGAGAGCTCTGCAATGGGGTAATTTAGGACAGACTTGTGATAAGGCTTCAGCCTGAGGCCAAGTTTTCCAGAAAGCAAGACAACAGATATTTTCAAGATGGTCAATGTGTAAAATGCTGAGTCATTATGAAAATATCTATGGATGAAATAATAACAAGCATATACATGATGAGGACTCCATCAAATTAAAAAGTACCCTTCACCAGTGACCAAATCTCACTGCAACTGCATTTAAATTGCATGACTCCTCATGAGACATACTGTTGTGAGGATTAAATCATTGGGAGTTTTTCAGGTTTCAATTGGATTCAAACATTTTCCTGGGGAGGACAGGTTGCTATACTACTGAATTTATAACGCTGCCATCCACAACAGCATGACAACTATTGTTGCAACATCACCTCTAGGGAATTAAAATGTAAACATATCTCATTCATGCTGGTTAGATTTAGAAATGGAGTAAGGATATGAAATACAGAAATATCTATACAACTCTGATTATGGCATAACTCGTGTTTCAGAAGAAATATTAGTCTAAGGCTGAAATTCAGATGAGGAAGAAAATTGTCTTCAAAATGATACTTAAATAGATGCATAGCTAGGTCCTGAATCAGGCATTATTAATAGGGAGTGACTGTCCTAGTCTTGTCAAACACATTTGTTTTCTTTGTCTGTGGGACTGTCAGGAGGGAGAGCAGAAGAAAATCAGAAGTTGAACTTAAGGCTTTCTCTCTGCCTCCACTGTCATTCCCCAGAATCACTTGTAAAGGAATTGCCAAACCCAGAATTATATTCAAAACATGTGGATTTCAAATTATTTTAAGACCACAAACCTCAAGTACAGTTACATCGGTATAATGCACACAGGTAATACAGTTGGCCAATGACCCATGTTCTATACATGGATTATGTTGGACCCAGTGAAAAGTGGATCTGTGATGCCTCCTACTGGCTCTGTTTATGTCTCTTATTTCTATCTGCCGTGTCTCATGAAAGTTGCCAGTAGATCTTTGAGCTATTAGTGTAACATAATGACGGTAAAGAGTGGCTCAGATAAGGTCTCTGATATGAAAGACTAGGAGCTATTTAAATTTAAATGAAACTGAAAGTGATGAAAGCAAACTCATAAATACATGTCCAACAGGAGCAATGTATGCATTTTATCTTACAATCCTGCTTACCAAATGGATATGGATGTTTTTTTGACAGGTTATTTCATTTGATGTTATAACGAAACTGAATACGCTTTTTACATTGATCTTAGTCTAACAACCAAAAAGGTTCTTTGATTCGAATGTTGTTCTGATTCAAAACTAACAAATCAGGATCACAAGAATAATTCATTTTTCTGGTGCTACCTCTTTTCCACAGGCTGTAAATTGTACCAGACATAATTTTAAATTGCTCTAGGGATGAAGAGCCTTATAAGTCATTAGGTTTGTAGAAGAATTTATGTGTCAGTACTACTGCATGTATTAGCCTTCCTATGCAATTTAGATATGATGCTATAAATCAACATGTTCAAAATATTTAACAATATATATCCTTTCTTGTTTAGGAAAAAATAATAACATGTTTTCTTGGTATCTAAAAATTATAGCTTTTAATAAAAGAATTGATCTAACAATTGCAACAGCACTGTTCATCTGTCACATGCTGGATGAAGGTGCAGCTTTTCCTTTGACCACTATGTTAGATAAGAACGTCCCTGAACAGGTACCATGAAAGTTTTCATAGTTTTCTGAAAATTCCAGGCACGATCACTGATTTGGAATGACTAGGCATATTCTTGGGCTGCGCATACTCAGCCCAGCAGTGATCCACCAGTCTGTCCCGTAATTTAAACGCACTCTCCTCAGCAGCTCCACGCTCTCCTGCCTTAGCAAATGATATCCTCAAAGATAAATTTCATTCACATGGATTTACTTAACACAGACAAGTACATGATCATTATGTTTAACCTTGGGCTATTTGTCCCTGAGAAAACACAGGAAAGCCATTGTGACAGTACTGGATTTGCATTTAAATAAATGTACATCATGAAACAGCAACTACACAGCAACTATGTAGATAGTGGGAACTCAGAGCTTTCAGATCATTGTAACCTTGAAAAGTAGAATTACTGTGTAATATTTTTTACTGGTAATCCAAACAATTAGTAGGACTGGACAGGAAGATTCAGGACACACAGCAAACATCTTTCACAGCTAACAGCTGCCACGCAGAAGGAAAAAAAACTTGCACTGGGAACTTGAAATGCACTGAAAATATAAACAGGAACCGATAAGGGAAATCACAGCACAGATGTACATGTGATCATAACACTCCCTATCAGAGCTGAGAAGATGAAAGAAAAAACTACTAATTCATAAATCTAGCTTCTTGAATGCATTCAAGCTTGGATGGACACAAAAGCCCTACAGTATAACAGAGATAACAAATACTAGGCAGAACCTGAACAAGTTTCTATCCCAGAAAGATAAAGGACAAAACCCAGGACAAAACCTGTAAAAAATACTCGTAGTGTTTTGTATTGAATTTCATCTGAAGTTCCTCTCAGGCTCTGTTTCCAGCTTCTGCAAAGAGCTGACTTTTACTACAGTATTTCTTCAGGAACATGACAAATACTTGATAGGTTAAAGAGCTTAGGTAAGCAAAGGTGAAGTGACTCATATGCTGACTGTAGCTCATCCATCCTCAAGAAAAGATGTTTTTTTCATGCAACACCCCTGCTTGCAGTTACACAGATATCCTGCCTTTACAGTCGTTATTCACACTCATGTTGTCTGAGGACAACATCAATATCAGATGCTGCCACAAATGGAAATGGCTACATGAAAGTGTGAAAAGGCAGATCTTTTATTAAGGAAAACGAACAAAAATATTTTGAAGTATGTGTATGGAACAGAGAATACATGGAGGTTCTTTATCAGGCTGATCAATTTAAACCTCTTTTTTCCAGCCATGACTTTGTCACCATAAGTACTTGTGTCACCTGAGCACTCCTCTTAGCTTGTAAGGTCAACTCACTTGATAAGGCATTTTGAAAAGAACTTACTTCAAATGAACTTTTTACAGCACGTGTTAAAATGGTTCCTTGATTTTAACAGCAGATTCTGGGCACTCTGTCAACAAAAATAACTTACGCCACTATTGAGCATGGCCCAGAAAATTACTCCAGTATTTTCTAGTTTCAGTTTAGTTTTACATAGAGCAAGAGTTATGTTGCAAATTGGTAAAATTTCTGGCTAGCTGCTGTCTAGAATGGATCATATTGAGAAGTGTATTGCATTACACCACATGCATTGTGCCAATAACCATATGGAATGAGCACTGTCTTTTAGATGTTTTCGGTAGTAATACGTTGAACTGTTTCGTGTAGTTCTCAAACCACCAGCATAATTAAGATATTCAAGGTATTGATGCCATTTGTTTCTCATTTTTTTAACAAAACCCACATAGTTCTATATTTTATGAAAAACTCATGGAAAAATATTACTGACATATTTGAGGACACATGGTTTTGGAAGTTGCGGTGGTTTGAAACTCCCAAGAATCTAATTTTTAAGTTCAAGCCCTCCTCCCACAGTTTGTCCCTGTGAGAGGGCTTGGTGATGGTATGGACTTGATATCTTTTTCACCCCATGTGGAGAGTTTTCAGACAAAACACAACCATTCGTTACTGGGGGAAGGGGAAAAATATTTACAAAGTTTTATTTACACCCACATATATATTTACATTAAATTAAATTTCTCCTCTTCTTCAATAAAAGTCCAAGAAAAAAAAAGTCTTTCTATCACCTCTCAGGCCACAGTTCCTTCATTTCATTTTTTTGTGGCACTGGTTAGTGTCCTTCATTTTCCTGAGGCAGCAGATTTACGTATGGCAGTCAGGATTTTTGTTCTTACTTTGTGGAAATTTCATCCCCAAGCCCGAGCCTTCAGGGGATTTCCTTGTAGATCTTCACTCCTCTTGGATTAGAACATTGAAGGCAGCTTTCAGCTCAGTCTTACCAAAGCTCTTTTGCTCTGTCTCAGCTCAGTAGCATGATAGAAGTAGCAATGGCAGCAGCAGAGGGCATGGCCACCTCCTCCACATTCCGTCCTGGCTCAGCTCTCAGGACAAACTCCGGATTTTCAGCTCCTTTCTCTCTCTCTCTAGCTGCTGCTGCATTTCGGGACTCCCTAAGGGTTTGGAAGTCCACCCCTCCTCTTCAGAGAGTCTCTGGTTTTGGGAAAATAATACAGTCTTACCCCAAACCAGCTCTGTTGAGTTTACCTCTGTTTTGTTGCCAGCTCTCCCTCCTGCAGGAACATCTCTGCGTCTTTCAGCTGGCTTCACGTTATCTCGTTGCTACTGGCTATCTTTTGGCTTTTAGCCATCGCTGTCTCTGTTCAGGACTGCTCTGCTGCCGCTTTCAGTGTCTTCTGCTGCTGCTGACAGTAAGGAAACTTTTCCAGCTCTTGATTATGGGACCCAGTCCAGCTTTGACACTATACTGGGTCTCCCGTGGCCTCAGTTGGGGCTGGGGGCCCTTGGCCCCCAGAGGGGCTCACTAGCCCCCTGCCTCCTCGTGGCTCAGATCATGGCTACCAACCTACTACACTACCTTCACTACCTTCTCTTCCGTTTCTGTGAGCATGTAATTTCCGTAGGGTGCACGTGGACTATTGATTGGTCCAGTATTATCAGTGGAACAAACCATTACTACCTCAGAGAAGAGGTTTTTCAAACCACCACAGAAGTATTACTTTAATTCCCCAGGAAGTAATTTAATAAAAATGGATTTTTCTACCTCAAGTAGATATCTGAAAAAAGACTATATCTATTGGATACAGAAATGTCCTTACAGAAACAACTGTCAAAGCTCCATTATAAGTAACGAAAAGCTTAATAACGTTTATCTTTGGTTAATGATGTTTTCCTCTCCCTCTAATTCTTAACTAAATGCCAAGAGCTAATAGAATAATCAAGTGTGCCCCTACATTACTCCTATAAATATCGATGTTCTCCATAGAATGCCACCAGAATTGCACCAGATGTGTTTGACATGATGCCCTTTAGATTAAGATTGTAAAGTTTAAGTAAGTCTGATGCTCCAAAGAGCTACCCACTCCCTTTACTTTTGTTCATTCCAGCCAATGCTGTTGAAGTCAATCAAGTTGATGCATGTATGCCTTTGGGAGGTCAAATGAAATACTAGCTAAATATTCTGCCTAACAATTGCTGCTCAGAGAAACAAAATCAGGCCAGTAGAGCTGGTTTGCTGAAAAAGTTAAATTGACCATTACCCAGGCACACCTGGTAAATATCAAAATACCAAAGGCCTAATGCACTTCTGTGTTACACCAGGTTTATATCAGGGAAACCATATATGCCTAAGCAGGGAGCTTTATACGCCCAAAGGTCTAAGGGTCAAATTCCAACCCTCATGAGCCCCCCCCCCCCCAAACCCAACTATTTTAACATATTTAGTGATTTATTTTCTATTTTAATGTCCAACCACCTTTGAAGTCATCCCAAGCACCTAAAAGGAATCCAAATCTCATTTACTCAAAACGGAAATTAATCTCAAGCTTCCGATTTCTACTGCTCAGATGATCTTTAATAGGTGTTAAGAAACAGGAGAAGGAGAAAGAGAGCAGCTTCTCCTTCCTGGAGAGCAGAGGAAGTCCTGCCACACTCTTAGAAGCAAGGATATGGACAACTGTCTTGGGAAGATTGTTCTGGCCTTGCTGAATGAAAATGCTTCATGTTGCAGAATCCAGTAATCAGAAAATGTGGGAGTTAAAGGGTAAATCTTTATTTCAGTTTTTTCTACTGATGCTTGTGTGCTTTCTTCCTGTTGCCATGTGCCCTATCCTTGTGGTGCTGTCCCTTCAGACTTGTTGTGTGTGAGTGTTATCTTGCTATAGTTATGCCATACTATCTGATTTGTTAAACACATTTTAAATGGTCTGATATGGGTGAATTCTTGAATGCTATACAGATATTCTCACTTTTAGAAGTTGGGATTGTTCCCCAGAGCTGTTACTCCCTTTCATGCCTAATGATTTTCTAGGACAAGTCAACCCTTTATTTTTTTCTAGGACAGAAGTCATCTCATTTTATGGCAGTAATTGCATCAAATATAGAGTGACTTGAAGCTTTTTTTCTTTATTTTGTCTTCATTTTGTTGTCCAGACATTCCTCATTGCCCCTTTGGGCAATTTCTGTCACAAACAAAATTATTGTTCCATAGTGATATAACCACAGTCTGCCAACAGGAAGCAAAATGTCACTGACTGTCACTGCTGTTATGTGGAGCCTTTTCCAAAGCAGCAGATCTGACAAGCCTAAGTAATTGTAAATCTTATTCACAGTCATTGTCCCACAGCAATTAACAGAGGCAATGTTCTGGTCTGAGCTCACAAGTTCGTGTTTTATAGCTCTGCGAGCAGCATTTCAAGGTTTTCCTCAAGTATATCCCTCCAAAGTGAGTAAGTCCCATTAGAAACTATTTATCTGACACATATTCTTACTCCAAATTTTGTGTAGTCCCATAATGAAAGAGAACATGGAAAGAAATTTAGGATTGAGTTTGCTTAGTTAACATACAAAAGTAATTTGGCAGCTGAGGCTCCACAGAGAAGGATGTAGGCAGGAAAAAACACAGTCTGGTATGTAATGCATGTTTTTCAGATCCTCATGAGCTTAGGTACTTACTGTTAAGACCAGCAGTCGATGTATATTATTAAGAAAATTATTCCTTTTTTTTCTCTCTAGGATCTGTTTTTAAGCACCCATTGGTCATACTGCAAATAATCAATGGTAGTTAGTCTTATCAGGTTACAACAACATAAGCCCTATTTGCAATATAAATTATTATTTAAATGATATTAAGTAGTATTAGCTCTATGGTAACAAGCAATGGCACATTCTGTACAAACAGATAAGCCTGCTCTTCCTATGCCTGTATCCAGGGTGCTGGGCTGAGTTTGTTCTCAGAGGGAGAAGGATATGATTACCAAGATAAAACAAAATCACACTCTATACTCATTATGGGAAAGGGGGGGAGGGGAGAATGTTAAAAGTGTTTAAACTTCAGGAGGTTAAAACAGTGTGTGTCAAAAATCTCTGAACATGTCAGGATTAATAACAGCTGGAAGCAAGAGCAGAGCTGATTCTCCATTCATGATGCAGAGTACAGCATTTAAGGTGCCAGGATGCTGATTTATCAAGCTTTTTCTTTCTATCCCAACAACCCTCCCATATAATGAGGGTTACTGATGATAAAGAGGGTATACAAATGTTAAATAATAAATTAATTTCTTGCCTCTGGCATAACCAAGGAACATTGTTTCAGTACACTGGATTGTGTCTCCAAACCTCAAGGGATATTTAAGGTGTAGCAATTAAGCATAAATCAATTAAAAAACTCCAGCAATCTAGGGACACACTCTTAAAGAAATAAAAATTGAAAATCAATCTCAGTAATGCAAGAAAACAGAAAAATCAGAACAAGCATGTGTCTTTCAAACAAAAACATAGTGCTTTTGAATGAAATCTCCTGCAAAAAGATCAGAAAGCAAGTCTCTTAGATCCTTGAGATGTAAAATCTGAGGGAAGTGGCATGTGAGTGACACTGGCTGATTGCATTTCAAGCTGCATTTGAAGTCAGGACCTTCAACACGAAAATGTATGCTTATCCTACTCTAAATAGTCAAATTCAGCTAATCAGCAAGATGGTATGTTTTCATCTTTTGGCAGCCAGTAGGGCCACTTCTTTGATGGTGTTTATACACCTCTTATATGGGTAAAGCAGCCTATTCTAAGCATTTAAAAACCCCCAGTTTTATGTTAATGAGCAAAGTTTTATGATAAATGCTTGCTTGGGTCATGAATTCTAAAAGCATGAACTAAAAAGAATATCATCCATAGCTGGTATGCATTAATATATTTTAATGGATGTATGCTAGAAGAGGATGAAACCTTCAATTTTCCTGCAGACGTCTTAGATCTTCCTTGTATCAATTGCTCTATCAGTGCAAGTTAGTACAACACCTACTTCCACTGTCCATTTCCAGACATAGAAAGTAGAGCTATTAGTTTCTGATAATATAATATTAGTAGGTCTAATGAATAATCTTTACTACATAAAAATCCCAATTATTTTTATATTACATCTATTCTACAACAGAAACACAAAATGGCAAAATATCTTGCTCCAAGATTAGGAGATGGATGTACAGCAGATGCAGGAGAGTACCCTATCACCTGACCCAGTCCATGGTTCCTGTAGGGACACCTGTAGGGACTGATACCATGCTGCTATAAGTATTAAGCTTAGAGTGCTTAAACAGACTCTAAGCCTACAATTCAGTAATAAGAAAGTTTAAAAATAGACAAATCTCTACCCCATCACAAGCATTAATAAATGCCATGAAAATAGCAAAGGTGATATAGGCAATAGTATATGATGTAGTGGTGTAAGACTTTACATCTTTTCTGCAGCCACTCATTCATGTTAAGTGTAACAGGAGTTATATATGGTTACCTCAGTACAAATAAATTCTGGAATAAAACCAATAAAAGAACGATGTAGGTTTTTTCCCACAAGACGAGCCAGATACTCAAGAGTTTTCCTTTAACCCAAAACACATTTTGTAATGAAGCACAACTTGGAGCCAGAGCCAGCAAAAAAATCAGTCACAAAACTGTTACTGAAACTGTGACTGAAACTGTGACTAATTAACAGCTGGATGGAGGGCAGCTGATCACATGATTTTGCCATTAGAATGCCGCTGTCTCAGTGGAAACTTGGTGGACAGGGAAGACTGAGTCTCAGACTTATAGGGCACTACTGGAGATGCTTGTCAGTTCAAAATGAAGCCAGCACGCTGCAATATTTGTTTTGAGGGTTGGCTGTCACTTCAAAACCAGAGGGGGTGTCTCTGGCTGATGGTGGGCTTGGGCTACTCTGAGTGGAAGCTGCAGACTCTGAGGAAGCTGCTGCAGACAAGGGACTCACTCAGTGCACTCAGAGGTTTGTGCACTCAGAGTGGTCTGGGAATGAGGAATTTGGTAGAGCTGCTGACTGGTGAAAAGTTTAGACTGATCTCAATTCCTGGCACATCATGGTTTCTGGCACAAATGGGTTGTGCTTGGGATGAGACAACAGTAGTCCGAACCCAGCAGGCAGTGAACATTCAGCAAGGACTACAGAAAGTCTATTCCTGTCTTGCATGGTACAGTTGGAGGCTGGGTTCATTGGAGGCTCTAATGAAACTATTTGGATGGATCAGCAGGGGGGAAGTGTGTATGTTCCAGATGCTGTGGGAAATGCAATGGCACTTTAGTGTAACTTCCTACAGGGATCTTCTGATTTCCCTCACATGATCTGAGACCTTTCCAGGATTTACTTTTTTTACAATCTAAAATAAGTTAGCTATGCTACTTTAGAGGGTGGTTTAGGAGGTCAGCATTTCCTTAGTCAGTCCTATCCCACATTGTCTCAATGAGATATAAAAAAGAAAAGGTCAAGAAAAAATCTGATTGTAGAACAGAGAGTGGAAAGAGGGAAAAGAGAAAAGATACAAAAGCATTTACTGTCTCTGTATCATTTCTAGCCAGGTCAAGGAAAAAATCTTGCCTCCTACCTTAATAAACCATTAGTAATAGGTCAGGAGTCAGCTGCTTTCCTTATCGGCACAAGGAGCTTAAATGTCAACGATTAAATGTTTCCATGGAGATTCCCTGAGCTTCACTAATGTGGGCACATTATTTACACCCACACTGCCAGAGAAACGATAATGACAGCACGCTTTGTTATGCCCCAGCATATCTGAAGCAAGTGCTGCAGCCGGACCGTGAAACAGCGTCTTGGAACACCGAACTGGATCTCAGGGATGTGAGAGACACCTGTTCATCTGATTTTTGGCTCTTGCTGGAAAGAAGCAGCCAGCGTTTTCAATGTTACATTCTGGACAGATGACTCCAGTGCAGGGGGATTGTCACAGCTGCTCAGTAGTAACAAATGGATTCTTGCAGGAGACTGCAGTAGGTAGTACATCAACTGTGTGACCTACATAGGCTGCACACACCTTAGTTGTTAATTTATTTCATCTGGGGAAAGAGTAGATAAATTCACGATCATAGAAGTGGGGGAATATCTTGTTTGTTCCCAATTGGTTCAGGCTGGTTCAAGCTGATTATCTTGCATGGGAGTCACTCCAGAGTGGCTTTCTCCATTAGTATTACTAACTGAAGTGTGAAATTTACTGGTGTTATTTTGATGAATACTTCATCTGCCATTTAAATAAACTAATTTTCACTCTTTTCCACAAGCATGCAAATAAACAAGTTATGATGATATGGCTGTAAGTGAATTTTGACATCACATACACACTTGTATAGCACATTCCTGAATATTTACTTTCCAACTATGGTGATGTAGGAGACATTTTTAGGCAAAACAGAATGAAGTGCCACGGGATTTGATACAGCACCTTCTGCAGCCTGAGCAACTGCATACAACTGCATACAACAAAAATATTTTGCTAGGTAATCTAATAAAATATTTTGACGTATGATAACCTAACAGAATACACAACTGCATATTTTAAAGCGGTACAGACATGTTTACTGATGGCCAATAAAAACCTATACTCTTTTGTGTTAAAGAAAGCTTCATAGTAAAATCTCCCCTAGACACTGATTGTTGTGCAGATGAAGTAGGTTATTCCATGGACTGCCTTTTTTTCCTCATGGTATGCAAAAAACCACTGGATGACACAACTGGCAAGTATGTATGACAGAACTATCTGATATTTCTTTCAAGTCAGATCAGATATGCCATGAGCAAATTAGATTCCCATCTCCTCCACTAGCACTGGCTTTCACATAAAGTGGATCAGCCCCAGAGCCACACAGCCTTCTCCCAGTCCCTGGACTTGTTGACTTAAACTATGGAGCATAGCCCTGGCTTTGCTGTAGATGCAACAAGGACTAGAAAAAAGCTTTTGTCTTTCTTCCCACATACCCCAAGGCCTAGAGGAAGCAGGGGTTTGGTTTTTGGGAAGAGAGGATAGGGATTTCCAGCTGGGTGTAGACAGGACTGGAGAACAGAACAGGACCTTTTGGAGCACTGGAAGCTGGCAGATGGATGCTCAGCAAGGCTCCACTGTGCTGAGAGTTTTCCCTTGATTACAGAAGAGGCTGAATCTAGGCCTGGGTCTTTACTGAACGGCTGGGTTATAGCCATGCTTTTGTAATATTATTCCTGGAAGTACCACTCTGTTTGATGGCATTTCTGGGAAGGTAGCATAGCACAACTAATTTTGATTTAGTGTACAGCTTAAATTAAATCCTTCCTGGAAATGTGGCTGATGCATAGGAAGATGCAAAGATCTTGCTAATATCAAATCTGTTAAAGCTATTTGTTTTCCATTTTGGAAAAGAGAAACACTGCTAATGAGGACAGTCTTCTGGATGTGTAGGACTGTATGGACAAATTCATTAAAAAACAGACTTGGATTGATTGTTACTATCCTGCTTCAAACAAACTATGCTTTCAACTTATGGAAGACAGAAAAAAAATTAATTAGGTTCACAGTGAATTTAAGAAGAGGATTCTTCTGTTATCAGTGATGTTAATGAACTCAGCAGCTACAAAGTGGATTTTTGATTTGAGTACCATTTACAATGCTGAACTTGAAATAAATTTGTCTTATTAAACATTGAAAAAATAAATGTAGCAATGGAATCTCTAAGTATTTTAAATAGAAAACTGAGCTGGTTGCTTTTTGTCACTAATCTTACTCTGGTTCGGGCTAGGAAAAAGAAGTGACCCCAGTTTCATGGCTGTCAATGGAGGTGGCTTTCTCAGTCTAGAAATGAGTGGGCATTGCCAACAAGTATAAAGGGGTAGTTCTTATCCATTATCACATAAGCCCAAAGTCTCTCTAGAGAGGTGACTGGATGAATGGGTGAGAATTCAGTGAACCTGGGAGATGCAAGCTTAGGTCACAGAAATCTTGTTCAGTACATTGGGGAAATCTACAGTGTTGTTTCCCAAGTTACTCTTCTTCTGAGGGTCTTGGCCCTTTTCGCTTCAGCTGAATCTGATGCAGGTAACCAGGTGGTTCACACACACTTTGTAATGGGATCTGCAGAAACCCAGGGGTGGTGCAAGGAAACACTTAAGCTAACTGCAGTCAAGTCACTTCTGGTGTATTCTCTTTGGAGCTCATATAAGCAGAGACCACATATGGACTTAATTCAGAATTAGTTCAGGTCCAGCTGGGTAATTAGCTTATGGCTGCTTGATATGCTCTGATGTACCTGTCAGACATACCACATTCCCATAATCAGGAGTACTGAATGGAGAAAACTTCTAAAGGGCATCTCTTTCCGCAGGTCTCCCGCTTGTCTCCCCAGTCCCTGCATTCACACCCACACATTTATGTTTTAGTCATGACCGCCAGTCCTATGCAGGACATCTTACTTAATCTGTAGGAAGGTTAAAGACAAAGCACTAAGTGAAGCAGGAAACAGAAGAAGAGAAATGCAGCTAAAAAAGCTGAGGCATAAGGACTGAATTCCAAGGGCCCAACCACATCCCAAGGTGTAAGGTCCCTGTCCAGGACACTGCCCATGGCTTTGCACAGAGCACAGGAGATAATGCTGCCTCGTACTGTGGCCAGTGGTTAAACACTCTCCAGGGGAGACTTTTGAGGGATACATTTCTGTGAAAATCATCAGCCCACTTCACTCACCCCTCAGACAAATGGACTAACTACCATGCAGCAAGGTTTCCTGGAGCTGATATGTCATTTTTCACTAAGGGCTAGGATTGATACTATTATTTTGACTTTCTTCCCACTTTGAAATGATAAATCTATATAACAAGGAGTTAGAGAAGCATGTCTGATACTCAGTTTAAATCTAGACATCCAACAGAGAAAAATAATGCCATATATGCTTTGCAAAAGAACATTCTGTTCTATTTTTAAGAACATAGAAGAATAAAATCTGTACTTTTTTCTTCTACAAAGAAAAAGTAAAGCATGAAGAAAGTAACTTTTACTGTGACTCAGACTTCAACATCTTTTGTTTCTTCATGTTTTTTTTCACACTCTTTCTTGCTTTTTCTGTAAGTACCATGTACCCTTTTAGAGACCCATAGGAGTTGCTCCAAATCTTCAGTGCTATATTTTATATAATATTTTTCTTTATATTGTACTTTTGTCAATATGGCAGGTTTTATTGCTGTGCCATGTTGCATCCAGAGTCATGAAGAACAACCTACTTGCTTTAGATCTTTAACATCAAAAGAAGGATTGTAACTATTGATCCTTGTCAGAAGATAAACAAGAATCTGACACTTCAAATAAACTCAAAACTTCTACAAAATGAACACGGAATTTTACCAAGTTTTGAGACAGAGAAAAACATTAATATATCTAGTTCAATAATATGACTACATCAGTAGCTAGTATCTGGTAGACAAAGCTAGCACAGAGAAAGTATTCTTTCCCACCATCTTCTTTTAACTCTATCCTTTTTTTCTCTCACATTAAATGTAGTTTGGTTTAGTTAAAGCTCTTTTCTGTAATATTTTTTTTTTGATCTGAGGGGCAGGAAATTTTATCTGGGCCTGGGAAGGAAACAGGATGATGTTATGTTGAAAAGGTTTTTATATAACAATTACAGAATTTATATAACAATTACAGAATTATTATAAATACATGCGCACGCATAGAAAATATTTTAAATTCTTTGCTACTGCTACCTTTTTAACTCTGCGAGTTAAAGTAAGTATTCTCTTTGATTTGAACCAGTGTTGGTATTTCATTCTGCATTAAAATAAAATCTGTTCTGATTTCTTGCCTGTTTATCTTACAGAAAAACATAAAATAAAATGATTTTAAGTAGCACTACCTTTTGGCTCCAATGTGCTTTTCAGAGTAGATGGAATAACAGACAAGACCATTAATAAAGATGCAATTTCTGTTCTTCAATCTTTCCCAATTCAAGACCTTCCCTATTAAATCTTTCACATTTACAGAAGAGGGAACTAGATGGGTAACCAAATGAGGCTTCTATCCAGTAGAATAAATAGCTTGTCTGTGCTTCCCTTTTTCACCTTCCCACGTTATTTCTGCTTGCTCTTACACTGAGCACAATGCTGTATTTTGTAGCAGTTTGTGCAGGAGAGCTGCGCTGATGTTCTGAGTTACCATGAGCTAGGACAGATCCCCAGGGCTAGTCTGCATCTTCAGAATTGCTTAGAAATGCAAGACAGACAGTGAGAGGCTGAAGCAGACAGCCTGTAATGCCCTGTAGAAAGAAATTAATGTCTAGTAACAAGCTCTCTGGTTTTATCAGTAATGCTACTGTACAGTAGGAGGCAAAGAGGCAAATATTTTGAATTCTATGAAAAATGCATAGTCTCTTTCCATGGTTTATTTTCTTTGGGGTGTGTCCATACAGATGTGTGCAGATAGATCCACATTACTGGATGGAGGTGACACAGGTACGTTTGGGTGATGCTCGGCCTCAGTAGAATAGAACTGAAAAGAGCTTGTTTCTTACAGAAGGTACATGGGCCCATCTGCATATTGTATCTTTGTACAGGCTTTTTGCTGGCCCTGAATTTATTGTAGATAAAGAGGACCAGGGTCACCAAAGTGTTCTGTAGAAACATTTATGCCTGTTCCAGCAAGTTACCAAATGTTGTTTATGAGTGTCATGAACAGAATTTGACACTGATACTTGCTGTCAGGAGAAGAGCTCTTGCTGCAACCTGTCAATCCTGCAATGTTCCTATTGAACCTGATGTGAAAGATGAGGAGTTTATGGGAGGAAATTCCCACGTCCTTTCTTCCCCTAACCTCTACTCATCCAGAAGAGTAAAAATTGATACACTTTGCACAACAGAAAACAAATCTCATAGATTCTTTGTATCCTTAGCTTGTTCGAGGGTTTATCACAAATGGCACACACCCCCAAAAATTTATTTTGAAAGGTTTTCTAGACGTGAAGCAAAATAGACCTCACTTGCAGCAGTCAACCTGAACATGACTAATATCATAATGTATTTCATAATCTTCTAATATATGTAGCAATCTAGAATATACCCAGAAGTTTTACCACTGCAAAGACAAACCTGCAGAAAATGTCCTTTTTTCTCTCTCTCTGTCTCTCTCTTTTTATTTTTTTTTAAAGCAATTAAATCATGACTAGGCTGTAAATTAAGTTTTCTTTTTCTCAAGGTTCTTCTGCTGTGCCCAAGGCATAATTATTCAGGCATAATTCTCAATCTGTCGTTCAGGAAGGATTAAAGACCTCTTGGTTTACACAGGTTATCTGGGTGATGACATGCTAGTCTCTGCTGGTTGCTGGAGATGGGCTGTGTTACTGCCTATCCTGCATCTCAGTCTCAGACAAACATGTACTTCCTTATCTGCATTTCTGTCTTCTATTAGGGCTGGAATAATAAATCCTTATTCTTATAAGATACATATCAATCCTCTGCCGTGATATGTGAATGACTATGCAGTTGTTATTCATTTAATACACTGTTTCATTCCAAATATATTGTCCATCCTGAAAAAAAACCCACCAAAACCCCTGCGATATTGTCAGGTTTACATATATTGACAGTAGACTTTGACTTTTCAGCATCTCTTTTTGTTACACCTAGCTGTAGTGGGGTAAAATTCTGCAACACTAAGGCAGACACACACATCCAGAATTATACTGACATCCAACATTATACAGAGGTGCTGTTAAGACCATCACTGACAATGGTATTTCATTAGGGAGTGGCTTACCATGTATTTTTGTTGCTCTTTTTTAATATAATCTCCACAACCACCTCTCTCAGGTTTGATATTGTTGAATGTGGCCATTAGACCGTGTTGTTTTCTCTGGTGCTTTTTCTGCGATGCTGTTGCAGTTTCACTCCCAGGCAATGTGCACAAGCTTGGTGCAGTTAAAACTTGCAAACAAAATCTATGCAGTTTGGCACTCTATGCCTGAAATGTTTCATTTCTAGATCTAAAATGGTCAGTGTGGTTGTGTACTGGAGCTTGCCCGGTTCCCAGAAATCTAAATAGCAGTCTAAAGAGGTTGTCTCTGCTGGGTGCAATGATTGTTTGTTTGTCAGCTCTTTGGATTCATGTGCTCCAGTCTGTTAGAGTTGTTTCAATGGGAATGCATTTGACAGCAAATTTTCCCTGAAGTTATGGAAATTTATAAACTGTGTTGATTACATCAGATTTTTTCCTGTGGAAAGAAATAGAGAAAAGCTAGGTACTATGAAAATGAAGAATATGTATTTATGTAGAGAAAGATAGATAAAGACATTGTTTCAATTTTTTTTAATCATCCTATTAAAGTCTAAAATTTAAATTAAGTGGTCCAGCTACAACACAAAATGAAATTTTTGTGTTGTAGCTGAGAATTTTTCCTGCAAAAATTTCATACATGCAAACACAGTTGCCTGATGTCATTTTTAAATTTGTGTGTATTTCTGTTCGGATGGCTATTGGAACCTTGAAGTGAAAGGTACCAGCTGTTCCTTTCATTACAACAAAGACCCCAAGCACTGGCTCATTGGCATCACACTGCAAATTTGCTTACTTACTCACATCATGGCATAGTACAGGGGAGTTGGTGACCCACAGTTAGAGTCACAGTCTGGCTGAGGTAACCCCCAGGTCTTGCACATGTGTCTGCTACGTGCCTCGAAACATTTGCATGCACTCAAGAAGAAGTACTATTGCTGAATTTCTTTCACATTTTTAGGCACATGTATCCACTATACTGTGTTCACTGGGGTTTTTTAGATTCCTGTTACAGCGGGAGATTAACAAGTGTACTGACTATGATACTGCAGTTAAATACAATTGCAGCTTACTTTAATCTTACTTTAAATGTATTTCCCTAATTTCTTTTGAAAGACTTTTCCCTTTGTAGTCCTTGTATGCAAAGGTTTTGTCATGTCTCTCCACGACTATTTTCTAAAGCTAGCAGGACACTCAGTGACTTGTTGTACAGATATCAGTTTATTTAGTAGTGTTACCAATAGTTTTTTCTCACAACTTTTTCCCCCTGAACAACAGTATTTACTTTGTAGTGTTCAACTTGGAGCATGGCAATTGGATTTCTCACACAGTATAACTTGTCAAAATTGGTTTTTTTGCACTGAAGTGCTGAAGTGTAATCTTCCATCCTTCTTAGTGCTTTCTAGTAAAATATAATCATTACTTTGTTTAAACAATTTGAACTTATGCATCTGAATAATTACTGCACCACTTAGCCAGTTTCTGATTACTCTGACTTCAGTAATGCCTCTTGCTTTTTTTGATTCTTTTCTTTCCTTTTCCTTCTGAATGTGTACAAACATAATTAAGAACCAAGACCCTGAAGCACCAAGAGAAGGCTGCTGCAATTGGAAGCAACCAGACTACTAACTGATGGAGCTGCCAGTCTGTGCCCTGTGAGGCACCACACACCTCATGCTGCCTGAGGCAGGGACTGCAGTACTGAACATGCCCAAAATGCTGCTGAAGATAATGCTCTCAGTATTTGGCTTTAAAAAAAAAAAAAAAATTATGTCTTGTACCTATTCATAGAAATTTTCTTGTCCCGTGCCCAGTGACACTAAGTTCATATATTCACTGGTAGTTTAGCTGAAGGCTATGGCACTGCAGAAGTTTAAGCCTAGGTAGTTTTGCTTGATTGTGTACTTGCAATTCATATTTTCCTATTTTTTTTGTCTATGTAATTTAAATTTGTCTGGGGTTTGGTTTAGTTGTCTTTTTTTTTTTTTTTAAATTTTCCACAGTGCCACAAAACTCTCTGTAGTTGATGCATTCACTGATGTCCCACTGTCTGTTTGGCACACCACTACCTGTCTGTATGCCACTCTGCCTCTGCATCTGGTGCTTCTCCAAGCTTTCCAAATCATTTCATTTCTTGCCATTTTGTGCTGCATTAATGTCCTCCATGCGCAGTTTCATTCTTCAGTTCCTGCTTGTTTCTGTGTTATATTGAAATATGATTGCTTCTGTTTGTTTTTAAATTTTGGTATAATGATATCTCTTGTCACAGTCAGGGTTAGCAATTCAAGATGCTTCATTTCAAGTCTAGATTTACCAGAAGTGATACAGAAGATTTAAATACATTTCTACCCTTACCAGTTGGGCACTGAGATAGAGCTGAATCTAATCTCAGTCTTTAATAAGGATTTTATCACCATATCTCCACATCTGCCCTTTTAAAATACTTTTCTGCTTCTTTGCAGTACTTGTTTGGTATATTAACTTTTTGCCTTGCTTTTTTTTTGTGGACCGAAGATGAAGACTGCTGTGATTCACATTCTGGACTGAACTTGGCATATTCTCTAGGCGTTGTCCAAAGCATTCAGCTACTAGCATGAAAGTTAAAAATATTCTTAGATGTGCTCTTGAATCTTTGATCCCTGTTGCTGGTCACAAATTACTGCATCTTTGAATAACTGTTAGTTGCATGGGTCAGCTCCTTTTTGCAATGTAGCAGTATCCCAGTTGATTCCTTATTCAGTGGTGGTATTTTTTTATTATCTCCTTAGGGTAACAAAATGCTTCTGGAATAGTTCTTATGACTGCACTTGGGTTCTCCTGTTTCCACGTTAGCTTGTCTAGCTGATAATAGAATATACAGCAACCTCTATTCATAATACAAATTTACATTGCTACATTTATTTTCTTTTTCCTTTTATCTAAACCCTTTTACTAGTTAATTAATTAATTAGTTTTAACAGTGTTAACTGAGGAATGTCTGTTTTTCATGAGCACTGATGCCCATTTTTGCCTATGAGCATATTACTATGCCTTAAACTGAATCACCTTGGCCATCGTGATCAGGGCAAAACAGCAAAGAAAGGGGGCATCAGGACATCAAACTACTCAGGTTTTCCTTAGTCCTCCATAAACACTCTTTTCATCAAACAGTGTAAATAAATCCTTAAGTTAACCTGTCTCTCCACTCCTTGTGTCACTTTCTCTCATTAGTTGATTGTATTTGAAGACTTCAGTGTCAGCAGGGGTTGCATTAGATGACAGCTTTTGATATGAGCTCCCGTAGACACAAGCCAAACCAAAAAGAGGAAAAAAAGAAGGGAAAATAGAAGAAAAGGAGAGAGAATGAAATGAAGGTCAGATACCTCCAACTTTAATAGAACAGATGGGATCAAAGCTACACAATCATAAGGTATGATTTTCAATTGTGGGATTTTAATTTTCTAAGAATATAAAATTCTGTGTTTCAAGAGGTTCCTCTGCAAGGCCTCCATATTTAAATACCATATATAAAGAAAAGTAGTAAAAAAAAAAAGTGAAATATGTTTTAGAAAGAATGAAGGAGTATTTTCTGTGGAATTACAAATATGAGTTAGGAGCAAAATCACCTGCTGGCTCTATTCATGACTTCCAATGGAATAAATCCACAAAAGCTTAGCATCATGGTTATCAGTAAGGAAGAACATGATATTTTAAAGATAAAGTCCAGGAAAAAGACACAATTAGAGGCCCTTGTCTCAGCTTCTTTGAACTAACATCTAACACTCTCTGTAATTATTATTTACTTGTAATAAGTCAGTAAGCCATTAAGACTAAGCAGGAGGCTTATTTCTGCTATTCACACTCATGTAATGATGTTCAATAAAATTGCTTCTATTTTTACAGTTACCCAAGCATGAAATCAATGATGAGTGATTTTTTTAACCCCTCAATATAGCTGTTTTTTCAAAATCACTCTTCCAGTCCGGGCTTCCTATTAATTTTCTAACATGAGTAATGATTCCTTAAAAATAAAATATCATTAGTTGCACATCAATGTAAATGTAGAAATATGATTATATTCTTCCAGAGATAAGCAAAGCATGAATTTTCTATTCAAACTCTTTTTGAAGTTTCCTTTAGTTCATGCCTCTTAACTTCACTCACTCCAAAAAGATGAATTATGCAAAATTTCAATCGGCTTTGGGGAAGCGTGAATGAAGTCCAAAAAATCCATTGCAGCTTGGGAGTTCATGGTGAAAAGTCATGTGGCTTAGTGAAGTCTGACTTCCGTCTGGATGCCCCAAATTATTGAAGTCTATGCCTGTGACAGTATAAAAAAATCTGGAGCTTCTGCCTCTGCTTCTATTTAGAGAGGACAGATTCTTTCAACTGGACAGTAACAATTTTATTTCTCTGAAACATATCTGCCGACTGTGGTTTTAAAAACACGCAGCTGTGATCTTTATGATGAACTCACTTGGCCACCTGCTTAGAGCTTAATTTTAAATCCCTCATAACACTTTTAAGAGAACCAAGTGAGGAGGTAGGCTCATGAACGCTGCATTTTGACTTCTCCTTTTGGTTTATATGAGATGCAGTGAGACCTCAAATTACATGGACTAGACACAGCTTCTAACTCTTTTTGCAAGGTAAAAATAGCTTAGACCTACCTATTGTTGGAATTTACTGGATATTCCCCTCAGCATATGGTTTCTAAGATCATTCTACTCAGGGCATACTGAAATGCATAGTACCTCCTGTCCAGCTTGCACAGTTGGGTTGTTGCTCTATAGGTCTCTGCTGTGATGATGAGAAGTAGCAAAGGCAGGTGCCCAGAAGTAATCTAAATTTATCTGTATCAAATCTGAGTCATCAGGTCTTGCCAACATCCTTGCAGTAATTATGAGTTTAGAGAGGGTTATGGAAGATCTGCTTCAGATGTACAGTCAAAAAGCCACTTGTGACTAATGTTTAGCAAAATAAAGGCCTGTAATAAAAGTCTGAAAGCTAGACAGTGTGCCTTGAGAGGAAAATAGGAAAAGCAGACAGCTCAGTGCCTGAGGTCCCTGGAGTAAAATTTTTCAAGGGAACACGTCTGAAAGACAAACTCAAAAGCTGTTTCTTAGAAAGTGAGGAATGACTATATTAATGAAGAGGAGAAAAGTCTCCAAAAATATCAATGTAAAATTAAACTTAAAATTAAAAATAATAGCAGTGGAAGAGAAGGCCATAGAAATAGGACATGGGAAAAAATTATCTCTTCACCTAAAGATATACTTTGCAATAAACTTAAACCACAGCAGGAGTGCGATAACCAAACTACCCACTTTAGATTTGAATGCCCCAAGAAACTTCTCTATTCCCTGCTTACATCTTATTCCCACTGTAGACAATACTTGTCTATGTTGAAGAAACGAAAGACCCAATCCAAAAGGCTAAACTGAGTGCCTAATGCATCCCTTGTTAAGGTATCAAACTCCAGTCTTAGCATATGTGACAGGCTGCCTTATTCTCCTCTTCCTATGGTTTTTGTTGATTAACTCCTTTCCTCTCACAAAACCCCCTTGCCCTTGATTACCCCAGCACACCCAAAGCTGTTCTTTAATTACAGACTGCACCCATCAAGGTTTTCCCCTAAGTTTTTCCTGCTTTCTTGTGCCACTGGATATCAAAGTTCTCTGCTTCTTTGGGGCTCGGTGTTTCCTGCCCCTGTTCTCACTCTCTATCCCCATTTCCCTTCTCTCCTAGCTGTCAGCAAACATTGACCCCCCTTTTGGCTATGGTAGTTGTCCACACATAAGAAGTCCACATACTGTGGGTGACACAGATATTCACAGAAGTTGTCCCTGCAGCCAAGATGCAAGCCTGCTTATGTGTCCTGAGGTTGCACCTGGGAGAGGACTGGAGACTGTAAGGTGCAGAAAAAATAAATTTACTTGGATTCAGCTCTTGCATTTTTACTACTTCCTGCTAATGGGGAACATTGCAGCTGGACACATGAACTCCTGTCTGATTGCCTGGGAACCATGTCTTCCAGGGATAAGTTTTAGTGAGTTTTCCCCCTGCTCTCTTCTTCTCCCTCCCCCCTACTTGATCATACGTGTGAGAACTAAGCTTACAGGTTTAGAGAGATGATTTTTATCTTAAATTAATAGATTAAAAAAAATATTATTTATATTTACCAGTAAATGTAATCCAGAGATGCTGTGAACTATAAACTGTCATGTCATGCATAAAAGGAATGTTAATGTTGAATTCAAATTCTAGCTGTGTTCCTAAGCTTCATAAATCACAACCATAAACAGACCTCAGTTAATGCCATGGGGAAAGCCTCTGCATATTCATGAGGTTCTCATTTCATATTTTGCCACTAGAATAAGCCTTGAAACAGTAGCAGTTTGCATCTGGTGAATCAGTGGCAAGGTAATGGCATTATGATAGCAAAATACTTCAGTGTGATAAACAACTGATATCTGCAGATCATCTATATTGTCCTTGAGTATAAAGTGAAAGCCATTTATTCAAATGTCACTTTGATTAATAACATTAGTTGCCCTTGATAGGATGTCATTTGCCTGAGGAAATCTGAAGGCTAAATATATTATGATATTCAGAAACGGAGAAAAGTTTTTTTCTTATTTCTTACACATTTTGTATTATTATTTATTGCTTTGATTGCATCATAGCAACAAATGATGCATTATAAAAATAAATTCCTTTCTCTGAAGATTTTATAACTTAAAGTACTCCGATTTATTTCTTCAGAAATATCTATTTATGTCTGAAGATTTTTTAAAAAAAGAATGGTAAATCCCATAAAAAATGTTTTAGAACAATGACACTAATGATGTTTCTAAAGCGATTTCTTAATTAATTTAGGCAGGAAAGCTGATGGAACAGATATAAAAATTAAATTAGCATTTAATTTCACCATTTCAAAGAATCCTCTTTTGTTGCCATTTAATGAGGAGAAATCCCTTTAAAACACATTTATTTTTAAATATCTGACAGGAGGGAACAAAACTTTTAATAAAGGACAAAGTAATGAGGGGGAAAAAAATTTTAGCTCAGGTTGAAGATGGAAAGGAAACTTCCTGTGTGCAAATCTGCTCTCAAGAGAGCAGATTTTGTCTCTGTTTTGTGACACAAACAACAGGCAAAGATAACATGCAAGCAGTTTAGATGCGAAGAACAAATATTGATAAGCAGTGTAGCTATCTGAAAACTGAAAGGGAAACAAATGCCAATTGCCTGCAGTTATAAAAAGATTTGCTTGGAGGTAAAAATGCACTTTTGAGACCATTTCTGGTTACACTTGGATATGCAACGCAGTGATGTGGTTGAATAGCTCAGGAGAATTCCTGAACATTTATTTGAATTCTGCAGTAGGAATCAATTCAACTGTATCAAAGCTGAGTTGCAGTGTATTAATGAGTAAGTGTGAGGAAATTTCTATTTTATCACTTCTCATCTTGCAATGCTCTACAGCGACATAGCAGATAAAGAAGTTCTTCAGGTATATTACTTATTATCCGCATGTACTGTTTTATTCCAAAATTGCTACAAAAAGATATCTTCTCACTACATTCCTTTTTTTTGCATACTGGATGTTATGAATTTTATATGCTTATTTGTGTGAGTTCTGAAGATCAAATGTGTAATGGATGCTGACCTTCTGATATGGGGAAGGGAAATGAGGTCACCCACCTGTCACGTCATTCACAGTCTGGGTCTTCACACCAGTCATGACTTAACATTCAGTCAGTCTGTGTGAACTCATGCAGTTTTCCACTGAGGGCACAATCTGAATTGCTGAAAGCTTACTGCGGTCTGAAAAACCTTTACTGCAAGCAAGAAAACGGAAAGCAGCAGGAATGCAACATGAACCCAAGATTTTTAAATTGTGGGTTGTTTTTGCAAAGCTGTGAAGAGAAAAATGTTTATTGGTTAATTGAGTACATTTACGTTAGTATAATTAAAAATAAGACCGTGGTTACTACGGTGCCAGTACTGTGAGAAATATTTGACAAATTCATTTTTATTTGATTAATGTATTCTAACTGGGCCTCCAAGAAGTCTGATATGAATTCCCATTTCCAAGTACACACAAGGAAAAATCATAAATCCAAACCAATAAAAACAATATGTACAAGGAATGTTGAATAATATTAAAATCCAGAGTTTATTATTCTAAGAGTTGTATTGGATATTGTACCTTGTTGTGGATTGCCTAATACATGTAGTGGAATTTTTATTTTGTGTTTTCAAAACTAATAACTCACTGTCTCCTTCTATTAAGGTAAAGGTTCTAAATGTATTATTCTCATGGTGAGTCTCAAATCAGCATTTCTTTATAATACACTGAGATACTGCATCAGTATTCCTCCTTGCTTCAAAAACTCAGTGCCTGCCATTTTTCTTTTAAAGGCAGAAATCTCTAAGACAGAAAGTACAACAGACAGATTAAAAGCAAAGAAGAAACAAACAAAAACAAGCAAACAAAAAAAAAGAAGGCAGAAAATGACTCATGGTAACTTGGGACTGCCCAAATAAATTAGCCCTGACCCATCATAAAACCAACTTTGCCATTTGCAACTGAAACTGCTTTAAGTATTAAACTGATGGAACAACTCTTACACATTTGGACCCAGACAACTCAGCACCTAAGGGTCAGAATTTTTGGGGTTTGGTTACCCACCCTGGCACAAATAATGACATGTGTTTAACCTCTTTCCCTCTGTGAGTTTACGTCCTTGGTAAACTGAGATGAGCCTGGTATACTTCACAGAAGTGTTGTGGTCGTTGGTATCTGTGAAGAAATTCATGCCCTTCAGCAATGAAGAGCATGAGCAGCTCCATGAGAAGAAATGCCTTTCCTTAAGCTCTCATGCGAGTGATGCCTTAAACAGCAAAACAATTGTGTGACATCGGAATAATGGCACGAGAAAACAGTTATCTAAGAATTAATGTGCAATTGGGGACAATAGTTAGAGGCTTTCCTATGAGTGTGGGTCTTGAAGACCCAGTTGTTTGGAGAGAAAGAAATGCAAAACGCCCTGATACACCCCTAGTCTCCCGAGGGAGCAAGACACCGTTAAGGTCAATAAAATTCTTTTAGCAAATTCTGTACTGCTATTTGACAGAGTGTGTTAGAAGACTTAGTCTATTCTTAGATTATATAGGAACGCAAATCCACCAGACAAGCTCTTCTAAAGAAAAATACAGATGGAAAAATCTTTGGAGGTTAGCATTCTCAAGTCCAATTCCAAGTTGATTTTGGGTATCACCCTAGCAGGACATAGAAAGGAAGTCTTTTGTCGGACAACTTCCTGCAAAAAGCTGGGCACTTTTTACTGTGAGACTGAGCCTTTATATCTGGAGAACCTACCTGACTACGAATCGGACTATAAAAGCTGGTTTCACTATTACTATCACTATTATAGCTCTTTTGTTGCTATAATGGGGAAGCATCTATGGAAATCAGTGAAGAAAGTTACATGTACACTTAAGTCACTATGCAAGCTTTGTTAGTGACTTTGTGGCGTGAAGGTGTTAATCCAAATTTTCAGGGACAGCATGGGGAGGGCAGGCTCAAGAAAAAGGGACAAAGAGTGAATGACAAGAAATATAAAGATCGCGCACAAGAGAGAGAAGTGCCAGAAGAAAGAAACACGCAATACAAAAAGTTTTAATGAGGTAGCTTCTTTCCCTCTACGTTTAACTTTTTGATTTTGTAAGTAGGATTTCCTATGCAACTGCCTATTACCTAGTAAAGTTACTGTTTTAGATACTGCTATTGATGCTCAGCAATTTTTAAGCTTTTTTGCTAATACATGCATTGATTATATTACAGTACAGCTGAGAGAGCTGTATCCCATTTTGCAAGGTGGTAAGCTTAAACATAACCCTTCTCCAAAAAACCATATCATTTATCTAGACAACACAGAAATTGTAGGACAGAAAATTATGATGTTTTACTCAGGAAAGACGGACTTAGAGATGAATCCTACCTCCATTTTGCTACTATCTATTTACAGACATGTTTTAAATGCCTAATCTCTCTTCTCTTTGTAGGCGGTGGAGAGAAGGTACAAAACATCTGATCTATTTTTGAGTAATATTGCAAAGTCTAATAGAAGACTTCCATATGTACCGGTTTCTATTTCTGGCCAATGTACCTGTAGAAGTCATTATTGTTATTCTTTGCATCCCTTACCAATGTACATAACATTGTTATAGACATTATGTGCATTGTTATATAGAATGTTATATAAATGTTGGCATTGGTTATTCTGGGACCTCTTACTCTTTCATTTCATTATCAAATGTAATCACTGCAGAACATGAGAAATTTTTTAAAACTTGGGGGAAAAAATTAAAACACTCCAGTAAGAGAGACTGTTGGTGTGCTGTAACTTGCTTGTTGCACAAAGTGAAAAGGGCTGATTCTTCTCAAATGCAGAACTGCATAAAAGATGAAGTGAACTGTGCCACTGGCTGTGGGGGACAGATGAATGTTTCTAGAGAGCAATTCCCCTGGGCCGGGGTTCTCATTCTAGCCAGACATAATTTATCAATACAATTGACACCTTTCAAGTCTTGTGATGCTTTCAACTACTTTCTTACTTGCCTTGTAACGATTCCTTCATATTCGTACCTTCCTCTTGCAAACTGCTGCTTTCTTAGTAGTTTTCTTTTTTCTTCTCCATCTATCTTTGGAAGTACTACTTCTAAAAGTCCAGCTGGATTTTCACACATGGAATTTACTGCAGTTAGAAGCCCACTGCAGAAGCCATTGGGAGACATTACAGAAATCATAATGCCGCTGATTGAGCTGAGGGAAACTTTATGCAGCCTGTGCCACTTTTTGAGAACATACTGTCATAAACCTTTTCTTTTTTTTTTTCCCAGGAAAATGACTATATGCTTCCTTTCTCAAAATAGAATCATTGTTTTCCATTATCAATGTGCTGGTTTAAGAGTTAACCAGCAGGGGAAATGAACTCAACTCAAAGGAGAGATTATAAGTCAGAAGAACAATTTACTAAAATAATACAGTAAGTACAATCATACAAACAAACAATTGGTCTTAACCCACAAAACCCAAATGTATAACCCAGTACCCTGGGGCATGAACAACGTGGTGTTCCTTGGGTCCCGCTTGAGTCCAAAGTAAAGGGAGAGGGGAAGAACCTGCTGGTGGGAGAGCTGTTGCAGTCTAGTCAAAAGTGGTGATTGCAGTGAGATGCTGGGGGGGAGAGCTGTTGCAGTCTGGTCAAAGTGGTGATTGGAGTCCAGTATAGGGTGGTGGTCCACGTCTGTTTGAGAGCGATGAGCCGCAGTCCTTCTCTGGATCCCACAGAGTGGTTCAAAATGTTCCAAGACTCCAAGATTATATATCCTGCAGTTCAGGCAGGAATGCTCAGCACTTCCCTCAGGGCGGGGAGTTCCACAAAGGGTGTGAGGACAGGAGCATCCTCCTATCTCACAGGCCTCTTAACACCTAGTTTATAGCCTGAGGAGTCAGGCTCTATGGGCAGATGGTGTAAATGGTTCATTGATAACAGTTTCTGGGAAATGGCATGGAAGGCTATAGAATACACAGTTTTGGGTTACACCCATACCCTGATGAACTGGTCTCAGTTGTCCTAACTAGGACATTATCCACCCCTTATTCTATGCCATCCATGTCATGCCCAAATTAACCCCCTTTAAAAAAAACTATATCCCTTTAAAACTATATACATCTATATATATATATATATATATACAATGAAACATTACAGACCATTCTCACTCAGAATTAGGTTCCCTTGTGGTACACAACGTGTCTCCCCATCTTTTTGCATTACCCACCAGGTGGAACCAGGTCCTTGAGCAAAAACAATCCCTCGGATGGGTTTGCCTTTGCTTGAGGTGGGACTAATCCATACAGTCTTCCCTAACATTCCTCTCATATGTACCACGGGGACTTTATCTCCATCTACAGTATGCAAAAGTTCTGATTGGGCAGGGCCAGCTCGATTGATGGAGCCTCGGGTGTTGACCAACCAGGTGGCCTTTGCTAAATGCAGCTCCCAGTGTTTGAGAGTCTCCCCACACAGTGCCTTCAGGGTGGTTTTCAGCAGTCCGTTGCACCGCTCAACTTTTCCAGCAGCTGGTGCATGGTAGGGGATATGATACACCCACTCAATGCCGTGCTCTTTGGCCCAGGTGTCTACGAGGCCATTCTTGAAATGGGTCCCATTATCAGACTCAATTCTCTCCGGGGTGCCGTGTCGCCACAGGACTTGTTTTTCAAGGCCCAGGATGGTATTCCGGGCAGTGGCATGAGGCACGGGGTATGTCTCCAACCATCCAGTACTCCCTTCTACCATGGTCAGTACGTAGTGCTTGCCTTGGCGGGTTTTGGGGAGCGTGATATAGTCAACTTGCCAGGCTTCCCCATACCTGTACTTTGACCACCGTCCACCATACCATAGAGGCTTCACCCGCTTGGCCTGCTTGATGGCAGCACACGTCTCGCAGTCATGGATGACCTGTGAGACAATGTCCTTGGTTAAGTCCACCCCTCGGTCACGAGCCCATCTGTATGTTGCATCTCTCCCCTGGTGACCAGAGGCATCATGGGCCCATCGAGCCAGAAATAATTCTCCTTTGTGCTGCCAATCCAGATCTACCTGAGAGACTTTAATCCTGGCAGCTCGGTCCGCCTGCTCGTTGTTACGATGCTCCTCATTAGCCCGTTTCTTGCCTACATGAGCGTCTACGTGACGGACCTTCACACTCAGCTTCTCTACCCGGCCAGCGATGTCCTGCCACATCTCCGCCGCCCAGATGGGTTTCCCTTGGCGCTGCCAGTTGGCCTTTTTCCATCGCTCCAGCCATCCCCACAGAGCATTGGCCACCATCCATGAGTCGGTGTAGAGATAGAGTCTTGGCCACTTCTCTCGTTCAGCTATATCCAAAGCCAACTGAACGGCTTTAAGCTCTGCAAACTGACTTGACCCACCTTGTCCTTCGGTCGCTTCTGCAACTCGCCGTGTGGGACTCCATACAGCTGCCTTCCATTTTCGGTTTGTCCCTACAATGCGGCAGGAGCCATCCGTGAAGAGCACATATCGCCTTTCATCTGCTGGTAGCTTGTCATATGGTGGGGCCTCCTCAGCCCGTGTCACCTTCTCCTCCTCTTCTTCAGAGGATAGTCCGAAACTCTCACCTTCGGGCCAATTGGTGATAATTTCCAGAATCCCAGGGCGATTAGGGTTCCCTATCCGGGTTCGCTGCGTGATCAGAGCGATCCACTTACTCCACGTGGCATCGGTGGCGTGATGTGTGGAAGGAACTCTTCCCTTGAACATCCAGCCCAGCACTGGTAGTCGGGGTGCCAGGAGGAGCTGCGCTTCGGTGCCGATTACTTCTGAGGCAGCTCGAACTCCTTCATAGGCAGCCAGGATCTCTTTCTCAGTTGGTGTATAGCTGGCTTCAGATCCTTTGTATCCCCGACTCCAGAATCCCAGCGGTCGTCCTCGGGTCTCCCCAGGCACTTTCTGCCAGAGGCTCCAAGAAGGGCCATTCTCCCCGGCTGCGGTGTAGAGCACGTTCTTCACGTCCTGTCCTGTCCTTACTGGCCCAAGGGCTACCGCATGGGCAATCTCCTGTTTAATTTGTTCAAAGGCTTGTTGTTGTTCGGGGCCCCACTGGAAATCATTTTTCTTCCGTGTCACAAGGTAGAGAGGGCTTACAATCTGACTATACTCGGGGATATGCATCCTCCAAAAGCCCACAGCACCTAAGAAAGCCTGTGTTTCCTTCTTGCTGGTTGGTGGGGACATGGCTGCTATTTTGTTAATCACCTCCATGGGAATTAGGCGGCGTCCATCTTGCCACTTCACTCCTAGGAACTGAATTTCCTGAGCAGGTCCCTTGACCTTACTCCGTTTAATGGCAAAACCGGCTCTTAGGAGAATCTGGATTATCTTCTCTCCTTTCTCAAAGACTTCGCCCGCCGTGTTCCCCCATACAATGATGTCGTCAATGTACTGTAGGTGCTCTGGAGCCTCACCCTTTTCCAGTGCAGTCTGGATCAGTCCATGGCAAATGCTGGGACTGTGTTTCCACCCCTGAGGCAGTCGATTCCAGGTGTACTGCACACCTCTCCAAGTGAAAGCAAATTGTGGCCTGCACTCAGCTGCCAAAGGAATGGAGAAAAAGGCATTGGCAATGTCAATGGTGGCATACCACTTGGCTTCCTTGGACTCCAGCTCGTACTGGAGCTCCAGCATGTCCGGCACAGCAGCACTCAGGGGTGGTGTGACTTCATTGAGTCCACGGTAATCCACCGTCAGCCTCCACTCCCCACTGGACTTACGCACTGGCCATATAGGGCTATTAAAGGGTGAGCGAGTCTTGCTGACCACCCCCTGGGTCTCCAGTTCACGGATCATCTTATGTATAGGAGTCACAGAGTCTCGGTCGGTGCGGTATTGCCGACGGTGCACTGTTGCTGTGGCTATCGGTACCAATTGTTCTTCAACCTTCAGCAGTCCCACAGCAGAGGGGTCCTCTGAGAGACCAGGCAAGGTGTTCAACTGTCTAATTTCCTCCGTCTCCACAGCAGCTATGCCAAAAGCCCAACGAAGTCCTTTTGGGTCTTTGAAATACCCACTCCTCAGGTAATCTATGCCAAGGATGCACGGGGCCTCTGGGCCAGTCACAATGGGGTGTCTGTGCCATTCCTTCCCAGTCAGGCTCACTTCAGCTTCCAGTACAGTCAGCTGTTGGGATCCCCCTGTCACCCCAGAAATGGAGATGGATTCTGCCCCTACGTATCTTGATGGCATTAAAGTACATTGTGCGCCGGTGTCCACTAAGGCCTTATACCTTTGTGGCTCTGATGTGCCAGCCCCCCGAATCCACACTGTCCAATAGACTCGATTGTCCCTCTCCTCTACCTGGCTAGAGGCAGGGCACCCCTAGTCCTGGTCATGGTACTCATTGTGCTCTTCTTGTGGGTATGACCTGGAGGTCCCTTCAAGAGGATCAGACGTATCATCATTCCTGTACCGTCTGGAGTCTTGCCCACGAGAGACTGGAGCAGCGTTTACCCTTGAAGAGTTCCTTGTGGTACTTGTTCCTCTTTTCAGTTCACGTACCCGGGCTGCTAAGGAAGGGGTGGGTTTCCCATCCCACTTCCTCATATCTTCTCCGTGCTCACGGAGGTAAAACCATAGATCGCCACGTGGAGTGTACCTTCTCTCCTTAGCTGGGGAACGCTGGCTCCTAATAGCAGAGACTCTTGTTTGTCCTGGTGAGATATGGAAGATCCCTTCCTTAATTTCCTCTCTTAGCTTCTGGTGTCCCTCTTCAATTTTCTCTTCCAGGCTTCGGACGTGTTCAGCCAGTTTGGTTTCCACAGATGAGACGTGGGCTCGTAATGGGGCGGTGACAGTGTCTTCATACATCCTGAGTTTACTAACCAATGCCCCCACCTTGTCCTCTCCCTCCCTCCATTGCAGCGTTGCTAAGTAGCGGGAATACATTTCTGGCCCGAGTCGTGCAAACTTTAACCACATCTGGGAGGTGCACTGTACGCCATCTGGACTTTTAGGGAATCGTTCATCCTCTGAAAAGATTATCTCCAGTACAGCTAACTCCCTTAAGCACCGGATACCTTGTTCCATCGTGTTCCACTGTCCTTGCTGTACGTGGAGGTCCTCCTTGCAAAGGTATCTCTCCCTCACACTGCACAACAGTCGCCGCCAGAGGCTGAGAGTTTCCTGCCTCCTTCCAATCCCCTGATCAATGACTACATCTCGAGACAGGGACCCCAGCTGTCTGGCTTCACTCCCATCTAGGATTGTATCGTTAGCTGCGGCATCCCAGATTCGGAGCAGCCAGGTCAGAATGGACTCGTTCGCCTGTCGTGTGAACTCTCTCCGGAGCTCGCGTAGCTCACCCAGGGATAGGGACCGAGTGATTATTTCTGGCTCCGTCTCCTCCAGTGGATGTGAAGGTCCTGCCTCTTCATCATCATTTGCTATACGGACTGATTTAGTCTTTGATTTCCTTTTCTGGACAGGGGCGACTGCTATTGGTTTCGGTTGTTCTTCTGGCTCCTCGATGGTTTGTGTGGACACGGTGCCAGTTGGTTTATTTCTTTCTCCCTCTGACTCAGCTGTGGTTTGGGTGGACGTGGTGCCTGCGGATTTGGTCCTTCTCTCCTCCCCCTGACAGTGCTGTACCATGTCAAGTAGTGTCCGGTAGGCAGTGGCCAGGGCCCAGCAGGTTGCTGTGAGCTGGCCATCTCTGGAGCTGCCACAGCATTTTTCCTTCACCAGTCTTATCATGCTAACAGGATCCTGCAGTTGTTCAGGGGTGAATTTCCAGATCATTGGAGGAGAAAACTTCTCCAAATACTGGCTGATGTCCTCCCACTTCCCGTGCCACTCAGCATTATCTGCTCCCAGGGCAGGTGTCCAGACAACCTCCCTAGAAGGCCCTGTTCTGACCCTAAACATGGTGTACACAGTACAGAGCAGACAGAGCAACACTAACAATAACATTATACTGTCCTTAACATCAAAAGGGAACTCAATATTTTCAAAAACTGTTGTAGCAGGTCTGAAGGGGAAGAAGGAGGTGAGAGGCTGGAAACAACCATCCCTCCCTGTTCCCCCAAAGGGCTGGGTACGATTTTTAATGAAGCCCCAGAGGTAGCAACCCAAACCAGGACAGGCAAACAGGACTGAATACACATTTACAATGAAACGCATTGCTTCTGATGTTAGAATGACATAAACATAATATACTAATAAAGCAATTTGGATCCCTCTCCCTGGTCTTAAAGAGAGCATCAAAACAGGCAAATAGTGCCCCATCTGTGGAAATATGAACAGGCTCAAATACAACATCCATGTGAATGCATCAAACAACATGGTGATCAGGGAGTTTCTATATCCAAATAGACAAATGCTTAAAGTGAAATTGTGATTCTGACTTCTCTCTCTCTGCCCCACGTTGGGCGCCAAAAAATGTGCTGGTTTAAGAGTTAACCAGCAGGGGAAATGAACTCAACTCAAAGGAGAGATTATAAGTCAGAAGAACAATTTACTAAAATAATACAGTAAGTACAATCATACAAACAAACAATTGGTCTTAACCCACAAAACCCAAATGTATAACCCAGTAC